>NC_067141.1:50018965-50618965 GCF_903995435.1 Acomys russatus
TACTGTAGGCAAAGTTTACAGATTTATTTGTGAGAATCCCAGAAAAGTATTGGTTTGAATGTGGGAAAGGAGAAAGAATATCCATGCTCAGGCCACAGCATGGTTCCTTGCTATTTTCTCTTTCCTATTTAAAAATATCACTGCATAAAAGGAACATTGTCTTTTCACAGCAACTGTTGTTAATTGTGCCAGAATTTCTGATTCTCAGTTGGAAGGCTTCAAGCAAAACTCTGGAGTGAGGATCTCCTTCCACGTGTCCCCTTAATGTTTCCTTTCTCTCCGGGCTCATCTCCACACGGGGTGTCCTGGGTGCTGCTGGCCTGTGATGTAATTTAGTACTCGCTGGTCAGAGCTTTACACCAACAGGTCCTGGGGAGTCAACTCCAAAGTTCACTTGGTGGCCAGCTTGTGAAAAGAGCAAACAAAACATGGGTGGCCCGTGATCTGTACATAAAAGTTCTCCACAAGAACACACAGGCCTCCTCTGCATGGCTCAGAATCCAGGCACATTGGATTTAGAGACTTTACCTTGTCTTATTTTTATTAAAAAAAAATACATTGATTGTGTGTTGTGTGTGTGTGTATGTGTGTTGTGTGTGTGCTATGTGTGTGTGTTGTGTGGTGTATGTGCATGCACCTGTTATAGTTAGCTTTTAGAAGTCAGGGGACAATGTGAGGGCATCAGTTCTTTCTTTTCACCGTGTGGACTCTGAGCCTCAAACTCAGTCATGCCAGCGAGTGCCTTTACCTGCTGAGCCATCTCACTGTCAGGGATTTAGATACTTTGTAAGAAGATGAACATTCACCTCCATGCCAGGGATGGAGTCCAGATGGTCTTCACAGTTAGTGAGTGGGAAGCTAGGTACAGGCAAGATTGAGCACAACTATAGGAGACACAAGTTTTTCTCCCTTGGTTTTAAGTTTGCCAGCTGGAGTTGCATAAGCCAGCAAGAACAAACTGGTTTATAGACATCAGCATCTCAGTGGCACACATGGGAAAAGCCAGGGGCAATGCAAAAAGGTGGTTAGAACTGTGGTTTTGGTGAAGTAGAGGTCTGGAGAAGCCATGGGGGGTTGATCAGGGAAAGTGTGGTGACAGGGGTGGCTAGGAAAGCCTGTTATGGAGAATTAACTTGGGGCCTTGCCTAGTGACACACCTTAAGAGAGACCCTGGGATGCCTCTTACAAATGCTAGTCTCACTTATAAAAACATCAATCTTCTTGACCGAAGGACAACCTCAGACTTATTATTATCACTGCTCAGGGTCTGAGAGATTGTTTCCAGATTCCTGTCCGAAGGATTGAAAATAAAGGCTCACACAGAAGCATTAGTACAGATGACAGGATTTGCTTTCCAGATTGACCACTGGCCACGTAAGTATCTTTTGAGGATACTCAAGGGCCTTGTTACTTTGGGGTTTCCTTTTATGGGGTTCAAGAGCATGAGGAGTTTGGTTACTAAGGGACATCATGAGGGTTTCTGCTTTGATTGACAGACTCAGCCATATAACCATTGCCATCCTGCACATGTCCCCTCCCACAATGCATCAGCTTTAATCATATGCATGCCTGAACATGAATAGGTATAAGGTGATGAACAGGAGACTGCTTCCTGAGGACAATTCGCTCCACTGCACCTGCATCCAAAATTAATTCAGGCCAGATCTACCTCTCTATTCCTCATAACTAGATACACCGGGAATATATTTGAGTAGAAGCTTCTAGTTAGATTACCCTTTGAGGAGAAACTTATTCCATTGTTTAGAGAGGCATGTATGGTCAGCACATGTTTTGGAGAGGGATGTATGTGAGTATTGGTGTTTAGGTAAAGGAGCTAGGCTGCCAAGCGTATTATTGAGGGGAGAGATGTGTACAACCCAAACTCAGAGGGGTAGCAGGTGAATACATTTTGTGCTTACCTGACTCACTATTTTAGGATAGCTTGTTCTCAAAGGCCTTTAGTTTAAAATAATCTACATGCCAATGGGTCATATAATAGGGTGGCATACGCTGGCACACTTTTTTTTTTTCTGAGACAGGCTTTCTTTGTATAGTCTTGGCTGTTCGGGTCTTGCTTTGTAGACCAGACTGGCCTCGAACTCACAGAGATCAGCCTGCCTCTGCCTTCCTGAGTGCTTGGAGTAAAGGTATGCATCACCACGCCCCAACTATGCTGACACACTTTAAGCACAGATGCAAACAGCTGCCTTTGTTAGAGACAGCTGGGTTCCTGGTGCAGGGTGAGGCTTCCTGATGAAGAAAGTTGTGGATAGCCTGCTGGGTGGCACGTAGGCGGGTTCATGCGGCTAGTTTGTATTTGAAAGTGTGGCTAAAGGGTGGCATGGGTTCTTCAGGACATTGGAACCTGAGGTGTGGCTACTGGCAGCCACTGTGGGACAGGAAAGTTTTTGTTTTGTTTTGTTTTGTTTTCCCAGGCAGCACTGGGCACTTCAAAGAAAGGGCCAGATGCTTGAAGTTAAGACTATACCTGAACATTTCAAGGAAGCAATGAGGAAGGCCTAGAGACACTGGAGTAACCGGTCACCCATTATGAGCTGCGGCCAATTGCCATGGCAGGAGCACTGAATGTCTCCTACTGCCCCTGCTGCCCCTGCCCGCCTTCTCTTACCCT
Source organism: Acomys russatus (assembly GCF_903995435.1). Lineage (NCBI taxonomy): Eukaryota > Metazoa > Chordata > Mammalia > Rodentia > Muridae > Acomys > Acomys russatus. The sequence continues at coordinate 50,021,598 of NC_067141.1, forward strand.
CTCTATATGTGTCCTAACATCCATCAGGCAAGGATCTGTGACAGTCTACCTCCCCCCTACTTCAAGCCAGTGCTAGGATTTGAACCCAGGGCCTCACACATGCTAGCCATGTGCTCTGCCACTGAACTATGTCCTTAACCCTGTCTCTTGACTTAGAATAAAAATCCTTCACAGGTGTCACGGACCACTAGCTCAGTCAGAGATCGATTGGTCTTTGGGACCGGAGGTTCTTGGAGAGTTGATGAACGGAGATAAAGCGTTGTGACAAACAGAGGCAACATAAGTTTGAGTTTCTATCTGAGTGTATTTTTCAGCCAAGCAGTCTAGCATTACATACATTTCTTGAAAGTGGGGGCAAAAGGGGGGCATTTGGTTACATTTCCCCACAGCATTTTTCCACAGAGCAGATTCAAGGAAGTCAGTGAGCAATTGAGCATACATGGTACGGGTACAGATAGTTTTGTCATAATTTGAATTACGACTTTGAATTGAAACAATACAGGGTACAGAATACATAGTGAGAAGACGTCGTCACTTTTAAGTTATTGGCTTAGTATCAATCTGTATGTGCTCTCTTTTTCCAGGGCCAACATCCTCTCCCTAATGAACCTTTTTCCCTAACGAAACTTGTGCCCAGCACCTGTGTGCCAGGATGTCTTTTCCCTATTCTATTCTTTTCCTTCCCGCTACCTGGACTCTTTTGAAATATTCTAATTTTTTTTTGTAGGCCATAGTATAACTTATTAACTAGTGATTAATTTTTAGTCATGGCTTCCTCTCATTCTCTGGCTTGTTCTGTCTGCAACCTGTCTCTGTACAACTGTCCTGCTTAAAAGACAAAACAAAACAAAACACTCTCAATAAAAAAATCTTCCTCTCTCTCCTGTGCTGCTGTTAAGTAGCCTCTCTTTCTCTTCCTGTTCTTGTGAACGTCGTGATTTATTCTGTCAAGTCTTTCTCTGATTTGTCACTTTGTCTGCCCCTCAATTACATGTCACTTTCAAACATAGATGCTTCCTTCTATAAACTAACTTTACTTTTGTTGTTTTGGATTAAGGGTGTGTGCTAAGGGCGTGTCTGTATTCTAGCCAGATCTTGCTGTAATCCAGTGTTTCTCTGAATTTTAGCTGGGTCACATAGACCTAGAAAGTCTTTGGATGTGATTCCTTGCTGGATTACAATTCCTCTACACAACTTTATTCTCTGCCTCTAATTGTTGCCAACTGCTTAACATAATTTTTAAATAAATGTATTTATTTCTAGTTTATGTGTATGTGTATTTGCCTCCATCTACGTCTGTGCACCACACACACCTAGTACCTACAAGGTCAGAAAAGAGCATTGGATCCTTTGGAAATGGAATTGTAGAGGGTTGTTAGCTTCTACCCTCCACTGGGAACAGAACCCAAGTCCTCTGCAAGAGCAGCACGTACTTTTTTTTTTTTTTGAGACAGGGTTTCTTTTTGTAGCCTTGGTTGTCCTGGCAGCAAGTACTCTTAACCTCTGGTCCATCTCTTTAACCTCTGTTACTGATTTTTAATCCCAAACAGTTCTTTTTCTACTCTCAAGACTCTGGTACCGGAGCTAGGTATGGTGGTGCATGCCTTTAATCCCAGCACTTGGGAGGCAGAGGCAGGTGGATCGCTGTGAGTTTAGGATTCTGCTCCAGTGCAAGGGACTGGGCCCCACAGCAGAGGCAGGAGGGAGAAGTGGGTATATCTTGGGATCTCCATCTTATCCCCGAGAAGCTATGAGGAGCTCCTGATAGAAATTATCTCAGTTTGTGAAGGGTGGCTTTTGCAACCATATGACAGGGTCCCTACATATTAAAGGTCCTCTGGGAAGGCTGGGCAGTGGTGGCCCATGCCTTTAATTCCAGCACTCAGGAGGCCGAGGCAGGTGGATCTCTATGAGTTCGAGGCCAGCTTGGTCTACAAGTGAGTCCAGGACAGCTAAGGCTACACAGAGAAACCCTGTCTCAAAAAACAAAAACAAAAAACAAAACAAAACAAAACAAAATAAAGTCCTCTGGGAAATCTCAGGGTTAGAATAGCCCAGAAGAACCAGAGCAGGAAGAGACCCTGCCCATCTCCCAGCTCTAGCCACATGTACTTGGTTCTTCACCTTCGTTTTAACTTCTCTGCAAACAGTAATACTGCCATAGTGTTACAGGCAGGTGGAAAGAAACTGAGAATTTTTTCCCAAAGTTCTGACTAGGGCCACCACCCCCACCCCCAAAATCTTTACTAGTCCTCCAAATTAGTTTAAAGTGTAGAGTTTAGCCGGGCGTGGTGTTGCACTCCTTTAATCCCAGCACTCAGGAGGCAGAGGCAGGCAGATTGCTATGAGTTTGAGGCCAGCCTGGTCTACAAAGCAAGTCCAGGACAGCCAAGGTTACACAGAGAGACACTGTCTCAAAACAACAACAACAACAACAACAAAACCCCAACCAACCAACCAACCAACCAACCAAAAAAACCCAAAAAACAAACAAACGAACAAACAAACAAACCCCAACCAACCAACCAAACAAACAAAAAACCCAAAAAACTAAATAAATAAAGTATAGAATTTAGACTTGGGACTGATGAAATTGACAAAAGAGCTATGAAAATCTCCAAAGCTACAGAGCTGCTTTTGAAGAAGCAGCGAGTGTTCTGGTTGACAGCAGCACTGTGCAGGCCTCTCAACAGTCTCTGTGCACTTTTACGCACAGTTCATTATCTACCCGCGCACAGGCTTAAGTGGCTGATATCCTTTAAGGGAAGGATTGTGTTCAGCCCTTGTGATCCTGAGATTGCTGACCCTCAGTTTACTCTCCTGCAGGGCTGATTGACTTGGAGACGATGGAAAGGTGTGAATGATTAATAGGAAGGGATGTGTGACGTCATTGCCAGTAAAACATTACCGGAGTAGGGCCCTACAGATAGTGAAGGACACCTGTCTGCACTGAGGTAAAAAATTTCATTTTTAAAGAAAGAGTTTTATAGGGCAGCATTCACATGGTTTTGCAAAGGAGAGGGAGGAAGAGGAGAATTTTTTTTTCTTTCTTTTTTTAAAGGCAAGGTCACATGTATCTCAGGCTGCCCGTCAACCTATACCTCCTAAATGCTGAGGTGTATGCCGCTACTCCCAACCTTGTGGAGGTTTTGTTGTTGTTGTTTTTGTTGTTATTATTGTTGCTGTTTGAGTCAGGCTTTTGCTATGTAGTCCTAGCTAGCCTCAACCCCAAGGCAATCCTCCTGTCTAAGCCTCCTTGGTCCTGGGATTGCATGTGTGTGCTACCTTACCTAGCTGAGAAACTGTTCCTAGAATCTGAGGTCCACTTCCTGCTGCTTCATCAGAGTCTAAACTCTATACTTTGTTTATTTAGTTTTTTTTTTTTTTTTTTTTGAGACAGTGTGTCTCTGTGTAGCCTTGGCTGTCCTGGTCTCGCTTTGTAGACCAGGCCGGCCTCAAACTCATAGTGATCCACCTGCCTCTGCCTCCCGAGTGCTGGGATTAGAGGAGTGCGCCACCATGCCCGGCTAAACTCTACACTGTAAACTAGTTTGTATGTCCAAGAAAACATCGAGGAGATGGTCCCAATGCTGTTCTCTCGGAACTGCCAGTTTTGACAGAGCTTTAGAGAGAAGAATTGAAAGCAGAGCCCCCACGTGGTTGGCATTTGTACACACACCTCACGGTACAGTACTTGGCATGCGTTTTCCTTCAGAGTGAGAAGTTTATGTAGGTGTTACCAGTCAGCTGGGTTGGGCCTCTTTGTTTTGTGTAGATTGGAATTATGGGTAGGGAAATCAGGAGAAGCCCTTTATTTCTGGCAACCTACGTCCTTGAGTGCTCAAGGCCTAGGGCGAGACTAGTGGAGGCAGAAACTTACAGCTTTAAGCCTTGGGAGCTAGGGACCTCCATCACTCAAGTTCTGGTATTAAAGATGTGTGCCGACTCGCTGAGCTTCCAGCGGGCTCATAAGCCAAATGGCTTGTTGATACAGAAGTGCCGTGACTACGCATATACGTCCATCACAGCAGTCCTTAGAATGACTAAGTCAGTCGTGGCAGAATTCCTCATGTAATAGAGAAACTATTCTTGTGCCGATCATGGGCCTTTTGTGGGCTCATCAGACCAAATAGCTTCCTTCTAGTCTGAGTGAAAGTGGCTAGAAGGTCACCCAGAGTTTACCCAGCCTTGTGAGGGGAAAGAAAAAAGAAATGTGAAGCAAGCTATTTTGAGACAGTTGTAGTATCTATTGGAACGGAAGTTGTTCGTCTACAGTAAGCAGCTGTAATTATCATGTGGTTTCCTCAAGGTGCCTATGGAGTGTTCAAAACAGCCAATCTAGGTGTTGGGATTATGCAGGGCAGCTATGCAACGGATATACAAATCATGTCACACAGCAGGCGCATGTCGGAGGTTTTATTAGGGAAGGAAGTTACAGAGACTGTCGCTGGGGAGACAGAAAGAGAGAAGGGAGCTCGGGACAGGACGGTCTCCACATAAGGCAACCCAGTACATGCACAGAAAGAGTGCACGTGGCTTAGGGGACCACGCATCCCGGAGGCTGGTGATGATGTGTTCCGCTGAGTCTCTGGGGTGGCCTCTGAGATGCCTGTTGCCCCGTTGTTAAGTCCCCTGCAGCTGGCCGCAGATATGCCTGACCTGCTAGCAGCAGGTGTGAGGGCAATCTTGCTGGCTGCTTGGCTGACACTCCTTCTCTCAAGATAGTTTGGGGCACCAGAGAGTCAGATAACTCTCAACCAATGAGTAGAACCACTAAGTCTTCTGTAGCTTGTTTAAAGGAAAAGAAAAGCATTAAGACAAGTGCATATAAAGCCAGGCATAGTGTACTTTGTAGGCATCTCTTGTCTCTGAGGAGTTTTTTGTTTTGTTGTTGTTTTTTTGTTTGTTATTTATTTGCTTGTGAGATAGTCTTTCTAACATAGTCCAGGCTAACCTTGAGTTGCCAACTCTTGCATCAACTCTAGAGGACTCACGGTATAAGCATGCACTTTCACATCTAGTTTAGGGGATATTAAAAAAACAAACAAACCTTTCTTTTTCTTAAAAAAAAAAAAAAAATAGCTGTTAGCCATGTAAGCTTCCAAAGGAGGGAAGAAACCAGTCATCCTAGCCAGCTATGATGTGTAAGGCTCTCTCTCTCAGCCAGCAGTGGGAAGGTGACCCAGGCAAGCTTGGGAAAATGACCCAAAAAGAATGGAAGGCCAGCTCAGCTTCAGTTTCTGAGATCAAAGTGGCCAACCGAGATAAACAATTTTAACTAAGATAAACAATTTTCAAAAAGGTACCATCTGCAAATTCTGGAAACTCCCCAACACCCCTCCCTGCCAAGAATAGCCCCCAAGACCAACGACCTTGGCAATAGCCAATAACATTTAGACAAACACCCCTAGCGACCACCAGGGCCAATCCTAACATAGGGCATGTAGCCCCTCCTAACTTTCGCGGTTTTAACCTTTAAAAAGTCTGTGACAGTGATTCGGGGTGGGCCTCCTCCCTCGCTCCCGAGTGAGTGCTGAGGCCCTCTGATGCGCATCAGTAATAAACCTTGTGCTTTTGCATCAACACTGTGGTCCTCGTGAGGACCCCCTACTACCTGAGTAGAATCTAGGGTCCAACAGATGCATGTGAGCCACAATGACCAACATGGCACGACAACCCTAACGGTGCGGCAGTGGCATATATACCTTGATAGTAACCAACAACTCTCTAATTGGATTTAAGACCTGCTTTAAAAGAGAGATATCATGTCAGGTACTGGAAACCAAGCCAAATACTCAGCGTAGTCAAGTCATGGATTTTGGAGGAGAATCAATAACAATCACTTAATTAAACCATATATTCCTATATATAATTCCTATCTATATTTTAAATATTTATATTTGTACCCACAGGTAAAGTGTAGTTCTCACCCCTCATCAAGGAAACATCTGTCTGCAATACATGGAGACCATTAGAGACAACCACAACCAATTAAAATACGGTTGAAAAGCCCAGTCCTTAACGAGACAGCTGCAGCATCATCCGATCCCTGCATCCAAGGCTCGGGGATCATTGCGGAAGAGGAGGCGGAAAGACTGTAAGAGCCAGAGGAACAGGAAGATTGCTGCCAGAGTGTGTCTTCTAGAAATGCCAGAGACGCTATACCCATAGTCCCACCAACACTGCTGTCTATACATGCCCCAAACAAAGAGGACACCAGCGGACATGATGATGCGGAAGAGAAAAAGCTCATGGGGCCTTAAGCACAGACCATAGACAGCTATGGAACACTGAGACTTGGAGAAATAGTCTTCCTCAAGGAAGAGCACAGCAGTTGGTTATCCAATAGTAAGTGGTCAGCTCATACCGTACATATGAGCAACATTATAGGGACAGAGCAGGTTGTATTTCTATATTTAGGAACATACACTGTGAGTGTAAGTATATATGTCTGTATGAAACAACAATTAAAGAAAAAAAAGGGCTAGGAATTTGAAAGATAGAAGTGTCTGGGGTTATATAGGAGAGGTTAGAGGGAGGAAAGAGAAGGTGGGAAGTTATATAATTATATTATAATATTCAAGGTAAATAAGAAGTTGAAATGGCTGTTAGCCTGGCATGATGATCTGTAACTGTAGCCCAGCATTTGGGAGGCTGTGGCATTAAGAAAAGAGAGTCATGATTTTAAGGCTAGCCTGGGCTACACAGCAGCATGCTGCCTACTAAAGGGACAGGCCTCTATTTATACGAATTCCCACCTGCAGTAGCTTACTGCTTACTGTCTAGCCCCACACTCTCTGGACACCCTGTGCTCTGTTAGGCTATGCCTAGGTGCTTTTTACCTGGCCTATCACAACTCTCCGGTCCTGTAATGCACATGCAGTATTGTCTTTCTGGAAAATAAATCTGCTTTATCTTGTGGGAGAAAAGATGGGACCTCGTTATGTTTCCAGAGCTGGTGTTGAGCTCATGGTCTTCCTGCCTTTACTTTCAGAGTAGATGGAGTTAAGTGTAGACACTTATCATATTGTAGTGCCCAGCTATATTCTCTCTCTCTCTCTCTCTCTCTCTCTCTTCCTGTCTACCTTCTTTCTTTCTCTTCCTTCCTTTTATCTTTTAAAAAATATTTATTTCTGTATTTTTTAAATGTATGAGTGCTCTGTCTGCATGTACACCTGCATGTCAGAAGAGAGCACCAGACCCCTTCATAGATAGTCATGAGCCAGTATGTGGTTGCTGGGAACTGAATTCAGGATCTCTGGAAGAGCAGCCAGAGTTCTTAACTGCTGAGCCATCTCACCAGCCCTCTTCCTTCCTTATTTTTTCTTTTCTTTTGAGATAGTCTTACTATGTAGCTCTGGCTGGCCCAAAACTCACTATGTAGACCAGGCTGGCCTGGAACTCACAGAGCTCCACCTGCACACATGTCGGTGGGTGTGCATACAGAGGTCTGAGGGCAGCTTCCAGGAGTTGGTTCTCTGCTTCCATCATGTGGGCTCTAGAAAGCAAACGCAGCGCCTCAGGCTCAGGCATAAGCCTTTCCCTTACCATCCCTTGCTGCAAACAGTTTTACAACAAGGGCTTTAGAGTATGTGGGAGGTTAGACAAAACCCGGCTGGAGCTGGGTTTTGTTTTTGAGACCAGGTAGCTGACACTTAATACCTCAATCACAGTGTGCTTAAGAAATAGTTGTTGAGGGGCTGGAGAGATGGCTCAGCAGTTTTGAACACTTGCTGCTCTTGCAGAGGACCTGGGTTTGAGACCCAGCACCCACAAGCTTGCTAACAACCATGTATTAGCCCTGTTCTAAGGATCCAACATTCTCTGCTGGCTGTTGCAGGCACTAGGCATGCAGGTAGTTTGCACACACACACACACACACACACACACACACACACACACTCAGGCGAAACACTCACAAATATACATTAATATAGAACCTAAAAGAAAATTTAAAAAGAAGTAGTTGTCAAAAACACGAATGAGAATAATAACAGAAGGGAAATGACATTAAAATCCATACCCAGGGCTGGAGAGATGGCTCAGCTATTAAGAGAACTGACTGCTCTTCCAGAGGTCATGAGTTCAATTCCCAGAAACCACATGGTGGCTTACAACCATCCACAATGAGATATGGCGCCCTCTTCTGACATGCAGTACATGAAGGCATAATACTGTATACATAATAAATAAATAAATATTTAAAAAATACATACCCATTCACTACACTTAAGTTAAAATTACCTCTTGCTTATTTTTCCTCAGTAGAAGATATGCTTATGAGAATGTATATACACAAGTATCTATTTATATAAAGATACTTCTAGGTGTACTCATACAGGTCTTATTGGGTCCCCAAAGCCCTTGTCTGCTCTTTGAAAAAGAAGCACTTAAAACAGTAATTGCTGGACACAAATAAAATGTCAGAAAAGTTTTATTACTCTCCACATCTCTCATGTAATTTTGTAATGGCATTTACAAATAGTTTCTCTCAATTGAAGTTCCAGCTGATGGAATTCAGGTGACCAGAGGGTCTCTGAGTTTGTGGGGTTTTATGGGGTGACCTGAAGGGGCTAGTTTGGGCACATTCAGAACATCCTGCCTAAATGCTGCCACCTAGTGTTTGTTTCAGCACATCGTACATACCTGGCAAGGGCCGTTCTAATACTATTTTGTTTTTGGCTATCAGATTTAAGATTTAAGATTGTTAAAGCGAGACAGAAAGCTGAGCTTACAGCACTGCACATAACACTCACCTCTCATCCAAATCCTTTGTGGGCTGCAGCTCAGAGGTAGAGTGCTTTCCTGGTATGCATGAGGCCCTGGGTTCACTGCTCTGTACCTACCCACCCCACACCCCCAATTAAAAAAGAAATACAAGGACTGGGGATGTTGCTCAGAGGTAGAGCAGCTGCCATACTTGTGAGAGGACTCAGGGGTCATCCCAGCACCGAAAGCCCAAAACCAAATCCAACAGGTCTTTAGATTACACTGTTGTCTGTAGCCTTGAGACATTGTCCTTGATTTCTCCCACTGAAGCCATGTCCCATTTTGTCAGTCACCCACTGTGCTGTGGACACTATTTCTCCATGTGCTAGTGTCATTAGTGAGTGAGTCATGTGAGCACAGGACAGGCTGATCATTTCCGTGTTGAGTTTTTGACACTCACACTAATCACTGACGGCAGAGTAAGCACCCAGTAAGTGCTGGCACAGTTGTGTTGGCCTGGGGAGGCCCTGGGGTGTGTCTGTCACTGCCATCTGCCCTGGTTAAGCAAGAGCAGCACTGACGCTGTGGGACTGGTGTCCTGGAGTTCATCTTCCAACCTCGTGTTCTGAGAGGTCGCTTCCCATAAGTTACGTCTAAGACAAGGTTAGAAAAGGCACAGGCATGTTGTTATCGTTAGTGCTCTGGCCTAGGGGAAGACATTCTAACATCTTTAGGAAAGTATTCGGGGAGTCAAATGGAGACTCCCCTTTGGGACATTGTGTTTGCAACAACAGCACCAGTGACAGCAGATTTCAAGGCACCAGTGGCCAGTTTTAGTAAAACAACATGTGGCGCCCAATGTGTAGGACCAGAGTGTTGTGAGACTTTTCTCTAACTTGACATATCCTGGTGATTTTTCTTCTTTTTCCTTTCATTGTGTTCCCAAGGTTTGTCTCATTCTGGGATCAGCACATGGGATGAATCCAGCAAGTGCCTACACGGCAGGCCTGTGGAGGGGAGAGATACAGGGACATTGATGCTGCTTGCCTCAGGGTCACAGTACTCACTCTCCCTTTCACGCACTGGAGAGATGTGGGCTGGGGAGAAACAGATGATGGGTCCAAGGGGCCTGATTGGCTGTAAACATTATCTTACAATTTCTTCCCTGAATGGCTCCTCAGGGAAGTGGTATAAAATCTGAAAACCTAACATTTTAAAAAGGAAAATAAAAAGCAACAGTCATATTCTGGTCCTTAATAAAACTGACCACAATGGTGTCCCTCCCTTCGCCTACGGAGAGGATGTCATTTATACTGACCTTTACATTTACCCTGACTTTTTGTCTGTGTAAGCTATTCAATGATTTATTCATTGTGGGAGTAAAAGGACTCCACAAGGCCTGCCTGCCTTTTTTTCTCTAACCTTCCCCATCTGTACTCATCTTCTCCCATCAATAGTCAACCCTGGCAAGTCACAGCTACTCTCAGCCTTTTTACTGGGAATTAAAGTATGCCTATAGAGTTTGCAGATGCAGTCTGTCCCAGTCATGCAGTGCTGCAAAGCAGCATTCTACCCCTGTTCCCAACCTCCAGGAGGAGGTTGCCTAGCAACTATATCTGCTTTCTACCACTGGACTGGAGGCTGCATCTTAAGTGAGAGGGAAATCAGTGGAATACTGATGTGGTTCTGTCAGGGCCATTCATCACTGGGGTCCTACGCAATAGCCTTCAAAGGGATGCTGACAACACACAGCCCTGCTGGTTTCTTCTGTTCTCTTCTCCTCCATCACTAAGGGTTTTGGTAACAAATATTCTGGGTCAGTAGTTTGTAATTTTTTTTTCAAGACAAAGTCTCTCTGTGTATCCTTGGCTGTCCTAGACTAACTTTGTAGATCAGGCTGGCCTGGAACTCACAAAGATCCACCTGCCTCTAGTAGTTGTAATATTTAAGTCTCTTGAATATATAATATATAGACTATGGCTTTACTTTTCTCTCCTACATCCCTGTTCTGTACTGACAACAAGTTAAAAAAAAAAAAAACAGAAATGATTTTTTCACACACAATTGCCTTCTAAACTAAAAAGGAGGAAGAAATGAAAAAAAAAATTAAAAAGAGGAAAGTTGGCATAGTGGCACCAGAACTGGAGTTATATAGATGGTTGTGAGCCTCCACGTGGGTGCTGGGTGCTGGAAATTGAACCTGGGTTCTCTGAAAGAGCACAGTCTCTGAAAGAGACTGAGTCATGTCTCCAACCCTTAAACAATTATTATTTTCCACCAAAGGTATGGAATATGGTTACTTCACCACTAACCATCAGGCTACACAAACCATTTGGATACCATACCTAATCTAGCATGGCTGGTGGTTAGTTGGAAGGGTCAATAAAGAAAGGGAAGAGACCGATTCTGCCTTCTCTCCCTTAGATCCAGACAGGAAAGCAGAACTCTTTGTATTTATTTGGGAATCTCTGTACACCTAGGGGGTGGCTTGCCTGGCTTAATGCAATGCTGAGTTAAAGGGAACAGCTTGCTGCCCTTGTTGCTAAGGAACCCATCTCCATCAGGACAACAGGAGAATCATCTTGTAATGACTGATTCTGCCATCTGCATGGTGAGTAGCTTAGCTGGAAAACAGCACATCAGACATCTGCAAGTCAACTTGCTGATGGCAAACCAGCACTGGGTGCTCTCTGGAAAGATCCCTTAGAAGGCTGGGTCTGAAGTAAAGATTGATTTTTTTTTTTTTTGAGACAGGGTCTTATTATATAGCCCAGATTGGCCTAAACATATAGACATAGGCTGGGCTTGAAATCATGTAGATCTGCCTGCCTCTGCTTCCCAAGTGCCAGGGCTAAAGGAAAGTGCCACAATTCCATGACTCTTTTTTTTATTTTTAATAACAAGAACAATCTGAAAATCAACGTGGCAAGAGACAAAGGACACATTGTACATACAGTATTAATACTGGTAGGTCCAGAGACTCAAATTAATTACTCTAGGAGGAAAATGTTTGCTTCCTTAAAAAGAACTTGATGTGAAAGTGGAGAGTAACAACCTAAGTAACTTAGTTGTCACTTCTAGGTCCCTGTTTGCCCAGAGCAGCGGGTGACTGCATATAGGTGCCCAGTAAACCACAGCACCTTAGTATTGATAATACAGAACACTCAGTCTCAGTACTCCTGCATAAGTGAGTGCTGGGACCATCAGCAGAGGAATAAAAACACTGAAATATAGTGCATGGTGTTAGGAGAGAGTGGTGGATATGAACCACGTGAGGCCCATCCAGCTGTGCCTCAGAAGCCAGGAACACTGAGATCTTAGGAGCCAATGCCTCCCCACAGGCTCAAAGGGAGCCCCAAGATTGGGGGGGAACACATGGATGTTCTCAATAAAGAATGAAAGGGATTGTGAGTTAGGTCAGGGAGTGCCACATCCTGTCCATGGTGCTGAAAGCCAGAGTGGGGGGGACCCCCCCAACAGGAATGCATGTTAAAACTGATCTCAGTACTCTAGCTAGCAGGAAGAGTTGAAGCTTATTTCCCCACGTGCCTCCTTTCACAAAGGAGGAAACAATGGCCCAGAGAGGAGAAGGCATTCACCTAGGGAGTTTCTGAGTAGGAGAGGAAGCAGCTCCAGAACTGAACTCTAGCTGGGTTCCTAGAGGATTCTGTGAGAGACACCCACAGTCCCAAATCACAGTAAGCTGTGACGCTCCAGGTGGCAGTTTACAGAGATGTAGAAGTCCGATGGAGCCTCATAAGATAGGTTCCTCTCTGGCCAGGCCTTTGGCTGCTTTCCTCCTATTTTGCTGTCCTTTGCCATTTGACCATCCCGAACAAGGTGTGCATGCTACAGCTTGTGCACCAAGATAGACATGTGCTTTGTAGTGATGAACTCCGAATTTAAACATTACCCTTCTGGAGGGAGGCGCTTATGAGTATGGGAGCAAACAACTGACAGGTCTCAGGGAATTCATGAAACTTACAAGATCCACAAGCCCTGCTCCTTCCAAGGTGATATAAGGAGTAAGGACTGCTGCTGTGTGTGTGTGTGTGTGTGTGTGTGTGTGTGTGTGTGTGTGTGTGTGTGCGTGTGTTACTCTGACCCAGCCAGTTGTCTGCACTCCATCCATGCTGGGGATGCTCTTTTCAGGGATGAAGCTGCCTGGGTTGTCCCTGAGTCATCCTCTTGGGAAGAGTCCCAGTAAACTCACTGACTTCCCAATTTGATGGAATTGTTACTTTGGCCTTTGAACAATATTAAACAGGGTGTTGCTAGTGTAGGTAGCGGTGTCGAATAGGGTCATCAGGGTAGACCTTTTTGTATGAAATTCCTATGTTAGTTTCCACAGAGTATCAATTGAGCATGCAATACCCAGTCGCTCACGTGCTGCCAGTGGCCATCTTACAACAGTGACAAAGTCAAACAGTTGGGACAGAGGACATGGGGACCTAGAATATTTGCTATTAGATTCTGGACAAGAAATGGACACCCAGAGCCATTTGCTAACTATTAGGGTGGAAAAATATCATTTTGTTTTTACCTCAGGAACAACCCAAGGCACTGCTGTCCTTACAGTCACCTGTCCTGACCCACACTTCTTTCCCATCTTTATCCGGTTGTGACTTTCTTCAAGAGTCTGTTCCCATCTCTACAAACCTTCATGAGCTGTCTGAGACATCACCTCATTTAACTCTTGTGATAGGAACTTATCACACACACACACACACATACACACACACACACACACACACACACACATTTGCCTTCCTGATTTCTCTGAATTCTGTTATGCTTACCTCTTCAATGATAGAAAGATCAATACTCCTGATGATTCCTAGATCCAGCATCTATCAAACATGCCCTGGGCTGGAGAGATGACGCAGAGGTTAAGAGCACTGGCTACTCTTCCAGAGGTCCTGTGTTCAATTCCAAGCAATCACATGGTGGCTCACAGCCATCTATAATGAGATCTGGTGCCCTCTTCTGGTGTGCAGGTGTACATAATACATACATACATACACACACACACAAATCTATCTTAAAAATTGTCTTTAGGAGCTGCACAGTGAATGTTTGTGGACTGAATAACTGATTTCAGTCTCACACTATGCTCAATCTTAGAGGCTAGGAGTAAGTCCCCAATGGTACCTTCACATGGAAAGTCTCGTTTCTTCTGGGCAGGAGAGAATTAGATCTTGAAGTGAAGAAGGGATGCTAAATTCTTTACTAAAAAGAAGCTGGGTGTATGTGGGAGGAAGACAAGAGCAGGGGCAGGGTAGGAAATGAGGCACACATGAGTGTTGGGGGCCTTGCAGGAAGAACAGCAAAGGGATCCTGAACACATGGAATGTGCCCCACCGGTTAGCGTAACCCCAAGAACTATGTGTCCCGAGGACTTCATGCTGCTATGGAGCACAGCTCTGCTTGTTACCCTTGCAGTCCTCTTAATCCTCCTAATATATGAATTGTGTGAGGACTCTAAGGGGAGCTCCTAGCCCCTCACTGGGCAGTATCACTGACGCAACAACAGTGCTTGATCTCTTTCAGGCATTGCTGCTGGAGCAGATTAATGATTCAACCGCCAACCTTGAAAAGAACCAGCAGACGTAGATTGCTAGGGGTGACAACTCCCCTTAGAAAGAATTTGGAAAAATAGATTGTTTAGCAAGGTTAGGTAAAGACGTTTAGGCTATTGGCTCTGATGCAGAAAATCTTAGGGAACAATTTGAAGTCAAGAAAAAGTACACTCGGGCTGGAGAGATGGCTTAGAGGATAAGAGCACGGTCTGCTCTTCCAGAGGTCCTGAGTTCAATTTCCAGCAACCACATGGTAGCTCACAACCATCTATACTGGGATCTGATGCCCTCTTCCATCATGTGAATATACATGCAGACATATCATTCATACATTAAAAAAATAAAAATAAAAAAAAAGTACACTCTTGACAGTAAAGCTAGGGACTTGTTGAGGTTGGTGAGCAAAGACAACACCCCAATCAGCACTAGCTAATGTGACTCTCGCTGTAGCTGTACCTCAAGGTGAGTAATTTCTTCTACTAATTTTTTTGCTTATATGATTTAATAAACATATTAATGAGTAGATGAGCACCGTTAGGATTTAAAGTGAAAATGGCTGATTGTTTTTCATATAGAAGTTTAGATTTGTGATTCTTCTAAGATTTTTGTAAGATTACTTTGTAAGATAATTGATTCTTTCTTTGTGACCACAAATTGCAGCCCGCCAGTGAAGAAAAGCTGGCTGAGAAATCACCTTGCTAGCTTATTCTCTGTTAATATATAACAATTTATTTAGTCAAATGTATTTGGGCTCTTGAAAATAACTTGTTTTTCATGTTTGTTTCTCACCCAGAATACATAAAACACTTGACCATGTGAAGGTATTGAATGATCTTGCTGGGATATATAAGCTGTGGGAGAAATAATAAAGGTGTTGGAGCTCACTACTCGGAGTTTGTGCCCTTCAACAGGATGGTGTGTATGTGTATATATGTATGTGTGTAATGTTGGAATCTGTTTCCATCCATCTAATAAATGAATGTGTGTATGTGTGTGTATGTATGTATGTATGTATGTATGTATGTATGTATGTATGTGAATGTGTAAAGTCAGAGAAGCTTGTAGAAGAAACTTTTTGGAAACTACCTGCTGGAGTCTGTCTTACTTCATTATCAAGTGTAAGTGTGTGTGTGTGTGTGTGTGTGTGTGTGTGTGTGTGTGTATGTGTGTGTGCTTCTTTTCTTTCTTTCTTCCTTTTTTTTTTAGGTGTTTACCACTACCAGTGGCATCCCCCACTAGGAGCCATCAGCCCTAGCACCCGCTTACATGGTAGCTGTAAGCCTACGCCAGGATGCTATCAGCACTGGCCCTCTGGCAGTCTAATTCTGTCCCCTCAGCTAGCCACTATCAGTAAAAGCCATTGCTGGTAGCAATCAGTTCTGGCCTGGAAAGTTGCCCTCAGAGAAAGTCTGCAGGGTCACCATCACGGGATCTACGGCCCCTCTCAGTTTCCCCTGTGATGCTGACGCTGATCTTTGATATTCTGGTGCCTGGCGCCCGAACAGATGGTCTTTGATACGGGAGGGAGAACATTCAGATTGAATTCCACTGCCTTGGGCATCTCAAGACACCCCACTGGGAGACAGCTCCCAAGGCTCCTTGGAGACAGCAGCCACCCGATTACCATGTGATCAATAAACAAAAGTATTTCCCCTGGCAAGTGTAATTGGCTGGCGTCTGTCTGGTCATGTGACTGAGAAAGTTGCACAAGTCAGGTTCCTGGGTTGGAATCCTGAGTGAGGGTTTGAGAAACAGCTGACAGCTTTTGTCACTTTAAAGCCAGAGCTGTCAGTAGAGTGACAGTGGTCAGAGGTCAGAGGTCAGAGGTCAGAGGTCAGAGGACAGAAAAAGAGTCAGAGGTCAGAATAACTCCCAGTTATAGCTGATGTCACCTTGCCATTGCACCTGTTGACGGCACACATGCCTTACCTTACTTGCATGTCTACACCATTTTGGGCTCGGTTTTGTTTTCTGTCACTGACTATTCTCACTAGCGGAAGAAACTGAGAACCCTGGGCTGAAAAGCTTGACTTTCCATGAGCTGCCAGGATGCAATTCCCTGCTAGCACTCAGACACAAAACAGAGGCCACTGAGTCAACACAGGAGATTTGATGGCTTCTGGCAAAATCTGGTATGGGGTTGTTTCTGGCTGATGGTTGATTCATATCTCCCACAAAAATCCTCAAGGGAGAAACCTGGAAAGATTAAAAATCCATCTCTCTTTTGTTAGAGGACAAAACAGGTCCAGGGAAGGGAGAACTACACCCAGTCTGTAGGGGGGCAGGTGATGTGTATGGATTGGAACGCATTAGTGATTAACTCCAAGTCATCAATAACGCCACAGGAGCTGTTTCCCACCGGGGGGGGGGGTCTCTTGAGATGCGCAAGGCAGTGGGATTCAATGTCAATGCTCTGCCTCCTGTGCGCCCCACTTCCTACACTGTTGCTGCTCTTGTCTTCTTCACCCACACACCCAGCTTCTTCTCAGTGGAGAAGGCACTAAAGGAAGAAGGCAAAGCACACCCCCTTGGAGTGGTTTACACAAGAGTGTGGATTTGCGTTCTCTGCTTCATGCTCCCTGTCTTCCATCCTCTGTTCACCTATTGTATGAGTCTGAATCTGGGCTTGCTGAAGGCTGTCTGTTTGTCCCTGTATGTGTCCCTGTGTCTCTTTCTCTGATGTCTATTGTATGAGGTGTGTGTGTGTGTGTGTGTGTGTGTGTGTGTGTGTGTGTGTGTGTGTGTGTTATGTCTGTCTCTAACAGAGGGCGTTGCTCTGTGTTTATGAACAGCACAGGGAACATCACACAAGGAAGGAACGGGACACTCTACAGAAATCCTTAACAGACTTTTACAAGGGATTAAATCCCTGGCTCCAGCTGATCCCTACTGACCCAGATAACAGATATCATTGTTTATCAGCTGACATCCATAAATAGATGGTAGATTTTATGACGTTGCTTTTAATTTATGTATTTGTTGCTTTCAGCAAGTTGATACATGGATTTTTCTGGATCAGGCGCATGGGAGAGTACATGATTTGGACTGCAGTAATGCATTTGCTTGAGTTGTAAAAGTTGACTATATGAGAAATTCACAGCAAGTAAGGTTGGTTGTTCCACTGTTCTCTTAAGGGCAGGTTAAACAAACAGGCTGAGTACACAGTAGGCTAGCAGTCTTAAGTGACTTGAAGGTTGTATTATTAACTTTGGTTGTGAAGTCCTGGGTTGTATAAGAAAAGAACCCCTGCCCAGACAAGGTATTTCTGTATAGCCTTGGCTGTCCTGGACTCACTTGGTAGACGAGGCTGGCCTTGAACCCAGAGATCTGCCTGCCTCTGCCTCCAGAGTGCTGGGATTACAGGTGTGCGCCACTGCACATGGCTAAGAAAGCATCCTTAGCAAGACATGGGGAGCAAGCCATGTTCCTCCATGATCTCTGTTTCAGGTTTCTGCCTCTAGCTCCTGCCTTGGTTTCCCCAGTGAGGGACTGCAACCTTTAAGCCAAATAAACTCCTTTTGGTTTGTGATGTTTATCATAGTAATCAAAAGCAAACTAAGATGTTGTGTGACCTCACACAGAGTCCCTATTCATGGGGGTGGGGGCTGAGCCTTTTGCCCTTACCTCTGCTGGATCCTTTCCCAGCAGAGCAGAGCCTTGCTCAAAAGATATGGGTTCCATGAATAAAGGATCTTAGTTGGCTTAATCCACTGATGTGTTCTATGTCGGGATCATATAATGTATACTCATGGTATGTGCCTAATGAATTAATGATTCTTCAGTACTTCCTGTTTGCTGAAACAAAGTTAAACAAGGGCTTTAAACCCAAAGCTTTGAAATGTCCCTTTTACAACAAGGAAATACCAATCATTCTATTTTACAGATGAGGACACTCCACTTCTTTGATTAAATTTATGTTCTTTTTTCCTTAAGCCTTTCAGTAGAGTTTTCTTCAGTTAGTGTTATGCTCAGACATTTGACCCAGTCTGTTCTTTGCTGCATGGAAGGTTCTCAGACTACTTTAATTAATAACACACAGTTTCAACAAGGTAATAATCAAGACGGGTTTCCAGCACATGCTGTAAAAATGGAGCACCTGTGAGGCGACACGGGCAGCATGTGGGTCAGTTTTCAGGGCACAGAACCTGGGAACTACAGGAGAAGGGTGGGACGGGACCAGAGCATGCCTTTTAGAAGATTCCTGATGCCCTTTGACCTCCTGGGGCAAGAATGCTGTAGCTAATTCTGGTTCTTGCATCAGAGTTAGTTGGGCAGGTGGGAATGATAACCATACAGGGCAAGATGAGATGGAAAGATCTTATTAATATTGAAAGGGGCAGAGAGTTTTCAGCAGATAGAATCTGGCTGCGTGACTGCGTGGGGGCAGAGACATACCAATATGTTATACCTGACACGAACAATAATCAAACCCACAGAGTACCTAATATTTACTTGCATAACCACAGGACTGTTACAGAACCTACGGAATTGCCAGGCTTGATGAAAAAAAAAAAAACATTGTGTGTAATAGTAGACACTCAGATCCTAGAAAAAATGGATGTGAAACCGTTTCCCCCTACCAATCTATCTTCAGAGAGTTTAGTTTTCAGGCTCCTAATTAGTGATCATAAGAGAGCAAGGAGGACA
Organism: Acomys russatus; assembly: GCF_903995435.1. Classification (NCBI taxonomy): domain Eukaryota; kingdom Metazoa; phylum Chordata; class Mammalia; order Rodentia; family Muridae; genus Acomys; species Acomys russatus. The sequence continues at coordinate 50,040,533 of NC_067141.1, forward strand.
GGGTTTTCTCCCCTTACACAAGGAATCTAGGCCATTTGATGTCTTACCTTAGTTTATTGGTGTGTGTGAGTGGGTATGTGGGTGTGAGTGGGAGCCAGATTTCAAAGCTGGTTCTCACACTCCTTTGCTTTTCGTCTTAATTTTTTGAGACAGAGTCTCTCATTGAACCTCAAGCTCACTGCAAAATGGGCCAGCAAGCCACAGGGGGCTTTCTGTCTGTACTTCCCAAGTGCTGAGGTTTTGGGCATTCCTAGCAGCACTCAACTTTCTTTTCCTCAGATGCTGGGGGATCCAAACAAAGCTCCTCACAGTGATACAACAGACAGTTTATTAAATGAGACCTCTCCCCTGCTCCTCGCACTTAACTTTTCTTATATTGATACAGATTCTACAAGCTTTGTGGTTCCTACTGTGATGAACACAGTGTGCCCATGAGGCAAAACTGAGACCTGCGGACATTGCATAATGAATTCCATGAGTGGATCTGCATTTCTGGGGAAACGGAATCTTGGGAACTTTAAGTAAATGCAGTGTAAAACATGAAATTTCAGAGCTGGCGAGATGGCACAGTGGTAGAGTACTTGCCTGCTACACGTGAGGCCCTGGGTTACGTCTTACCCCACAACAGTCAGATGAACAAACAAAAAGGGCTTTCACTTGAAATGTTTCATAACCGGTGTGTTATAACTAAAGAGTCTTTCATAGTTTATGAAGTGGTTCTAGTAAAACCTAAAACATATATACATATTCTGACAGCTCTCTGGATTTGAGGCCTACAGAGCGAGTTCTAGGACTGCCAGGGCTACACAGAGAAACTCTGTCTTGAAAAAACAAACAAACAAACAAACAAACAAAAACCAAACAGAAAAAAAAATCATTAAGCAGAGCTGCTAGTTTATCTCACATAAATGTTTATACTCTGCAATTCATAGGAACAGGGCCAAACTGTGACAGCCAGAAAGAGCTTTTCCAGCCTGAATGAATTCGTTCTTTTCTTTCTCTTTTTTGTTTGATGGGACCTGTGAAAGAGCAGCAGTCTCCTTCTAAAGGATAAATGACTGGGTGAGGGGAAAGCCCGATGTTCTAAATTCCTAAGATCTTTCATCCTCTACCACTTTAAAAATGTTCATATCTATTCACAATGGTCAAATCTGGCTGGTGATTTTTATAAACCTGCTTACAGTGTCAATGCAAACCACCTAGAGAGTCACGGGTCAGTCCTGGAAGGCACACTTTTGCCTTTGCTATAAATCCCATTCACGCCCTCTGCATCATCTGAATGAATGGTATGAGGCTTTGATTCTCAGCAGTTGAAAAATTGCACCTGTGTTCTACAAGAGCGAGATGAACTGTAATAAAGTTTTTATATTTGCTTTTGACTGAGAGCATTGCTAATATATATCTGTGTTGTTCCTAATATTGTAAAAATAAGCCACTATAATACATTTGGTAATATAATGTGCATATGGATGCATTTGAGTGATGTTTTTATAGAAACACAAATAATTTTGTATTGTTTTTGGTTTTTTTGAGACAGGGCTTTTCTGTGTAGCCCTGGCTATCCTGGGACTCGCTCTGAAGACCAGGCTGGCTTCCAACTCAGCACTCTGCCTGCCTCTGCTGCCTGAGTGCTAGGATAAAAGGCATGTCCCACCATTGCCTGACTGTTGCTTTTTATCTTATTTTTTTTAAATTGCTCTCATAGGAAAAATATTTGTTTTCAGTTTTATGGCAGGATGTCAGAAAAGAGATGATATAATTAGTTATTTAGAAATTAAGTTTCTGTGACAGAATAATATAGATTAGTTGGGATAGAAATACATTGTCACAAGAGTTATACTGATATTGTTTTATGGCTGGGAATTCACTGTTGTAATTTCTTATCAGAAATACTACATTTTGTGTTTATGGTTTAATTTATAGTATAACCTTAAATAAGTTGGAAGTTATATATTTTTATACAAGTTATAAAGTTATTCTTTCTCATATTAAAGGATCCCAAATTACTTATTGATAAGTGGCAGCAAAGATTCAGGAAATATGTTTACTCCTTTGAACAAAAGTGGAATGAGACCTGTGAGGAGCCTTTACTTGTAGCAGCAGGGTGAGTTGTTTTGCCAACTTGCTGTTTTCTTATGAAACCTTTGATTAACAGCATTTTCTGATAGACAACTGATTCCATTTAAATCCATTTTTCCCTCCTAGGGAGAAGGGCAACCTCTAACTGAAGGATGCACATTGAACCATCTGCTTATACATTCTCCAAACAAAGGTAGAAAAAAAAAAAAAAAAGATTAAAAGGAAGGACTGGCCCTCCCATCAGATAAAACTTTACTATGACTGTCTAGTGGCATTTTATACAGAGATATTTTTTTCTAGAATTTTGATTTCATTTTATACACAGAGGTTTCCCTAGAATTTTGATTTCATGAAACGAGTCACTGATCATCCTTGCTTGTTGCTAGGTGGCGTTTCATTACAATGTGAATAAAGTGTCTTTCCAAAGCAACCCAAGAGATAATTATCAGGTGATGTTAAATTGAAAAGGCCAGTATAGGCCTTTGAAATCCTCCCTAACTCTCATCATGAAGGGTTAGCTCTGGAAGGTGACAGGCGTGATGATGAAATGACTAGAAGACCATGGATTCTGGCTTTTCTTTCCAATGCCCTCTCTTTCTTTCTTGCTCTTTTTGGTTGTGAGCCTAGCCTTTAATGGCTGAGCCATCTCTCCATTCTCTTTGTTTCTTAATTAGCACCGAGTCATGTGCTTCATTGTGGCCTTTCCCACTGATCCTCTTCCATCCTTTCTCTCCCTCATCCTTAGCCCCCACCTGCACCCCTCCCACCCCTGTAGTTGCCTCTCCACTTTCATGTCACATGTTTTCTATTAGCCTCTTTTTCATCCCTACCCACTTCCTCAAAGCCTAATTTCCCCTCTCCCCGTCTCCTTTCTAGTTTCATGGTATATACCCCCCACATATACACACACATATAAAAATTAAAATCTAAGATTTGTGTTTGAGAGAGAACATGTGGTATTTATCTTTCTGAGTCTGGGCTACCTTACTCAACATAATAATTTCCAGATTCATTCATTCATTTTCCTGCAAATTTCATAATTTCAATTTTATGTTTGGTTGCATAAAATTCCATTGTGTGTGTGTGGGTGAGACAGAATCTCAAGATAATTTTAACTTTCGTTTTACAAATGGCTAGGGATATTGGACAATTAAAAAAATGTTTTATTGATTCTTTGTGAGTTTCATATCATGCACCCTAATCACACTCATCTCCCCATGTCCTCATATCTGCCCCCCCAAAACAAACAAGAAACAAAGCATAGAAAACATCTCATTGTGGAAGTATGTCCCACAGTATATCCCTCTGTCTACACATCTTCACTTGCAAATATTCAGAGTTATTGGTTTGGTTCGAGATCTCTGGCTTCTGTGACACCATCAATATTCAATCCCCACCAGGCCTCCTCCCAGTTATCCTGCTGTTGCCCTGTGTCATGGAGATCCTGCAGCCTTGCATCAGCAGGACTGGCCTTTTCACTTGTTGCAACCATTTGAAGATGATATAGATTTTGGGGTGGGCCCATTCAGAGCCCTGGATCTGAGCCTGGGTGGTAGCTGAGCTGGTCAGCCTGTCAGCTCTCCTGTATCCACACCACCGGGGTAAGCTTTCCAGCACTGCTCGGGCTACTTCAGCAGAGGGCAGGGTCAGCTCTCTGGCTCTCATGGCCTGAGGGCAGCCCATGCATCCAGAGCCAGTTCCACTGTGTCAGGGCAGGCTCAGGGCCCATGCTTCCAGTGCGGTAGCCTGTGAGGGGCTGGGACAGATCTCTCTTGCTTTTGCCGTCAGAGTCAGCTCATCATGCCCCGTCTACCTGGGCCAGCACTACTGTGCTATTGACATAGGTGCAGGGCTGCTCTCTCTCTCTCTCTCTCTCTCTCTCTCTCTCTCTCTCTCTCTCTCTCTCTCTCTCATGACTGAGTGGGCTGCTTTCCCGACTGCTGGAGGTGGAGTAGGGCTGGGGTGGGTGTGTGGTGGCTACTTACCTGCCATTTGTAATTTCTTCTTTTGAGAGCCATCTGTTCCACTCATTTGGTTACTGATTGAATGACAGTTTTGTTTTGCTAGTGTTTAGTGTTTAATGGCTTAAAAAAAATCTGTATCTAGCTATTAACTCCTTGTCTGAAGTAATAACTAAAATTCCCCCTCTCTCCCCCTCCCTCCCTCCCTTTTTCCTTCCTTCCTTCAGAAGGGTCTTCTCACTAATAGCCTTGGCTGGCCAGGAATTCCCTATGTAGACCAGGCTGTTCTAGAACTAATAGAAATCTGCCTGCCTGTGCTTTCTGAGTGATGGGGTCAAAGGTGTCCATCACCACACCAGTCTTGGAGGCCATCTTCCCTTGCTCTGCAAAAGCCTTTTAATGCACTCGTGTTTCTTGGGGTTATTTTCTGTGTTATTGGAATCCTTTTCAGAAAGGTTGTCTTTTAAAACAAACAAACACTATCCCTTCATCTTAAAGTGTTTTTATTCTAGCAGTCTCAGTGTTTTAGATTTTTTTTTTTTTTTTTTTTTTTTTTTTGTGGATGGCTGTCTTGTCTGTATGCTATGTCTGTGCGCATGCAGTTCCTGTGGACGCCAGAAGGGGGCATCAGGTCCCATGGAACTGGAGTTACAGGTGGCTGTTAGCTGCCATGTAGAGGCTGGGAATAAACTGGGTCCTGTGGAAGAGCAGCCAGTGTTCTTAAGCACCGAGTCATCTCTCCAGCCCCTCTTTCTGGTGTTTTTATTGTTTTTGTTTCTCTTTTAGCTAATCCTTACAAGGCCTGCACTAACGGCAGGAATATCACAGCAACATCAGCAACCAACAGATCACACTCCTGAGCTGAAGGGAGCCAGGCATGTGGGGCACATGGCTACAGCATCACTTCAGCCCTTAGTGATCTCCCCACCCACTTCAGAGTTCCAAAGGATACTGTCCCTTTAAAAAGGAACTGTCCCATTTAGATCTCAGTTCTCCCTACTGCACTAGGTGCAGAGGAAGGTGTAGCTTTTCTCTGAAGTGTACCCTGACATGTTGTTATGAACCTTGCCTGCTCCGCAGTAAGAGATCTGTCTGCCATCTTTTCCTGTTGCCCACGGCCAAACTTCTATTGACCGCAGCGGCTCATTATCGTCTCAGGCCATTTCACCAGCGGTTATATCTAGGGACTTGAGGCTGAAGACCTTGCCTTTCAGCAGTAAATTCTGCGTGTCTGCGTGGCTGTCAGGCAACTTTCAGTGTTGACTGGCCAAGCTCTGCTTGGCCAGGCTACTATGGTGGTTTATGATCGCTTTGCTAATTTAAGTCTGTCTGCAACCCACTCTGCCTGCGGCTCTCAAAACCCCACCAGGGTCAGGCAGTGGTGTTTAATCCCAGCACTTAGAGGCAGAGGCAGGCAGATCTTTGAGTTCGAGGCCAGCCTGGTCCACAGAGTGAGTTCCAGGACAACTAGGGATACACAGAGATGCCCCCTGCTTTGGGGGAAAACCCCCCAACAAAACCAACAAACCAAACCCCGAAACCAACCAACCAACCAGCCAGCAACAAAACAAACCCTCAAACAAACACACACATAAACAAACAAAACTCCATCAGGAAAACTTCCTTCCAGGACCTGAACTTTTAAGAGTTTTCATCCCCAGAGCTTAGAAAAATGTTTTCTAAAACTAAACGCAACCTAAGTTGTGAGTGTACAATATGATTTATACTAAAGTCCTTGTGTTTCTGGTTTCCTTTGGACTTCAGCCTGTATGCTATTTCCATTGCTGATTTTGTTTTATGTTTTTTTTTTTTTTTCATTGCTGATTTTGTTTTTTGTCTTTTTTTTTACAAATCGTAGCCACAAAAATTATATATGTAGAATCATGTAAGTACTTCTGTGGACCACATAAGTTAGGAACGAAACTGATATACTATGTACCATTCCAGGGTGTTACAAGAGTTAAGTGAGATATTGCCCCTAAATTACACAGCAAAGAAAGTCCTATATTAGGTGCTTATCAAGAAATGCTTGCCATGCAGTTCTCAGTATGGCCAGAAGATGGCAGGGTTGACCCATAGTATCCTGGAATACACTGCCCAAGCTTGTTTGTTTCCAGGGCTTCATAGGGTCCCTGCACTCACCCTTTACTGTGACTTCCAGAGCCAATACCTGAGGACAAAAACCTTTCCTTCCTAATGTTCTATGGCTTAAACAAAGGAATCAACATGGGTAAGCATTTCCTGATCAGTCCCACTTAGGCACTTCCACGCGTCCGCCACCTTCCATGCAGGGAGCAATCTTTTTTTTTCCCCACTGACAGGGGCTTGCGTTTCTCATGAGCAAGGGGACAATGAGCCGGCCTGGAAGATCTCTAGATGTTGACCGCTCCCTTTAAGCCCAGTTTACAGGCAAGCTCTTGTCCTTGTCACAATTTTTCAGGTCATAATAGATTCAACTTGTAAGCCCGGATGAGGCCGAGGACATGACTCGGCTTATAAATCCTTTCCTCATGATCATAAGGGGATGAGTTAAGATGCCCAGACCCCTCCCCCTTTGCCACCCAGAGGAAGAGAGGCATGGAGGCATGGGCCTGTAATCCAGATGATGCCTCCCTGGGAGATGCACAGGCAGATGCCTGAAGCTCCTGGGCCAGCTAGCCTGGCCTTTACAGGGGCATGTCCAGGCTGGTGAGAGATTGTGTCTCAAGTAAAAGATGGAAAATGCTTGAGGACCAAGCAAAGTTGTCTTCTGACCTCCACAAGTGTGCCATGAGTATGCACGCGTGTGCCTGCATGAATAATAGATAAAGACACAAATAACTATATCTGGAGAACCAGAGCGGTGACCCTTGCTATCACAAGGGCAAATGAACGAACAGAAAGGGGAGTTTTACACCACCCTGTATTCGGAGAGCCTGCAGTCTGCCTGAGAAGGCAGCAGGTTAACACCCTGAAAATTGCTTTACGTCTCATCTCTAGCCAGCAGAAATACCCACAGCTCCTCCTCCCAGCAACCCTAGAGTCTGTCGAGTTGACAATTAGCGCTTGCTGCTGTTGTTTCGCTAAGGGCCATGTTGTCCATGGTCTTCGAAGCACTGACTTACCCTACCCATCATTCCGACTGTCTTTCTCTGCCAGGAAAGTTCTTGTTGTGCTATGCAGTGGTTAAGGCAGAGACTGATAACTGGCCAACATCCTGGGAACAAGTGACTGTTGAGTGCTTGACCTCGCTGTGGGGAGGGCAAAGGCAGTCAGCTGTTCTGCAGCCTCTTGTCTAGTTGGCCAGGTGGTGTCAGCAGGTCCACGCCTCTCTCATCATCATCCTGCGCATTCTCCCCTCATTTTGTAGACGTATGGGCTCAGAACCTTCCTTGGAGTTAGTTTCTGCAGTTATCAACCGTGTACTTCTACAGAGGACTCTGGGCTGCAGGCCAGGGGTGGGGTCGAGTATTTCAGAGCAAACCCTAAGGACACGGACAGGTTAAATTGATAACAGTATGTATGCTGCAAGTGCTCCTCTCCCCCCACCAGGACAGGGTTTCTCTGTGTAGCCTTGGCTGTTCTGGACTCACTTTGTAGACCAGGCTGTCCTCGAACTCAGAGTGCTGGGATTAAAGGAGTGTGCCACCACATCCGGCTGCAAGGGCCTTTTTAATAATAGAAAGTACAAAGAAAGTACAAGTGTGTCTTTATATTACAGAATATGTCCACATGCATCACTCTGGTTCCCTATCAGAATCGTAAATCAGAGAAAGGCAGCTTGTCGTGGAGTTCATAGCTTTCTGTTCCTGATTGTGGATGCGATGTGACCAGTGGCCTCAAGCTCCTGCTGCCTTGACTTGCCATCCATGATGGACTGTGCCCATATGCTGTGAGTACCAGTGATCCTTCTCTCTCTCACATTGCTTTAAAATATGTATTTTCTTTCTTTTATGTACGTGTGTGGGAATGCGCATCCCTGGCGCATGTATGGAGTAGTTGGTTAACTCTCTACCAGCCACACCACTATTGCACTACTGGGCACACTTTGCCTGGCAGGTCAGTATTGTAGCATCCAGGTCCGTGCCTGGCTAAGATGCTGATGGCATTCTGAACCACAATTTTGAACTCTACAGAAGCTAGCTAATGAGAGGAAACTTCCAGCTTGGTTTCAGCTTGACTTTTTATGTGTCTTGCAACCAAACCATGTGGTGTCTGAAGCAACATAGTCTTATGCCCTAGTTGTGGGGGGTAACAAAGAGCGGTGACAATAGTGGGTAATGCTTTAGAGACTCTGGAGAGTTCTTGTTTGATAACTCACAGGGAGGTGTCCTCCTAGCACTGGGTTTTTGTCTAATAACCTACAGCTTCTGGGAGGGATATTATTTTCCTATGCAAGATACCACTATTCAAACTTAAAAAAATTATATACTTGAAATTAGCTTACAGAGTTGTTGACTTTTGGCAACCTATGGAGATCTGTGTCTCTGAGACCTGGGATTTGGGTGCCTTTGAGAATGAGACAGATGATAGTCTAACTCTGTAGACAACTTACATCAGTTTCAGTTGTCTTTTTATACACGAATGTAACAGAAAAAGCAATAATTCAAGGAAGGTAGTTTGAGTTTAGAAAAAAAAAATGATCAGTAAAACATGATCAGAAAAAAAAAACATGTAAATAAACATCAATAAGCACATACTAAATATTAACAGAGCAGCCCTTTCCAGAACTTTTTCAGGACAGACTGGTTTGAACAAAATTGCCTGGCATGGACCACAGATTATATCTGGGAAAGCACAAAAACAAGGCAGAGGAAGGCCAGCTCTAGATTCAGGGCACGCTGAAGACATGTCACACTCAGCATCTCCTCTCACCAGATTGGGTTCTATAGCGATGCTCTCACAGGAATAAACATATCTTTAAAAACTGAACATAAGTGTTTGTCACAGGAGGCAAGAAATCATGTCCAGAAACAATTCAGGGATGAAATGCACCTGAAGTGAAAGGCCCTCTGTCTGTTTTCCTGGAGCCGCTCTCACAGTCCCCCAAGGTGTTGTTCACCGTGTGTCACTCTTTTCCCTGTGTTCCAACACAAAGTAGTAGGTGTCCATGTGGTTTTTTCATACATCCTTAGTTTCAGTTGACCCTTCCCCTCCTCTACCTCTGCATCTATCCCCTCTTAAGCTTTTCTACCCTGCTGTTTTCTCCCATTACAAATGTCCTTCTGATGCCCCAAGGCTTCTTTTTCCTCCCCTCTTTCACTGTCGCCTTCTGGCATCCTCTCTTCTAGGCACTCCAAACTAAATACACAATGTGAAAAATTGAAGGTTAGAATTGCCATATGAGAAAGAGCATGCAGCGTTGGTCCTTCTGGGCGTGGACTACCTTACTCAGTACAATAGCTTCCAAGTCTACAAAGTTTTCTGGGAAAATCATCTTTTCTTTATAGCCAATTAAAATTCCATTACATATTTATATCACATGCTCATTAGTCATTCATCAGTAGATGGCCATCTAGACTGATTCTTAGTTACTGTGAATAGAGATGAAATAAACATGAATAGGCAAATATTCTTAGGTATTTGATGAGACATGGTAGGTGTTTCCTTTGGGTATTTGCTTAGGCATTGTATAGCTGGGTCATATGATAATCCCATTTTAGTTTCCCAAGAAACCTGTACATTGATTTGCATAGGGATCGTACCAGCTTACCTTCCCACCAACGTTGAGAGCGTAAAAGCAATTGTTGCCATTTGTTTAGATTCTGACTGGAACAAAAGAAAATCATAACACGGTTTGAACTTACAATCCCCTGGTGGCTAAGGATGTTGAGCACTTTTAACATTATTTATCAGCCATTTTTATTTCTACTTTTGAGAACTCTTTTCTCAGTTCCATACCCCATTTTAAAATTGGTTCCTTCCTTGATGTTTAGTCTTTTGAGTTCCTTGTACGTTCTATAAATTAATCTCCTGTCAGTTGTGTAGATGATGAAGCTCTTCTTCCATTCCATAGGTGGCTGCCTCTTACTTCATAGTTTCTTTGGCTACACAGAAGCAGTTTCATTTGATGAGGTTCTATTTATTGATTGTTGGTCTTATTTCCTAAGTAACTGGAGTCCTGTTCTGAATGTCTTTACTTTGCCTATGTATGTCCCACATTTTCCTCTAGGAGCTACAAAGTTTCAGGTTTTGTACTGAGGTCTTTTATTTTGTTTTATTTTTCCCAGGAGTTGATGGAGTTGGACAGGGTGAAAGATAAGGATCAAGTTTCATTCTTTTATGTGTTGAAATCCAGTTTTCAAAGCCCTGCTTGTTGAAGAACTTTTGTTTGTTTGTTTTTCTCCACTGTGTATTTTTAGCATTCTCGTCCAATATCATGTGACCGTAGTATGGGCTTACATCTTGGTTCACTGTCCTACCCCATTGACTTATACGTTTGCTTTTTGTGCCAGTATCGTGCTGGTTTTGTTACTACAGAGCCCTGTAATACAGCTGGAAGTCAGATGAGGTCATACTTCCAGCAGTGTTGTTTTTGTTGAAGATTGCTTTGGCTGTCTGGGGCCTTCTGTGCTTCCACATGAATCGTAGGATTTCAACTGCACTTTTTTTTTTTTTTTTTTTTTTTTTTAGAAATTAGTTAATTAATTTAAACATTTTATTTTTGATATTGTAATATAATTACATCATTCCCCTTCTTTTTCCTCCCTTCAAACCTTCTCATGCACTCCCCTTTGCTTTCTTTCCAATTCATAGAGTCTTTTTTCTTTTCTTTTTTTGTTGCTGTTTTACACACACACACACACACACACACACACACACACACACACACACACACACAGACACTCCTAAATGCCACCAATTTTAATTATTTTTACTTTATGTGTCTGAGTGTTTTGTCTACATATACGTCTGCATACTTCATGTGTACACGGTGCCCATAGATGCCAGAAGAAGGCGCTGTGTTCCCTGGAACTATAGTTATAAATGGTTTTTGGCTGCAGTGTGGATACAGGGAATTAGCATAGGTCCTCTGGAAGAGCAGTAAGTGCTCTTAATCACTGGATCATCGCTGTAGTCCTTGCACTTTTTGTTTTGTTTTGTTTTTTTGAGACAGGGCTTCTCTGTGTAGCCTTGTCTGTACTAGACTTGCTTTGTAGACCAGGCTGGCCTCAAACTCACAGAGATCTGCCTGCCTCTGCCTGCCAAGTGCTGGGATTAAAGCACCATGACACCTGGTTTGCTCCTGCACATTCTTAATAGTATTTGAGTCATAGAGATTTTTGTTGTAGCCTTTAGCTACTTTTTATCACAGTTTAATAAATCTTTATATTAAAATTTACCTGTTTAGATCATTAGCTTCTAAATGGCACCAGAGTGCTGAACCTTTTCATAGGAGTGAAACTACACTTTACACATACACTTGCAGTGGGGATACAATATATGGAAAGGTGTAGACTCACAGAAGTTTCATATGTGTGTGCATATAAGTGAGGGCTCTCGCATAGACTGTGATCTACAGGGAGACTATTTGTTAAGTCTCCAGTGTGAGGTTTCAGACGTCAGTGATGCAGTTAGTCCAAGATTGCTATAATAAATGCTCTGCCTTTGGTCCTGGGAAGACGGAGGTGAAAAGGAGACCACAAAAACATTCTGAATGGTATTGGAAGATGCTTTAGGTTCTTGTTAATTTCCCCATCTGATGAGGTCATCCGTGTCTCCAGTTGAGCTAAAGCTTGACTGTTCAGTGTAGATGGGCACTGTAATAAAAAGAGAAAAGAGTTGGAGAAATAGTTTGCTTAATTCTCATCAAGAAGGAGGCTTGATCTAATTAGCAATAGCCTAAGTACTCAAAGGGCTGTGGTGTTTTCCTGAGCGTGGAAAGGTCAGTGTGCCCGTGTGGCATCTACCTGGATTCCCAGCATCAGGCGCATTGTACTGACCTCTCTGTTTCTTCCGCTCTTGCTTGCCTGTGATTATCTGAGGAGCTGAATGCAACCTGTACAGTTCTCTTTTATGCGTCAGAAAGCCTTATCATGTTTACTTTCCATTCTTCCTTACAGAGGCCAGGTTGGAACTCATTATGTAGACCAGGCTGGCCTTGAACTCACAGAGATCTGCCTTTTCTTTTATGTAGGGCAGAGGGACCACTGTCTTTGTAGCCCGTTGGGGTGAGGCGGATTTCTGGTGGGGTCATCAGAGTGGAAGCAGTGCCACAAGTACCCAAGATCCAGAACAAATGCACACCTCGTCTGTATGTAAGCACGTGGTCATACAGGCAGACAGGGAACTGTTGTGGCACAATAGCCCTGCGAAGGGCAGCAGGAGAAGCTGTGAGAAGAGCTTAGCTCTGTGGTTAGCTGTCAGGTTGACAGTCTATCCAGATGTCCATCCCTTCACAGCCTGGTTCCAGGATTGGCAGGGTCAGGGTCTGAAGGACAGTTTCCTGACCTTGGGACTAAGTACACACCAAAGCAAAAAAAAAAAAAAAGGTACTGTGATCAAAGACAGCACCGCCAGTGTGACCTGGTATCAACTATCGATCTTACCTTCTGCCACTGCACCAGTGTCAGGGGAAGCTCCGGTGACTAAGAATAACGAAGGGACATAAGAAATTGAAGAGACATAAGACAAGATGCCTCCTGCCTTTTCTATGCCCTGAAGCAACAGACACTGGCTTTAGCCATGTGGCTGTTGACCACCCTGGATGGTTTTATAGGCACAGGGATGTATCAACAGGAAGTAAGGAAACTAGGCCCTTCATAAGCCCATGTCTGCTTGGAAAGAACCTGGCAGGGTATCCCAACCATATTTCTTCTGCTATTTGGTGGCCTCCACCACACTACCCTATGTCTGTGTATGAAATTCTCACAGTGGGTTCCCTCGATACTCCAAGCTAACATGGCTTTTCCACAGCAGCTGCTGTATTTAGATCTAGAATATCTCCAAAGGTCATTGTATTAAAGACTTAGCACCCAACCTGTGGCACTATTGGCATAAGGTGAAACCATTAAGAGATGGGGAGCCTGCCAAGTCGTTTTAGGAAACTGGAGGAAAACTCCTGGGTAGGTTGTGGGAAGCTGGCCTTTCCCTTGTTCTCTCATTTCTGGCTGTAAGATATCGTCTGTGTAAATCCCTACCATGAGACAGTGCCTCATCACAGGCACAGAAGCAAGAGGGACAATTGACCATTCCTCTTTGTGAGTCAATTATCTCAGGTATTTTATTGGAGCAGTGAAAAGCAGACAGGCACATGAAAGCAGCTGCGTTAGGAATGGAGGTCAAGGGCTGGTGGGATGCCCCAGTGGGCAAAGGTACTCACTGAGTTGGATTCCCAGGGCCCATATGGGGTAAGAAGAGACCCCTACAAACTTGTCTTGTGTCCTCTGGCTTTGACATGTGTACCATATACGTGTGCACACAAATACTTACATGCATGCACACAAGCACACACAGATAAATGAGTGTAAAAACCAGAAACATAGTTCAGAACTTACTGAATTGTACTGTGCCATATCTACTATACTGTACCAATTGACCAATGAGATATGACCCTTTACCCACAAGATGTTCATTGCCTTCTTTCTCTAACTGCTCTTCAATTGCCTTTGTTTCCCATCTCAGTTGAGTGGTCCTTAGATACTCCAGTCAGAAACTCATATAGAATTTCTCATCTTTTGTCATTTCCCATCAGGCTAATTTCCATGCTTAGCCATTCATACTTCTTAGATAGGGCTCAAATTCGTTTACCTTCTTGAGTCAACTGGCTGCTCTCATCTGCTACTTAGATCATGATTTTTTTTCTGTCTGTGCTGTAGTGTCCAGTTCTGTTTCTCTTTAGTCTTTCTCCTCACGATAGTCAGAACAAATCTTACAAGTTTTTTATTTTTAAAAAGGACATCTTATTTTGTGTGTGTGTGTGTGTGTGTGTGTGTGTGTGTGTGTGTGTGTTTCCTCTAAAGACCCTTGGAGAACACCTAAAGTCTTTAATCCATTTATAAGTTCTGCTATGATTGACTGTTATTTTGTCCCTTACCAGGTTGTTCTCACATTTTGAGTCCATGGTGACTTCATAGTATTGTCACTTTTCTTCTCCTTTAGTCCACATCTCAGGTTGTTCACTCTGTGAAACTTGAAGAAAACTGAATCGAAGAGGATCACTGTTATTCTTTGAAACTCACACATCTTTTTTGATAGTCTCTTTTGAAATCCCTTCTTTTGACATAATCTTAGTCTCACAGAAATTGAGAAATTATTACAGAAAATTTCCATGGGTCCTTCATCTATAATTAACCCATAGGTTCTCATCTGTGATACATAGGACAATTATCAAGACTAAAAAATGGATTGGGACAATAAAATAATAAGATATAGATGTTTGGGGGTTTAATTGTTTATGTGCCTCTTGTTCTTTGTGTCTAGTCCTATGAAACATAAAAAAAAAATCACAGATTTATATAATAACCACAGTTAAGATTCAGGGCTATTTCCTCACCGAATAAAACTTTCTGATTGTACACCTTTAAACTTATGCCATACTGAGATCTATGTCAGCCACTGATTTTTTTCCTCCATGGATTTAATTTAATCATTTTGTAGAGTAATACAGTTAATAAACACTTGAAATTGAGTTTATTTTATTTATCATAGGGAGTATGAAATTTATGCTTCATTTCATGAACAAGTAATTTACTCTTGTTTCTCAGAGTTTCCCATCATCTGACTTTTCATCTTATCACTGACAGATGAAGGCAGATTGGCTTGTTTTTTGTTTTTGTTGTTGTTTTGTTTTTGTTTTTTTTCTTTTCTTTTCTTTTCTTCTTCTTCTTCTTCTTCTTCTTCTTCTTCTTCTTCTTCTTCTTCTTCTTCTTTTTTTTTTTTAGCAATTTGGGCTACAAAACTGAAACATCCAAATATATGATACAGACACACATAATAGAATATTACTTTGCCTCAAAAAGAATGAAAATATGTAACAGATGAAATTGGGAGACATTATCCTAAAAATGATGAACTAGACACCATATGATAATTATCACATGATTCCAATAATGTACTCCATCTAAAGTATTTAACTTCTTAGAGACGAAACATTGAATGACAGTTACCAGAGGTGGTGAGGAGCAGAGACCTGGGTAGTTATTGTTTTCTGTGTAGAATTTCAGTTTAGGATGATGAAATTGTTGCAGATGGGTTCTAGTGACCTTGTAACAATATACATGTTCTTACTGACTTACACATTTAAGAATGGTCAAAATAGAATACACTTTACTGCAATAAAACCAGCTACAATGCAGTGCATTGTAATCAACACAAACAAACACAGTCTAAGGTAGGAGGACTGGGCGGAACTATTTTAGATAAGACCATAGTAAGTTTCTCGGAGACAAGGACCTTTGAGTAGAAGAGAAAGAGCCAGAGAGAAGAGCACTGAAGAGCCAGGAGACCCCAGTTAGAAGACAACAGTGTGGAGTCTAGAAATGTTTTCTATGTATTGATGGCAGCAAAAGGTCTGCAATCCTTTACAGTATATGCATGTGCACGTGTATATAGCGAGTGTGCAGACAGCGTATGTGTGCTTGGGTATGTGTGTGCTCCTGTATTAGAAGCAAGGAAACTGATACAACGAACCTACTTATTAATGGCAACTCAGTCATGAGAGGCAGCCAAATGGATGCCAACGGAAGGGGAGATGGTACTGCATTAAGGGAGACAGCCACATTGCACTCACTGGAGGCCTCTGGGGAAGGAGTGTATAGTACAGCCCTAAAGACAGTTGCTTATTAATCTGGGGTCGAAGGTCAGCTTGGATTGTCCTTTTTAAAGAGTCAAGTTCAGCTCCTCCCTCCCGCTGCAGCATCTGTCAGAGTTCCGGGTTGAAGGGGGGGAGCTTCCTTGCCTCTGAACCCTTGTTTTGCCAAAGCCCTGAAAGTCATTTCTGGTGAGTGGATTTGGGTTTTATAGCCAGACTCTAGGGGTTTGATTAACCTTCAGAGGCCTGCCTGAGGGAAGAGGCCACAGGGCCCAAATCATGTTGGTGGCAGCACTTTCTCTGCTTGCCTGGATCTTGGAGAGTTTTCTCAAATTTCCGTTTGCAAAGATGACGTTACAAAGAGAGTGTCATGGAATCTAAGACCCTTAGGGCTGGGGACTGAGGCAGGTTGTCTAATCATCAGCAGCTTTGGCATGTGGCATCTAGAAAGTAGAGAGGAATCTCCTAGACAGAAATTGACAGAGGAATTGCTTTCCTCAGCAAGCCGGCCTTGTTGTGATGAAAACGAACTACTAAGAAATTCACTCACGTTCATTCTGGGCAGGGCTGGTAGACCCACTGTGAGATTGGAGTCTGACCCTGTCTCATTACATCACTAGCCTATAGTTTATTGCTAGAAACTGAGGAAAGGATGATTGGCTGGTCTTGGAGAGAAACCAGCTGTGCTGCAGATATTGTCAACATGTAGGTGAGCACACATGTGAGATCCTTCAGAACATTGTCTTTCCATACATTTTCAACCCCTAAGCCATCAGGTATTAGTGACTTGGCAACGTGAATCTGTTTTGCTCTTGTTGACATGAAATAACCATTCACAACCTACCTGTGGTGATACCAGAGACCTGGACACTGGTGACCTCCCTCAGAGGGGCTTTCATTGTGTGCATATATATATATACACTGTATGTATATATATGTGGGCTGCCGTGCCTATTTTTGTTAAAATGCTAACCTCACAGTATCATATGGAATCCTTGATTTTTCCAAATACCCGATCTGGACATCATCTGCACAGTGAGTGATCCATCTGTACAATGCCTGTCCCCAAGTTATAGGACACAGGTCTGGGTGGTGTATATATGCTGATTAACCAAACAGGATGAGCTAATCTCTCATGATTTTACCCACACCAAGGTGAGGACCATGTCCCCGTTGCCACCTTTCCTTCTCCTGTGTGTGGTTACAGCATCTTATGCAGAGACTGTAACCGAAGATGCTCCCAGTACCTGCCCTGTGATTGCCTGTAGTTCTCCGGGCCTGAATGGTTTCCCAGGCAAAGATGGACGTGACGGTGCCAAGGGAGAAAAGGGAGAGCCAGGTATGTGTGTGTGTGTGTGTGTGTGTGTGTGTGCGTGCGTGTGCGTGCATGCACGCACGTGTCATGTACATTGAGGGCAGGTTTCCTTGGAGATCAAAGATATAGGATCCTCTTCCTGGAGTTGCAGCTACAGGCAGTTGTGAGCAACCCAACGTGGGTGCTGGGAATTGACCTCAGGCCCTCTGTAGTTGCAGCTTAGCCACTGAGCCTTCTTTCCAGCCCCTTTCTCTGACTCTCCATTGCAGAGGAAGCTGACTAGAGAGACAAGGACAGTAAAGTCTTATTAGGCATGCTGTATTTTGATCAGCAACATATTGCAATCCAGAACAGACAGAGCTCTAGTTCTCTGATGTCCTGGGCTCCCACACAGAAGTGGGTGATGTTTGTCCTGCCTGTCCTAGAAAGTGGACCTCATGTAGGTCTGTGTCATGTACCCCAGGGAGGACTTATCACAGGGCACTACCCTTTGGAAAAAGGGCAAAAACACAGATATCGACCTGCATTTTGTTTGTCTCCCAACAGGTCAAGGGCTCAGAGGCTTGCAGGGTCCTCCTGGAAAGGTAGGACCTGCAGGGCTCCCGGGGCTTCCTGGGCCAAAAGGAGCTGTGGGGCCAAAAGGAGACCGTGGAGAGAGAGTAGGTAAGGGGATCATTTCAGAACATCCGAGCCGATGGCATTTGGGGCTTTGGAACCTAGAATGCTGGTGGGGATGTGCTATTTTCTCAATGCTTCAAGGAGAGATGCCACTGTATCTCAGTGTGGGCTTATTATGTCTGTTCTACTCAAAGTGTATTGGCAGGCGTGTAAATTATATTTCACTTCTAAGAAAGCAATTAAAAACTCAGCAGATTACAAATACAATCCTTTATTTAAACATAGTCCCATGGGTCCAGCTCCAAAAAGTCTGATTTCAGCTGAGCTTACTTATACCTGTGGTGTGCTGATGGGTAATGGTCTTGCTCCATACTTCTGGCTTCTGTCAAGGTGTCAGCTGCCTTGAGGAGGGCCATTGGCATGGGTTCTTATCATACCATAGGCTATGCAGGGCTTGATGAGGTAAGAACAATTATACAATTCCTAACACAGACGCTTCAGGGCTTTGTGAGGCTCAGAAGACATACATAGCTACTTCTGCCATGTTCATAAAAGGCACAGACCAGCCCAGATTCAAGGAGGGTGGGAGGAAGAGCACAATCTTTTATGAGAAAAGCTGGTACCATATTATAACTACTTAGCTCATGGAAAGTAACCCATGCCCTTCCCACTTGAATAGTGAGGAACCCAGAGAAAATACTGATGATTTCTTTCATGACAAATTTCAGTAACACCAAAACAGGACAGGAATTAGGGTGATGACTTGGTTGGTAGAGTGCTTGTCATCGAATGTGAGTTCTTGGGCTTGACCTTTCAGCATCCATGTGAAAAATATGGGTACAGTAGTGCCTGTTATGATCCCATCACTGTGAAGTTAGAGGCACCCACAAAAATGTGCGCGCGCGCGCGCACACACACACACACACACACACACACACACACACACACACACCAGCCACCAAAATAGCAAACATCACCCACCCGCCTCCACAAACAAAACAACTGAAGGGCAACAAAAATAAAATTTCTTAGGGACAACATCTCTCTGATGGTTTTAATCAATGTGGAGTTTTGAATAGGTATGGCTCCCACAGACTCATGCATGTGAACGCTTGGCCCATAGGGAATGGCACTATTAGGAGGTGTGGCCTTGTTGGAGTAGGTGTGGCCTTGTTGGAGGAAGTGTGGCTTTGAGGTCTGAGATGCTCAAGCTTGGCCTAGTGTGGCAGTCTCCTCCCTGCTGCCTGCAGATCAAGATGTAGAACTCTTAGCTCCTTCCTTAGTTCCATGTCTGCCTGCACGGCACCATGTTTTCCCACCATGACGATGAAACTGCAAGCCAGGCCCAATGAAATGTTTTTCTTTATAAGAGTTGCTATGGTCATAGTGTCTTTTCACAGCAAGAGATACGGTTTGACAATAATAATTTCTTCAGAGATTTTTTTTTAAGCCGTAATAAAGCAATTTGCTCTGGCAAATAGTCAAGAACTTATTTATGGACTGTTATGAGCTATGTCATCAGTAAGTACATTAATGTGCTAGTGAAATCTCTATGTACTTGAAATACTTTGTATATGGGACTAGCATTTTATTTATTTAATTAATCAATTTATTTATTTTTGAGACAGGGATTCATTATGTATCCCTCACTGGCCTGGAACTCAGGTACTATATACACACCAGGCACCCTTGAACTCACAGAGATGCACATGTCTTTGCCTGAAAGCCATTTGTCATCACTCCTGGCTCTGACTAAAACTTTTAGGATAAAAATTTGGGCTCTGGTGGCTCCAAAAAGCTAGGATTGGTCACATAGTACCACATGTCAATTAAACACATGAGTATTGAGAGAGTAACAAATAAAGGAATCACTCATTCTCAGTCTGTCTACAAGCTTAAATATAGAAGAAAAAAAAAATAGACCAAGGGACAGAAAGAATTCACAATTAAGCAGTCCTCCTCAAGGTATGTTTTCACTGATGATAGTCCCAGCTCTGGTTCAGAGAGGCAGTCTAAAGTCTTCCTCAACCATTATCACTTGAGGCAACCATCTGATTTCTATAAGGTGATCCATCACTTCTACTCCCATAGTATTGCTTTGCCCTCATGGGTACTCCCTCATCTTGGGAGATTGTCTTGTGAGAACTTGATCTTCCTGAAATCTGATGATGACATCATTGGCCTGTAATCCTTGAAAGGGTGAGACAGGTTAGAAAGGCAGTGTGTGACCAGCTGACCTGCTGACGTGCAGAGGTAAGGAAGTGGTCCAAGATAAAGGAGCACGCACCAAATGTGGACAGGAACAACAGGTGGCCTTTCTTCTTTTTATATGCTCTGTAATTCTAAGCGAGGAGTCAAGTCTTTCTTCAGCAAAAGTAGCCCCTCAACGCCTGGTTTAGATAAAGTATCAGGAAAAGATTGATGTCTTAGGCCAGGTAAAAGCAGAGCTTTTTTTTTTTTTTTTCTTTTAATTTTAAAAGTAAAGGCGAACTTAGTGTTCAAAACAAAAGGCAAACTTCGTTTCTTTTTTATCTGACAAAGATACTGCACTTCCTAATACGCACAATTGGGTCCTCACCCTAACAGTACCTTTCATTGTTAATTTTCTAGAATATGATACTAGCAAAATTGATTCAGAAATCGCAGCCCTGAAATCGGAGCTGAGAAACATAAGGAAGTGTAAGTATCCTCTCTTATTCTTAGGGAAACTTAAAGTTTGGGGATGGTGGAAGGCAGAATATTCACTGCATGCGGAATATTACTGGGACTTGAAAAAAATTACTCATCTTCTGATCCCATGATATCTTCTCAACAACCATTTGGTAGAAACAGAGGCAATTGGGAATTAAATTATTTACTCACCACCAGAGAACTCAGTGGTGAAGCCAGTTTATAGCCTGCATTGAGTCTGACACCAGGAGCCCCCGTTCTGTAGGGTCCAGTTCTTGCTCACCCCAAATGGAATGTGTGGGCTCTTTTTCTAATCCTGGTATCTAGACTAGGAGGTGGGGCCAAGTATGCTTCTCCCAGCTGTGGCCAGATATCCCCAGATGTTTTTGTTTAATTGTGAATTAACAGAGTGGTGGAATTCAGAATTCCAGTGTCCTGCGATGCAGATCTAAACATACAAAGGCTTTATGCCTGTTTGTTCATATGAAGACAGCAAGGAAAAAAGCAAGATAACAGTTAAACTCGGATTTTAGGTAACAGAAGCATGTTTTGATTTGTGTAAGCATTTCACAAGGGGTCTCATGAATGAAGACACACATTGTGTTATATGCCACCAGAGAAAATGGAGTGTACGTGGTTCAGTTTGGATTTGACCCAAGTGGTCTAGAAGAGACGCTGATGCCGCTCACCTCTTTACATTTTAGGGGTGCTCTTCTCCCTGAGTGAAAAAGTTGGCAAGAAGTACTTTGTGAGCAGCGGGAAAAAGAGGAACTTTGAAGAAGCGAAGGCTCTGTGTTCCCAGTTTGGGGCCTCTATGGCCACTCCCAGGAATGCTGAGGAGAACCGAGCCATCCAGAGTGTGGCCAAAGATATAGCCTACTTGGGCATAACGGATCGGGAGGTCGAAGACCAGTTTGTGGATCTGGCAGGGAACAGAGTGCGCTACACTAACTGGAATAGGGGTGAACCCAACGACACAGGGTCTGCGGAAGACTGTGTGGTGGTCCTGCTAAGCGGCTCGTGGAACGACGTCTCCTGTGCCGACACTTTTTTGGCAGTCTGTGAATTCTCTGACTGAGGCTGTTTGTTTGTCAGGCCTCCTTAGACTCCATAAGTTCACAATTTGTTCTCAAATATAAAATATGTAGAAATACAAACAATTACACGTTACTTGCGTAATTATACTGTAACACTTTTTTGGGGGCGGGGGATAGTAATTTCTTGTGAAGAGGTAGAAATAAAATGACTTTATTTTTCATGTATGACAAACACTTGTGCTCGGCTGAGTTCTCTTTTGGGTAATGATGTCACCCTAGCTAACTCTACAGTGTCTCAGCCTAGTCTCAGGTATTTAATAGAACATTAAATGATGTGTAGAATGTAAGTCTCAAGTGAACAGATCAATAAATTCTCTCTCTCCTTCTCTCATATATATATCTACCTATCATCTAATAACCATCATGTATGTAGAGGCACAGAATAGTTCTTTGACACGAGAAACCCTTAGTTACTTCTCCTAGTTACTGTTACCAAAGATAAGTATAATTCTATTGTAAGGCCCTCTCTCTCAGCCAGCCTGGGAACGTGACCCAGGCAAGCTTGGGAAAATGACCCCAAAAGAATTGAAGGCCAGCTCAGCTTCAGTTTCTGAGATCAAAGTGGCCAACCGAGATAAACAATTTCAACTAAGGTAAACGATTTTCAGAAAAGTATCATCTGGAAATTCTGGAAACTCCCCAACACCCCTCCCTGCCAAGAATAGCCAGCCCCCCAAACCAACGACCCGGCAATAGCCAATAACAATTTAGACAAGCAACCCCTAGCGACCACCAGAGCCATCCTAACATAGGGCACGTAAGCCCCTCCTACCCTTGCGGTTTTAGCCTTTAAAAAGTCTGTAACAGTGACTCGGTGTGCCTCCCTCCCTCCGAGTGAGTGCTGAGGCCCCCTGATGCGCATCAGCAATAAACCTTGTGCTTTTGCATCAACACTGTGGTCCTCGAGTGGTCTCTTGCAACGACCCCCTACTACCCGAGTGGACTCTAGGGTCCAACACTATTTATTTATTTTAAGATTTATTTATTTATTATTATGTATACAGTGCTCTGCCTGCATGTACACCCACAGGCCAGAAGAAGGTATCAGGTCACATTATAGATGGTTGTGAGCCACCATGTGGTTGCTGGGAATTGAACTCAGGACCTCTGGAAGAACAAGTCAGTGCTCTTAACCTCTGAGCCATCACTCCAGCCCATAAGTATGATTTTAATCTCTACCATAACAAAATTATTCTATCTGTTTATAAACTTCCTATAGACAGAATCATTCTGTGTGTACTGTTTTATGTCTTATGTTTAGTTCTTACATAGTTAAGCATGTGATATTCAGGTTGTTATGAACAGTGGAGGTTTCTTCCTCTCATTGCTATAAAGAACTCCTTTATATTAAAACATCATAATTTACCTTTCTATTGTTAATAGATACAATTGAATGGCTTATAATTGTTGGTCATTGGGAGGAAAAATAAAACCTCTTGAGGCTGGAGAGAGGGCTCCACTGCTAAGAGCAGTTTAATATATTTTCTTTTAATGTTAGTTCTTTGTGAAAGTTAAACTGTTGCTTGTTAGGATGATATTATCCTATGTTTCTTTCTAAAGTGCTGTTGTTAACCTTTCTGCCTATCCCTAATACATATCCATGTGGTAAAGTGCTGTTACCTGGAAAAAACCATTTTCTACATTGATATCAAAACATTGTAAATCAGGTGAGTATGTGTAGACTGGTTATTTGGACTTTGTATGTTTGCTGTTGCTCTGTTTGTCGATACTTGCACCTGGCAATAGAAGCCTTTCAGCATTGTTTTTTTTTTTGTTTTTTTGTTTTGCCACATGATATCAAAATAGATGATAGAACTATCTTTTCAATTTTCATAATAATATTTTTTCATTATTCCAGCATTAATCCTGTCAGTCAACTTAAACAGATTTAGCAACTTACTACTAAGTCTCCAATTAATAGTTTATCTCTTCATTTAGCCAGGAGTCTAATTTTTTGGGTATATTTTAAAAAGAGAAATAAATATAAAAGGATATAATATAACATTATAAAATAATTTTTATTGGTATATTTTATATGCTTTAGCCTGGGGGCAGTATCATTAGATATTTCAGTGATATTAGAAGTTTTGAAAATAGTAAGTTACTAGCACTTATTTTTTGGTTATATATAGAACCATGATTAGTTTCTTTTCTGCAGTTATTAAACTCAATATATTTGTTTCTAATAGTAAAAGTTCACAGATTTTCCTGCACACATAACCATGTAATCTGAATGAAGGTGTCTAAGCCGAAGTGACTGTTGGCTTCTTTTCTTGTTGAATACCACATAGCCAGGCCCTTATTTCCCAGTGTCCCTAGGGCTATTGTTCCCATGACACAAAAAGTGGAATCATACAGGGAACCACTTATGCTGGGAACAACATGGGAAGCCTTTGAAGCGGCAGCAGCCTGCACATACTACCACACATTAAACACCCAAGGAGATGCATAACATAAACACATATGAAGAAAATATATATATACTCTCACATATATACTCAGAGACTGATAGAATTCCTACCTTTGACCACTCTGGTCTCCGGCTCTTGAGAGAGAGAGAGAGAGAGGAAGAAGGAGGAGGGGGAGAAGGAGAAAGAGAAGAAGAAGAAGAAGAAGAAGAAGAAGAAGAAGAAGAAGAAGAAGAAGAAGAAGAAGAAGAAATGCACAGGTTCTAATCCCAGCACTTGGGAGGCAGAGGCAGAAAGATCTCTGTGAGTTTGAGGCCAGCTGGTCTACATAGTGAATTCCAGACCAGCCAGAGATACACAGTGAGACTCTGTCTCAACAAACAAACAAATAAAACAAAACAACAACAACAACAAAAAACCACCCTATAAGAAGAAGGCAGAGGAAGAGGAGGAAGTGGGGGAAGAGGAGAAATAAAGACTGCCTGGCATTAGGGAACCATTCAGCACTGAGCATTATCCTGTGGTGGAGGAACGCCTGGCAACACCCTACGTGGCATTTTCTCTAATAAGAACTCTGGTGGTATAGCAGTAGCCATAAAGTAATACTAGTGAAATCCCTTCATCTCTGACAGGAAACAACTAAGAACAGCGTTATAAGCAGTTTCCAGGACTCTATGAAGGACACATGAGTCACAGAATCACAACTATGGCTCCCAAGCTAGTATTTTTACTTCATTCTGTCCTCCGGGCCAGAGGTCATCTTTGCCATAGCCAATATTTCCCAGTGACACAGCTGACTTTGTACCTCTATCAGGATTGGAGGCAAAGGGAGCTAGAAAGTTAATGCAAAATCCAATTCACCAGTGGATAAGGAGTTTTGTAACCGCTGCCTGCACAACATCACTATTAAATCCTGTGTTCTCAAGTACTCCAGAAAACAAACAAACAAACAAACAAACAAACAAACAAACAAACAACAGACGTTATACACTTAAAACAAATGAAAAGTGGCATATGATATAATATACATCCATCCGACTGTTAGGATAATGATAAAGGCGGGTATTGGTGGGCACTGCGTAGACGTGCCACATTCTCGCTTAGTAGTTAAGTTTAGTCAGGGTTAGCTGTAGACTCACTGGGAACAGAATTCACAGGGCTGGATTTCTAATGTGACACACAATGACAGACTTTCTTGCATAGAGACACCTGTGCAGTGGTTTCCCCCTATTAATATTTGGCTCACTTTGTTCTGGAACCAGATTCCAATACACCATACAGACTTCCTAGGACCATGCAAGCCTTGAGCCCGTCACCTTGTAACGGCCCCTCACTGTTTTTATAGGTTCACTTCTCTTCTGCACACTTAGGTACCAAGATTCATCATTATCAACATTATTTTTCAACCTACAATTCATTTGAAATTCCCTTCCTTTAAAACATCGCCTGGGACCTAGGTGTGGTGGCACATACCTTTAGTCCCAGAACCCGGGAGGCAGAAGCAGGCGGGTCTCTGTGAGTTTGAGGCCAGCCTGGTCTACAAAATGAGTCCAGGCCAGCCAGGGCTGTTCCACAGAGAAACCCTGTCTCGAAAACCACCAAAAAACCCAAACCAAACCAACCAAACAAAAAAACATTGAACAGGGAAAAGCCTCAGTCACGTTTACACTCTATTCTCTATCTACTTCCTGCTTGAGTTTGGGGAGCTGACTGTGGCTATAGACAAGTGTATCACCACGATGACACTCCCTGTCCGCCTGTGACCAAAGAGCCCTAAGTGTGTCCACCCACTCACCCTGGCTCACTCACTCTTCTCAATTCACTCTCTCATGCTCCCAGGTTTGCACGGAAACTCAACCCACTTGCTATACTTTTCACCCTTTCTTTTTTATGCTCTGCACTTTTTAGGGGGGGAGGGTGGTTGGGACAAGATTTTTCTGTGTAGCCCTGGCTGGCTTGGAATCTGTCAGGTAGACCAAGTGGGTCCAGACCTCGTCACTTCATGTTTATTCACCTTCATTTCCTCTCAGGGTTTTTGGTCCTTGTCAGCAACCTCCTTCTGCTGTCCTTAGGGTGGTTGTCTCTCGAAGGTCCTTATGTAAAGGCTTGGTCCCCAGCACGACAGTGGAGGGCACTTTAGATGTTGACACCCTCATCAGAGGCTAAGACCAGCAGAATCAGGCCTTGAATGGCCAGAAATAAAAGACAAAGAAACCTCTTTATTTTACATACAGGTGTATTGTGGCAGAGATTCAGAGATGACAAATTTAATCTCCATCCACTACTTGTAAAGTACCATTTCCTCTCCAGGGAAGATGCAAATTCTCTGTTTTTGTTTTGTTTTGTTTTTGGCTTTTTGAGACAGGGTTTCTCTGTGTAGCCTTCACTGTTCTGGACTCGCTGTGTAGACCAGCTTGGCCTCAAACTCACAGCGATCTGCCTGCCTCTGCCTCCCAAGTACTGGGATTAAAGGCAAATTCCCTGTTCTTGAGTTAATTTTGTCACAAAGTCAACATCAGACATTCTAACCAGACATAGAATCCACTATTGAAATCTTGAAACTCTTTTTCCAGTGGCCCATAGTACTTTAAAAATGGATCTTACCTTTTATTTGTTTTGACATAACTATTTATTATCCCTCAATCTCTATCTTAATATATTGGTTCTTTTTTGCCCCTGGACATTTATTAGCTTTTTAAAAATACAAAACAGAAGATGTCTTCTAGATTTATTTACATATTTTATGTGCATGTGTGTGTGCCTGCCTGTATGTATGTACACTGTGTGTATACAGTTTCTGTGGGTGTCAGAAAAGGTGTCAGACCCCTCTGGAACTGGATCAGGAGGTTGGGAGTCAACTGTGGGTACTGGAAATGATCCTAGGCCCTTCAGAGGAGCAGCAAATGCTCTTAGCCACTGAGCCATCTCTCCAGCCCACGGAGACTGTTTTAAACCACAGTTTGGGAGATTTCCAGGACTCTGGCAGTTCTAGGTTTTAATTTTTTTTCCATTACAGAATGAAATACAGTTGACACTGCATCTTGTTACATCTAACTGCACTGCTATTGGCATGTAACTTGTCTCTCTGTATAAAAGGATTTCCTTTGCTGTAGTAAGTATTTTTTATACATTTATCTTATTACACATGTATAAAACAAACTACATACAGCAGGGAGAACCATGTGAATATCATGAGAATAATGAGTTCTATACATGTTACATTCATAGTGGCTTGGCCATCTGCATTCGTCCAGTTTGAAGTAAGTGTCTTTCCTGTCATGTTGGGTCTAAATTTCTGAATGAAATTCAATATCTATCCTATCTCAACTAAGTCAATTTGTACTAAGTATTTAACATAAAACCAAGAGAACCTTGAACCCTTGAACTATAAACTACTGTCTGCTACTGCTATCCAAGAACAGTGTGACTCGGTTTCGCATCAGCGGATACTCGGCCACACAATTCTTGTGACTCTCCAGGACCTCCCCACAGTATAGATCCATCACAGGATGAAAAGCATCCTCAGTCAGCCAGTCTGATACACAGTCCTCTGTGAGTCACATGGCCTAACAGTTAGCAGGGTCTGTTTTATACCCAGTTCCTCTGATACCAAGAGTCTAGGACATAACTCCTCAGGAAGACACTGTTAAGGATGGTTGAGCCCTTGATCCACTCGAACAATGTTTGTCCTGTTGACCCAAGTGGTAAGTCTTGTCCCAACTTTGAAACAAGATATTTTTTTTTGTGGTCAAAATAAATAAGGCTTTACTTTTGTACTTGCACTGGCATTCTATGCTGCCAAATATGATGGATAAATGTAAGGACATCAACTAGATCTGCAGGCACTGAGTGTCTCAGGCATTGAGAATGATGCTAGTGTTGGTACCAGCCCTCCCTCCTGCCAGCATTCTGTAGGTTATTGTCCTCCTAGGTATGTGAAGTCCAAAACCCAGGACTCTCAGTTACAGGCTTCGGGCAGTATTTGTGTCCTCAGTGACTGGGGAGCTGAAACCTGGAGGGAGAGTGATGGCTTTGAATCTGCTGCTGTGCTTTTACCTCAGTTTGCAGCTCGGGCTCCTGCAGTCCCGGCTCTGAGTTTTGGTTTCCACTTACTGGAACTGACCTTGGGTAGGGATCTTGGTTTTTCTGAAGAAGAGGCAGGTCAAGTTCCGTGAAGTGTATCTCCAGTTAAGGGCCACTGGGTTTGCTTGAGGTTTGGCCTTTGGGCTCCTGGCTGCTGCTTGACACTTGACCTTAGCCTCAGGACTTTAGCTGATTTGGCTGAGCTATGTCTCTTGGCAATTTGCACAGCTGCAGCACTGTGAATCTCATGGAGCCCTTCAATCTTGCCTCCTCCTTACTGGTTCATTGTCCCTTTTGCTCGTGCTGGGGTTGGAGTTTCAGGTTCCAGGGCTTGCAGTGGAGCTAAGATTTTGGGGAAAAAAAACTGAGGGGGAAAAATGCACTATACCGTTGTCCTTTGGGATGATGAAGGTATAAAATCTTAGACTCTGGGTTCAGGATGTGAGTTCTCTTGTTTAGATTTTGAGTCTGTTACTAGACCCAAGGCTTAATGTTCTCCCGATTCTGAGGGAACATTGGTGCTTGGTGCAAGAAGAGGGTGCTGGGCATGAGCCGATGGTGATGACTGATGCAGGGAAGTGACAGATAAAGTAGCACCTACTTGGTAGACCTGAGGTCCAGATCAGGGTCTGCTCCATCTGGAACTGGATGTCCTGCAGAGCGCCAGTCTTTACTATGAACTCGGTCTTTCCACAAATGGTCCCACTCATCAGTGATACAGAATCGTAATAGCACCCACATAAGGGATTCCTGTTCATTTTAGAAGCCCTGGCCAGCTCAGAACTTGCAGCCCTGTGGTGAATAAGGAAGAGTGCGCAAGTTCCGAGCTCTTCCTGGAGGAAGAGCTACCATTTTCCATCATGTGGGAAGCATGGAGCCCTGCTCTGGTTAGCAGGAATGGCCTTTCCTAAGTGTGCATGTACCTCGATCCACTCAATGCACTGCGGCCAGGCCTTTAGACCACGGTGAACTGCCTTACCATTTCCCAGAAGTGCATTATTCTCCATCTTGCCAGACTTACACCTCCTGAGTTTAGGGATCTTCTCAAGGCAAAACACATTTCAAGAAGATGAGTATCAGATTCCTCCCAGAACATGCCAACTCCTAGTACTGAAATTACTAAAACAGTGAGCGATGCCCATATAAACTGTGAGCCACAATGTTCCTAACAGTGGTACCCAAGGTAGAAAATTGGCAAAGCCCCAACAAAACCACCAATCAAAGAATCAAACCCACCAACAAACAAAACCACCTCCCTTGAAAACTGGGAAAAAAATTCAGGTGTCTTATCACACAATTTTTAAAAGAACACTTATCAAATTCTTTCTTCAAATAAAAAAAAAGTTTTCTCAGATTTGGAGTGTGGCTTACAACTGGAATAAAGAATCACATGAAGAATAAAAAGAATATAGAAGACATGTAAGCACCAAGGACATTTAATATTCATTTTTTAAATCCCCACAACATTGGCTGGCTCTGCTCTCATGCCTTGACTACATATTGTTACTTGAAATGACTCATATTGGGAAGAGTCAAGGAGGCCACCAACTGATTGTGCCCCATTTGTGGTGACAGTTTTCATTATGACAGCAGAGGGCGATCTCCCACTGAAGAATTACACAAACTACCAGGAAATCCATCTCAAGATACTCACTGTGGAACAAGCAACGTATTTCAGTAAAATAATTTTTTTTTTTGTGATGCACTTCAAATTGCTGCTTTTCAAGGGAAATAAGTCTTGAAAATTAAGTAACTCGTGTGGTATTCCTGTTAATCCAGCTGTCATTGGGAACATGAGAGCCATGGATGTTTATGCCTAGAGAAAATTGTTGAAAAAGTTGGGAAACAGTAAAAAAATTGTAATTGATGAAAATAAGTCAAGTAATATTTCAGGTCAAGTTTCATTGTGGAGAAAAAAATTAACATAATGTCAAAAAACCTGTGATGAATTTAGTAACTTCTATTGACACCCCATTATGCTCTCATCCTCTCAAATGGCATGCTTTTTAAACCCAGCTCATATCTTATCAATCCTGCCATAAATTATGTATCTCAGAACAATAATTTCTTTCTGCTTTCCTCCCCTCCTCCTTCTCCCTTTTTTTTTCTTCTTCTTTTGGTTCTTTGAGACAATCTGTCATTCCCTAACTCCGGCTAGCCTGGAAACTACTTTGTAGCCCAGGCTGGTCTTACATGTATCACGACTCTCCTGCATAAGGCTTCCAAATGATGAAATTACGGCTGTGAACCACCGTGTCTGGCATTTTCCTTAAACATGACAACCAAGCGCTGGGGATGTGGCTCAGTTGGTATAACGCCTCTCTAGTCTGTGTGAAGCCCTTGGTTCAGTCCCAATACCACATAAACTACGCATGAAGTGGCACACTCCTGAATTCTAGCACTTGGGAGGGGGAGGTGGGAGGGCCAGATGTTCAGTCATCCTTGGCTACATAGCAGGTCTGAGCCAGCTTAGAATAGATTAGACTTTGACTTAAAACAAAAGCAAAAAGAAAAACAACAACAAAAAAGGGCAAAATAGTACCTTAAAAAAATACAATAAAATGGGAGGGGGGACAGGAAGATACCAGTGATAACAATCGGGATGTAATCTGAATAAATTACAAATACAAATAGTTAAATCACTATGAATGTAACATTTATATAACCCCTGCTTGTCTCATAGTTCTTCCTGCTGTATGTTGTTTATTTTATTCTTGTGTAATAATATAAATGCACATGTTAAAATTAATTTTAAAAATGTAAAAAAATTACAATAAAATAATAATTTATGACTATCTAATACTAAGTTATTATTTCTTTGTGTTTTTACCTTTGTTATTATCTTTGCTATTTGACATGTCTAGGAAAAGGTGTGCACATTGCACCTGATGCTCATGTTAACGTAAAGGACCACCTCCCCTCATGTCAATAAATAAGTTTTATCTCATTTCAATGGGCCATGTACTCAAAGCTACTCCTAAAACCTTATAAATACAAATTTTAAAGTATACCAGACGTTATTAAAGCACCATCTACCTTTTATGAAGGGCTGTAGGTACATTGTAACATTGAAAAAATTTAAAGTTTGACGAGAAGCATTTTTTTTTAAAAAGAATTTTTCCTTTCTTTTAAACACACACACACACACACACACACACACACACACACACACACACACACACACTTGATTGATGCATGTATATTCACCATGTATGTATTTGCTGGCAAAGGCAAGAAAAGAGCGTTGGATCCTCTGGAGCTGGAGGTATAGGTGGTTGTCAGCCGTCATGTAAACTGAACTGAAGTCTCTGAAAGAGCTGCAAGTGCTCTTAACTGCTGAGTCATCTCTCCAGGCCTTTGTGATTTTTGGTGGAGGGGAGGGGGTCTGGATTTTGCAGATTCTAACTCCATGAAGTTATTTGTCATGTATCCCCATTCCCTGCATTTCTGGCTAATTAAGATTAGAAGATAAATATAAACTAAGTACTATTTTCTTTTAGGACTACTTCCTAGGGGTTTCATTTATTGGGAATGGAAACTAGTTTTATCTCTTCTTATGATATTATCAAGTCTTCAAAACCATTACCTTTGTGTATTAATTTATTTAAGGGTTCACAAGGTGGTATGATAATCCTAGCATTTCTTTTTTTACTAACAATGATTAGAGAGGTTTTCTGATCTTTGTATTACATTTGAAATAAAATTCTTACAGAAATCATAAGCTAAATGAATGTATGATATTTTAAAATTTGAACACAGCCCCTTCCCCATCTCTTTAAATTTCACAAAACAGGAGATGAAGACAGAGCAGATTGTTGGGGAATGGTTTAGTGCACTGTGTATTTGGAAGCTGATTTCTGTGCCCAGAGATCTGGTTGCAGTCTGGGCGCTGGCATTGTCATTATTATCTCAATGTTGTGTAAAAATTGTTCTCCATCACACCTGATTGGTTAATAAAGAGCTGAACAGAGAGTTAGGGAGGGACTTCTGATCCCAGGAGGGGGTCCCAGGTGGGAGGGGTAGAGGGGTGGAGGGGAGGGAGAGAGGGAGGGAGAGGAGGGTCACCATGAGGGAGTTGCCATGAGGACACAGACTGAGCAGGAGCCACCATGATGACAGCAGATGGCAGGTAATGGGGCACATGGCTGGTAAGTGAGCCAGGCCAGCATCGTCAGGTTAGAATAGATGAGTATCTGCCCAGCTATAGTGCTTGAAGCTTATCAATAAATATAATAGGTCCCTGCATCATTATTTGGAAACTAGGGTAGGCATAGAAAAGCCAAAATTTTACATTAGATGACTGGAGCATTTTAAACTAGAAAGAAATTACAGTTTGGGGCAGGTTAGAACTGGTGTCTAAATTTAACTGGTGTCTAAATTTTTCTTGCTCATTTCAGGGAAACTACTCCACCCCTCCCTCCTTAGTCTTCCTAGATCTCTTCTCATTTTCTCCGTCCCTGAACATTGATCAATTTCCTCAATCCCAGGTCTTAAAATGCTTGGCTAGCAGAATATTTTCTAACTGTTTTACACGTGTAATTTCACCATCAACTTAATCTGCTGAAACAGAGCAAATTTGTCTGCCTGTGAAGTCTGGAGAAAGATAGGACCAAACTCCAGAAAGAGTGAGGGGAACCTGGCTCTGGGCCACCTGGAATCAGGAATTCCAATGTTGAATCATTGTCACTCTTTTTGTTTTGTTTGTTTGTTTTTGTTTTTTTGAGACAGGGGTTCTCTGTGTTAGCCTTGGCTGTCCTAGACTCACTTTGTAGGCCAGGCTGGCCTCGAACTCACAGTGATCCGCCTGCCTCTGCCTCCTGAGTGCTGGATGTGCACCACCACGCCTGGCCACTGTCGCTCTTAGTTCAAGAGATGTCTGGAGATAGCTATATTAATGCTATATGTGACATAAATTCCAATTTATTAGTTAAAAACCTAGGAGCAGAGAATAACATGACAACTCAAAGTTACAAGACCAGTAAGTGACAAAGCCAGCACTGACCCCGTGCCCCTGAGCCTGGACTCAGAAATAATTACAAATATTCTGATCTTGTCTCCTTGGCTGCTCCCCTCTATGTCAGTATTGAACTCATGAATGATAATTCAAAGCTAATATTGATTTGTTGTTGTGTTATAGTAAATGATAGCTAACACAATTAGTGTTTAACATGTATGTCTTAGATATTTTCCATCATGTGGAAACTACGCAAGGCAAATTATATTGAAGTCCATGAGTTGAAAAATGAAAATCAGTCCTTGCTAGTCATATCGACTTAATGATGTTTGCCCTTATTTACACATTACTGGAAAATCATCTTGTGGGGCTGGAGAGATGGCTCAGTGGTTAGAGCATTGCTGGTCTTCCTGAGGCTCTGGGTCTAGTTTCCAGCAACCACATGGAAGCTTGTAGCTCTCTGTAACTTCATTCCCAGAGGGTCCTTTGCCTGCTCCTGTCCTCTTGAGTGCTATGTGCACGTGGTACACAAACATAATTTTAAGCAAAACATTCAGCACATAAAATAATAAAACAAAAATTGAAAAATCACCTTAGATTTCATAAATCTATACTAGCATTTTGATAAATTTACACTAACAATTTTCTGCTGACTTACTTGTGTCTTTATTGTCACAATAAAGCAGATAACAGCCTAACAATGTAAATGACTACTATTATTGCAATATAAAATATGCTTTGTGACTGAAGAAAAAAAAACTAAAACAAAATTTTTGTCTTGTACAAACAGGCATGGTGGCTTGTGCCTTTAATCCCAGCACTGAGGATGTGGGGAGGTGGAGGGCAGAGGCAGGGGGATCTTTGTGAGTTCAAGGCCAGCCTGATCTACATATTGAGTTCAAGACTGGCCTAGACTACATAGTGAGATCCTGCCTCAAAAGACAAAAGTAAAAAAGAGAAAGTGTTTGTCATTTCTTTTCAGTTCAACATACTGTAAGAGTCACTAATCTAAAGGGAATTTTTAAAAATCATTATTACATGTTGTTTTTTCTTTCCTTTTTAGGGGGGACGGATGAACAGTTTTACTATGTAGCCTTAACTGGCATGGAGCTCACCATGAAGGGTCTTGAGAGGAAGTATTATTAAAGTGGGCGTCACCAATGCAAGGTGCCACTGGACCTATTTACTTAAACGTTCTAAGCCTGAAGAGCTTCACCTAAGAATGAAGACACAATTATTTTAAGGAGTAAGAGAGTAAGACGAATGTGGTTCTTTACAAATGTTCAGTAAAGTTACTTCTCCTATTGTGACAAAAAGATTTCAATGTAATAGAAGCTTACTATGAAGTGTCATGGATGTTCAGAGACGGGAACACTGTTTTCCCCAAGGTTTCTGTATTATGTTATCGCGAGGCAACAAAGCTTAAAGGAAACAGCAGATTCAGTGAGAAACACAGCATTTATACTCCAGTAAGGCAAAGAGTTCAAATTTCAGTTGCGTTGTCCTGGCCAATTTACTGATGACGTTCTCTGTAAAGGTTTCCTCTCACGTAAACTGAGGTAACCGCAAGAGCCTCATACAGAGCGTGGGTGACACCTGCAGATTTTCCACACAAGGTGGTATGTGTGGTTATTGACATTATACATGTAAAGAAAGTTTGAATGAGCGTCTCAGATTTCCAATCGGAATGTTTTTCTTTTTCACCTCTAGCTGTATGAAACCTTGCATCTCAGCGGAGTCTCCATAGCCCGTGTGCTGCCAGTTTCCACTTTTACTTAACATTGCTAGCACTGACGAGTCTTACTGTAAGCCTTTAAAGAAAGACGTAGAACAAAATCACCAGCTCTTAGCTGTTATTTCAATAAGCAGCTCCTTGAAAAACAAAAACAAACAAACAACAACAACAACAACAAACCCCAAAAGCAAACCCTTAGTTTTTTACATTTTTAAAGGTAAAAGGTCATTAATCATTATTAGTGTCCATGTTCAAATCCGAAGAATGTCGCGTTGCCACAGTCCTGGGAGGGCGGGCCCCTGGGTTATTGTAAAGCTAGAGGGTTATGATGTATAGTTTAAGCTAATGAAGGGAGCCTTCTAGTCAGGATGTGGAGTCACTCCCTGCGGTGAGGCTGTTAACCGGCCAGGAATGAGACATGCCGATAATTAGAGCAGCATTAGGTGTTAGCGATCTCAGCGATCAGGGAGCCTTTGACCAGTGCGCTAGTCAGTCTGGCTGTGTGCTCCATCAGTCAAAGTCAGAAGCAATGTAATGAGGGGCGGACTAGTAAATTCCACGGAGCCGAAACTATCTATTAAAAAATAACTGAAGTTTCTGAGGAATGGCTTCGGAAATGACACATCTAAGGGCAAAACACAGAAATAATATGCCAAAGCAATAGGCTGAAAGGTAGGGCAAGGCTGAAAAAGAATTCTCAGAACCCAAGTAGCAAATGGAGAGTATTGATGCGTGCTTTTTTCTTTAAATAAAAGAGTCAAGAAAATGAAAGTTGTTGAGTAACTCAATGTCAGCAACAAGGCCAGCAGACTGGTGCTCTTCTGAAAATGTAGTAGACTCTGGAAAAGATGGAGGAATGCTAATTTCTTCTCTTCCTCCTCCTCCTCCTCTTTTTCCTCTTCTTTTAAATTTTTTTTGTTTTAATTTTGTATTAATTTAATTTATTCACTTTACAACCTCCCTAGTGTCCTTCTTTCCTCATGTCTGATTCCCCCATCCCCTAATCCTCAGAAAGAGGGAGCCCTCCTCCCCTATCATCTTACTCCAGCCTATCAAGTCTCATCTGGGCTGCCTGAATCCTCTTCCTCTGTGGCCTGGCAAGGCTGCCCCACCAGGATCAATGAGTGGGCAACAGATTCTATGTCTAAGGTAGTCCCTACTCCCCATATTATGGGACCCACAAGGAGACTGTGCTGCCTATGGACTACATCTGAACAGGGGATCTGGGTCCTCACCATGGTCCTTGTTTGGTGCATCAATCTCTGCAGGCCCCCCTCCCCCAGGGCTCAGGTTTGTTGGCTCCATTGGTCTCCTTGTGGAGCTCCTGTTCCCTCCAGGTCCTTCTGGCCCCCTCCTCCTTTTTCTTCTCTTCCTTTTTCTTCTACAGGGAAGAACATCAAAGTAGCAGAGTGTAAGGATAATTAATATCACAAAAGCATCCTTAATAAAAATACATTATATACATTAAAACACTTCTATTCTGTATTATTCAGTACTTGCTTCTTAATGAAGCTGTGACTTACTGTATTTTAGTACCAGACTAAGCATCAGTAAGGAGTGTCTATCCTTCAATCAGTTGCCTCTAGGCCCTGTTCTTCTAATAAATACACACAGCATGCCTTTTTTTTTTTCAGCATGCCTTTCTAAGAGCTCATCTATACTGTGACAATGCAGGCAAGGTCTATGGAATTGAAATAGACACTTAGAAGCTGCTTTTACAAAATCATTTAAGGGGCTGGAGAGTGGTTAAGAACATCTGTTGACCTTCCAGAGGACCTAAGTTCAGTTCCCAGGATCCACATCATGTGGTTTAAAACCTCCTGTAACTCTAGTTGCAGGGCATCTGATGTGGTCTTCTGACACACACACACACACACACACACACACACACACACACACACTTGACCACTCACTTGGGTCTATGGAAAACTAAAAGCAGACTGAAAGCCTGGCACTTTTTGTTTTAATTTTGTACCTGTATTTTGGCTGAAGGCATAGAAATAAATTATTGTCTTAACTTTTTTTCTCTGTAACATTGAACTTCAGAACAAACCTTCCCAGAACAGATTTTTCTCTCAGATGAGGACAATTATCTCTGAAGATAATGTTGCACTCTTGGCAGTTATTTAACAATTTTGGATAGTGCTGAGACGGTGATACTGGGTCAATGAGAGACAGGATCGCACTTTTTGATAGGACTACTTGCATATATGGCTCTTGCCTTCTATTTAAAACCAAACGTCATGCCAGCACCTCAAAGATGGACTTTGGGTCACTAGACCTCTTTATTTGTTCTTCCCAATGCGGCCATATCCAATAGCTCTTCTTTCTGCTTTTCACCATGGTTCATTTGGCACGTAGGGACCAGTGGGTAAGTCTAGATTATTAGGGCTCCCGGAGCCCAGACTTTTTACCTTAAAAGCTCTGGTAACAGCTTTATGTTTTGTGCTTCTTCCAGCCAGCTAGGCAGTATTCTTGTACATTCAAAATACATTTATGTGTATTTGTTTGCTTGCATTTGTGGGAATCCAAAAACAAGTTTTAAAATTGCCCTGTAAAGATTGAGTTCACTTAGAACTAAGATGTCAGGGACAGTGGATAAACAGCTGGGGACACAAGCTCCCTGCCTCTACCTACAGTAGCCTGAGGACTTTTGTTCTGAGATCTCTACTGAGGGGAAACCAAGAGTCTTGACTTCACCGTAAGCAAAACCAATCTGGATGCTGTGTGTCCTTGTGAACCAGATGTGGATTTTTATTAGGAAGCTGACTGAACACGGAGGGAGAGCCAGGGAAAGGATAAGGCACTCCTAAGTGTGGGTGTGGCATTGTCAAGAGAGACCATCGGGCTCAAGCTCAGAAAGCAATGGTGTTCGTGATCTTGGTGCCTCCCAAGTGGCTCCTTGGAGGGTTGTGGAGAAAGGGTTTCTTTTTCAGTAAATAAGATACTAAAGGGGTTTCTGGTGTTCTTTGGTTGGCATTACAACTGATCAAGTAACCGTAAGTCATAGGGTTTCACATAGGAAGTTAGGATGGTGTGTGTCGTGTAAATGTATTTGTGTGAACCTATGTGTGTGTAGGTGTGAACCTGTGTGTGTGTAGGTGTGAACCTGTGTGTATGTAGGTGCCCATGTATACACATGCCTGTAGACACCAGAGGCCAGTATCAGTAGACTTCTTCTATCACTTTCTTTTAATTTTCTTTGACAATTTCATATACGTATGCAATAAGCTCTGATCACAACCACATCTTCCCTTCTCGTCCCCTTCTTCCCCCCCCCCCCCATCCATCAATCCTACTTTCCCTCCTCTACACTTCTGGTTTGGCTTTGTTATTATTTTGAGACAGGCTAGCTCACTGAACCGAGAATAATTGATTGGTTGGACTGGCTGGCTGGCTAGTGAGCTTGTAGGATGTTCGGGTCTCCCCAACTGCACCATGAGAATTACCAGTGTGTACCAACACAGTGACTTTTCTGAGCGTATGTGAACACAGGTGATCATGTGTACATGGCCGGCATTTTGCTGACTCAGCCACCTCCCCAGTCTGTTTATATGTTTTTGCTGTAAACACAAGCTTATAGTGTTGTTCATGCCATTCTCAGAGAATATCTGGGAAAAGTATAAGGTCACACTTAAAGGTCATACAAGCTCAAGCTTTAAGCATGGTTCTTGCTGCTTTAGAATTCTTATCTGAAATGTTTATAAATAAAAGGAATATTGTCTCTATGTAGATGACCTCCATAGAAATGTTAATTGTGGTAGAATTCTTGACTATATGAGTGGTCACATAGACTCCCAGGTAAGGAGCGTCTTTTCTTCACATTTTCCTTTTCTTTTTTTCCCTGTCTTTTTTTTTTTTTTTTTTAATTCTTTTTTTCAAGACAGGGTTTCTCTGTGTAGCCTTGGCTGTGCTAGACTTGCTTTGTAGACCAGGCTGGCCTCGAATCTACAGAGATCCACCTGCCTCTGCCTCCTGAGAGCTGTTTTCCCCTGTCTGTCTTGTGCCATGTCTAGTGGGTTCTAGAGTTGTGCAATTATTTATTCACCTATTTTAACTGTTTTCTCCATATTTTATTCCCTTTGTCTATGAAAGTTCTAAGAAGATGGTAATTGATTAGTAAGTATTTGTCAAGGGAATTGAGCTGAATAGAGACAGGGGAGATTAAGGAGAAAGAAAGAAAGAAAAAAAAAAAAGAAAACCTTCAGCTAGGAGTCTTGGTTGAGTCACTTGCCAGGTGAGATGCAAATATTTCAGCACAATTAACATTTGCTGTGAAGTTTGCTTATATAAAGGCAATGCTCATTTTATATAGAGATAATTCACATAAAAATATTGAAATAGCAATGAACCATGTTTAAGACCCAAGCATATATAGCCCTCAAGCATGGCCTTTCTTGATTTCCCAGATATGACTTGCTTCCTAGGAAAATCATAAACTCCATTTACTGTGAAGGCAAATGTTAACTGTCTTGTGTAGCTTTGCTAAGCCCTAGTTTTACTGTATCAGTCTCATCCTACCTAAGGCACCCAGAAATGACTCTACAATCTCAAAGAACAAAAGACTGAGATGTTCTTAAGCAACCCTTTGAACAGTGGTAATCTGAGAGGCACAGAACGGTACATATGCTAAGACTCTCTCTTACAGAGCCCACATCCACGCTTGAGTGTGTCTCATCTGGTCCCTGAGCGCTTTGCTATTACCTACCACGATTAAATCTGTGTTAAAGTGTCTTTTGCTTAAAATTTCCATATATTTTGGTCATATTCTTTCCCCTCTCCCAACTCCTCTTAGATCTCCCTCCCTATCCACTCAATTTCATAGTCTTTCTCTCTCTAAAACAACAAAACAAAACCTCAAACCAAACCAAACAAAAATAGATAGCTCAGTGGAAGACACCCAGAGACACTTCAGCCACCACATGGCAGTGGGTGGGTGGGCAGGCACGCAAGTAAATGATGGAGAGATGGGAGAGAAAGTGAAGGGAATCATTTGAGCCCTATGAAAAGAGGAGGAACCGGAAACGGGAGGGTGGTGAGTAGTCTGTGTTGACGCCTGAGGCAACGGTGAAGTCCTGGCCTGTGCTGCTGAGGGCCATGTCTGGGTTCAGGGTCCTGAAGCAGCAGAGTCTGTGTCGATGTCTAGGGCCCATGTTGCCACCAAAGGGCACGTGGATGTCCCTGTTCTGAGCTGCCACCTGGGGCCAAGTTGATGTCCTAGGGCTGCTCATAACTGGCTTGGTCCCTTACCTGGGCAGAGCTGGCGCTAGCAGCGTAGGTGCAGGAGAACTGGCCCCGCCCCTCTCTGGAGTGATGTGGCAGAGCTGGACCAGCTCCTCACTGGCTGCAGTACTTGGGAGAGGGTGTGAGGAGATGGGGGATAGTGGTGGACTAGGTGATGGAGCCCACAACTAATCCGGGGAGTGTAGTAGAGCTGGCTCTGGTGGCATGGGTGCAGGAGAGCCAGTGGGCTGACAAACTCTGCTTCCACCTAGGCCCAGATCCAAGGCATTGAGTTGGCCCACTCCAGCATCTGCCCCATGTATGAACTCCTGGAGCTTGTGAAGGGGCCAATCATGCAAATCTACAGCTGCAGGATCTTCATAACAAAGGGCAATGACAGGATATCTGAGAGGAGCCTTGGTACTGATAGTGTAGCAGAGACCACGGGTTTGACCCAGACCAATGACTCATTTACAACGAACATTTGCAATTAAAGCTTCTTGGAAAAAAAAAAACATATATATACCCTGTGACACACCATGACACACTGAAGCTTCCACAGCAAGATTTTTTTTTTTTGGTATTCTATTTGTTTTTGTTTTTATATTTTATATTTTATATTCTATTTGGGAGAGGTTGCAAGGGCAGAGAACAGATATGAAGGGACAGAGCTATGAGTGGGATTGGGGTGTACGATGTAAAATTTACAAGTAATCAATAAAATGGTAAAAAAAAAAGTAGAAAGTGTATGCATAAACACACACACACACACACAGACACACACACACACACACCGAATCAAAAACAAAAGCAAGGAATCTGTTTTGTGCTGACCAATGCAGTTGGCCAGTGGAAGTCCAGTACGAAGACTGGTTCTCTCTACCCAGCAGCAGCTTGCCATTGCAAATAGCATTTTTGCCTGCTAGAACTTTGTACCCACTTTCTCTTCTCTGTGTTGAGGACCCTGTGTGGGTCCTGTGCATCTTGTCTCCTTCTCTGTGAACTTGTGTGTGCTTCAGCCCTGCTGTGTCTGGAGGACACTGTTTCGCTGGAACGCTCCACCCCCACTGGCTCTTGCAATCTTTCTGCCCTCTCTTCTGTGGAGATTCCTGAGCCTTGAGGTGAGAGCTATGAAGCTCTTTTTAATAACTCCAAGCCTGTTTCATTCAGGGCCATCCTGAAATTCTTTTCTGTGGGTGAGTCAAGAAGCTTGGCTTCACTTGGGTAGAGGTATTTGAGACGAACTCCTTAGGCTGCTATAGGTGGCAGTGTGGAATTGTCTCTCAGCCCAGCCCAGCCCAACCCCTACGGTCACTGCAGAATGACTCTATAATGAAACACTCTTCTAGAGCTAGGACAGTGGTGAAAAGTTCAAGGTTCTTGCACATGGAAATTTTTTAAAGGATTGAAAGAGGTACTATGAAAGTGTACAAATGCGTACTTTTAAAAATTAATTTTTTATTTTTAGTTTTGAAGAAGAGTCTTGGTTTGTAGCCCTGGCTGGTCTGGAACTCACTATTTAGACAAGACTGGCTACCAGTTCACAGAGACCCACTTGCCTCTGTCTCCTGAGTGCTGGAGTTAAAGGCGTGTGCCAACGGAGGAATACTTTGGGTGATTTTAAGAAAGAGTGGCAGACCTTAGCTAGTGTAAGAGAAAGAAAGGAAAGAGAAGAAAAAAATGAGAATGCCTGAGGCCAGTCCCACAACCCTCATTCAGATACTCTGGAACGTGTGGGGAGCCATGCTAAATTCTGCCATGTTATAAATCCCGTGCTTAGTCTGCACGCTATGACCTTTGAGTTGCTGACCTTTGCTGGAGGAGGTTTTGTGTTATAGGCTACCCTTGGGCTATTTACCTTTGAATAGAAATAGGAAAGTCCCTGCAGGGAACCACCCAGAGGATTAAGAAAATTCTTTGAGGGAGCTACTTAGAGATTAAGGAGGTTTCTACAGGGAGCTATTCAGGCTACTGTATTCTTGCCTGGGGGCTAGGGAGAGTGGGATTAGAATAGATCCTATTGACCTTGGTATATATCTATATCTATATCTATCTATCTATCTATCTATCTATCTATCTATCTATCTATCCTTACTCATCCACATTAAAGAGAGTTTTGATCAGAAATTTCCAGACTTGACTCATTATTTCTTGTGTTCCTGTACCCCACTTTCAATCCCCACTCCCTCTTTCAGGTGAACCCTGGTTGCTTCACAAAAAAATGGCAAAGTGAGCAATGCAAACATGGGACAGAGCAATAGCAAAGATGTATTCAGAGAGACATTAGAAAATAAGCGAGGAATAAAGGTAACTAGTCCAAGGATAGCCTAGAACACAAGACCTCCTCCGGCAAAGGTCAGCAACTCGAAGGTCACAGCGTGCAGCCTAAGCACAGGATTTCTAACATGGCAGAATTTGGCATGGCTCCCCACAAGAACTCCAAACAAAAGTATTTTGAATAACGTCAGCTTGCTTTTACACATAACACATTGAAAATCAGACAGTGGCTGGAGGTATGACAAAGCGATTACGTAGGCAGAAGCGTAGTGAAGACTAAAATAAATGAGGGCAGCAAAGGTTTCTCAGACGTCTGTTAACTTATCATCAGTGTGGACTTACTTTTAGATTATAAAGACTGACAGGAAATTATTCAGGAGTGGTAGATCAACCTGAAAAGGGTGTGTGTGCATGTACATACATAATATACATATATGTGTTACAGCACACATATACACACACATATGTGACATAGGCTTCTGACTCGCATCAGACAAATAATAGAATTGTTATCACTCCTGAGAGTATGTGTCTGTTTGTTTGTCTGGATGTTGAACCAGACATTACGAGAAGGTTACAAGTATGGATTCGCTTTGCAAAAGGAATAAATAAATGGGCAGTTGTGTGTTTCCTCAACATAAGCATTTTAGTAAGGACCATGAAGAGAAAAACTCAACAACCTGTGGATGTATAAAAGGCAAAAATTCTGCGGTTTAAAATGCTCTCAGCCATAGTATTTATATCACCCCAGAGTCCCAAGGTTACAGATTGCTGCTGTTTTTAGATATCCTCAATTTCAGTACTACCAATTTTATCAGATGATTTGGTTTGCTTGTAGGTGGGAACATTATGTTCAAATTGTTTTACTCGGAAAACATCGGCGAGTTTGTCTAAAGTTCACCTTCATGATTGCATCTTGGAGGAGGGAAAGATGAAGAGCTGCAGCGATCTATATACGTTAGGATTCTAGAGCCAAGGGAAATATCACATATGCATCGTGAGAGGCGAAAGAGAAATGAAATGAGCTCTCTCCAGCACATCAAGAGATGCCCTTGTAAATCAGAGAAAGCTAGAAAGTGGTCTACCCAGGGAGCCAGCCAGGACACTCAGGCAACCGAGCTAGCTAAACTTGGAGGTTTTAAAAGTGTGCTTGGGTTTTTGAAGGCTGAATCCTTTGCAGAGTGAGAAAATCAGGATGTTCAAAACAGTCTGTCCTGTGAGACTTAACTGTCAAGCCATCAGCTGCTAATTTGCGGTGTTAATAAAAAAAAAAACTTGACTATGTTTGAAATCTTTATATTTATGTGGGTCTCTGCCTAAGAAAATTAGCCAAAAAACAAAACAAAACAAAACAACAACAACAACAAAACAACAACAACAACAAAAGAAAATTAGCCAAAACCATGACACTAGATAGAAAAGAAATGTTATAAATAGGTGAAAACTTGGTAGAAATTTAATAAAAACTAGATGTTTACACATTTTGTTTTGTTTTGTTTTGTTTTCTTCTTTAAGACAGGGTTTCTCTGTGTAGCCCTTGGCTGTCCTTAAA
Source organism: Acomys russatus (assembly GCF_903995435.1). NCBI lineage: Eukaryota > Metazoa > Chordata > Mammalia > Rodentia > Muridae > Acomys > Acomys russatus. The sequence goes on from NC_067141.1 coordinate 50,084,236, forward strand.
CTTGCTTTATAGAATCAGGCTGGGTTGAAAATCAGATCCATCTGCCTCTGTATCCCAAAATGTTGGAATTAAAGGTGTGGGCCATCACACCTGGCTAGTTTGTGTTCTCCCCCCCTCCCTGCCTCCCCCTCTCTCTTTCTAGTATTGTACTAAACCAAGATTTGTAATAGATAGCAACAAACAATTGTCATTATTTCCTCTCTCTCTCTCTCTCTCTCTCTCTCTCTCTCTCTCTCTCTCTCTCTCTCTCTCTCTCTCTCCCTCTCCCTCTCTCTCCTCCTTCTCCCCCTTCCCTTCCTCTCCCTCTGTCTGTCTGTCTCTCTTTTAGTTTTTTGAGACAGTTTTTCTCTCTGTAGTCCTGGCTGTCCTGGAATGTGCTCTGTTGATCAGGCTGGCCTTGAAATCACAGAGAATATCCTCCTGTTTCTGCTTCCTGAGTACTGGGATTAAAGGAGTATGCTACCACTGCACAGCATGATTTTAGTTTTTAATGGCTGAAAACTAATTTGTTGAGTGTTTGTACCCTTTTCTTTATCTGTTCTTCTGTAGTTGAATATATAGACTGGTTTCATGTCCTAGATATTTTGAACAGTACAACAATAAGTGTGAATTTTATAATATCAAGATTCAACTTTTTTATTGTTTGAGAATTTTATACCTGTATACAATGTGGCCTTTTAACTTAAATTTTAATTTTGGAGGAATTTCATAAGTGAGCACTGCACTTACACCTGTTTCCCCTACTCCCTTTCCTCCTTCCAACTCCACTCTTGTCCCCCTGAGTCTCTCTCTCAAATTGATGGCTGGTTTCGGGCTCCCACAGTGAGTTATCCTCTGCATTTTGACCAGTTGTGGATCTGGAATAGTTTCCATCTGTTGCAAAAAGAGCTACTAAACTCACCTGGCTCGGCTGGTGCAAAGGTTTGCATACAGTATGTTTTGATCAAGTCCACCTCGTTCCATCTGTGTCAACTATTTCATTCCTCCCTGACTTCTTTCACCCAGTAAGTCCATTCCGCACTGCCACTATATAGCTTCCTTCCTAACTTTGTAGGGTCGTTTTCTAGCCCCCCCCCCCCCCCACTAAGTCCTCTCAATGCTTACAGTGTGTGTATGGGTATGGGGCCACCTACTAGGCATGTGTAGCCTCTTAGTGGTCACATCATTGAAAAAAGCTGACTCTTCTCTCAGACGCTATCGACTGCCAACGGCTGCTCACCTAGGGGTGGGACTTCTTACATCAATGCTGGGAGTTTCGTTTGGCTTGATCTTGAGCAGGACTGTGCAAGCTCTGAGTCCATATGTTTAGCTGCCCTGTTGTGTCCTAAAAGCACACTTTCATTGTAGTCATCTCTGCCTCTTGCTTTTTCTGTCCCCTCTTCCTCAATGATTGTTGGATGTTGCAGTTACTTTACAGTATCTCCTAAGAATGATTATTATTAGGCCTATAATTATTATTACAGTAGTATTTTCTAACCAGCTAGCAATCAATCAATCAAGACACAGCAACCTGTTATATTTTAAAATAGCCTTAGTTAACCTGGGGCAGTGCACATATTAATCTTCTAAACTACTTCCCATACCTGCCCCAATCCCATGTCACCTGCTTCTAATAATTTCTATCAATCAATATCCCATCCATAATCCCAAATACTTGCTAATTATCATCATCTGGGCCAATTCTCCATCCACGCCAGCCATGTGCTTCTCCTCCTCCTCCTGACCCATGGCACAACATCTTTCCTCTCTTTTCCTTTAGACTTTCTCTCTCCCAAGATTCTCTCTGTCTCTCCAAGCCCTGGAAGCTTAGCCACGCTTATCCCATTGTCCTTTAGACTTTCTCTCTCCCAAGATTCTCTCTGTCTCTCCAAGCCCTGGAAGCTTAGCCACGCCTATCCCATTTGCCCTGCCCAGGTGTGATAGCCTTTTATTGGCCAAACAGGTTAGGCTCTTAGGCAAAGTACAGGTGGGGCAGAGACTGCAAGCAGTAATTAGCATTGAAGTATATCAGACCAACCTCTAACAGTTGAACCTCGAGAGGAGAGAGTATGAAATAGATGTCTTACTTATGGGTGAGTACATTGCTGTCTCAGTTTTTGAACACTGACTAACTGTGGGTCTCCGTGCTAATCACTACCTATCCCCAAAAGAAGCTTCTCCAATGAGGGTTGCGAGATGTGCCAGTCTGTGAGTAAAATAATGAGTAGTTAAGAGTCAGTTTAGTACTATGTCCACTTAACAGAATATACTAGTAGATTATACCCTAGTGACTGTACAGTTACAGGTTCTTGGCCCCAGCATGAGTCCTAGCTTCTGGAATGGCCAAGGATGCTTGAGTAGGCTGCACCTGCCTGCTAGAATCGCCAAACCACATCTCAAAAGCTGGTACCCTGAATCTGATAGAAGAGAATAGGGGCTGCCCTTGAACTTAGCGGCACAGAAAAGGACTCTCTGAACAAACCCCAGTAGCACATTACGAATTAATGAATGGGAGCTCGTGAAACTAAAAAGCTTCTGTACAGCAAAAGGCGCCATCATTCACGTAAAGAGGTAGCCCACTGAATGGGGAAAAAAAAAATCTTTGACAGCTATATGTCTGACAGAGGGTTAGTATCTAGACTATATAAAGAACTAAAAAAATTTAGCCTAATTAAATGCTGGGGTATGTACATTCAGAATTTTAGACTCGCCAAGATAGGAAAGATGATTTCTTCAAGGCTGCCAAATACAAATAGCCAAAGCACTATGACATTTATATAATTCCTGATTGTTTCATGGTTCTTCTTGCTGTAGATGGCTCATTGTATATACGTGTAATAATATAAATGTATGTGTAAAAATATTTTATAAAAAATTGAAGAAAATAAATGCTGGGGTATGGAACTAAACAGAATTTTCAAAAGAAATACATATGGCTGAGAGGTATTTTTTTTTTTTTTTTAAATGTTGGATATCTTTAGCCACCAGGGAAGCACAAGTTAAAACTACTTTGAGATCTTAGTTTACCTCAGTCAGAATGGCTAAGATAAAACACAAAAACCAAACGACAACAAATTCTCCCATGGATGGAGGGCAGCGGGAACGCTTTTTCACTGCCGGTAGGTAGTACAGATAGGGGCAGCCACTGTAGAAATCACTGTGATCTACCACATACCCAGCCATACCATCCTTGGGCATATACTCAGAGGACTCTATATACTCTTGCAGAGATACTTGCTTACCCATGTTTATTGCCACTCTGTTTATAATAGCCAGGAAATAGAATCAACCTGGATGTCCATCAACTGATAAATATAGGATGAACGTGTGGTACATTTATACAGTGTATATTATTAGGATGTTTAAGAAAAATAAAATTATGAATATTGTAGGCAAATGAATGGGCCTGAAAATGATCATTCTTAATGAGTTAATATAGAGCCAGGAAGGCAAATGGTACATATTCCCTTATATGCGGGCACCAGGTGTGAATGTTTGGATTCCTGTATATAAAGAGTAGTTGGGGAGTTTTCAGAGGAGGAGAGATGGGGTGCAATGGAATGAGGGGAGAATGGAAATAATGAAAAGTTAACTTTTTAAGGCTCATTAAAAAACACCAGCTACATATGTATGTCACATACTTTTCAAATATTTTCACCTTGATTTAGTCTTGGCATACTGTCCACTAAGTAGTAGAGTAAGATTGGCACTCAAGGAAGACATGCCACTATGTCTTTCTTAAATGTATGCATATATTTCAGGTGTAAAGTGACTTGTTAAAAAGAACGACATTAAAGGGAAACCTTGATCAGAATATACCATATGAAGAAGATACTTACAATAAAAGGGAATACCATTAGATTGATGCCACAGTCTATAAAAGTGAGACAATATTCACAGCACTTACTGAGCAAAATAAAAATAGTTCAGTTTTGGTGTTAAGGTAACCCCAAACTAGACACTGGAGGACTCTAAGTTGTAACCAAAGCCACACTTGTTTCATGGCTTTGACCAAACCAGTCAGTCTGTGGCCATGATTATGTATACAAGCCGCCCACACCAGGTGTCATCTGAAGGTCAGTGTGTTTATGGTAGCTGTTTTTGTTATACATGTAGAAAGCCATGCAGCTCTTATGGGCATGGTGGTCAGAGTGGATGCCAGCACAGCTGTAATGAGCAGTCTGTTAGAAACAGGCTGACTACATAGGCAAAATAGGCAGCAGATACAATTTTGAAAGTAAATGGAACATCTTGGTTACAAAGATTCAAAATGCTTGGATTAATTATATGACTGATGATACAACGGCTGGGATTCTTTTCCAATATGGGTTACTTTATAGATAGGGCATGCCTAGCTGTATTAGGATAAGAGATGGTGGTGAAAGTTAGGCGATATTACACAAATCACACTGAAAAACTCTAAGCTCTTCATAGGTAAGTACGCAAGCACAGTGAAAGTTTTACACGAGCTTGGCAACCTTTAAGCTTCTCAGTGATAGAGCTCAGGCGGTACAGGTGCTTCATATGAAGCTGATGACCAGAGTTCGATCCCAGAAGCCACCCGGGGAAAGGAGAGAACCAGCCACGGCAGCCTTTCCTCTGCTCTCCACACGTGTGACATGGTACGCATCCCGCTCCACGAATATGTACAAACGTAATAAAAATACTTGAAAGGAATAAGAGGAAAACTCTGACTCAGAATAACATACTATATTTTTTTATACTGAATTGTTTGATCTGAATTGTTAAAGCAAACCCTTAAACTTTGTATATTTATTAGTAAATAAAGTGTCAGAAACCTATGCTTTAATCTATTTAAGTTTGGATTAAAAACATGATGGAAGCAAAAGTCTCCCATAGCCATAGCCTATAGAATTTGGCACACAAATGATAATTATCCCCAGCAACAGTTACAGCACGTGGTTGTCAGCATTTTTTAGTCATGGTGTTGCATTCTTATACTGTAAGACTAATGGTGGAGAGGGTTGGCTCAGTAAGGGGAAATATCCGGCAGAGTGTTTGCTTGAAAGTTCATTGAGGGGCTGGAGAGATGGCTCAGAGGTTAAGAGCACCGCCTGCTCTTCCAAAGGTCCTGAGTTCAATTCCCAGCAACCACATGGTGGCTCACAACCATCTATAATGTAACCTGGTGCCCTCTTCTGGCCTGCAGGTAAACAAGCAGACAACACCGTATACATAATAATAAAATAAATCTTTAAAAAAAAAAAGTAAAAGAAAGTTCATTGAGTTCATCCTCACGGTCACATGGCATTCTGATAGTCTTCACTCAGAAACGTAATGATGAAAACTGAAAACGGTGGTCAGCGTTAGAAATGGAAGATACTTTAATGGAATCCAACTCAAGCAGAAAGGCGCTTCCATTTCACTAGGGGATTCCTCATTTTCGCTAACTTTTAACCACATGGACTCATCCTTACTACATTCAATAAGTCTGGTGTATACATTAGGTAAAATGAAACTGTGTTTTTCTGTATTATCTCTGTAATTTTTTTTTTGATGAATTATCTATTTATTTCTTTGAGCCATTTTTTTTTTAGTTAATTAATTTATTCACTTTACATTCTGATTATAGCCCCTCTCCCTCCCCTTTTCTCAGTACCCTCCCACCCCCTCCCCTCATTCTCCCTCCCCTTCTCCTCAGGGCAGACTCCTCAATGGGTACCAATCCACCCTGGCACATTAAGTGGCAGCAGGACTAGGTGCATCCTTTCCCACTGAGGCCAGACAAGGCAGCCCAGCTAGGGGAAAGGGATCCAAAGATAGGCAACAGAGTCAGAGACAGCCCCTGCTACAGTTGCTAGGGGACCCACATGATGACCAAGCAGCACATCTCTACATAGGTGCAGGGGGCTAGGGTCCAGCCCTTGCAGCTTTTTGGTTGGTGGTTCAGTCTCTGGGAGCCCCCACAGGCCCAAGTGAGTTGACTGTAGGTCTCCTTGTGGTGTTCTTGACCCCTCTGGCTCTCTCAATCCTTCTCCCCACTCTTCCACAAGACTCCCTGAGCTCTGCCTAATGTTTGGCTGTGGGTTTCTGCATTTCTTTCCATCAGCTGCTGGGTGAAGTCTCTCAAGAGTTGAGTACATCTTGACTATTTTGTACATCTGTACACAATCTTTACGATAAGTTCTATTGTGAAAATATTTTTAATAGTTTATTGGTAACTGAGAACTTGCTCTGGTGATTTGAATGAGATGTTCTTGATAATATTGGGTGTTTGAATACTTACTTGGGCATTTGAATACACCATTTGAAATGCCAATCAGTGAGGCTGTATAGGAAGGCTAGGAGTGGTGGCCCTGTGGGAGAAAGTGTGTCACTGCCAACAGGTTTTGGGGTTTCAAAGTCTCCCACCATTTCTGAATGCTCTCTCTGTTTCCTATTTGTGCTTACAGATGTGAACTTTCTGTGGTCCTTGTCACCATCCCTACTGCTTGTTGGCATGCTTCCCTGTCATTATGGGATGGACTCATCCCCCCCGGAACCATAAACTCCAAATAATGCCGCCACCCCCCCTCTGTTACCATGGTCATGGAGTTTTATTATAGCCACAGCAAAGTAACCAGTACATATGCAAATATTTTACATTCTTAGGTGCTTAGAAAGCTCACCTCAGACATATTTTACTTGACTATCATTATCACACACAATCACCGTTAGCTCTTTTTCATAGATTTCAGTGGGACCCTTGGGTTCTAGTTTATGCAGCCTTTACATAGGACGTTTTGTTCTCTTAGCTTTATCCTTTTGCTTTCTGTCTTCTCCAAACAGCCACTATATATATATATATATTTAAATATTTTATTTAATTTTTAATGTGCATTGGTGTGAGGCTGTCAGATCTTAGAGTTACAGACAGTTGTGAGCTGCCATGTGGATGCTGGGAATTGAACACGGGTCCTTTGGAAGAGCAGGCAGTGCTCTTAACCACTGAGCCATCTCTCCAGCCCAGCCACCTCCTATATTATCTCCATCTCCTCATTTGTCAGCTCTGCTGTGTGATCCAGAAGCAGTTGCATAATTGCCAAAGCTTAATTCCTTATCTTTTAAGGAGGATATAATAAAACTGTCCGTAGTGCATATTATGGAAGGCATACGCTATTAAAAGTAAAATATTTAGACTTGAGCACCAAAAGGATTGAATAATGATGAGGATTTTCCCATAAAATTTTTTCCCTAAGAAAATGATGTCTTGAAAAAACAAAAAACAAAAAACAAGAAACAAAACAAAAGGGCTGGGGAGATGGCTCAGAGGTTAAGAGCACTGACTGCTCTTCCAAAGGTCCTGAGTTCAATTCCCAGCAACCACAGGGTGGCTCACAACAATCTATAATGTGATCTGATGCCTCTTCTGGCCTGCAGGTGTACATGCAGGCAGAGCACTGTATACATAATAAATAAATAAATAAATATTTAAAAAGAAAAAAAAACCCCAATAACATCAAATAAATAAATAAATTAAAAAAAAGAAACAAAACAAAAACAGAAAATAATTTGAAAATCTGATGGAAGTTATATTTTCATTGTGAATCTTTACATTAGGATTACATTACATTTCCCCTATTTAGTTATATCTTCTAGACAGGCACAATGGAGCACATCTTTAACTCCAGCATTGCAGAGAAAGAGACAGGAGGATCTTTGTAAGTTAGAGTTCACCCAGGTCTACATAGCAAGGTCTAGGACAGCCAGGATTACATTAGAGACCCTGTCACCAAAACAACAACAACAACAACAACAACAACAACAACAACAACAACACACACACACACACACACACACACACACACACACAGCCCACATTATATCTTCCACAGTTCTTCTCAGAAATCTTCTCACATTTGAGTTGTCTCTGGAGCCACATCCTTTTTTATTACAGAGATTTCTAAGTTGTTTGTATTTTCAGTACCATTGTAAACAACACATCTCTATCATACTTTGCAAACAGTTAAAAGCCAAAGCTAAATTCCTTATAAAGATGTTTATCTACCAGATTTCAGCCTTCTTTAACTGGAGCAGTATTTTCCAATTTGTTCTCATTGGTTAATTTAGGAATACATAGACAGTGTCCTAGGACTGTGGTCATTTTGGTTGGGGTTCCAATGGTTTTAAGCTCTTACTTCTGCTTCCTGATTTAATCTTGGTTTAGTATATTAGAAAGCTTTTTGGCAGAATGTGTGTACTTCATGCGCGCGAGCTCTGTGGAAGCTAACCACGTACTCTGAAGACAATAGGTAGAGTGGTCAATTATATCTGGGTAAGACAAGGCTAAGGCAAGTGAAGTTCTCCTCTTCCGTGTGGGAACCTGAGACCTGGACAACAACTTGCCGTGACCCCTACAAACCAGAACCGGAACCAGAAATTGGATTCTGATTCTTAATCAGTTGTGTCATGAAATCTTGCTATAAAAAATGAATGAAAATGAAAGAAAGAAAAAAAAAATAATGCAAAGTAAGAAGTGTAATAGCTAAGAATACAGGGGACCTATTTATAGGGAGTCTCACATCTTGTCCCCATATTTATTACTATGTTCTTTTATCAATTAATGTGGAGACATTTTAGAAAACATTTAAATTTATTTATTTTTATTTTATGTGTATGTGTGTTTTTACCCGCCTGTGTGTGTGTGCACCATGTGTGTACAGTGGCTGTAGAGGCCAGAAGAGGCTGTTGGACCCCTTGGAGCAGGAGTTATGGGTTGTTGTGAGCCACCACTTGGGCTCCGGGAACCACATCTGGGTTGTCTGTGCAGACGGCAAGTGTCCTTAACCACTGAACCATTTCGCCAGTGCAATAGAGGAAATTTCAGTCAATTGAGGTTTTTATTTTTATGTTTACTGGTTACTTGAATAATTTATTTTGAGTATCCTGTTAGCATTTCTATTCATTGTTCATTGAGTCTTTCAAAAATACGCAAACTGATGGTTGTTTTAAATCCACTGAAGACTCTTGTAGAACACAAGTTCAGCTCACAGGACTCACATGGTGGTTCACAAACAACCTTAACTTCAGGCCCGAGGGAACTGACACCTTCTTCTGACCTCTGCAGGCACCAGGCACACATGTGGTGCCCACATATGTGTGCAAGCTACACCTACATACGCATACAATACAATAAACATTCCTAGAAAACAAATTAAATGCATCTTCAAAATAAATTAAAAGCATTGAAGAAACCAGTTATTGAGAAGGTATCGACTACGAGTCATTATTATTAATTTGGGAATATTTGGTTACAGTTTCTAAACCTAGTTAATTATCCACATCAACATTCAATTAATAGCTAGGCATGCTATAGTTAATTACTAACAATTAAGTATGACTATGAACAAAAATAGAAAACATGTCCTCAAAATACAATGTAACAGGAAAACATATTAACAGATGGTGGCCTGTAAGGACATAGGACATGTGAAAACAAAGCTATGAGAATAAAGGTGAGCAGTTATAGAATATTATAGTGAGAGGACATTTAATCCTTTTATATGTGTGTAGACACGTGTATATATCACATAAACACATATTTTTGCATATATTTTGCATTTCTTTCTAAGAAAGCCCCCATTTAAAAAAAACTTAGGATACTCTATGAAACATCTGCTACAGTGGAGAACTACAAATAATTTTGGGAGCATGCAAAAGTGAAATGAGGTATGTTTATTAGATGAGGGTAATTCTCATGAATGCAGTTGCTTACCCTGTGTGCAGGGGACATGTTCTAAGAGCCCCCATGGACGCTTCAAGTTGCTGATGAGTCAGAAGTGGCAGCACAGACAAGAGAAACTTACAGAAGAGCATAGGAAATCGAGGCCATAGAGAGGATAGCCATCGCCTACGGAGTGTGCACTGCTCACAGAACAGCTCAAGAGTCTTAGTCATCTTAGTCATGATATAGCCTGGAAAGAAGTTTCTATGATCTTATTTTAGGTATAAGAAAACTAAAATCTTCAGGAGTTGAGTAATGTGCCTAAGTTCCCAAGTGATAATTTGCATTGCCAGTTCCGGTTCAATTCTGTGTAACCACAAACTGCATGCTCCTAGCCACGGTGTCTATGTCGACAGCCGCTCTCTTGTGACAGAAACACAGGTGAAGGTGGGTATGTGAAACTGACTAATGGCAATTCTGAAAACAGAATCTCTGAAGATACTGGCATGCAGGCATGGGAAGTAATAAGAGTAACAAAAGTAAAATTCAACATATGAGCATTTAAGGAGCATGTACAAAATAAACATCATGGGTTGCTGAACAGGCGTGGAATTTGTCTGAGACACTGTTGGTCTTGGAGCACAGGACTGAAGGCAGCACTCACCAACAGGGACACCTGGTCCCTAACCCTGAGCACTACACATAAAAGAGGTGTAGAAGGCAGTTCTTTTTTTAAATGTATGTTTTATTTATTATAATTTATTCACATTACATCCCGGTTGTTATCCCTTCCCTCTTGTCTTCCCATTCCTGTCCTCCCTCCCTCTTCTGCCTATTCCTCTCCCCTAGACCTCTGGTAGGGGGACCCTCCTACTCCAACTGCCTGGCAGAAGCCTACTACGTCTCATCAGGATAGAGCCTGCTTCCCCTTCCTCTGTGTGTCCACTAGGCCATCTTGCCAAGGGGCAGTGACCAAATCGTGGGCACCAGAGTGCATGTCAGAGGTTCAGCAACATTCCCCCCAACCCCATGTAGAGAATCTGCAGTCCATCGGTTACATCAGAAAAATTGGGACTAGTGCTACCTCAAGACTCAGCTATAGCACTCCTGGGCATATACCCAAAAGATGCTTCACCATACAAGAAGGACATTTGCTCAACTATGTTCATAGCAGCTTTATTTGTAATAGCCAGAAACTGGAGACAACCTAGATGTCCCTCAACTGAAGAAACAATAAAGAAACTGTGGTACATTTACACAATGGAATACTACTCAGCTTTTAAAAACAAGGAAATCTTGAAATTTGCCAGCAAATGGATGGGACTAGAAATGATGATCCTGAGTGACGTAACCCAGACCCAGAGCATATGTTATGGTATTTACTCACTTATAGGTGGATGTCAGCCCAACATAGATGCTGTCTGAGAGACTCCACCCAATGGGGGATGAGGACAGATACTGGACTCCAGGTGGATCACTGAGAGTTGTAAGGAAGAGTGGGGGATGGAAAGTCTGGGAGGGAGCAGGAACTCCACAGGGAGGCCATCAAGGCCTGAGGATCTGGACATAGGGGGGCCTACACAAAATGACGCACCGGCCAAGGACAATGTGTGGAGAGAACCAAGAAGATGGTTCTTCATGACGAGAGCAATGCCAACAGGTAGCAAGAACTCTCACACCCTAGAACAAGATGCTATGAGGGCAACATAAGAGAGAGTGAGAACTGTTTTGAACCTAGTAACCTAGGAAACGTTTGCCTCCTCCCCACCTCCTACACACTTCAACAGGCCACGCAGTGGCAGGCTGCGTGGATGCTCCTTCACTATTCCACTCTTCTCTGGAAGAAGGAGTGTGAGCCCATTTGAGAGGGTTGTAAGATTTTACCGTAATATGCTAGATCAGCTAGATAGACTTAAATGAAAAGAGACCCAGAACTTTGGTGTGAGGAAACTTCCAGGGATGATAGTACAGTAAATATATTAGAAAAAAAGCTTACAGCCTTTAAGAAAATTCTGGAAGGAGTGCAGAGGATGACTGGATGTTGTTCTGATGGTATGCACTGAAGTGTTAGTTAGCTTGAAAGTGTGGTTGCCATGAAGGTCAGGCATCTATTTATGAAATCCCGTGTTCACTTGTGCATTCTTGTCATGTAGAGATGTCAGTTACTTCTGTGCACCAGCAAGGACAAATCCCAACATTACAGTTTTATTTTTTATACTTCTTTAGTGAGTTAGGTTTATAGCATCTAGTAGATGTTTTCTTCTAACCTCTTTTTTTTTGGCACCTATGTATACTTTATCATATACTCTTTGAATTGGCTTTCCCATGTTGCTTAATCTCTTTTTTAATGGGTTAAATAAATACTTGACACACGTTTGCTGCATATTTAGATATATATGTATATATGTGTATTCTTTCCCCCACCCCGTCTCTATCATAAATTTGAGAGGGAGTAAGTTGGGGCATGGGAGAGGTTAGAGAGAGGAAATGGAAGAAGGACATGATATAAATATAGTTAGATCACAACTAAGAAGATGAAGGCCACATGGAGAAGTCAAGCAATTCATCAGGTCGGTGGCATGGAGATCTGGAGAACACTAGTGGACTTGGACATCACTGGCCAGGAAAGGCGTTCTCAAATGAAGAGAAGTGAACTGAGAAGTTCTTGCAGAAAGCCAGGGGATGTGCAAGAAAATCTATGGAAAAGTCAGTTTTTACATCCTGTAAGCTGTAACATTCTATTGGATATTCCTCATGATCAGTCAATCATATTGCAATGGTGCCTGCCTCTGTGCTCCATTCACCTGGCTCCCCTTTCTCTTTGAGTGTTGTAAAGCATGGGCTGGCTACCCATGGTGAAATTTATTATCCTCTACACAAATCTAACCATTATATAAAAATCAAAAATGGATCATACCTAAACAGTAGATGAGAAGAATAAGTCATCTATGTCTTTTGGAGATTAATAGGGAAGATTTTCTTTTGGCTAAGATGAACCAGAGAAATTGTACCACTTAGCTATATTTAATTGAGGTACAAAGAGAACAGATAAAATAACCCAAAGAAGTTTTAAGGACAATGGAATTTCCCCAAGTACAGTTGTGTTAATTTATGGTTGAGTTATCTTGTTCCTTTGTTTTATACTCTCTCTCTCTCTCTCTCTCAAAACACACACAGGCTGGATTTTTATAGACAGCTAATTCTCACATAAACTCTATGGAGTGGACAGTGACTATTGTCTGGGTATGTGAGGTAAGACACTGTAACTGACAACATAACCCTGGCCACAGAAAAGGCTATCATTTAGGCATAATACCTCACACTTGGCTGCGGTGGCTCACTGGAGATGGGCAGATGGCCCAAGCTAGGGCAAAGTGCACATCCACTCCTAAATGTTTTCCTTGCTGTTGGTAAGTAGACCACAAGTTTCTGTTGGAGTTGATGAGGCACTAGGAGTGAAGGATGTTAATGTCGGGTTCCTTTTCTCATAGAGAAAGATCAATCGGAGTAAAATAAAAGAAATCAACACACGAAAAGCAAAAGAAACAAGAAAGCCTCAGAGGAAGAGCTGGTCCTTAAATCTCATCCTTTCTGACTGTAGCTTTGCTTTTCTAGGTTCAAATTCAACATCCCTGAAATGATTGAGCAAGACATTTTGAACTGGATTTCTTCCAGTTGCTTCAATTATTTTACTAGTGAAATTGAACACAAACACATTACACACAGAGAGATCACTAATAATGAAGTTGAAGGTTATTTTCCTCAGTGCCATAGAATTAAGTGACAATAGAGAAACTAGAAACTAGATCTTTCTGCCTACCTCTCCTTGATCTTAACAGATCTCTTCACATCATGATAGCTCAAGGAAACAATTGAAGACTTATGGACAGGGAGGCATTTTAATGGTAAGAATCCTTTAAGGAACTAATTGCGAATCCTTCCTTTTCTGTTTCTTTCCTTTTTTTTTTTTTATTTAAAGTAGTCCTTTCTCCTTTTCCTGTCTCTTCCTTCCCTCTTCCCCTTCTCCTTCTCCATTTTTTCAGAAAAAATTCATCTCAATGTCTTCGCCAAATGTAGACACCTGAAGTTAGAGAGCTGTCGCAAAGCCTCTGGGACACAGGCAGAGGAAACAGTTGAGCACAGCTCATAGAGAAAGACACTTCTTGCACGCAGAGTAAATGTTGATGGGTAGATAGAGTTTAGTGGGAGACTGAAATAGACCCCAACTTCATTGTACTTGATATTTTCTCCTGCTCTTCTGTTCTTCTCTTTCTGAGCCGGTGACTCATTAACCTTGAAAACTCAAGGGAGTCCCAATAGCAAGTCCTAGCATCTGTCCTAATCCCCCGCTGAGTGAAGACTCTCAGTGGACATCCATGTTGGGCTAGTATCCAATTATAAGTGAATCTGGGTCTGGGTTAACTCACTCAGGATGATCATTTCTAGTTAGATCCATTTGTTTGCAAATTTCAAGATTTCCTTGTTTTTGATGGCAGAGTAGTATTCCATACTGGAAATGCACCACAGTTTCTTTATCCATTCTTCAACTGAGGGACATCTAGGTTGTTTCCAGATGCTGGCTATTATGAATAAGGCTGCTATGGACATAGTTGAGCAAATGTCCTTGTCATGTGGTGGAGCATCTTTCAGGTATATTCCAAGGAGTGGAATAGCTGTGTCTTGAGGTAATCGTATTTCCAATTTTCTGAGAAAGCACCACATTGATTTCCAAAGTGGTTGTACAAGTTTGCACTCCCACCAGCAATGAAGGACTCCAGGTGACAGTGGTATGGGAGAATGGGGAGATAGAAGGACCCAGATGGCCTATGAACCCTACAAGAAGACCATCAAGGCTGGCAGATCTGGACCCAGGGGGCCCTGCACAGACTGCTGTACCAACCAAGGACAATGCATACAGTAAACCTAGAGCCCCTATTCAGATCTATCCAATGGACAACACATTCTCCACAGTTGTGTGGAGAGCAGGACTGACTCTGACATGGACTCTGGTGCCCCCTATTTGACCACTTCCCCTTGGTGGGGAGACCTGGTGGTACTCAGGGGAAGGGGAAGCAGGCTATCTGGATGAGACCTGATAGGCTGTGTTCATATGGTGAGGGAGGAGGTCCCCTTCTGTCAGAGGTCTAGGGGAGGGGAGTAGGGTGAAAGAGGGAGGGAAGGGGGGAATGGGAAGATACAAGTGAGGGGATAACAATCTGGATGTAATATGAATAAATTATTAAAAAAAAACTTGAGGGATTTCCAAACAGCTCCTGGCAAAACTGTTGTGACAGTTGTCAGGGGGACCTGAATCCATAACATCAAGTGAGAGGCATGAAAAAACAGAACAAGCTCACCTAGAGCTTTCCAACAATTAAAGCTGAAAATGACTCTCAAGCATACGTATAACTCTTCTCACTGAACTCCTGTCCTGTTTGCTTAGGGGACTTATGTCATCTGTCCTGTTTGTTTAGGGGACTTATGTCACCTATCACACCTCCTGATGTGTACTACTGGAATAAATCCTTGAGTCTCAATATTATGTAAATCTTTTAAATATTAATGTATTTTATTAATATATATTATTGGCTATGAATATGGATATATATGTATATATATATATTTTCATGTGTCCCCTGTACAGTATCAGGTCATATTGGACACAGACATAATTAGGTATTATATGATAGGTAAACTAGTGAAAGAAAGTTAGGGACGTGAACTTATTCATTCTAAAATAGCTATTATCTGAACCTCAATAAGGGAAATGTTTTTGTTTTATTAAGAGATGATATTCTTTGTGTTTCGACTGATGAGTAGATGCTCATGTTTCATGAATGGTAATCTCAGGTATGTAAAATCTGGCTCTAAAGAAATACTTAACAGCAAAGCAGTAAGACACAGCCCATTTAAAATAAACATCCAGAGGCCTACAGAGGGCAAATGGTAACCTGGAAATAATTATCCTATTGTTAAAGAATAAATAACATATGGAAAATGTAAGCAGTGGGGGCAAACTTCCTCTTTTTCATCAGTATGTTATTCTTTAATTTTAAAAAAATTGACAAAACAACATTTAATTGAAATACCCTATAAGTTAAAGTAACAATCTAGTAATTCTTTGCTAATTAGTATATTTAAGTAATATTATTTTATGACCCACTTCTATTATTTAAAATTGTTCACTAGAATACTGAATGGTAGTACTTAATGTTAATCTTTAACTTTTACAATTTAAAATTGTTTATATTTTAAATTCAAGATGAGTCAAATATTTAAAATATAAATTAACATACATATTTATGTGGGTGACAGGTTATATACATAGATGTGTATGCGCACATAATCATATATAATGGCTATGCATATATAATTTTATACATATATGAACATCTCAATCAAGGAAAATGTTGAATTTATTTTATAGGCTCATTTTGTCCTCTTTCCCTCAGCCTCTGCCTGTCTCCTTTTTATTATTTTCTAAGCTTTCTGAGGAAAGTGTCTAGACTGCCACCACTTCCTCTCTTAGTCTTCCTCCCACCTCAGTCTGGCTTTCGTCTCTACCACCCCACTGAAACTGTTTTCACCCAGAGACTCAGCCATTAAATCAGAGGGGACTCTTGGTTCTTACTTGACAGCTGGGGGGTGTTTAACACCACTCTCCACCCTCCTCAAGCTCGCTTTCCTTGGAGTGTACTTCTAATGGAGACTCTACACTTCCTTTCCACATCTCTTCCTAATTATTTGTCCCTATCTTAAGCTCTGCTCCCTTTTCTTCTTCCATTTTCATAACCGTTAAGAAGGATTTTTGTCATCCTGTTGCTCGAATGGAGACAGCCATCGTCTCTGACCCCTCCACTCTCTTTCTGTCCTCTTACCCGACCAACTAAATATATCTTCACTCTGTCTTCACATCCCTTCCCACTGCTGCTATCTTAGTAAACACTCTCATTATCTTTCACCAAGTGACTACGGGAGCATGCTAATCCGTCTCTCTCCTTTCCCGCTAGATTCCTGGTCCACCATCCATCATAAATGCCACCACTGCCTTAGTGTTACATCTCATTCGTCGGCTTCCTACTAACAGTAAGATAAAGCCCAAGCTCTTTGGGGGTAGATGATATACCTGATTTTTCTTTCTTAGAAATTAGATGTCACCTTCTTCTTCAGTCTTACACATCACTCTGGTATCAGACTCCACCCTATTTCCCACTCTTGTCCTGGCCTTCTGTGCATACACATCCGCATAGATCAGCTTTTTTGCTACCTAAACCAGGTGGCCCTTTTATGCTGGAATTTGAAAGCCCCTATTTGTACTTTATCAGCTTGGTTTTCTATACATCTCTTAGATTACTCTAGAAACTTCATTGTCTGTTCATCTCCCCCCCCCCGTCGCCTTACCCTCTAGGCCAGGAGAGGGTTTCTCTGTGTAGCCTTACCTGTCCTGGACTCACTTGGTAGATCAGGCTGGCCTTGAACTCATAGTGATCTGCCTGCCTCTGTCTCCTGAGTTCTGGGATTAAAGGTGTGCGCCACCATGCCTGGCTGAATTTATTCACAGGTATCAATTCTATAGGCACAGTACATTACAACTGTGTTTTTTAAAAATAATATTTTAAAAGACAGGCTTTCTTTCTGTAGCCTTGACTGTCCTGGAATTTGCTCTGTAGACCAGGCTGGCCTTGAACTCACAGAGATCTGCCTGCCTTCTCCTCCCAAGTGCTGGGGTTAAAGGCATGTACCACTACTGCCTGGACACAACTGTATTATTTTTGACTAGTTCAGTGTCTACATGTCCTTAATCTACCTCATTTATAACTTATCTCAAATAATTCAGACAGATTCTGCAGACACAAAAACTGAGCACATATCCTTCACAAAATCCTCCAATGGCTCTTCATAGTCAAGAAATAGTCTTACCCCAGGAAAGAGCCCCTTCCTCCTAGTTGGCTATCTAATACCAAATGTCCATCCCTGAAATCATATACATGTAGGTAACATCATATGGACTGAGCAGCTTGTATTTACATAATTAGGCATATATATGTTAAATGTAACTATATATATAATACATCATATAACAATAATTAAAGAAAAAGAGGCCATAAATTTGAAAGAGAACAAAGAATGGAATATATGAGTGGTTAGAGGGAGGGAAAGAAAGGGGACAAAAGTAATCATATTTTAATTCACAAGTGCAAAGTATTAAACAAGCAAACAGTATAAATTCATTTGCATGGCTCTCATGAGCTCCTTGCTTCTGGCTCCTACTGAAAAGAGACTAATTCTTGTACAGTTTCTCTACTGCTTCAAACACTTACATCGGTAACTGGGCACTGGAAATAGATCTTTCGATAAATGTTGTTAACTATAATTTTTATTTCCAGCAGACGAAATTTAATAATAAGAAGTTAAAAGGTAGGATTGAAGACCAAGAAGCTTAAAATTTAGATGTAGGTAGCGGTTGTCCACTTATAATCTCTATGTTGATTGCTATTCAAAGGAAAAAAAAAATCTAAGGCTTCACAACAATGGCTTGATGGCAAAAGACATACTGATGGTTCTTATGAAAAATTAATCACCTTTCAGATATAAATTGTAACTTAAGGAGAATTACTGGCAGCTAGTTGATAATGCCATTTTTCTTAAATTAGTTATTAGTCATTCCCCCAAAATGAAAAAAAAATCTATCTAAAATGATAGATAATTTGGTTTTTGTTCATAAATGAACTCAAAAGCCCTTGAGTTCTCTCAGTTAAAGCATTTTTCCTTCTGTGTTATACTATCTTCACAGAGAATCATTTGAAACAAATTTATGTTTTGAGTCCTGGCGGTGTTCCAGAGACAACATTACCAGCAATGACTTTTCTTCCAAAAATCCAGAGAATGCAGGGAGAGCTTAATCTGGGCGCAGCTAATTATATGTTTGTAAAGCCTTCTTTTGCTCTTTCTTCCTTGTGTGTTTATTTTTAACACAAACGTATACACTCTACCCACTGCGGTGCAACCACAGTCACAACACCTAAACTTCAGAAGATGCTGCCTCTTGCATTTATTTATCCAGCACCCAACAAATATTTATCAAGTACTTCCATGCAATAGCCTCGGTTCCTACCTTCACGAAGCTTACATTCAAATAGTTGTATGGAGTTTATGGAGTATTTATGTGTTGGGCTAGGTGTTTTTCTTTGCATCATCTCATTTGTGTTTTAAATTTCACCGTCATGAAATCCTATCACTGTTATTATATTATTTATTCACACACAAGAAAGCAGGAGATTAGGGAGACCATAATTATGACAGGAATCAGTGTATTTAATTCAAAACTCAAAAGTGCTCTTCCTGGGAGAAAACACTGGTCATTTATACAATGCAGACCCTGGAGACATTAATTTTAGTTGATAGTTCTGTATACACTATTTAAAAGAAAAAGGAGTCAACTGACAGATTTTCTTTTAATTCTTTCAGGTTCTTTCTTTCTTTCTTTTTTCCAAGGGAGGAACGGTTTATTTTGGCTCACTGTTTCAGAGGACACAGTCTATTAAGGCTGAGGAGGTAGCAGTGGGAGTATGGAGACAGAGATGGTTCATATGCCCTGACTGGATCAGACCACAGATGTATAATCCTCAAAGGCTCACCCCCAGTGAGCTCAACCAAGCCCAACATTGCAAAGATTTTGCAGCCTTCTTAATACAGCCGTAAGTTGGGAGAACCAACAACTCAAAGCCTGTAGGGACATTGCAGATTCAAGCCTCAACATACACCTTAAAATATTTCAACAAAGCTATACATTCATAATTTTACAGATACAGTTTTTCATTAGGGAGACAGATATAATCCATAAGAGGATTTAGACTATGAATCAGGTACAATTTAGTCCAAACACCATAAAAAGACTTTTAAAGAATCAGGAGACTTTTAAAACATTATTGCTCAATCTTATGAAATGAATTGATACTTCTATAGTCTTAGTTATATTTCCTATAGTCTTAAATTATACTGCATGACAAATAACATAGATATTAATGTAACTTTCTGAAATTAAATTAATTGTAAAAAATTATAATGTTAGCCAGTACTTCAACTGCTTCATAATTAGTACTACAAAAGTAGCAAGTACAAGTCGAAGTACATTGTTAAATGTTCACCTTGTATTTGAAGGAGAAAAGGAATTTCATCAAAATGTGAAGCTCTGGGGTATGATTGATATTAAAAGAAGTTATTTGACTAGGACTGCAGCAAAGATGAAGATCGCTATGAGAAAGGTGGAACCCAAGTAGTTGGCAAGTCTTGAACTGCCTACAACCAAAAGGCAGGAGAAACAGAAAGACCTTGCAGATTGATTGGAAGAGAAACAGAAAACTCTGCTTTAGTGTTTTTAATATGTGGTGAACTAGTTGCTTGCTGCTGTAATCTTTTTTGTTGTTTTTAATCTGCCATTGTAGGATTATCACAAGGTTGTTCAAAGCCAAAGTCTGTTAAATATTTTTGCCTCTATCTTCCTTTTGAGTTTCATAGTATGATTAGTCAAGTCTCTTTCTAGAACTATAGTTGTTACCCCGCACTTGAAGGAAGGAAAAGAACTTATAAGTATAATTGCAATATTTCTTAATGTAAGTTATTATAAGCAGAGACACAAAAGAGGAATTTTTAAATCTCGATATCTGCTTTATCCCTTAATTGGAAAAGCAAGGTGGTTGACAATTTTTTAAAATTGAATTTTCCATGAACTTATGTTACTATAATTCTTGAAAAACTTTAAGGAAAAGATGTGTTTGCTTTTTTTTTTCCGTTTTTATCTTTCTTCTGCTTAGATTTTTCAGAGGTCAGCTAATTCAGTGCTAGTTTTTAAAAATTATTTATTTATTTGCATTGGTGTTTTGCTTGCATGTGCCTGTGAGAGGGTGTGGCATCCTCTGAAACTGGAGTTGCAGGTACAGATAGTTGTAAGCTGCCATGTGGGTGCCGGGAACTGAACGCAGGACCTCTGGAAAAGTAGCAAGTGCTCTTAACCACTGAGCCATCTCTCCAGCCCTGCTAGTTTTTTTCAAATGTTGAAAACACTCAAAATATTTATTTAAGCTTTTGAAATTATGTAGTGAATGATCATTACAGTGACTTTTAGTCTCTGTACAGCAAGAAGCACCCCAGAACTCTTTGATTCTATGTAGACATGACTTCCTCTCTCTCTACTCTCTACCCTCTGGGAAACTGTTCTACTTTCATATAGAAGGATAGTCAGTATCTTAAAATCTCACTTGTGGGGAGGGCACATAGCACATCCCTTTCTGTGCCTGGTGATATTATTTTTCCATTAATTAATTAACTTACTCACTTTACATCCTGATTGCAGTCTTTACATCTTCCCTCCCAGTCTTACTCTCACACCCCCTCCCCTCCTTCACCCCTTCTCTGTGGAGAAGACACTAACCTTCTGTGACACATCAAGTTGTAGCAGAACTAAGCACATCCTTTCCCATTGAGGCCAGACAACACAGCCGTGCCTGGGAAAGGGCTTCAATGGCAGGCAACAGAGTCAGATATACTGACCAAAATGAAAAAACAAAACAAAACAAAACAAAACCAAAACATAACAAAAAAAACCCCAAACAAACCCCCCACCCAAGAACTGCAATACATCCTTGGTGGTTCAAATTTTTACTCCTGAATGTAGTGTTATCAGACAAATGTGAAATAATCTATCCTATGTAAGCTACTGGAGTGTGAAAAACCAATTCTCAGCTGATGCCTCAAGTAATGCTTTCTCCGATTTCCAGTTCAATGATTTTAAAAATGTGGATCACTTTAAAATTTAGTCCCTACTGCAGTGCAGCTTCCTGTCAAATTGAGAATTCTCATTTCGTGAAATCCGGTGTGTGGATCTTAGAACCTGAGCTAGTGGTGTTCTGTTTAGGAAGTCGTGTCTGGTGCCAATGAGTTTAAGGCTCTTCTCCACTTTTTCTTCTAACAGATTTAGTGTGTCTGGTTTTACGTTGAGGTCTTTAATCCACTTGGACTTTATAGTTTTTTGCAGGGTGATAAATAATGGTCTATTTACATTTTCTACATGTAGACATCCAGTTAGACCAGCACCATTTGTTGAAGATGCTATCTTTTTTCCATTGTATGGTTTTGGCTTCTTTGTCCAAAATCAAGTGTCCATAGATGTGCAGGTTTGTTTATTTCTGGGCCTTTCATTCGATTCCCTTGATCATCCAACCTATTTCTATGCCAGTGCTATGCCGTTTTTATTACTGTTGCTCTATAATATAGCTTGAGATCTAGGATGGAGATTCTTCCAGAAACTTCTTTAAGGCAAAGGACACTGTCAACAGAACAAAATGAGAGTCTACAGACTGGGAAAAGATCTTCACCAACTCACATCTGACAGAGGGGTAATATCCAAAAATCTATAAAGAACTCATTTTGAGTCCTGTCATAGCATTCATCAATGTTTGTGTGGAATTGCTGGAACTACTTTTCATGGAGCTATCGCATATACCATTTCTACTAACCCACATTGTCCATCAGAGTAGGCACCTTGGCTGTTTTCTTTTCCCTGAGTCAGGACCTAAATAATACCTGGTACATATGAGAAACTCAACAATTATTTGTCACATGGATAAATGGTTTAATAAACATTTGCTAAAAATTATAACATCAAAGTAGAAATTCTGTTTATTTTTGTGTAGGCTACATTATTGAAGCTATTAAGATATTTCAATATATTTGTATATGAAACATTTGTAGTTTTCATTATTCCTCCTTCTGACCACAGCTATACAAATAATGAAGCAAAGATAAACCTGAGCTAGGCCAATGGTACTGAGGTGCCTAGAAATGAAACATTTCAAAATAAAAACTAGTGCATGTCTATTATTCCTTTGCTCTTGTGGAATCACAATATGCTTTTGGTGACATTATATTATTAAACCAAAGATTACCAAAGAGTGAATGTCCTTCTTTTTGTTTCTTGTCTATTCTTTCATTGGTTTTGCAGTTCGATACAGTTAGAATTAGTGCAACTGTGTGATGGGGTTGGTAGAAGTGCATGCTCTTCTTCGAAATCAACTGCAGGATGTTTCCACAAGGCAAACCCTGTGCAAGGCTGTGAAGATGAAGACTTTCTTCCTGGAGCTGACATTGTCACGTGCGACAGTTTAGAATTGCTGACTCCCCGTGTCTCTCTGGCCGCCAACTTGATGCTTGTAAAACAACAGGAAAGCTACAGGAAAATGACTGTTTTTCGTTAATGGAATCATATATAACTAAGAAAAACAGAGAACTCGGGAGTTGGACTTTTTAATATTCCCAGAGGCATCAAGCTTCATTCCCATCTCACTATAGAAATACTTCTAAGGCCTTCCCTTTAAAATGTAACACATTTCTAAAGAGAAATGAATGAAATTATGGATTACAGTCTGCTAAGTACAGAATTTTTACATGCCTAAATGGATAGTGTTCTTCCAGGGTTCTCTTTTGTAACATGCCATTCATGCATGCTGTATTAGGACATATGGTGATAGAAGATCTTTTAGGATCATAAAGAGTTCTTCCCTTTATGATGTAATCGAGACAACACTGATTTGAGTGATATCTCCCTTTCACCCTGAACAAAGGTACAACTTAATTTGATAGTATTGGCGTAACATTTTTTTTTAGTTCTTAAAAAACGAATTTCAATTTGTGTGGGTTTTGCTGCTGTCAACCAGTCTCTTACTCCAAGCAGCCCAGTATGACTTTGGGGGAAACATCCCATCAAGTGTAATCTTGGTGAGTGGTAGTTCCTTCTGGCTGCCAGGGGTAGGTTCTTAGTCTACTGTACCAAGCATTCAAGTTCTTGGAGACTGAATATTGAGCTAACAATGAAAGGTTATGGATAAGAAGATACATTTTCCATAACCTAAGCATGATCATGTCTCTTATCTTTTAAGTACTTTCTAGTGTTTTCTCAAGTTAGATCTACTCTAAACTCATTTTTTTTTTTTTTTTTTTTTTTTTTTTTTTTTTTGGTTTTGGAAAAATGTGGCTTCTTCTACCTAATCTCTGAGAACCTTGAAGATTTCTCATATCTTAAGCAATGTGGACTACTGTTGTGAGTTCACTTGTGACCTGGCCAGAAAATGTGCTGAAGTTCTGACCCATGCCTTGAGTAGTCTGTTTTGGGTAATAACATCTTTATAGCACAATAAAATTTAAGATGTGTTCACAAGGGTGGTCTTTAATTCAGTATGACTTGCAACCCTTATAAGGAGAGAAATTAGAAGAAGAGAGACAAGTATAGAAGGCAATGTCCTCGGACTTCAACATTGGAACGATAGACCTATTCAGTAGGGAATGCCTGAGGGTACTAGACAGTGGGTGAGACATACACACGTGGTACTTCACAGTAATTTGGAGGGAGCACAGCCTTGCTGACATTTGGTCTCAAGACCTGTGAGGCAGTTTGCTTCTTCTGCTTAACATCTGTTTTTTGACACTTTGTTATACAAGCACAGGAAAACAATACGAGTATCTACTGCTTTCTAAGAGTCATGTTTGTCTTCATTTTTTAAAAAAAAACCCACAAAATACATCATGTCAGACATTTTGAAGGGTTTGGAAGAAGAGTAAACACTGACTTTTTCATGAAAGTGCATACATTTGAATTAGGCACTGTAGGAGATGTGACCTTTAGCAGGCAAAGTTTAGTGGACACTGAAGCATAGATAGAAGGGTGAGACATGTAGATAATTTAAAATTCAAAATATATGTGTTCATTCTTCATATTGGGAATGAAGACTTAATTTCATAAACAAAATTGCCAATGGATTGGTTTAATTAGGCTCCTTCTACTAGCAAGGACACATGGAATGAATTCTATGTGCTCACTTCAGTATTCTCTATTTGGCCTTCCTTCAGGAAATCTCACGTTAGGGGTAGGTGGTTATTCTCTAGAACAAGTGTCCCTGGACTGCTGGACTCTCCATCCTCTAGAAACTGTACAGAGCAGAGGATAAGGCCAGACATCACAGCATCCAGAAACACAGCGCAGGAAAATCATGATTTTAGGAAGAACCCTTTATGATCCTAAAAAATCATCTATCACCATATGTCCTAATACAGCATGCATGAATGGCATATTACAAAAGAGAACTCCGGAAGAACACTATTCATTTAGGCATGTAAAAATTCTGTACTTAGCAGATTGTAATCCATAATTTCATTCATTTCTCTTTAGAAATGCGTTACATTTTTAAAGAGAAGTAGGCTACAGAGTCTAGGCTGGAACTAGGTAGCGAGAACTTGTACGATAAATAAAATAAATTGAACTAATGAATAAATAAATAAGGCACCATAATGAGACCATGAGCACTTTACTGATAGTTTTACTAATGGAAACTTTGTAGTAGTCTTTTTTTTTTTTTTGAGACAGGGTTTCTCTGTGTAGCCTTAGCTGTCCTGGACTGCTTAGAGGCTGGCCTCAAACTCACAGAGATCGGCGGCTTCTGCTTCCCTTGTGGTGGGATTAAAGGTGTGAGCCACTATCACCCAGCTAGTGATCTATTTTTTAAAGGTTTATTTTAGTATTCATGTTTATGAGTATGTGTCTCTATGCTGGGCACTCAGTCCTACAGGTATCTGAGTCCACAGAAAGAGTCAGAGTCCCTGGATCTGGAGTGATAGGCAGTTGTGAGCTGCCCAGCATGAGTGCTGGGAACCAAACTGGGGTCCTCAGTACACCCTTAACCACTGAACTGTCTCTTTAACCCCAGGACCATAGTCTTTGTTATTATTAAGCCATTAAAGGAATGATATTTTAACAATAAAGAGAAATAAATATAGGCATTTAGATACTTTAGATAACCTATTATCAAAAATTTATAAAAGCTTTGTGCAAAAACGTATCTTTTGCTAAGTTCCTCAAAGACAAGGGAAAACAATTTGTTTTCTGTGGGAGAAAACAGAGCTTTAAACTTAAAACCCAAGAGAGAGTTTCTTCTAGCATGGTTGAGGGGCCTGCTGTCTTCAGAGATGGATGAGAAGGGTGCTGGACATGATGGGTTTTAACACATTTACTCACAGACATGCTTGAGAAACAAGAAATAACAATGTGCCAAAGATTTTCCTGAGCCTTTCTGAGGGAACAATTGTTCTTTTTATAAAACCAGTTGAAACACATTTGTTTATACACAGAAGCTTTCTCTTATTTTTGGGACAATGCTTTTGGTTAAAGGATCCATACGGATCCAAAAAGGTGAACATGGTTCTGAGCTAGGAGAAAAAGACATGCAAAGTCTTTGGGCTGAAACTGCCTCCAAGATTTCTCTCCTTACTCTTTGCATCATGCTTAAAGATTATAAATATACTTTAAAGTAGGAAAAAAAAAAAAAAAAAAAAAAAAGAACAGCTAATAAGACGAAAAACAATTGAGTGGCTGCACTGAGTCAACATGATTAAGTACTTTGAAAAATCTGTCATAGTTTAAAGTAAAAAAGATTGTAAAGACAAGAAGTATTTATTGTAACACAAGCTAGGAAATGCATTGTGTGGAGCTGCTCTGTGGAAAGAACTTCACTGTGGTAGGCTCACAGATTAAGACTCTGTCTATGAATTGTCTGACTTTCCATGACAGCCTGAGCCTCAGGCTCGGGATTCCTGCAACTCTTTAAGCATCCCACGTTTTCAATTTCTGAACCTTAGAAACACCATGCCTCTCTGCTGCCCATCCTCTGCTCCAGGCAAACCTCAAGTTATTCTGAGCAGAGTCTCCGGTTTACCCTACTTTACCCCAGACATCATTTAAACACGTTACAGACATTGCTGTGCTCGGTTCTCTCAACAGTCCTTAGAGGTAGTTGTTATTATTTTCAAAACCCCATTTTACAGTTGAAGAAATAAATCAGAAATAGCTGTAGCTAGCACAAGGAGATAAGATGGTGAGGAATACTGTGGAATTTGAGCCTGTCTGTTTAGTGGACACTTGCTCTTAGCCATTCTTCTCTGCTTTCCCTTTGAGAAGCTTTCTTGATCCCCTAGAACCAATCAGTGTAGCTATATATGGTGGCACGTGTCTGTAATTCTAATATTTCACTCAGGAGAATGCAACAGGGTTATAAATTCCACACCAGCATGAATTATATAAGCAAGTTTGAGCCCAGCCTATGATACATGCAAAACCCTGTCTCAAAAGGAAAACAACAAAGAATTGATCAATCCTATAATATCTACCAGTATTCCTAGAATTTAATGAATAGATTCTAACAACACTAAATCTTGAGTCTTAAGGGAAAGAGCTGAATATATTTACACTTCATACCTGCTACCATGCCTGAATAATTTGTAAAATTCAATCAGAAAAAAAAACCCCATAAAAACTGAAGATAGATAGATTATTCTGTTACTCTTGAAAGTCAGTTTCCTTTTATGAAAAAGCATGCTTTTCATTAAAATATAATCCCTTAAATATTTTAGAGACAATTATCAGTTTCCCATTTAAAAATCTGGCAGCGCAAAAATACCAACCTCTCCATAAAGGATAGTGCACCATTGTGCAATCAGAGGTTTTCAGGAAAAAGCCTTGCTCCAGGGGTCCACTAATCTAGGTTTTGACATTCATTCCAACATTGTACTTGGGGAGACTAGTTTCACTGAAAAGCAGAGTACAGAGGTTTATTTAATGTGGCCATGTAGGGTAAAGAAACAAATATAAGGGTCCAGTGACTCTATGCTCATCTTCAGGGTACTGGCATGGCCTTAGGTCTGAGCAGAGAGAACACTGAGGCACAGGGAGCAAGAAGTGGGAATAATTACAGTCATGGTCAAAGTGTGGTCCAGTTGATCACTGCCCCTATAAGGTGTGCTGGCCTGTTGCACCTGCCATCCTTCAGAGAGAAATTTGCTTCTTATGAGATGATTACTCCTGCTCCTGGGTATAGCCCTACCATCGCTGATAATTGCCCCTGTTTGGGTGCAGTCTGCAGGCTCACTAGTTCCTTGGGGGAATTTGAGTCCCATGCCACAGAGATGTTTATCTATCAGTTCTGTTGCTCCTGGAATGAAAAGAGACTCAAAAAAGGCAAGGGGGAAAACTCAGAGGCAGAAGAGAACAAAATGGAGTTAGTTAGGCCAGTAGCAGGCTTTCTTATTCAACCCCCGCCCCGACCTCCACCCTCCATCCCCTGCTAAGCCTCCAGTTCATTTCAATGAAGGATTAAGGGCCAAGGGTCATTTCCTTTAAGGGCCACTTCCTGATGGCAGGCAGCATTGTAGGAATATTTTAGTTAGGGACATGACAGTGTCAGAAACTTGCATTTCCTAAGCCCTTTCCTGGAAATGTAGCAGAGGCCCTTTACTATGATGATATGGGGTGTGTGGGTACTGGGGCTTCCATGTGCAGGCAGTTGATGAGCTGCAAAGAGAAGAAAGTGAGGAAAAATAATAGCCCTGGGCATGAGAAGGAGTTGACTAGTCAGTTGCTGAATCTATTGCAAAGGACAGGTGACTGTGACTCTGTGACTGTCCTTGAATAATTGAAGCTACAAGCACAAAACTGACTTGACAAGAAAACAAGTTCTCTCTTGGATAACCCTCAAAATATCCACGAGCATTCAGCACTGGAGGACCACCTTGCGAGTTTGTGCAGCCTCTCAATTTAGGCGGGTGATGGCCCATCTGCTTTGATTAAAAGAGGTTGTAGTAGGTTAACTAAGGTTCCTACCTGAGACTCTGTAACAACAGAGGGCGCTCCCGGGGTAAGTAAAGCCCGGAGGTAAGACTGCAGGAGCCTCTTTCTGTTGTTGTTTGTTTCTTTGTTTCGAGACAGGGTTTCTCTGTGTAGCCTTGGCTGTCCTGGACTCACTTTGTAGACCAGGCTGGTCTCGAACTCACAGCGATCCTCCTGCCTCTGCCTCCCGAGTGCTGGGATTAAAGGTGTGCGCCACGACGCCTGGCAAGGGGCCTCTTTCTGTGATGTCTAATTTTTCAGTGTTCCAGTTATGTTACTGCTGGCTCCTGAGATATGATTCTTCTGAGAAGACTTGGCAATCCCGGGTACCCCACCTCAGCGGTTCTCATGGCATAGGATGTGCCCCTGTTTCCCTAGAGCACTTCTGACAAATGAACCGTATAGAGTCTGACAGGGTTAACCATAATACACATCTTTTGAGGGGCAAGAATTAATCTGTTATTGGGAGAATCCCACATCAATCATTAATTTTTCTATAGCTAACCTGCGCTCCCCCACCCCCTCTGCCAGCTCTATCATGCTAGGTATGACCGATCTGCTCATCGGTTAATGCAAACATGTGCCATTTTGTTTCATTTAGAAACATCTTAGGATTCTCTTGCACAGAGAAAGGAAAGAGGTGTTCACAGACAGGTGAAGGAAAGCAGGTGAAGGGAAATGTCCAATCTCAGACAATTTGAAGAGTCTTTGCTATATAGACAGATTGGTTGGCTAGATTTTTCTAAGGCTCCATTAGTGGCAGAGAGAGGGAGCTCCCTGCACACTGAATTAGCCTGTTGGTAGACCTCATAGAACAAGTCTAATCTGCAAGCAAGTACAGTGGCTTTAACCAGGAATAAGAAAAAGACATAGAAAGTTGAGAGTGGCAACATCTCAGTTTATGATTATGTAAAGTGTCTCTTTTAGAGATACTTGAGGTCCTCCAGAATGGTTGCCATCTAGTGAGATGAGATGATTGCTGGTCCTCTAAAGGGTTAGGAGGTTAATTTTCAGAGGCTGCCATCTTTACTCAGCTCATGTGGATACATAACTTGACTTGTAAGTTCTAACAAAGTGTGAGTGGTTTAGAGTATGCCATCAGGGCATATTTACTTTTCTATTAGTTGGTCTTCTAGGTTCCAGTTTCTCCATGTCTTTAATAAGATTTGACCTCCTAGTTGAGGAGACTGTAGGCTATCTGTAGGATAGGACCTTACCTTAGGAAAACCAAGCTCATGTACAGAGGCTATAACTAAGTTGTTACACACAAAGCTTGTTTTCATGGTTTCATTGTGGGGAACATAACTCTTTTATGGAGATTTGGCAGGGTCACTCATAGGTAATTGTATAGGGCTCAATCCAGCCTATCTTTAGGAGCCACCCAAATGCAGAGAAGAATAGTGAACTTATAGTCTGTTGACACATTTTAGTTAAAGTCTTTTTCAGAGCACGGCTCATCATTTCCATCTTACTGCTGATTGAGGCCTCCAGGCAGCATTTATTAATAGTTTCCAGTCAGTTCCTGGGGCTTGACTCGAGTGTTATGTTACCATAGAGACAACGGCAGGGACATTTTTGTTATTAACAGAGTTGGGTATACTATAACTGAGGATGGTGTCTCCTTTAGAAGATATTTTCCGGCCTTATGAGATTTTTTTCTAAAAATATATCAACAGTGACTAGGATACTACGAGTTCCTAGTGGCCTGATCATCTGGGGGAAGTACATTGGTCAGTGTAGAGGCATATGCCCCACCATGTTGGGTCTCCTAGTTCTCGTCAACGGTTTCACTTTGGGCTTGTTCTTAGCACAGGGGAGGCATGTCTGAGTTACCTCACTTATTGCTGGTCATCTAAGCTGTGGCCTAAACCTTCAGTGAACGTGTCTTCCTCATAATGAGACCCTTGGTGACTAGAGTTAGATATAGCAAGCACAAACTTTTCACACAGCAATACATCTCCATGAGAGTTTGTCTTCCAGTCAGAAGAGTTGGCCCTGATCTTTGACTCTTGGGTCTCCTTATGTCTGCTTTTGAATATTGAAAGACTGATGACTGAAGTCGTTTATTTCAAGTATTAGGGGTGACAAAAGCATAGTCCTAGTCAACCAGGCAATAGCCAAAGACTGTGACAGTTTCCCTTTTGATGACCAGGACAGCGTATGATAGCTACTTGTTTTGGCATAAAGTCAACCTGTTCAGGAGTTTTATGTATCCCAAAGATGCTTTATCCTTTATTATTAGAGATCAGACGTCTCCATGCTAGTCATATAGATCTTAGGGCATGGGAAACCAAAGGCCTATTTGAAGTCAGTAGAAATGTTAAGACTATTCTGTTATGCAAACTTTAGAAGCCCTGCCAAAGACTATTTTGGACATATGTCTCTACCAGGAGTGGATCTGAGTCAGTGACCTCTCATAAAGTTACTGCTGAATGCCTGGCCATGGCATCCTTTGTGACCGAGGAAGTTGCTTTCATCTGTGAAGTGTTTCCCCAATGCATCTGACTAAATAGCTGCCTTGTCAGGTCTGGTTGGCCATGAATACAGCACCAAGGACTTTCACATATGTTTTGATGCTTGGCTGGAGGCTCATGTTTTGTAGGCAGCAGAGTGGCTGGATTTAGAGCTGGTATTCTCTGGTGGGTTACATTAGGGTTATCTGACAAGATATTTTTTAGTCTGCTAGCAGTTAGTCAGTGTTTCTTTTTCCTTTCTTTCTAGTAAAGTGATACCTATATGGTGTACATACAATAGTAGATTGCCCAACAATAAGCTTTTAACTTCTTTTTTAGCACCTCACAAGTGTCTGCTATTATCTAGAGATAAGGAGGCCATTCGTAAGCTATGTGCTAGAGATAAGGTCATCCCTGGGCTATGTGGCTGAATTGCTTTGAGAAGTGAGCAAAAAGAAACTAAACAAGAACTTGGATCCAAATTCCTCCTCCTCCTCCTCATTATTATTATTATTATTATTATAGTTTAAATAATCTTATTAGGTTAGGCAGTCTCAAGGTGGGTACAGATGCTAGCTGGTCTTTGAAGGTTGAAAAGCAATTTTCTACTCTATTGGCTGAGTTAAGGACTCAGGACTCATCCCAATAAAAGCAATAGGTATATTTTTTTAAATCCTTGTTTTTCCTTAGCTTGCCGTCTTCAAGAACTCCTCAGTTGTTTGCGTGCTACGGGAACCAAAAAGTTGCAATAGCTATTTTTCCCCCTGGTCATCCATTAGACCTTGTTGTTGTTTTATAAAATGGGACACCAGGGTTTGTGTTTTAGATGAGGACACAAGATACCCTCGCTCAACAAGGCAATTAAGGACATGCATGGTGTTTTCTGGGAAAAGATCCTAAATGAGACCAACTTAACTGTAAACATTTTCAAATTGTTAGTCAACATGTTAAAAAGGAGATGACGAGTTTTTGGATCAAGGGAGTGGTACCCACCCGTACTGAGGAGTGTCTTTTGATTAGAGTCTGCTCATCTAAAGGCAAAAGGTACCTGTGACTTGTCAACGAGAAAACAAACAAAAGCAACCTGTAGATCAGGGCGGAGAGCCAAGCCCTTTATCCTCTTCTGATTCAGACTGTAGGATTAGGATCTGAAGAGTGAATTTCCTGGACAATTTCATTAACAGGTCCACAATAAACTATATTCCTCTTTTCAACGTCTATTTTATTTGAAGAATGAGAGTTTCACTTTATAATTATTGGGGCTAAGAGTTGGAATTCCCATGAGTGCCTCTCTTTTCAGAGACCATTTCTTTAAGTGGGGCACCTGGTGCTTCCTCTCTGAAAAGAACGTTGACAGACATGTTGTGGATGAAGAGCCTCTTCAGGTGGCACTTTTTTGGGGGGTGTTTTTTGAGACAGGGTTTCTCTGTGTAATCTTGGCTGTCCTAGACTCACTTTGTAGACCTATGTTGTAGACCACCTACAGTGCTCTGCCTGCTTCTGCCTCCTGAGTGCTGGGACTAAAGGTGTGCACCACAACGCCCAGCTCAGGTGACACTTTCATCTGCACCTTTTTTTTTCTGGGAAGAATGATACTTGACCATTAAGTTTACATAGTTTATGTCTCCCCTGCAATGGAACTGGATGGGCATTCTGGTACACACAGAGCTATCAATCAGGCACACACCACTCAGGCTGAGGGCAGCAGCTGTAGAAAAACCCATTTTGGGGATTTTCCTAATATTGGTACAGTAGTCACAGTTTGGCTACTTCTTTTTATAAAGAAAACATTAAAACAATATGTAGTTTGTGCATTGGCCTGATTTGTGCATGGAATTTTTTCTCCTCTGCTAACTGTCTCTACAGCTCCTATGGAGAATTTGTGATTGAGGTCGAACGGGCTGCAAGAGTTCCAGGTGTGCTGTGTCTTCTGCAAAGCCACCCAATATTTTTGGCTGTTTGTAAAGCTAGTTCTTTTGGTTTGAGAATTTGGGACAATATATTTTCTAATGTCCACTCTCATATTACAATATACATTGATGTAAATGAACCACAGTTTCTTTATGCATTCTTCAGTTGAGGGACATCTAGGTTGTTTCCAGATTCTGGCTATTGTGAATCAGGCTGTTAGGAACCTAGTTGAGCAAATATCCTTGTTGTATGGTGGAGCATCTTTCGTGTATATGCCCAGGAGTGGTATAGCTGGGTCTTGGGGTAGCACTATTCCCAATTTTCTGAGAAAGTGCCAGATTGATTTTCAAAGAGGTTTTTACAAGTTTTCCCTCCCACCAGCAATGGAGGAGTGTTCCCCTTTCTTTACATCCTCTCCTGCATGTGCTGTCACTTGAGTTTTTGATCTTAGCCATTCTGACAGCTGTAAAATGGAATCTCAGAATTGTTTTGGTTTGCATTTCTTTGATAATTAGGGATGTTGAGTACTTCTTTAAGTGTTTCTCAGCTATTTTATATTCCTTTGTTAAGAATTCTCTGTTTAGTTCCGTGCACTTTTTAAATTGGATTATTTGGTTTGGTGGAGTTTAGTTTCTTGAGTTCTTTATATATTTTGGATATTAGCCCTCTGTTAGATGTAAGGTTGATGAAGATCTTTTCCAAGTCTGTAGGCTGTTGTTTTATTCTGTTGACAGTGTCCTTTGCCTTATGGAAGCTTTGCAGTTTCATGGGGTCCCACTTATTAATTGTTGATCTTAAAGCCTGAGCTGTTGATGTTCAGGAAGTTGTCTCCTGTGATAAGGAAACTTTGAAATTTGCCTGCAAATGAATAGAACTGGAAATGATCCTCTTAAGTGAGACAACACAGACCCAGAGAGACAAGCAAGGTATATACTCAATTATAAGTGGATATTAGCCACATAATACAGAATAACCACATAACAATACATAGATCTAAAAAATCTAAATAATGAGGAGGACCCTATGGAGAATGCTTAATTATCTTTCAGAAGGGCAAACAGAATAGACACCAGAGTGGTTGAAGAGAAGAAACAGGACAGGAGCCCACCATAGAGGTCCTCTGAAAGACCCCACCCAGCAAGGGAATCAAAGCAGATGATGAGACTCACAGCCAAACTTTGCAATGGAGCACAGGGAATCTTATGGAAGAGTTAGGGGATAGAAGGACTTCGAGGGGACAGGAGCTCCTCAAGGAGACCAATGGAGTCAACAAATTTGGCCCAGGGGTAGGGAGAGGCCCTGCAGAGATTGATGCACCAACTGAGGACCATGCATGGTGAGGACCTAGACCTCCTGCTCAGATGTAATAGATAGGCAGCACATCTTCTTGTAGGTCCTATAATATGGGGAGTAGGGGCTACCTCCTACATGGACTCTGGTGCTCATTTGTTGATCACTTCTCCCTGGCAGGGTGGTCTTGCCAGACCACAGAGGAAGAGGATGCAGGCAGTCCAGATGAGACTTGATAGGTTGAGGTCAGATGATAGGGGAAGAGAGCTCCCCTTTTCTGAGGACTAAGAGAGGATGGAGGTGGGGATGAGGGAGGGAAGGTGGGACTGGGAGGTGACAAGGGAGGGGGATATAACCAGGATGTAAAGTGAACAAATTAAAACAATTTTTAAAAATCCAACAATATACATTAATTCTTTCTTACACACCTTCTCCCTTTATTGAACAGGGGCTCTGAGTGCAGAATTTTCACCATAAATGTTTTGTATAGAGATGGTACCTTACTCCACTTTCCTATTTTCTTAATCATTAAGGACCTTTTCTTGTAAGCTATGCTCACCAATAGAGAAGGACTCAAGCCTCTAGTCTTCTCTGTAATGTTTACCTAATGTCCAGGGCACTCTGTCTAACTGAGGTCATGTTGACCTTCCAAATATTTTAGAGGATTCTGGGTCCTAGGCTAGTATACTTCCTGTAAGTTTGATATATCCTTTTTAAACAAGTTGAGATGTCCTGTTTTCCCTTCAGGTAATTTTACCTTATTGAAGTTTCATAGTTAGACATCCCTTTCCTAGAGCTCACCCAAGAGATACTTAGAATAATGGTCAATTCTGAGTCTGTCAGCTTCGGAATTCCGTCCTTCTTTGGTTTTCTTATCTATAGTCCACTCTTGGATCGGGCTGTGTTGGGGTTGGCTGGAAAAGGATTTTATATTAATATTCCTTATTTAGCTTTGATTAAGACAAGACATGTTATATTTGATGTTACATCAGCATTTATTAAGGCTCACCAATCGAAATAGGCGTACGGATACAAAGTAAAAGCCAAGAAAGATTTTCAATCATCTCGGATGATCATGATAAGGACGAAATATCTTTCCCAACTTAATACAACAGAATTGGAAAGTAGAGTGGAAGTCTAGCAATAACCTATTGATTAGCCTGGGGGCATTTAGCCTTCCTACTGGGTAAAGCCCCTGTGCCAGCCTTTCCATCCTGTTTGGATTGTTCTGCTTATCAAAGTGAGTGCCCCAACAGGATCATTTCAGATTCACCTACACATCAAATGCAGCATCTCTAATGGTACTCCAGCAAATTCATTGACTGACAACTGATGTGCATCAGCAGAAGGTAGAAGGAACTGGCAAGAGGGCTCAGTGGTTGAGATATACTGATCTCAAAGTGGACCCAGTTTTCCCCCAGCATCTATGTATATGGTTCACAACTGCTTTTAACTATTTCCAGAGAAATACAATCTCCTGGCCTCTATGGTTACCTGCATTCATACACACATATCCTTAAACAGACATATAATTAAAAATAATCTTAAAAAGAAGGTAGCAGAACTATTGGGAGCAGGGCAATTTTAGTGTCTAATGCAGTTAGTAACAGTCTTTCTCCCCTTCAGTGCCATTGTCACTGGGGAGGGGAATTTAGCCCAGATGCTTGTGATCCAAAATGGTTAATATTAATTTTCTACTTGACTAGATCTGGGATCAACTAAAAGGCATGCCAACTGGACATTTCTGGGAGGGATTTTCTTGATCAGATTATTTGAAGTGGGAAGGCTTACCTTAAACATAAGTGACACTTCCTGGTGGCAGCCCACATAAAAGAACATGGAAGAAGGAAGCTTCGCTTTTGCCTGTTTGCCTTAACTCTGGCTGGCAAATTCATCTACCCTGTTGCTGTGTACTCTTTCCTTGATATTAGGTCTCAGGATGTTTGGGTGGCCAATGTGGGTTGAAGACCAATGGCTCTCCAGGAGTTCTTCAAGCCTTCTGCACGGAGTGGGACTTTGTGCCCACCTTCCCTTCTCCATGATAGGATTTTGTCTGGTTTGCACTTGCACAGGTCTTGTGCATGCTGTCACACTCTCTGCGCATTTATATGTGCACCAGTTCTGCTGCATCAGAGAAATTTTTCTTTACGTTATTCACTACTTCTGGTTCTCACAGTCTTTCCACCTCTCTTCCTGTGTATATTCCTGACCCTTGAGGGGAAGGTGTGATAAGACATTCTCTTTAAAGCTGAGCAGCATCCCAAAGTCTCTTATTTTTGGAAATATTAGACATTTGTGGGTATCTGTTAATTGCCATTTACTGCAAGAGTGTCTTTGATGAAGATTGAGCCACATACTGTCTGGTGTACAAGTATAGCAATATGTCATTAGGAGTTCTTCACTGATATGTCTATTTAGCAGAGTAACAATTTATTTTAAAAGCTTACTGTTTCTTTCTTTTTTTTTTTTTAAGATTTATTTATTTATTATTCTGTATACAGTGCTCTGCTTGCATGCACTCCTGCAAGCCAGAAAAGGGCGCCATATCACATTATAGATGGTTATGAGCCACCATGTGGTTGCTGGGAATTGAACTCAGGACCTTTGGAAGAGCAGGCGGCGCTCTTACTCACTGAGCCATCTCTCCAGCCCCCAGAGTAACAATTTTTACCTATGTTTATCTATGTTAAATTTCTAGCTATGTGTTAGCCTCATTGACACTGTCACTATTAGGTTCCAGCTCATAGGAGGAACTTTAAATATTATTTAAAACATGGTCTGTTCTTCCCATTTATGGCTTAGTAGCTGTAGTTGGGTCAGTCCTCTAGAATTCCTCCTAAGGGGCTTCCTGAAAGCACAGAGTTGGATTTTCCCAAGGCACACAAATGATAATGGAGATCTCTCCCAAACCTTTGGCTTCTTAAATGCATCTTTCATTTTTTTCTTACTATTTGGTCCTATAGAATTTTAACTTTTCCTATCTAAAAACAAGTGGCCTGAAATCTCAGATAATAAGAAAGTAAGTAAGTAAATAAATAAAGCAGACCACAGTTACAACTAAAATTTAAGCTTACCCTTTTTAAAAAATTTGTTTGTTTCTGTGGGTTTTTTTTGTAATTTATTTATTTATTTTAGGATATTTATTTATTTTCTTTTTTTCCTTTTTTATTTATTCTTGTTACATCTCAATGGTTATCCCATCCCTTGTATCCTCCCATTCTTCCCTCCCTCCCACTTTCCCCTTATTCCCCTCCCCTATGACTGTTCCTGAGGGGGATTACCTCCCCCTGTATATGCTCATAGGGTATCAAGTCTCTTCTTGGTATGTTTCTGTGTTTTAAAAAGCTACTCAAACCCAGAATAGTCTCAGAAAGCTCAAAAGAACAAAATAGCAAGAATCCAGCCACAAATTTTAAGAATTTCTCCTCCATGGCAAATGGTATAAACAGATTTGTCTCAGAGCTCAAACAAGAAGTAAGAGCAAGGCCAATCTGCACCATTAGAAAAAGGATTCATCAGAGATTACTCCCTGAAGGCTTGGGAATCTAACCACATCATTCTCTGCCTCACCGAGCAGAACTAGAACACAGACAATGCTGGCCAACTGGGAAAGATCTAAAAGAGTGTTTCTATCAGCCACGTGAGACCATTCTTTCTTTTCTGTCTGTTCTGGTACGACATGACTAATGCCACAAAGGCATTTTCTCCTGCTTGGCTTGCTAAAGTGTTTTTTTTTTTATTAGTGTTTTTAGAGTCACTGTCTCTACTCCAGCCATTCTAACAAGCTAGGCCAGGCAATCTCAATGCACACATCAATGAGATGAATAATGGTGAGAAGCAAAGATTTACTTAACGAGGACACACTGGATGAAAGAACAAGTAAAGAGGCCTGCTGACCCCAGGACACTAATGCAGGCTTTCAAACTTAAGGAAAGGAAAATGCAGACACGAGAAGCAGGCATAGTCAAGCAGTTCTGGTCAAGGTGTGGCGTGGTAGGTCACAGTGTCAGTTTTGGTTTTGTAAAGGGGTCCCAAGGAAGTTCTCATTGTCACTGCTGGAGGTGAGCATTTGGTTCCCTCACTCTCATGGACAATGGCTTCCATTGTGTGCAGTCTGGAGGCTCACCAGTTGGTTGGAAGTAGCCTGGGTCCCTTGTCACAAAGATGTTTATCAATCAGTCTGTTTGTCCTTGGAATCAAGGCAACTATAAAAAGAAAGGTTAAGGTGGCAAGCTCAGAGCCAGAGGGACAAGTTGGTATTAGGCTACTAACCATTTGCTGCCTTCAGTATTATTGTTGCTTGTTTTTTGTTTTTTAAGTCATGTTTAAGGTTTACGTAAGTAAAGAAGTCAACCACATGGACAGGAAAGAAGATATACTAAAGAGTCCACCACGTCAAGGAGACAGGCAACAAGCAACATACATGACGGCAGAGCAAAAGGCTGAGCTAGTTGTAACCATGCAGCAGAGAGAGCAAACTGGGCGTGGGGTGATGCTATATATCCTCAAAGCCCACTCCCAGTGAGACACTTCCTCCATCAAAACCACATCTTCTAAACTTCCCTAAACAGCTCCACCAACTGGGGACCAAGTGTTCAAATACCCGAGCCTATGGGGGACATTGCTCATTCAAACCACGGTGCTATTCCAAATCCCATGAAATTGACAATCAAGATTATTCATCACCTTGCTTAATTTACAATTTAGGATTTTTTTTTTAACCAAATAAACATGTGTAGCAACTAGTTTTAGTACAAATTCACAAAAGTCAACAGAATTATGGTTCTGAACCCCAGTCAGGGGATTTCCCTTTGCATGGCTCAGTAGTAGTTGTAACATTGAGGGTTTTCACTTAAAAGTCAGTAGACAGTCTTATTTCTCCAACTGTATTCTGTACCATGGATTTACACGATGTCTATAAGACACAGGGCCTATGTCAAGTGCTGGGAGCTAAAACGAAGTCTTAAATTTTTCTTAAACTAGTGTGAGGGATGGGAAAATTCTAAAAAAAGAGATTGACAATCAAGATTTCATCCATATTTCTTTGTCAAGTATAAATAGTGTGGTGGGTTGAACAAGAATGACTCCCATAGACTCATATGTTTGGATGGTTGGTCTTCAATTAGTAGAACTGTTTAGGAAGTATTAAGATGTATGGCCTGTTGAAGGAAGTGCATCACTGGGGGCAGGCTATGAGGTTTTAAAGGCCCAGGCTAGGTCCTCAGTCTCCCCTCCCTCTGTCCCCTCCTCCCTCCATCTCTATCTCCACCTTCATCTCTCTTTGTATATCTATGTCTGTCTCTGTGTCTCTGTCTTAGTCTCTCCGTCTGTCTGTCTCTGTCTCTTTGTCTGTTTGTCTCTGTGTCTCTGTTTCTTTCTCTCTCTCTGCCTGCTGCCTATATATCATAACTAACACAGCTACTACGTTCAGTATGGATAGAGGTGTACTCGACTCTGCCTGAAAGTGTTATTCTTTAAGATAAAACCTCTCCCTCCTGAATCCTCACAGCCTCAAGTACATCATAAAGAAAAAGCTGCTTACAAATTTCAAGCTGTTAAGTGGCTATAATGCATAAAGCTCCAAACAACTTAAAGGGAGTCTTAGGGACTGGATTCAGCTGTTCAAGCTTGACACCAAGTTCTTTTACCCACCGAGCCACCTCACTGGTCCCTATTTGTGTTTCAACTAATTCATGAATTAAACAAATACTTGTATTTACTAAATCTGAAAAAAGCCAGTATATGTGTCCTCTAAAAATTCACATTGAAATATTATCAGTTTTAGATCAGACTTTCAGGTGGCCTGCAAGATGGCAGAAAAGATGAGGGGGGTGATGGGAGAGCTGTAAAAAACTCGTAGACCACAGGTAATTCTGCGTCTTTTATTCTGGAGAACAGCAATCTTCATTACATTGAAACCCACCCTTTGCCAGAGTGCTGTTGCTAACTTCTTGCTATACAAAAGGAACTTAAGTACCAGTTTTCCCATGTTGTCCACCCAGTTTCTCAGTGCTGTCCCTGAGCAATGTCCCGATGGTGTCATCTCTACACTTTGTTGGGGAAGAGGCAGCCATGAGGTCCTAGCTGACTCTAAGACGTACTTCCTGACGGTGGGTTCTCACTGACACACAATTTAGCAAATAAAACATTTGAAGCAAGTCAAGAAAAGCCTGTGGATCCAAGCCTCAGTGCTGCCCTATAATTACCAAGATTGAGCTTCCTAGAGGTTTTTTTTCCCCCCTCTCTTCTAAAATCCATTGCTTAGTGTTTCCCCCCTACTCTGTGGGCACAGTGTCTTTAAATGAGTGCTTCTTGGAGACTGCAACATGAGTGACTAGGAAAGCCACCCTGGATTTGTAAATACCGAGGAGACCACACATGAAGTAGAGATACCAAATCATTATATCTGATCCTTGTTTAATATTACATGGAGTCCATCTCTGGTGCTTTAGTGTATTGAAATGCGAGGAAACCCAGGAGGTATTCATTTCAAATGCCACGACCACTTTGAAGAGTGGGGGAAGTCCTTTTTTTTTTGGCAATGCAATTTTTTTTTGTTTTGTTTTTTTGTTTTTATTTTTTTCCAAACCTGCATTCACGAGCTGCAAAAACTGCAAACACAGCAGTTAAATAAGTCATCTGAGAATTAAAAGTCAATCACACCAAAGAGGGACAGCCCCAAGAGGATGCTACGCTCTCTTCATAAGAGGCAGAAAAAAAGGGAAGGAGTGACAAGGAATGAAAGAAGCTAAACTGCTAGATGTTTGTAGGCTTCCAATCCCTCCACAGTTTCAGAGGGGCGACTCTTGCTGATGGTTGGTTCCTGCCTCGTGCTGACAGTTTACAAATAGGAACAGTAAGCTTCCATTCCAGGGCAGACAGCTTGGAGCCCTCTTCAGAAGCGTTTTAAAACGAGACTGACAGAGCTTCACAGGCATTCCAGGCAGTAGAGGATGACGCTAATGCTCCAGGAATACAATGTGCTGGGTCTGTAGGCTTTCACCGCCGGCACCCCTTACTGTAATCGCAAATAAGTCTACAGTTGGACTCCTTGTTTCTTGGAATTTGGCTCTTGCAAATGGAAAAAAGCAGAACAGGGGAGCTGCTGTAAGCATGCCTTGCTGTTTCTTTGGTGCACCATTTCAACTATGGACAGTCATCGTCTACATCGCCCTGAATCTAGACACACACACACACACACACAACACACACACACACACACACACACACACACACACACACCATATAATCAGTGGAAATGTTCATTAAAAAAAAAAACTGTATATAGACCTCGGCCAATGCTAGGTGAGAGACATCATGATAGACAGGCTTGACAGATCTGTGTGATGAGGTCTGACCTGTTCCTTACGAGCTTTGCAATCAGGGGACCATAATCTCAACTCCCAGACTCTCTCACATGTGAAATGGAGATTAAGAAGACAAGTAGCTACTACTATTGATGGAGCTGTAGGAAATCAAATACCCAGCAGAGGTGGCTCTTGGTACCGAAGCAGCAACTCACGGGGAGGTGGCTAATCGAAGGGAGAGCCACATTTCTGGGCTGCCCATGTAGTGGGAGAAGCTGGCAGCAGAAAAGCTGCAACAAGCCGGGGTTTGTTGCCGCCTCTGCCTCTGCCGCAGCTTAATCTCTTCAGCCATGTATGGAACATGAGGATAATAGCATGTGTGTGTGTGTGTGTGTGTGTATGTGTGTGTGTGTGTGTGTGTGTGTGTGTGTGTGTGTGAAATGAAAGAAATTCTAGGTAAAATTTTATTATCCTTTGTGGTACATAATTAAGTGCTCCAACTGTGCTATGCATTTCTAGCATGATGAATGATATCTTCCCTTACTTAGTTTCAATAATAGGCAGTCCTGGAAAGACAATCTTAACTGTTTGATCTAAACCAAGAGGTAGAGATTCAAATTTATACTGTGATGTAAAATCCATTGTAAAGAAACAAAAATAAGAGAACATAAATGTATGAACTGGGGGAAAAAAACCCAACACGACATGCTAATGCTCCAAATCCCCTCATAGGTGAAAAATGGCTCTAAGAAGGGTCTTCTGATTTTATTAATGGAGACTTTATGATATTTCTGAGGGTGGACACTATTATAAGCAATTAAAATTACAAGGCAATGTCAAGTTTTATCCTAATTTTACAGGTGAGGAATTTTGGGTCAGAGAAGTTAAGGAAGTGACTCAATGTCACATAGTAGGCATCAGAGCATACAGACAAAGCAAAAGCATTGCTTTACTAGGGCCTCAGGATAAAGGAAAGGAATTCACCGTAGCAGGAATTTGAGGAAGGAGATTACAGTTGAGTGGAGGGAAAGTTAAGGACCCGGCAAGCATAGCTTAAACAATTTTAGTATTGCTATAACAAAACCAAGTTTCTCTAACCTAAAATACAATGCAAACCCAATTGATTAACTGGAAACATGTGTTATCTAAATAGGGCTTTAAAAATAAGAGTGGGTCACACTAGTTTTTCTCTGTGAGTCTAACTTGTATGCTATTTTGCTCTAAGGTTTCAGGAGTAGGAAACAAAGCACTCAAATGTGCTTACTAAATATCTCCGAGGGTCTAGAGATGCTGTCCAGGCGAGACAGTGTTACAGGTGTTGTTGGGGTCCCATGCTGGGCCCCAGCAGTCCTAAGGAGCTGGATACCACCACACCTCCTCACTAGACTAACCACAAAAAGCCTCAGGGCTAACAGCTCAGAGCTACCCCATTTTCTGAGAGTCACTCCCAATATACAGGGGCACTGCTTTTTTATTTGTTTTCCTTAAACTTCCTCTAACAAAATTTCTCTTTCTAAAAATCATGCTTTTTGGCCCATAAATTTGTTCATTCTTTAAAATTTCCAGATGAGAACCTGGAGCCAGTAGTAGCTTTGTGTGGCTGTGGCCTCCATTGGTTCATCTCCTTCGGCTAGGCCTAGGTAGGAGGAGAGGAGCCGCCTTCTTTAAGCCCTTCCCACTTCCTTAGGCTATGAGATTGCGTGGTCTCAAGCAAGTTTGGTTTCCCACCGCATGCTTCAAATGCTTCCAGGAACTTTCTTTAGTCCGAAGAGAAACCATCCAGGAAAGATAAAGGCCAGTTGATTCTTTCAGACAGCAGAATCAGATTCTTCTGAGAAGACAGAAATGGGTGAATCTGCACAAAGTTTCTTCTCTGTCTGTGGAAAAGGAAAGCATTTCCCACACTTGCTAGGTTTCTCAGAAAGACAAAGTTCTATGTCTTCACACTCCGCTTTTGTTGAGCGTCTACATCCTACTCACTAAAGTTGGTACGTCAAGTAATCAAAACCGCACAAGATTCGATCTCCATGTTCCACAGAGGCCCAGATTGCAAAGAATTCAATGGAAACAGTCCTATGGCTTTTTCTTTTCTTGGAAAACATAATTCCATAATCTTCATAAAGATTTAAGAAAACAAAAAAAAGATCTAAACTTGAGGATGGAGCCATAATACTCATATTATTCACCTTTCCACTTCGAACAAATATAAAGCACTTTATATCCATCCTAAACTATCTCCTACCCGATGACAAAGAACAAGAAAATAACACAATCACTGGTATGATAATACAGTCCAAAGACTGTAAAATCTGGGTGGGAACCAGTGCATGTCTGTGTCACACATGTTAATGTGCTGAACAATATAAAACTGTCTCTAGAGCTCTTACCAGTAAGTGAAGCCTAATTAAACAATCTCTGAGGGTCTAGAGATGCTAT
Organism: Acomys russatus; assembly: GCF_903995435.1. Lineage (NCBI taxonomy): Eukaryota > Metazoa > Chordata > Mammalia > Rodentia > Muridae > Acomys > Acomys russatus. Next base: position 50,127,982 of record NC_067141.1, read on the forward strand.
CTGGGTGGTTTAGTGTTACTGGTGTTGTTGGGGTCCCATGCTGGGCCTCAGCAGTCCTAATGAACTGGACACACCACACCTCCTCACTAGACTAAGCAAAGAGACAAACAACCATGAAAGGCAGAGAATTGGGATTTCTTCAATGTGGCCACTTTGGAAAGTGGAACAAATAAGTGTAGCGACCCCTACCCCAAGTCCTGACTTGAGATTTATGCCTAAATAGAAGGTAGGAGGAATGCATAACTTCTGGCCAAGATGCGGTCCTTCCCCTCATCATGGATCCAGTCTCTTCTACAAGGTAATATGCCAAGCTGTTGAGACAACATGAAATATCCTTCTGCAAGACAACTTTTTCTTTGGGCTGCCACTAGCTCCAGTCTCAGATTCCTGGAGCAATTTCATCATTTCAATAGCCTGGTGGTCAAAAAGAGGGGTCTGAGTACTTCTTAGATTGTGGTCATTCATTCCAGGTTAAGATTCTGAGCTCTGTTGGCACAAAGGAAGCAATGGTATCAGAATGTACTGGGTCAAATCTTGCAATTGCCCCATAGCAGTTTTGTGAGCCCAGGGAATTACTGAGTTCCTTGAAGCTTCAGTTTCATTACCCATGAAATGGAGCAACACCTGCCTAATGTGTTAAAATGAAAGCCAGTAGGTGAACAAGAATAAACACCATGCCAGCCTGTAACAGACATTCAGTAAATGCCAGGCTGATAACCAGCAGGGGGTACTTGCTATTAAAAATAAAACATACAAATAAGCAAAGGCACTGCATTCCAGAGTCAAAACGTAGTTCTACCTCAACATGGGGCAAAGGAGCAACTTTCTCCAGTTGCAATTAGGACTTTTCTATATTTTTAGTGACATTTCTGACTACTTATCTTCTATCAGGATAAAAGATGCTGAGCGTGAGCTATTTGCAGACAAATAGTGGGATGACATCACCAACTCCATTTTACTGATAAGCATAGAGGCTACTGAGAGATAAGCTAACAGAGTGCCAAGAGTTCAAAGGGCGGCCACTATCTCACAGAAGCAAGACCAAAGGCAGAATGGAGGTATAAAGTGAGAGTGTGCTGAGAGTCGAGCGCCTGCCAGTGTTCCCTAGAAGTGATCCTGAAACAAAACAGAAGCCCGGGTGGTACTGTGTTGGCCTGCACTTCCCGAATGTGCTCTCTATCAGTGTATATCATTCGCCTACTCACTTATAGCTACCAGGGAAGACATTTGTCTTAACCGCATTTCTCTTGTCGGCAGACTCGCTCCTTTACTGAGAAATGATGTGGTGCCATTTGAACTCTTCATGTCAGCTCTACTATCATTGGATGTCACTGCTGTTCCACACAGACAGGGGCAAGCAGCTTCCCTAGAAGATTTCAGCCATGGCCCACCCAGTTCCTTAAAAAACAGATCACGATGTACCTTGTCAGAAATGCAAAATACTCCCAAAGCGATCTGGCACTGCTACTGCTATTTCCAGACTTAAAATCCAATTGTTCTAAATACAAGAGACTGGGGAAAAGGTCAGGAATCCCCTAAGACACAGAATTATATAGTTTAATCTTAGACTCAAACAGCAATATTATCTTATGAGTAAGCAATTCTGTTCTTGTTATACATGCTATAAAACAACCAAACAAAATCTGAAAACTCCCAACAAACCAAGAACTGAATCACACTAGATAACATCATCAACTTGTGAAGACGTCCAGAAGTGTTTCTTTGGTAAATGAACTCCAATAGGAGCTATTGTTGCTGCCATTCTACGCACTTCATGATCAAGAAGCATTAGTAACGGAATCTGTTGTGGTTCTGAATGTGATCTTCTCAGCGGCCCTTGCACACGGACAGGCACAGCTGACCACACATTTTAAGGCAATTACAGACACAACTGGAGCATTGACAGGACATGGCATTGTAATAGAACCGCCTTGTTATTTCCGAGGTCACAGTTAAGTCCTGCTGCAGCGGTGGCCCATCAGTGGCAGGAAAAGACTAATCTCCGAGGAGGAAAGTCATCCTGTCGTAAGCTTGTGGTGGATGGCATTTGTCCTTGTGCAGCAGCCAGAGTCAGACAGTGTGCTGAAGCACTTCGTTTTTTATGATTTCCTCATGACAATGTTGTGGTTACTTCAGCAGGGAACTGATAAGTGTAATTGCTATAATCACAGGATGCATAGGATGTAAATGTTTGCAGGGCAATTAAAAACTATTTGCCTCTTCGACCTTAAAATAAACGACACATCTGAACTGCCAACAAATGGAGATTAAAAAAAAAAAAAAAAAAAAGTAGAGGAGTATTTTAAATGGCAAGAATGAAATGATTTATTGAGCATTCAGTTTGTGGTTAGACGTGAATGCAGAAGGAAAGAGTAAAAGATCATGGATCAGGAGAAATATGCCACCAAATAACTAAAAATAACTCCTCTAACTACTCTGGGTGTATAATGCGCACACTGTGACTGTGTGGCGCTGTCAGTTAGCAAGCTGGTGCATTGTTTAGGGCCAGGCTTCACTGCCAAAATCCTATTGGAATTAATCAGGGACTTGCTTTGTTTGTTTAAAACTTGGAGGACAGTGGTCAGAGTAATCATGCCAGTTTCCCTTTGATGATAAATTTCTACTTGTCAGTTATCCGATGCGTATGCAAGGACTTCCTGTCTGTCACACTTACCAAATGACAGCCTGCTTCCTTAGGGCTCACAAGGTAATGAAGTTTGACAACAATAGTTTTAAAATGTTAAGTTTTAAGTTTAGTGTCTTACAAGTTTTGCCTAACTTTATGTTACAATTTCAAAATCAACCAATATAAGGTTGTAAGTAACTTTCGTATTTACATTTTGTAAACTAACTTAAAATGTAGTATGGGTCTCACACAAGATCTTACATACATTAAAACAACAAAACAACAACAATAGGTATTTTGATGGATTTTTCTCTTTTAGTAAATTCCTTCATGTAGAATTTAGTGAGGTAACCCAAACCCAAAATGACATGCATGGTATGTACTCGCTTATAAGTGGATATTAACTGTTAAGTACAGGATAGCCATGCTACAATCCACAGACCCAAAGAAACTAATTACAAAGAGGGTCCAAGGGAGGATGCTTGAATTTCACTCAGATGGGGAAAGAAAATAGGTATTGGAAGTGGATGGAGGGCGGGAACTGAGTAGGAGAGCGGATGGGCAGGGGAGCAGAGGTGGAGATTAGGAGTAGGCAAAAACCCCAACAATCATCTTTCTAGAAAATGTTTCTACAGAAAAATCTTCATTGAACATCTTAAAAAATAGCTCACATCTATATTGAATACACATTTTCTCCAGACATCAGTGGGAGGATAGGGTGAGTTGGAGGGAGGGGAGGAAAAGATGAAGGAAAGCAAGAAATACTCTATTAAGCACAAAAGAAAAATCTACTAAAATGGAACAAGAAAATTACTTTGGAGCTCGCTGGTAAATTGAATATCCACCTGGATATGGCGTCACTTTCTCATTTTTACTTCTTATTCTTAGCATCTTGCCAGCACTTCTTAATATAGTCATAGAGTAAAAAATTTTCACGGTCTCATTTTTTGCACTTATTATCTCTCATTCCCAGGTAAGTGGGTTTTTAAAAAATAATGTACTCTGTGCATTTGTGGATTCTGTGCCTCACTCATGGCCTCGGTGGTTTACTCCGTGCATTTTTCTGTGGTTAGCCACTTAACTCTGAAGCTACTTTTCACCGTATGATTCATGCTGTCCTACCCACTACATCAGGCCTTGGAGCAATTGTTCTGCTGTTGTGGAACGTGTAATTATCTTCTTATAATTTCTGTTTTTGTCCCTTACCCTGCACACCCTGGTTTCCTGCCAAATATGAAAGGAAGAGTTCAGGACTAGTATAAAAGTTATGTCTGCAATATAGGGCAAACATAGGCAGACCCGGAAATCCAAGTATTAGCTTGTTTGGCTGTCCCTGTAAATCTCAGGTATCACTTAAAGGTGACAAGACAGAATTTCAGTATCTGTTGTGTCATCACCACTTGACTTTCTTCCATAATTAAAGATGATTAGGAGTCTTCATATCCAAGTCAATTTGTTATTTCAGTATTGTCAGTTACTATTTATTTATTAATATGTATGTCCATGCACTTGTGATGTGCATGTGTGCACATACACATACTTTTATTCTGGGTGCCATAAAATATATAAAAGCAATAAAGGGTGAAGATCTCAGCAAAAGCATTATAGCTACGTGCCTGGGCATGAGCATGGGTAGAGGATTCTGGTACCTAGTCTCAAAGAAAAGGGGTGCTCAGCATCCAGACAGTGCCTTAGCATTAAAAAGTTCACACTGCTATAGTTAGCTTCTACTATGCTATGATAAAGCTGTCTGTTGGCAATGGCTGAACTGTATAGGCTGGTTCCCAAAGGCAGAAACACCCAGAAATGCTTTTTTGAGAGCAGTGATTGCTAAAGAAATATTTTTGTGGTTTTGGGTTAGACTTTAACTGAAGAGATCAAGAGCTGGGATGAATGGGACACCATGTGGCATGTGATATAGTTGGAGAAACCATTGACAAAGATGGAAGGCTGGTGTGATGGAGCAGGGACTAGAGGTTGTAGAAAATAAAAAGAAAAAATGGTGAGCATTTGTTAAATTTTGTGTATTAATAAATATCAGCTGTGAACTCTTGAATAAAGAATCGGGGGCTCTAAAAAGCTGAGATCAATGTCTTTCCTATCTAAAAGCCCTTGATCTATAATGTATCACAAGCAATCTGAATATTTATTATCTGAACTGATTCTAATAACTAGCCGGATAGGATACAGGCAATTTCAAGAGAGAATAGGCTATCTTAGAACACTGGTCTTAAACAAAAAAGGAACTGATGCTTTGAAGTGGAAGAAAAAAAAAATAATAAAAGGAACTCACAGGTCCATCTCAGAGATCACCTTGGCAGAAGTCGGAACACACATGAGATCTGCCACAATCAGACCTGTGTCCTCTTTTGAAGGCTTTCTTCATTTTTACCGTCCTACTTTTTTTTTCCAAGTTCATGTCCTCTTTTAAAAAGATACTATTATTGAAAAAGATTGAAGCTATTAACCTGTTCACAGGTCTTTTAAATCTCCTCTAGGAATCAATTTCATAGCTAAGCGGCCTTCAGAATCTGGATGTTTGAAGTTGGCTTTGCTAAAAGTTACATACGGATATCCCAGTGGACACCTGGAGGTCTCCTCACTGATTCAACAGTTTACTCACTGAATGGCTGACAGGAAAAACTAGTTTTGTTTCAAAGTACCAGCATGTACACCACTCTTTTTGTCACTAAAACAGAAACTCTTGCATAAGCATGACCAAGTCCAAAGTCCATGAGATGTATGTCTCCTATTATTTAAACACATATCACTGTGGTTTTGTTAATAAGTAGTTCCAGAAAACCATCGTATTTCTACACTGTTCATATCAGTTCTCTGTAGAGCAAATAGATGTATATAAAGGACAGGAAAATTTGGAACAGAATATGCATCTTAAAATAATAAACTGTTTATTGGCTCAAAACTCTCCTTTAAAATGACTCTCCTTTAAAGTTTGGAGACCTGAATTTAGTTCCTGAAATTCACGTCAGTGTGACAGGAGGGAACCAACTTCAAACAGTTGTCTTTGAACCTCCACATATGTGCCCTCCACTGTTTCAAATGATCATAAAACAGGAATCTCAAAAGATGCATATATTGGGCTGAAAAGATGGCTCAGTGGTTAACAGCACTGGCTATCTTCCAGATGATCCAGGTTCAATTCCCAGGACTCACATGGCAGCTAACAACAACCTGGAGCTCCAGTTCCGGGGGATTTGAAATCCACTTCCGGTCTCTGAAGGGAATACATCCTGGAAAAACACCCACATACCTAAAACATTCTTTTAAAGTGCATACATTACTTATGAATATAACTGCAGTAGAATGGATTACTAAAAGAATTAGGCCTAGGATAGATAAATTTTGGTCAGGAGATGGAGGAAAAGGATTTAAGGTCAAAGGAGTAATGTAAGGACTCTGAGAAGGACTTATTAAGATGTTATAACTATATCAACTTTAGCTTTAAAATATTTAACAGAAAATACTAATTAACATATGCACCATTGCTGGATGGTGGTGGCTCACACCTTTAATCTCAGTACTCGGGAGGCAGAGGCAGGCAGAGCTCTGTGAGTTTGAGGCCAGCCTGATCTACAGAGTGAGTTCCAGGACAGCCAGGGCTACATAGAGAAACCATGTCTTGAAAGATTAAAAGAGTGCACCATTAAAATTATCATATGACAGAAAAACTAAGTAAAGTAAATTATAATTAAAGGGGAGAGGGGCTGGAGAGATATCTCCGTGGTGTAAGGCACCTGTTGTGTTTTCTGAGGGTCTGAGCTTGATTTCCAACATCTGCATGGTGGCCACAACCAACTGTAAATCCACTTCTAGGGGAACCAATACCCTCTTCTTGCCTCCTTGCACACCAGGCACACATTATGCAGCCAAACCACTCACATATAAAACCAACCAACCAACCAACCAACCAACCATCCAACCAACCAACCAACCAAACCCCTACAGCAACTGCTGGGCTGTGAGACACACGTTTATTCTCAGCACATGGGAGATAGGCAGATGGATCTCTGTGCGTTCCAGGTAACTCTGGCCTATATAAGAAGCTTCAGGCTAGCCAGGGCTACATATTGAAGTCATACTTCAAACAGACAGACAGGCAGACTGACAGACTGACAGGCAGGCAGGCAGATAAACAAATCCAAAAGGCAATAGTAAACAACTCTACTCACTTAAAAATAGCAGCGTTGCCATGGTGCTTCACTGAGTGTTCTAGATCACAGCTAACTTGCTGTTAGGATCTGAAATATTTTTGTGGATACTAACACAACCTCTTGGTGAACTGGTCAGTTTTCATGTCTTGGATTAAAGGAAACAGAAGACCCCAAGCTCATTCATCACAAATATAGTTTAATAGTTTAAAAATACTAATAATCTCTCTCTCTCTCTCTCTCTCTCTCTCTCTCTCTCTCTCTCTCTCTCTCTCTCTCTCTCTCTCTCTCTCTCTTTCTCTCTCTCTGTTTCTGTGGACACACACGCCACAGTGCATGCATGGAAGTTCTCAGTTCTCTTCACCATGTGGATTGTGGGTTTGAACTGGGGTCCTCAAGCTTGGTGGCAAGCACCTTTACCCCCCCGATCAATCTATCCTGCTGGCCCTCCTTTTGTTTTCATTGGAACATTTTGTTTAAAAGTTGATGTTAGGTGTGAAAATGTACCACTCCAATGAACCAGAGCAGATTGGCAGCACTTAAAAAAATCCCCAAAGAACTACTTGACCTCTACAGATGATGTTTCATAATCAGACAAAATTGGACAAACTTTTTAAAAGAACCCAAAGAAAGCACATGTAAATTAGAGGTTGCCGAAAGTTAAACTCAGCCGAAGGGCTTACTGTGGGTTTCACAGCACCTGTCTGGTGCTTCCCTTTACTAAATGCTGAAAGATACTATGGGACACTTGTCTTCTGTATTACATTGGATTAATGTCTAATCTATATGTTATATTGTATTTTAGATGTGACTGGTCACATTTTAATTACTGATAATGGGTCCTGATTGCTAAAGTTTGTAGATGACAGAGTCCTTTGGGAAAAGGGTTATCCACAAAAATTATTATATTCCTCACATTTGATGGGCAAGACCCTTACTTCTCATGGTGATGCAGTAAGAGACTCCAGCTTTAAATACTGAACTTGACAAAATGACATAGCTAGGTTTGTTGCAGTTGGGTCTGAGAGATGCCTCCACCCCCTCTCTAAATTCTCCAGTCTGAGCAGCACACACAGACACACACACACATACACACACACTTTTATATGTATATGTATATATATTACACATGAAACACAATTTTACATGTATAAGTATATCACACACACAATTTTATTTGTATATGTGTATCACACACAATTTTATATGTACATATATATTACATAACATATAATTAGTGCGCCTTCTTTGGCTTCTTTTTAAAAGTCAATCCAATTTTTTCTGATTATAAAACATCATCTGTAGAGGTCAAGTAGTTTTTTTGGGATTTTGAAAAGTGCTTCCAATCTGCTCTGGTATGTTTGAGATACATGTCCACATCTAACTTCAGTTTTTAAACAAAATTGTCGTGTGTGTATGTGTGTGTGTGTGTGTTTGTATTTAGATATTATCTTCCTTTGAGTTGTAGGATTTTTAACTTTTAAAGTTGGAAAAGGAGTTGATAGCTTTGCCCTTTTTGCCCTTTTATACTTTCCTTATTTAATACCTAACTTTGTGGATAGTCTTTGTCCTCTCTCTCTCTCTCTCTCTCTTTCTCTCTCTCTCTCTCTTCCTCTTTCTCTCTCTCTCTCTCCATTTTTGATTTTTACTTTCTTTGAGGTAGGCTTTCCTATAAAGCACAAGTCTGGAGGGCTCCCTGCTCCACTCTCCTGAGGGATTTTTTTTCTTTTAAGTTTTCTAACTGTATGGTAGTGGTGCATGCTTTTAATCCCAGCACTCAGGGAGGCAGAGGCAGGTGGATCTTTGTGAGTTCAAGGGCAGCCTGGTCTACAAAGTGAATCCAAGACAGGACCCTGCCCCCCTCAAAAGAAAAATCTGTAGTGAAAAAATATTGGAAAATCAGAATAACCTCCTGAATCCTACTGCCCACCACGGATTAAAGCTGGATATCAACAACAAAAAGTAGCAGAAAGTAGATAAAGTCATGGAAATGAAACAGCACAACTCACTTCTGTATGGAAATGGGGCTAAGGGAGAAATCAAAAGGAAATTAAAAACTTTTTAGACCTAAATGAAAATGCAACATTCCAAAGTCTATGGGACATAATGAAGGCAGATCTAAAAGGAAAGTTCATTACTTACAGAAAAACCCAACAAATCAAAAACAAAGAAAACCTGGAGAAATCTCATATGAATAACTTAATGATATCCTTGAAAACTTTAGAAAAACAAAAAGAAACAACATAAAAAAAAACAATAGATGGGAGAAATAAACAAACTCAAGGAGGAAATGAATGAACTAAAAACAGACAAAAGATAATACAAAGAATCAATAAAACAAAGAGTTAGGTGGCTCTTTAAAAAAAAAAAAAAAAGCTAGATTGACAAACCTTAAGCCAAGTTAACCAAAGAAAGAGATTGGATCCAAATTAATAAAACTAGAGAGGAAAAGAAGACATTACAACAGATGCTAAGGAAACTAATAGAATTAAAAGGACATATTAAAAATATCTGTATTCCACTAAGTTGAAAAACATAAAAAAATAGATGATTTTTAAAAAAATATATGCAATCCACAGAAGGTAAATCGAGATGAAGTGAAATAAATGATTTAATCAGACTCCTAATCCCTAGTGAAATGGAAACTCTCTCCACTGGGCTGGGGAAGCCCGGAACCAAATGGATTCAGCACAAAATCCTTTTCTTTTGAAAGTTTTATTTTTAAAAATTTATTTATTCACTTTACAGCCTGATTCCAGCTCCTCCCTTCTCTCCTCCCAGTCTGCCCTCACACTTCCCTCTCCCCATCCCCCATCTCCTTCTTCTCAGAGAAGGGCAGGCCCCCAAAGGGTACCAACCAACCCTGGCACCCGAGTCACAGCAGGACTAAGCTCAGCATAACATTCTATAGACTTTCAAAAAACAATTAGAACCAATACTCTTCAAATTATTTTGCCAAAAACAAACTAGAAGACAACCTTCAAATTCTTTTTATAAAGCTTCTATTGCCCTGATACTAAAACCAAACACTCAAACAAAAGGCAAATAATAGACTAATATCCCTTATGGAGAGAGATGCAAAAATTCTCAACCAAATACCTGCAAGCCAGATTCAAGAGCCTATCAAGAAGATGACCCAGAGTGACCAAGTTACCTTCATGCCATAAATGCAGGGTTGTTTTGACATAAACCAATAGGTGCAATCTACCACACAACAAGACTAAAGGAAAAAAAAAAAGCATGTGGGCATCTCTTTAGATGCAGAAAAGGTCTGATAAAATTCAACATGCCTTCATGATAAAAGTCCTGGAGAGACTAGAGATACATAGAATATACCTTAATATAGAAAAGGCAATATACAATAAAACCATCACCAACCTAAATGGAATTTCCACCAAAATACGGAATGCGACATTTCCTACACTTATTCACTTTCTCTATACTTTATTCAACACAGCACTTGACATCTTAGCTACAGCATTAAGACAACTGAAGGAAATCATTGGCAGGTGGTATCATTTTATATATAGAAGACACAAATGATTCTACCAGGAAACTTTACTGCAAAGTAACAGGATACAGAATTAACACATGAAAAATTATTAGCCTTTCTATATACAAAAAGCAAACATACTAATAAAGAAATCAAAGAAACAATATCTTTTACAATAGTAATAATACCCTAAAATGTCTGGGGATGACTGAGTGAAATATTTGTATAATAAAAACTCTAAGACATCGAAGAAAGAAATTGAAGAAGACAGCAGAAAATGGGAAAACCTTCCATGTGCATGAGCTGGTAGGATTAGTACTGTGAAAATGCCCATTCTACCAAAACCAAACTACAGATTGCATGCATTCCCAATCAAAATTTCAACACAATTCTTCAGGAAGCTGAAAAAATAATCTTTAACTTTATATGGAAACACAAAAACCCCAGTATAGCTAAAACAATCCTGAACATAAAAGAACTGCTGGAGTTATCACTGTCCCAAAATTCAGAGACCTAATGATGCTAAAAAGCTTCTGTACAGCAAGTTGTATGAGAAAGAGGAAACCTACAAAATGGGAAAAGTCTTTACCCATTATTATACACCTGATGAAGGATTAGTACCTAGAATATACAAAGAACTAAAAAACAAACAAAACACCAAACCAAACCAAACCAAAGCACTGAACATAAAGGAAACAACTCACTTAAAGATGGGGAATAAAGCTAAACAGAGGTCTCAAACAAAACAAAACAAAACAAGAAAACAAAAACAAACAAACAAAAACAACAACAACAACAACAACAAAACCCAGAAGGAAACACAAATGGCTGAGAAACACATAAAAATATTCAACATCCTTAGCAACCAAGGAAATGCAAATTAAGATTACTTTTAGATTTCATCTTACCTAAGTCAAAAGGTTCAAGCTCAGTAAAACTAGTGACAGCAGACACTGGCGAGCATGGAGGGAAAGGGAACGCTATTCATTGCTGATGGGAGTGCAAGCCATTAGTACATAGTTCAGCCACTGTGGAAGTCAGTGTAGACCGTCCTCAAAAAGCCAAAAACAGATCTACTGCCTGATCTAGCTATACCGCTTTAGGCTTATACCCAGAGGTCTGTACATCTTGCCAGAGAGATACTTTCCTAGCCATGTTCATTGCTGACCCATTCACAATAGTCAGAAATTGCAATCAGCCAAGATGTTCATCAACAAATGAATGGCTACTGAAAATGTGGTATATTTACATAATTGAGTATTAGTCACCTGTTAAGAAAGCTGAGGTTATGAAGTTTGAGGGTTAAATAGATAGAGTCTATCTGGGTGAGATAAGCCAGACTCAGAAAAATAAACATTGCCTATTTTCTTTTATATATGGGATGCTCATTTTTAAAAATATTTATTTATTAGGTTTACAGTGTTTTGCCTGCATGTACACCTGCAGGCCAGAAGAGGGCACCAGATCTCATTATAGATGGTTGTGAGCCACCCTGTGGTTGCTGCGTACTGAACTCAGGACCTTTGGAAGAGCAACCAGTGCTCTTAACCTCTGAGCCATCTCTCCAGCCTGGGGACGCTCATTTTTAAGCTTCAGATATGTGTTTCATTTGGAACATTCACAGAGGTTAGGTAGCTAGTAGGTGACTAGGAAGAATAAGAGGACTGTTTAAGGAAAGGATATAGTGTATATTGCTATTAGGAGATGAAGAAAAAATTGTAGCAGAGTATTAAAGATGGTCAGGGATGGGATGGCAGAGATGTAATAAGGGGAGCAGTAACTAACACTAAAGACCTTTTGAAAGACCATATGAAAACCTACTATTACAAAAATTTCCTGAAACATGTAAAAGAATTTATACGGAGTCACCATATACAGGGGACTCAACACTCCGACTACACAGCACATGCTACCAAATCAAGCCTCCAGTGCCAGGAGTGCGCCACCTCTTTAGAGCCACTGGCTTCAGTACTCCCATGAAGCTTTTAAACACCCCAGGCTACTGCCAGTACCATTGGTTACTCTCTACAATTTTCCAGTAAGATGCTATTTCTGTAGACGTCATTTATTCATGATGCAGATCCTGGAGAAATACAGCTGGTACTCCACTGGAAACACCAGCTGTTCTGGTTAGTGTTCACCATATTAGAACACACTATACAGGCTACCCAAGGACAAACATAGCCAGTCGCAAGGGAAAACCTAACACTATTATGCTGCCAAATTACCATAGCAACAAAATAACTCCTAATGACATAATTCTCTACCCACAGATCACTCAACTCTTAGTAGAGAGATTCTCTGTTATAGCACAGGATAATTAACACAGAGAATCACTATTGGACAACATGAAGAGAGTGAGGGACCTTGGATTGCTCAGTCCTACATGAGGGGGGGTGTCCTTTATTATCATCTTCTCTTCAAGGCCCAGGGATCTGTGCGGAAGATGGGGAAGAAAGATTGCATGAGTCAGAGGCAGTATATGATCTGAAGGAACCAGTACTTCTTTCAGATGTAACAAGGCAGATGCACATATAAACTAACAGCTATTGTGAAAGCAGGCACAAAACATGTGTAGGCGCAAGCCAAACAAGACTACTAGCAAGGAAGGAGAATTGGCCCCACAAGCTGTTCACAAACCACAGCTTCTCAGGGAGAGAATAACAGTTTTCTGCAATGGAGTGATACTTTGTATATCAGTCAGCCACACTCCAAGGCAGGGCCCTCTCCTCTAAAGTGGGCTGCCAACAGTTCTGACTCAATTTTCTTAGTCCCTTTTGGTTTTTCAGAGAGAGAGAGAAAGAGTATGAATTTGGGTGAGTCGGGAGGTGGAGGGTCTGAGAGGAAATGGAGGACAGGAAACAACATGACCTAAATATATACTGTATGAAGTTCTCAAAGAACAAATTAACAGCGGGAAACATAGCGTTTAGTGAAATCTGAGAAGACAAAATCTTTTGAAAAAATGTCCAGTTTTATTAATGATTATTAAGTTACATTGATGAAACTATACCTTTTGTTAAGGGTTTTTGCTAGAGAATTTAATAGTCCATTATATGAACTCATAAACTAACCCACACGTTTTTGGTAATTGCTGCTTTGTTCTTGAGGTAAGGGTCTTGATATGTAGTCTAAGTCCAGCTCCCAACTCATGATCGTACCTCAGCCTCCCTAGTGCTGGGATTATAGACATGTGCTGCCACGCCTGGCTTGTGTTTGGTTTTTATAAGAGAGATTAGAAGAGAGAAGAATGTCAGGAGCTGCGATGCAGAGGGAAAAATAATTCTACAAAGGATTGGAACACAGAAAAATGCGAGGGAGGCCAATGGCAATAATAACAATGACAATAATAATATCATTTAACCCATTTATGGTAAATTTTATGGCTTACATAAATGAAACTATAAACATGTAAGGCACAGTGAGTAACTGTGAACATGACAAAACAGCCAGTGCTGAACAAGCAACCAAAGTAAACTCAGGGAACCTCAAGCCTTCACAGGTTGATGCCTTTCTATTCTAGTCACAAGCTTGTAGCACAAACATTGAGATATTAGCACTTCAGGAGGGAAGGTCTAGTAGGTCACCTGTAGACCACCTGCCTCCATCACATAACCAAGCGTCTGAGTGGGCTGCACTGTCTCAAAGTTAGAAACAAATGAAAGGGAAGCAGTCCGGCCAGTGTGCTTTAGCAATGCCAAGGAAGACTGTGATTTTTAGTAAACTGTAACTGACAGTGACATTAATTACACCATCTAAAGAAAAACACCTAAGGACTCAGTCATATGTTTTTACCCAGGAAGGGAAGCTTTCAGTTGAACCCGCTGGCAGGTTATCACAATGTGCTCACTATCCAGGTTTCAGTTGTGCACATATTTCAGATAGAAAGCATCTTTCTACTTAAAAGGATGGCTTATAACCAACAATTTCTAAAAGTTTTTAAATCTACAAGAAGGCTTTCAAAAGATCAGAGTTTCTAGAACACTGCCAACATTTTTCTTTATTCACATTTGGTTAAAAATACAATTAACTTACTTATACGGATATCTCATAAGTTTCTGAAGACACATTTAAGGTTTGAATTGTTTTTTGGCAGGGCACGTTTTGAGAAAGGGCTTATTTATGTAGTCAGGGCTGTCCTGGAACTCACTTTGTAGACCAGGCTGGCCTTGTACTCAGAAATTCACCTGCCTCTGCCTCCCAAGTGTTGGGATTAAAGGCCTGCACCACCATTGCCGAGCAGGAATATTTTAAAAATAAGCTTCATATCATTCAGCATTGTAAATGGATAAGCTAATAAGAGCAGAAATGGTCAAACCTGGTTCACATCAAAGGGAGAGAACATAGAATCTTGAATGGAGTCAGAGAGAGAGAGAGAGAGAGAGAGAGAGAGAGAGAGAGAGAGAGAGAAGAAGAAGAAGAAGAAGAAGAAGAAGAAGAAGAAGAAGAAGAAGAAGAAGAGAAGAGTGAAGAGAGGAGAGAGGAGAGAGGAGAGAGTCCAAACAAACAGATGGCTGAAGTGAATGCCAAATATGGGAGAAGAATTTCATAAAGAGAAATTGAAAATGATGGTCAGATACAATGGCAGGCAAGAAGAAGCTGCCTCTGTGTGAGCTTGTGAGGGAATAAGAAGAAAGAAAAATCAGACCATTCAAAGAATATTATTCTTATTTCAAAGAAAGGAGAAGTGGGGAGAGCTTTACAAGTCAGCAAAGGAAATCTGGGCAGCACAGAGGAAACGGCGCACCAGTAAGGAGGAAGCTAAGTGTAGCTTCCCACAGCTCCATGCCTGTGGGAGAGCGGAAGCTAGGTACAGACCATGCCACCCTCAGGGTAGGTCCACAGCCCTCACTTACCTCAAACTCAGTTGCAGATGTTCGGTGACACAGTGCTTTCTCTGGCTGATAGGTCAGTGGTAGAGAGAAATCCAGTCTTGCCACTCTAGAGACATAGAAGGACAGAGCCAGGAGTTACATGGAGACAGAATGTACTGTTAAAACCTGATCTATACCTGGGATCGACGAGAGCAGGAAGCAGGGACCATTGGTTTGACCAGGGAGGTAGGTTGTAGAGAACAAGAGGACAAAATATTTACGAGCACCAAGGGGCTCAACTCGGGTAGAAGTGCGTAGGGTCAGGTCTGTCCCAGTGACCTCAACTGAGAATAACCTTGAAGTTTAACAGCTTTGAGCATCAGGCGAACAGATGGGTCAAACTCTGGAGCCTCTTACTGTTCACCGCCATAGAGGCTGTCAAATGCTAAGCTCTAGGGCATCCTTGATGCCAAGATACGCGTCTACCTAGCAGGGTGATTAAAGCTCAGGAGGGCTTGAGAGACTATGAAGCCAGATTCTTGACCTATGTGGATAACAGTGTAGTGGGCACCTCTCCATTTAGAAAGTTAGTCACCTTAGGCAGAATAATCGCAGGCACTGTTCCAGCCTCAAAGACTGCGAACCTATGTATGGCCATCAGAGGGCAATAATAATCAAAGGAAAGCTACCAGGATGAAGAGGACAGCTCTGGTAGACAAGAGGCACCTGCCCAGTACAGACTAAGCAATAGTTTAAACCATAGGAAAGGCAAGAACCCATAAGCACAGCTGATCCAACTATATGTCCATGTATTTGTGTAACTGACAGTTCCTAATTTTTGAGGAACCAGAACTAAGCTTCTCTAACATCTGTTCTTTAATACATGGTATTATTGTAAACGCTAGATGAAGATTTCAAAAATTAATTAGTAAAAATGGTCAATCAACTAAAAGAAGATTTCAAAGAAAAGTAGATTGAGTCAGTCCAACCTGGAGAGGAAAGACAGGAGCATAGAAGAAAACGTTAGCAAAATAAGTGAGAAAATTGGTAGAGCAAACAAACAACAAAACAACAAAACTGAGGTCAATAATATGAAAGAAAAATTCAACAAGGAAACTTTACACACACACACACACACACACACACACACACTCCAAGATTGGAAGAGAAAGTTAAAGAAAATCTTCATACCTTAAGAAGGAAAAGAGATAATCCCAAGGCAGAGGCAGACAGATCTCTGAGTTTGAGGCCAGTCTAGTTTTACAAAGTGAGTTCCAGAACAACTAAAATAACAGAGTGAATCTCTCTCTCTCTCTCTCTCCCTCCCCCCCTCCCTCTCTCTCTCTCTCTCTCTCTCTCTCTCTCCCTCTCAAAAAGAAAAGAAATAAGTAAGCATGACCACAATACCACAATATTTAAGAACTTGGGTATATGATCAAGAGCCCGAATCTAAGAAAATCTAGTCAATGAAATTACAGAAGAGAAATTCCCAAACCTTTGTAAGGAAATGGAAATGCACACACAAGGGGCATTTAGAATGCCAAGTGGACAGGATGGAGAAGAACCTCTGTAGACTATAGCAAGAGAACAAATAATATTAAACTCTGAAAGGGAAAATGTCAACTTGCTTACAACAGAAAACACACCAGAATAACATCAGCTCTTTCACTGGCAATCCTAAAAGACACACTATATATTTCAAGTCCGAGAACTGAATGACTGTTAAGAGGATTGATAAACTAGTGATTCACTTTGAAATTGATAAAGAATCTTCTGGTTACATAATACTCTTGATAAAGAGGGTCTCAGTAGGAAGAACCCAGGAAGGAATACAGCTCTTCAGAGGAATAATTGAACAAAGGGGTACTAGGCAGGACTCTATTATATCCAACATAGCTGGTTGGCAAATGCTTAATATTAATAGGGGAAGTATGAAGGACGAATAGTAATCTAACCATCCAGAGAAGTTACACGTAAAACCACAGGTGTTAGTATCCTCTCTCAACAATAAAAATAATAATCGTGATAATGAGAGTGACAAATGGCCTCACCTCACTAATACGGAGACACAGTCTGCCTAGCTTTAAGAACTTTCTTTGAAGAATACCCACAGACTGAGAATCTAAGGACAGAAAATAATTTATCAAGTAAATGGAAGGTACAAACACGTTATATAGTATTGTGATACCAATGGCAAAGATGTCAAACACAAATTAGGAGAACTAAAAAGAGCCATTCTGTATTAGTGAAGGGATCATTATGTTTCCATTTTCCTCAGTCAGAACGGCGATTATTTTTTTTTACTGTTCTGAAATGTTTATTCACAAATTGACAACTATAGCATACACAACAATGGAAGAGCTGCTAGTATCAATTAAATAATTTATGAAAAGTAATAGTGAAAAAGATGTCAAATAGATGACACTTATAGTTTTATGAAAAGTACAGATGCTTGACTCATTTCTCCCTCTCCCCCCCCCCCCCACTGCTCCCGCATCTATCCTGCTTCATGCCCTGACCTCACCCGGGGCTGGACCTCAGCACACAGGCTCCTGGCTGCTTAGTGGACAGTTATGCAGGGAGACAGGGGCAGTGGGAAGCTTCCTACCTGCTCATGAGAGTTTGGCAAATCTACCTCTCATGTAAACTAGAATGGTGATGATTAAGAAGCAAAATGACAGCAAATGTTGAGGAGGATGTGGAGAGACAGGAGCCCTTATAGACTGCTGAGGGGAATTTAAACTGATTTGACACTTATGGAGATTAGTATTGAGCTTTCCCAGAAATCCCCAAATAGAAGCACCACACAATCCAACTGTACCTCCTAGACAGAAACCGGTCCTGGAAGACAAAGAGCATCACACTACTCTGTAGAATGTAGTACAACTCATAAATAGGCAACATAGAGGCCAAGCCTGGGTGTCTGCCACCAGATGAATGGATAAATAACGTGTTTATGCCCAATGTACTTTCATCTAATGCTGAAACAGAAAAACATTGTCATTCCCAGGACAATGGATACAGCTGGAACTTAACACATTAAGCTACATAAGTCAGACTCAAAAGGACAAATATCATGTTTTCTCTTAAATGAGAATCTGAGATTATATATGTGTATATATATTCACATACACACATACAGAAAATAAATGTGGAAATGAGCCTGGGTAAAGAGGACTCATGAGGAGGAGAGGGAGGAGAGGATGAATATGCTGAAATGTTCAAGATGTGTGGTTGGATATGTGTCTATGAAATTTATCACTATGCACAATGAATACATGTCAATAATTTTAAAAATGAATTATTTTGAAGATACTAAATTCAACCTAAAATACTGTGTCTTGATATATTTAATTCTCTTGGATCCTAACTTAAAGGTATTTATAATGTATATATATTACATATTTGTAATATATGTAATAATTTAGTTATTTTTTGATGGACACACTAATTTTTCTTTAGAGTGATGTTTATTACCCTTTTGCTTGGTTTAATAAAGAAAAATTTCAAGTTTAATCCATGCCGTTTTAACATTTTATTACCATCCTCTCCCATTTTGAGTTATTCTTCCTTCACAATTTATAGGACTCCTTTACAACTTCTTTCTAAAAAGAAAAAATAAGTCAGTTTGCAGTTAATTCCTTATAGATAGCTTATGAAATCAGTGCTGACTCTGCTCTTCCCTTTATGGTGGTTTGTGAGGCCTTAAAATGTAATTTAAGAGGTGAGATTAGAAGCACTTCCTCATTCAGGAAGAAATAAGAGGAAGAAGTCTCTCAGGAAATATAAAAGCTTTAGGAGACGGTCATTCGGTAGGCATTGCCCGGAGAGGGGGGGTCCTGTGTGAGTTTTCGTCCTTCAAAATCGTCTGTGGTAGTTTGTAGAGTAATAAATTCAGATGTGGCCTCACAAATATAGGTCAATATAAGTCATGAGGAATCTTCACAGAACACCACTTACTCCATACTTACTGTTACCAGGGGACCATTAACCAACATGGCACCTTTTCAGTGGGAGACTGAAGTCTATTATTAGCAAAAAGAAGACTCGGTGTTAATGGAAGGAACTGGACTTTCAGACACGATCCTGTGGTCATATTACCCCAACTCTGCCATTCATGCTTTTCACCGACTGCGTTTATTTTCTTTTAAACACTCATATAAGGTGTATTTCTGGTCCAAGTCTCAGTTTGCGTTTTACCCCTATTACTCGTAGAACCTGGGTTATTAAGAGCATAATTTAACGATCTCTCTCAACTCATACAATCATTTAACAATTTTTGGAAATATGAAAAAAATAAGGACAGTGAAACAATAAAACAACATATACAACCAAAAAAAAAAAAAAAAAAAAAAAAAAGCATAGATGATGATAGAGAAAAAAAAATCCTTGTTTTTTTTTTTTTCTTACTTGCTTTTCCACTTCAAAGCCAAATTAATTAGACTAATTTTACTGGTTTCAGTGAGGATCTCTATGCTGTGGAAGAGAAAACAGAAACATGATTTGATCCTGATAGTGTAAGGTCAGGCTTTTTATGCCCAGGCATTAGGGCATCAACAGGCTTTCCTGATAGCTCCCCCTCACACCCTTCCTACAGTTGACCTGGTTAATCAATTCAGATTTCAGCTCTGATCTTAGGCTTGGGTTTAGAATTACAATGTCTGAGCACTCTGATAACTGTTTGACCCACTTCAATCCATCACCCTTTAAAGATGGCAGTTACTTTCAGTTTTACCACATTAGCCTGGGGCTTAGTTGGAAGACTTTACAAGATCAATCATTAACAGGCAGGGTAGCCTAATTGTTTCTCTCCCCAAGATCTTTACCTTTGACCACTTGGGCCTCTCAGCATTGCCTTTCATCAGAAGAATAAGGGAAGTTGAAAGGAAACGAACCCAAATCCAACCTTATTGTTTTGGTCAAAATGTTCATTGGGCACCTGTAACTTTTCAGGCAATATTCTGAGGCGGATCCATCAATCAATAAAGCTGACAAAATCTACTAGGTGGACCTGTGGGAGAGACATCACGATTAATAAAAACAAAATATACTAGTGACAAATGCCAAAGGGGAGTAAGAAGGCAAAACCAGGGTGGAGGACATTAAACTAAACAGCTTGCAGGGAGGTTCTCATGAAAAAAAAAATTATATACAAATGAAAGTAGATTGGAGGGAGAGAGGAAGTAGGAAGAAACGCATTGTTGGCTGAAAGCAACAGGTACACAAATACTAAAGAAGTGAGGCCTGGTGTGGTGGCTTAGGGTACTGGAGTTGAGATTCACAAGTAGAGGAGTGGAAGATAAATTTAAAGAGACTAGGCTACCGAGAAGAGGTTGTAGGATATAATAACATTTTTGCTCGCACTTTGAGCAAATTCTCATTCAGAAGGGCAAATAGAGTAGACAGTGGAAGTGGTTGGTGAGAGGGAACAGGAAGGGCACCTACCATAGATGTTCTCTGAAAAAACTCCACCTAGCAGGGGATTGAAACAGATGCTGAGACTTACAGTCAAACTTCTGGCAGGGCAGGAGGCACGGGGTGGGGGGGGGCAGTCTTTTGGAAGGGTGGTAGGATAAAAGAACCCAGACGGGACAGGAATTCCACAAGAAGACCAACAGAGCCAACATATCTGGGCCCAGCAGGCATGGCCAGGCATGGAAAGGACCGACGTCTCCTGCTCAGATGCAGCTGATAGGCAGCTCAGTCTCCACGTGGGCCACCTAGTAAGAGGACCAAGACCAGGAGTGCCTCCAACATGAACTCTGTTGCCTACACTTTGATCACTTCCCCTGGGCGAGGTGGCCTTACCAGGCCACAGAGGAAGAGGATGCAGGTGGTCCTGAAGAGACTTGATAGTCTGAGATCAGTTGGTAAGGGAGGAGGGCTTTCCCTTTCTGAGGACTAAGGACCTCATGGGAGGAAGAGGGAGGGAGGGGGGGATGGGGAAGAGATGAGGGAGGGGCTACGATCAGAATGTAAAGTGAATAAATTAAAAAAAAAAAAAGATCGGAACATTTTGTCAGACAAGCACAGGATCAGCTCTCTGTGTTGATTGGGATTGATAACTGTTGACTGTTTTTCTGGTGAGATGGAGTTAGAAGTACATATTCCAACTCTAAAGTACTTTGAATTGCCACAGAGAAATATGCTATTGTGAGGTGTCCTGAGCCCTCTTACAGTACATGGCAGAAATCCAAATTCCTAGCCCTTGAGAACACTGCCCCATTGGGAAATAAGATTTTTAAGTTTATTAAATTAAAATGAAGCCATCAGTTGGATTCTAATCCAATTTGACCACTGTCTTTACAAGAAGGGGCTAGAACGCACAAAGAAAGGACACAAGAAGTCTGATGCATACAGCAAAGGCTGTGTGAACTCTCAAACCTCAACAAATGACAACCCTTCTCTTTTCTCCTTTTCCTGATTCCTTCTCCTCTCTCTGGTCCTCTTCCTTCCCCTCCCCTTCCTTCTCCTCCTCCTCCCCTTCCTCCTCTCCTTGCCTTCCTCCTGCCTTCCCTTCCTCTTCCTTCCCCTTTTCCTCCTCCTCCTTTTTTCTTTCCCTTTAAAATATTGTTATAATGCTGCATATAAATATCTGGCTATAGCCTTCTCTAGTATAGCAATTATAATGCTATGAAATCATTTTAAATTTGGGGAAAGTATTGTTCTTTTGGCTCAGGAATAACTTATATTTAAAAATCTTTATACATTGCTTCACTTGAAATCCAGTGACCCTAAATTTCATATCTATAGCCCAGTGTTCTCTCTCCACCAAAATAAATCCCTGGACTACATAGCACTGGATATCTTTCCCTGGTCCACCCAAGGTACAGATATCTCCAACATCCATGTTTTGGGTACAATTTAACTTGGTAGATGTTGCTACCCCTCACTCAACATCTAAGAGCAAAATCTGTAGTGTTTTTTATATAATTCTTCACCTTATCACTGTTTTTACAAAAGCAAGAAGATGAAATGTGACACAGTGATGGCAATCTTTTTCAGGCCCTGGAAGTCATCAGTACAGCAATGCATTGCCATGGAGACACAGTTTCTTAAGCTGGTAGCTTTGGTTTTCAAGTTCATGACACATCACTTGATGGCCTTCATCAAAGGGAAAGAAGAAACTAGGACAATGGCCCAGTGTTCTGTTTTAGAGATATGCTTGGTATCATGGCAGGTTACCATGGCAACGTGCTATGGACCAGCTGGCTTATAAATGAGGGAACTTTCTTATAGTCCTGGGGGACTGGAGAGTATGAGATGATTCTGTAGTCCACTTTATGAGAGATGTTAGCCCATCCATGAAGGCACATCTGCAAGACCCAACTACCTCCCTAATACTATCACACCATGACCTAAGACCTCCACATACAAAGAGGAGAGGGTAAATAGCCTGAAACTCAGAGTTTGGAGTGAGCAGAGCCGCCACCCACTTAACTCTCCTTATAATGCATTAAGTTAAACTTTTCTGCCCCTCTCCTACAAGAATTCTCTCCATATATACCCCATTTAAGTTGCAACTTGTGATGGAACTACCCTAAAAATTGATGACCATCAGATGAGAAGTTATTAAGAGTGTAACCCAAGGACCCAGAATGAAAGAAGCAGATGAAAAGGGGGGCAGGCAGTTTTTCTTTCAGTGCTACTCTAGAGACCGAGGCTTAAGTCATCTGTTGGTATTAAGTGGCTAAGAGGCCCTCAGGAAAAGACTGTGGGGTGAGAAGCACTCCTGAGGAAGCATGAAGAAAAGGGAAGCTACAGGGAAAGGAGAAACAGCTAGCAGCATCCAACTTTCATGTCAAAAGACTGGATTGTTTTGTTACAACTTCCAGATATAAACAAACTGACCCATAAAAGACCCCAAATGCAATTTACACAGAGGGATAAAACAACCAGGCATCTTGCCCCCAAGAGTTAATGGCCGAGGGAAAGAAGGCAATATACTTGCACACGTGTTAGTCAGTCACTCAATGTAGCAAATGTCATCTCTCTCTCACACTCACTGACATCGCCTTGAAGAAAAGAACAGGAGGAGAAGACACAGGGCAGGTTAGGAAAAGCAGGCAAGCAGTGGCATGGTGGTGTTTACGTATCTCTAACCCCAGCACTTGGGAGGAAGTGTAGGAGGACCAAGCGTTCAATGCCAGCATTAGTTACAGAGTGAGTTCAAGGCCAGCCTTACTGCGTGAGATTTTGTCTCAAAGCAACAGCAAAAAGGAAACCAGGCAAGATCCCCTCCCTATAAGTCTATAAAATGAAATCACACAGAGCTATTAGAAAGAGAATCTGCTTCCCAGGAAGACACAGTCTACAATTAGAAACTGTTTGAAAAAGACAAAGATGCTCCCTGCAGTCGGTACAAGCTGAGATGTCCCAGCCAAGCAGTGCATGACTGCATGAGCGCCTATATCTGAGCAGCTACATCTTCTCTGTCTGTTCTTACTTCCTTGCCTACTATGTCACTGACCAGGCTCCATATTCTTCTCTTACGTTGGCTATTATATTTGTTTTTCTTCCCCTTTAGACTGCTTGCTGTCTTTCCTCAGCCCTTCATCTTTCTAATTTACAAGTCTGCCATTTCTTCAATGGTTTTAGATTCTCAATGTTTCTTTCTGCATGACATCCTAGGATCTTTATCTTCAGCCTTCCTGTTCACTCACTCAACTTCATTGACTGCATAAAAACAAAACAAAACAAAACAAAACAACAACAACAAAGCCAGGGTGTTATTTGAAGTCCTGGATGGTCTTAAACTCACTGTGTAGGCTAAGTTGGACTTGAACTCACTGGAATACTCCTGCCTCTACTTCTTGAGACCTGCGATGCGTGACGTCACCAGAGTTAGCTCAGCAGGGAATCTATATAACTACAAATCTGAACTTAGAATCCATGACATTTGTCTCCTCTCTGTGCATGTTAGCGTTATTTTTTCCTCTTTGTTTGGATTGCCATTAAGTTCTGCTAGGAAACTCATCAATTTTCATGAATGGTCTAAATGGTAATTGGCCACTAGCTCCTGTGATCTTCCAGGTTGCCCAAATTGCTCTTCTCTTAGAGCCTTCTTATTTTGTATATAACATCATTATAACAGTCACTTCATTGAGTCACTGTAATTGTTTGTCACCATGCCTTAGTAAAAGTTACTATTAAAGAGAACGAGACAGATTTCATAATGATTTACAGAACTTGTGCTTCGGGTCAAATATCAAACACAAAAATGTACTTCCCTTAAATAACTTGGGACTTAGTACACTGTCACTTAGTTTTGTATCTTTTTGAAAGAAGATTTTAATACCTAAAAACCACCCAGTACAGCCTAACAGATGTCTTAGCAGGATATTGAATCAGAAGCAAACAAACAACCTCCACAGGCCCCCAAAGCAGCTACTGTATCTCTTGCTTTTGTCACTAGAAATGCGACATGAATCTACAGCTCATTCCTTATTCACTAAGGACCTCTTAGCACAAGGTTGTGTATTAAGTTCAATACTAGCCTCACCCCATAAATTATCCCTTTTGATTCATCTTAAAATCACCTCATAAAATTTGATTTTCTTTTTTTCAGTTTTAAAACAGAAAATAGCACATCTTTTTCTTTATAAAAGTAGTTGTAATTCAAGTTGGGACTGTACATTTAATATTTAATGAAAGAAGAATGGATATAAATACATTATCAACATAGTTTGATAAAAGATCATTGAAATTTAACTTGCCTGTATATATTGTTATGGTAAAAAGCAATAGTTCACCAAGCCATTGTTTTCCACTAACTACATTTTAAAATTTTTTAAATAATTTATTCAGGCTGGGAGTGGTGATGCATGCCCTTAATCTCAGCACTCCAGCTGGCAGATCTCTGTGAGTTCGAGGCCAGCCTAGTCTACAAAGCAAGTCTAGGACAGCCAGGACTACAAGAGAAACCCTGTCTCAAAAAAAAAAAAAAAAAAAAAAAAAAAAACAACAACAAAACCAAAAAAAAAAAAACCAAAAAACAATTTATTCAGATTACATCCAGATTGTTATCCCTTGTATCTTCTCGCTCCTCACTCCCTCCCTCTTTCACCCTATTCCCTTCCCCTAGACCTCTGACAGAAGGGGACCTCCTCCCCCACCATATGATCACATCTAGATAGCCTGCTTCCCCTTCCTCTGAGTGCCACCAGGCCTCCCCATCAAGGGGAAGTGGTCACATAGGGGGCACCAGAGTCCATGTCAGAGTCAATCCCCGTTCTCCACACAGCTGTGGAGAATGCTCTGTCCATTGGTCAGATCTGAATAGGGGGTCTAGGTTTACTGTATACATTGTCCTTGGTTGTACAACAGTGTGCAGGGCCCCCAGTCCACATCTGCCAGCCTTGATGGTCTTCCTGTAGCGGCTTCTGGACCCTCTGGGTCCTTCTATCCCTCCATTCATCCATACCCCTCTCATCTGGAGTCCCAATAGAAAGTTCCAGCATCTGTCCCGATCCCCTGATGAATGAAGACTCTCAGAGAACATCCATGTTGGGCTAGAATCCAATTATAAGTGAGTATATACCATGCGTGTCTTTCCAGGTCTGGGTTAACTCACTCAGGATGATCATTTCTAGTTCCATCCACTTGCTTGCAAATTTCAAGATTTCCTTCACTAACTACATTTTTAAGTAAACTTTTTCTATTACATAAACTGCAGTCTAGCAATTTTTAAAAAATTGTGGCAGGGTTTATCAGATTGTTGATAAAACATATTCAAGTGACAAGCATAAAATTATCAGAAAGAGTATATCACTCTAGTTTCACTAAACCAGATAAGCTTTTCCATAATACAGTTGTAATAAGAGCTAGCATGACAGCAGCTTGCCTGTTCTCAATGCTCCTGGTCACAAAGGAAACGCTTCTGACACGGGCACTTTTCAAGACTTGCCTAAGTGCTCCCTTATTAGGTTATCGGTACCACTGGTCCCTTAATTCTCAGATAAGGAAATGTTTACTGAGCCACAGGAAAAACAAGTTTGTACTTAGGCAAAAACTAATGGAGAGATCTAAGGCAATGATTTTTTTTTCATCTGGTCTTATACTTAGCTGTTTGATTTTAAACTGTTTCCATTAATAAATACTATATATATATATGTATATATATATATATATATACATATATATATATATATTTATTTATTTATTTTTGGGCAGAGATTGAATTTCCCATGCGTTTGCTACACATGAGTTACCTCCTGTTTGGAGTGTGTTTAGTGAGTTTTTAACGTCTGTTCTCTCTTTTGTGACTGTTGCCTGGATGGCAGTCACCAGAAGAGAACAAATTAACGAACATTCTCTGAATAACAAAGATCTGGAGATGGATAGAAAAGGAGGCACGAAGATAAGCAGAGAACATTTTAGTTAAAATACTGAAAAAAACTGGACTGTATATTATTAAAATCCTGGTGGGAAAGGATAAAATTATACTCTGCTATTTTTGTCTGAAATCATTAATTAGCAGCACCCTATCTCCCCCAAGGATCAAGACCAAACCTCCTACCTTCCCACCCTCCCACCCACCTACCCACCCAATCAACCGAGTAAACAAAACAATCCCAGAAACAAACTGTGGCTTCCTTCAATTAAATCCCTTATACGTCAGTGTGCTGCAGGATTTTATGTTTTATTACATTAAACTTCACAACAAACCCATACAGTATACAGAATGATGATTGCAACCATACACATGAGGGTTAAGAGAGCTGAGCCTAAGTAGGCTGGCGATTTCCCCCAATCCTCCATGTCAACGAGGCTAATTGCTGGGGCGAAGCCTTGAGAGCATTAGGTTACAAGGCATCTTGACATAGACAGGCACTGGATCGCCTCCTGCCAGCCACCAGCTGCACAGACGTGTGCACTGTCCGCACCTCTGAGAGCCTTAAGTTGATGGCTACAATCTTCTCAGCACTTTTAGAACAAAATGAGATTGTGTACCAGATATATGTGAGGTGTAGTTAACTAGTGAAAAGTTCTACCATGGTTTCAGTGAGAATTAAATTACACTGCCTGATATACACAGATATCTATATCTGTATCTATCTATCTATATCTATCTATCCATCTATTTATCTATCTATATGTAAAAAGATGCTAGGTGGCATTGCCTTGTTAAAGCCAGTAGATAATAATGATTGTTGGAGACTTTAAATAAGAGTATCTACTTAATCATTAACCTACCAAACCTGAGTTTAACTTCCTAACTCCTGCCTTACCAGCTATTCCCATCACGTTTTAGATACTCAGGGCAGCCGGAGCGCATGTTTTCTTCAAAAGCCTAACTTGAAAGTCATAGAGCAGTGCTCACATCTCCGAAGTTGTAAGCCCATCTGAGAATCCATGTCTGAACTGTACATATCACCCCCCCACCTCGTGTGTGTGTCCGTGTATCAGCGTTCCAGTGTATGAGGCTACCTTGCAAACCTTGATCTTCTGTCATGACTGGCGATATACCACGTTCCCTTTGGGCTACATTGTCACCAATCACAGCTTTCCATGTTTAAGAAGAATCCGACACTGCCATTCCCAGTTCCTGAACCCACATGTTCCTGTCACAGGCTGGTTTTGATCTTCGGAGCACCTCTTTCGGAGCACCTCTTTCGAAGCCAGTTTCTGACCCCTTGCTTTTACAGGAAGGCGACCTGTTGCCTGCATCAGATATTATTATCCTGAGGAGAGACACAAATCATGGAGTGACAGACCCGCCTTGTGACATAAGCGTGCTGTTGCTTCTCAGACCCTAACACAGACAGTCCGAAGAAGGACAGGCCCGTGGCTATGGCTGACAGGCATGGCACACACAGGAAAGCAGCTGGACAAAGGCTTGGATCTGTTTGGAATTAAGAGAGCAGAAATACAGCACGATGATTGCACTGTGATTAAATCACTGAAAACAATTTATCAGCTCAATAACTTGTCACACCACATGTCACGTAAATGAAACAGTAAAAGAGATTTGCTCTATAACACAGTCTGATGAAATGCAAACCAGATTCGATTGTTCTCTTTAAGAAACCTCTTGCTTTTTATTACCTCGGTGGGATAAATTTCCCTAGTTGTAGTAGTCACTCATCAAGAATTCACTTCCTTCCTTTAGGCCAGTATGTATTTGCTCTTTTGTTTTCTGAAATGTCACTTTAGAGAAGTGGATTTGGATGCTACACCCTACATCATCTTTGCAATGACCTTAGTAAAATTTAAGTTGCTCCCACTAGTAATAGATGTTACTCATTGAGGCCATAAAATGAACTAACTTACATATTTTTGGCTAGTCAATTCATATTTAATCTTACTTAATTTTCACAGGAACTATAGTGTGTAAATTGCATCTTGTTTTATTTCTTTAAGATAGAGTTTAGATAGAGATTTTAAAAACTGATTTTAAAAATTGTTTTAAGTAGCTAGATTTAAAAAAAATAAATCTCCCTTTTATGGATGGAAAAGTTATGCCTGAGAAAAATGAGATAAAATGTACTCATGCCACACAAAATCTAAAGGAAATAGCAAGAATTTAAACTCAGAACTTTTTCATTCCAAAAATTAGTTTTTAGCATGTACTCTTAATTTAGATTCAATTCAATTAAAATGTTTCTTATACAAATTTTTGTCCAACACTATAGGACGTGTGAAGTATATATCAGGCTCAAGCTGGTAGAATAAATATATACGGTCTAGACCAGTAAAACAGTACAACCATTAAAGCTGAAATTCAAACTGATAAAATGTAATAGGAAAGCCTCAAAGAAAAACTTAGAAGTGTGATACTGACTAGAGAAAAGAGCTATAGGTGAAACAATAGCCTGTGCCTTACTGCGGTCATTGGAAAGTGGAGTTTCAACTTACCATAGGTAACATTCATTTTGATACTTACAGAATGAGAAGTAAATAGAAAGTCATCAATTCTTCAGTCACTTGGTGATAGACACACATACACAGTCGCTGGGGTAGTTACCAGCCCACTGTCAAGGTGCCGCATGGGGTGAGTCATGACATCTTTTGTGACCCTGCCATCCCTTGGTGCACAATGCCATTGCTGTGTCGTAGGGATCTCCCTTCCTCTGCCCATTTCATCCCAGGTCTCCATCAGAGCTACCCTGGAATTCCCAGTGTGATTCTATCAGTAGAATCCAATTTTGGCTCTCCCTTGCTCGGGCCCAGTGCCCTCTCCACCTAAGGATCCATGTGACCATCTACTGAAGCTTTTCCATCGGAGCTTTTGGACACATGTGCTCAGGGCTTTTGCTGAACCTAAGGATTCAATGTAGTCTGTGGTACACAAAGGTTCATCCCACGTTCCAGCACTTGCTTGAAAACCACTGTTAGAAAGGCCTGAAAGAACCCTGAGTGAGTTACTTTCTTATTCATTCAAACATAGTCATTTTTTTCTGAGGTGGATACATAACTCCTTGTACACACACACACACACACACACACACACACACACACACACACATACACACACACACACACACCCACGTCCATATACCTTACATTCCTGAATGGAAATCTATAAAATTTACTTATCACTTTCTACTAGATATCAAAACATAAATGTGAGCTCAAAATTTAATTTATTTCTGTCCTTCCTGCCCTACACAAAGTACTATTTTTGTGTCTGGCAAGTGGGCAAAATATTTGCTCAATGAAAAAAAATGAATGGACTACATAAATTTTAATTTCTAGAAATTAGGCTAATTACTATAACCACATAATTAACAGGTTTAATCACTGACAATAACAGAATAAGGGCTCAAATGTTACTCGGGAACTATTTATAATCATGCAATTGTTCAAAATATGGTTTATGCACTTACTGTGTGCATACAAAAATAAATAAGACAGATGCTTTCTAGAAGGTCAGAATCTTTAGAAGGCAACTGGCACACGCGCAGATACTTACTGTTAATGTAATGAGGGCAATGCATATGAGCTCAACACCAGGATTGTTGAGAGCACAGTTATGTAGCATTCTGTGTAACTCCACATGCACAGCTCAAAACACTGTACCAGTTAAATAGCTGCCATCTCTCCCAGGCTCTAACGTCCATGAAGTCAGTAGCTCTGCTGTGCTTACCACAGCTTCACAAACAGCCAACAGCCAGCGGAAGTCTGGTTATACGGTACTAAGCAGTCTTCTCAGTAAATGAATGATTGGATGGATGGATGGATGGATGGATGGATGGATGGATGGATGAATGAATGAAGCTGCTATAGCTAATTCTACCAATAGCTCTAGGAAGAAATCAAGAAAGCACAGGATTTTACTATAAGACAGATTTGATTTTTAACTCCTGCCTCTACCCCTTACAGAGCAGACCAACCTTCTAGACCTGGGCTTCACATCTGACAAACAGAAATGACCTTTCTACTGTATTGTGAGAATCAAGACAGGAAAAATGGAGAGTTGGCTAGCACAGTACATAATGAGCAGAAGGTACTAACTAGCTGCCGTTTTATTACCTACTGTATTCTTGATTTCATTTTTTATTGCTTATAATGGAAGCAGAAGGGAAAGGAGCAGCATTTCTTCTTGGTGTGAGTCTGACAATATTTTGCATTTGTAGACTAGAGGGTAAAAGTGGTCTCTAGGCTTGCCCTTGAAATGAATAGTGGTTTTTGCAGACTAGTCATTTTGACAGCAGGGAAACCCAGAAAGTCAAAGGATGCATTGTCTTTATTTGAATATTATTATTTTTTTCAAGATAGGGTTTCTCTGTGTATCCTTGGCTGTCCTGGACTTGCTCTTTAGACCAGGCTGGCCCCAAACTCACAGAGATCCACCTGCCTCTGCCTCCTGAGTGCTGGGATTATATGGGTGTGCCACCATGCCTGGCTTTCATTTGAATTTTTTTTTTTTTTGAAGAGTCTTAAGTGAAGAGTTTGTTAATTGGTTTGAGATGTTTTGAAGACCAAGTTGCTGCTCATTTCATACAGGAAATACACAGTGTATATTTATATTAGCAAATATGACTATCATGTGCCTCAACTACTTTCCTTTCAGGGTTTATCTCAAGAAGCAATACTAGGTGGTGCAATGAGTCTGACACAAGTGTGACCATTCTGGTGGTCGTTCGTCAGAGCTGCATTAGGAATTCAAATCTCTAACAGTGAGACTCAGCTTACTGCGTTAGGATTATGTGGACTACCGTGGTGCAATAAATGTGATACAGAGAATATCAGAAACCCGCACTAGTAGTTATAATGTGTGAGTATGTAACATTACAATGGAGCACACATTAAACACACATAAGAGCATATGGATAGATGTGTGTGCATTTATATGTATGTGCGCAGAAGTGACAAAGTATATACTTAAATACTAGTCATAGTTCTTTAAGGATAAAGCCATGTCAGTCTATTTTCCCAGGGGATTGTTATTATTTAGACCTCATTGTAAATGGCTTTAAAGCATGCCACAGAACCATTTTCACTTTATGGCTTAAGAACTAAGATTACTAGTTACCTGATTTAAAGTAAGTTTTCCCCCCAAAATAGCAATTTTAAAGGTTCAACTGAATAAAGAATTTATCATGTAACCTGATAGCCAATACATGTATATGCACTTGAACCATTAGGCCCTCAAATTTATAAGGACATAGTGAAGTTTATTATTTAGTTTCTTTTTTTTTTTTTAAAGATTTTATTTATTTATTATTATGTATACAAAGCTCTGCCTGCATGTACCTCTGCAGGCCAGAGGAGGATATCAGATCACATTATAGATGGTTGTGAGCCACCATGTGGTTGCTGGGAATTGAACTCATGACCTTTGGAAGAGCAGTCAGTGCTCTTAACCGCTGAGCCATCTCTCCAGCCCCCTATTATTTAGTTTCAAATGCTGAATAGGTAACTGTTTTTTTTTTTTTTTTTTAAAGGAGCAACAGACTGCTACATAACATCCCATCTTGTTCTTTACATATTCCTATAGAAAAGGTATATTCACTACATTAAAGTGCATTGGCTTATCTGACAGACCCCTGTGCAAGGGAGGGTGGTGCTACCCACACAACATCCACATTCTAATTTCTGATATTAGTGTCTGTATTACCTGCCATTAAAGTCGTTGATACAATTAAGGCTTTGAGTTAGCTGACCTTAAAAACTGAGAGATCGTTCCTGACCATCTAGGTGGGATGGGATCATCTTAAGGGAGCTTAAAAAGCAGAAGAACGAGACAGAAGAGTAGGGGCAATGCAGTGAGGGGACTAGTGTTGGATGGACTGTTCCCCACAGTCTCAGGCGTTGGAACACTTGGTCCTCAGTTGGTGGCTATTTGGGGAGGTCTAGGAGATGCTGTCTTGCTGGAGGCAGTATGTTACTGGAGGTGGAATCTCAGGTTTTAAAATCTCACACCATTCCCACTTCCCCTGTTTCTGTCTCTCTGCTTTGCACGTGTGGTTCAGGATGTGGACTCACTGCTGCTGACCCTTATGTTGCTGCCTGCTGCCATAATGTCTCCATCATTATGGCCTCAAATCCTCTGGAACAGTAAGCAACAATAAGATTTTTGTTCTATAAATTGCTTTGGTCGTGGTGCTGTAACACAGCAACTAATACAAAGGACAGTACGTAGGACTAATACAAAGGACAGTACATAGGACTAATACAAAGGACAGTACGTAGGACTAATACAAAGGACAAAGGACTGATCATTCTTGGTTGGATTTGAAGATGGAGAAAGGGAACATGCATTAAAAATTGGTTTAATAATCCTCTACAGGTCTGTAAAGGCAAGAAAACAGATCTTTTTCTACTACAAAATTCAGAAAGAAGACCACATTCATGTTTATTTTAGCATAGCAAGAGTAATGTCAATGTTCGACCTTCAAAACTGCAGCATGACACATTTGACTTAAGTTTTACGAACAATATGGGCGATTGCTGTTGCCTGTGGCTGCGTTCCAGAATTTGGAGGTAAGACAGTATTGCTGAAGCTACCACACACTTAAGACACAGGACTTGGACACTGAGCTACCCAGAAGCCTCCTCCCCAAGGCAGCCTCCTACAAGATCAGAAGCTACTGTGCCAGCTGCTAAGGGAGAGGAGCAATTAATTGCTAGCCCAACCTAGCTTTAAAGCCTAAGAGCTACAACAATGACCGTACTGGCAAGATACACCAGAGGAACAGCAACACTTTTGTCCTGAGTGTAACCAACAGCTGTCTAATTAGACAGAAGGTCAGCTCAACAGGAGGGAACTCATGCCTGGTACTGTAAACCAGCTGACTACTGAGGAGGGCTGGAGTGATCGTAGTCACTAGAGTAGAACCCACAACTTTCATTTTTCTAGACTAATGTAACTTCAAAACTATATTCTAAGTACTTATTCTTAAGTAAACAGGTAAGTGTAGCTTTCACCCCACATCAGAGAAGCTTCCTTTAGCAATAGAGACGACTACTACAAAGACCCACAACTGGTCAAAATGCAGAGTAAGTGATTGTGCGGTGCACAATGCCAGTTGATATACATAAGGGTTGGTGCAACTCTTATACCTAAGGCTCATGGGAAATTGGGGAAGAGGGAACAAAAAATATAAAATCCAGAGCTTTGGGTTAGTGTTTTCTAGGCATGACAGGAAAAATGCACCCACACATAAAATCCCAACAATATGGCTGCCTGAACAAGATTACAATAGTGGCAACGCTAGTAGACAAGTCAATATGGACAGGGGAGATTCCGCATTGTCCCACTCTTGGCTGTAGAGCTATAGGTAGTCAATGGCTATAGAGAGATGGACAATCAATTTCCTTCAGGAGCAAGCTGCTTCAAAGGTTGTCCAAGCCCAAGTGTGGTTAGCCCTGCATACATGTACATATGAGCAACACTAAATGGACTGTTGTGTATACACACACACACACACACACACACACACATGTGCATATGTATATACACGAAACAATAAATTAAAGAAGAAATCATGACTTTGGGATGGACGCAGGAAGAGTTGGATGGAGGAGATGAGACTGGGTGTGATACAGATGCATTACTCATGGATAAAGTTCTGAACAATAAAATTTTGAGAAATTATTTGTTTTGTGGTAATTTGCTAAATTAGTAATTCTAAATCACTACTATATCATCTCAAATGAATATATATGGAAAAATTTAAAAAGTCTCTTCAAACTTGACTCTCATCTGGTCTTCCCTACTTTAGAAAATGTCACTTCTGCTCTGTTAGCTGTTGGCACATCAGTTTTGAGTCATTGCTGATGATGACTCCACTTTCTAGTTTCTAGTTTCTTAGAATTTTTGCCTCTGTCATGGGTGACCTCTAGCGTTATCTCAAGGGTTTTGATACCAGTTCTACTCTCCTTATTTCTAGCCTGGCTGAACCAAAGAGTCCTCCTCATGGAGAATTTGGTGTCCTGTCCTTGTATGTACCTTCCATTTTACGCCACATTTTCATGAGATGAAATTGTTTTGACCATGACCTATGTATGATGTTTCTACATGTTTTGATTTCCAGGAGCCTGGTAATGATATCCCTCACCATGCTCCTTATTGTCACACTGGCCCAGCCATTTGTCTTCTGTGGTTTTTATACTCTCCAAGCATGGTCCTACTGAGCATTCCCCTGACTGTGTGATGTGCCCAGGATATCTACCCAGGTGCTGGCTCCACCACCCTCCTCAGATTTTGCCAACACTGTCTATGGATGCCCACTTTTCCAGCACTGTGTCTTCATTCAGCTTTGCTTTCTCACAGCACATACACCACTAGTCTTGCTCCATTTGAACATAATTGCTATAACAGCAGAGGCCTGATCATGTTTTATGATTGTGACCTACTACAGTTTCCTGTGGTGAGTTATGTGAAGTGCCCTTGTGATAGCTCTAGCTGGCTTCAAGCTCCTGATCCCCTCAGTTCTCTTTAGGCCTGACATTACAGAACTTTGTCCCTAAGGTCAGCTCAGTCAATGTTTTTGACAATAGGAATAATTGATTTTTAAATTTTATCACACCACTTACTGGCTGTTTTATTACTTTGTGAAACTAAAAGCAATTAAATTGGACACACTAAATGATCTTTCTTTGCAAAGGAAATCCCAGAAATCATGAAAGAAACTAGAAAGGTATAAAAACAAGCACAGGAGAAGCTCTGTGGCTTAAATTATGTGAGTGCATAGTCGCTGGGACCAGACTGTCTGGAGTCAAACCTTATCTAATTCCGCCACTTACAAGTTGTGTTATCTTTGGCAAATCACTCACCTTCTCTCTACCTCTATTTTTCATCTATAAAATAGGAGCAAAAAATAGTACTTGACTCACAGTGTTGTGAGGATAGAAAGAATAGTATTTGATAGGTTTTGAATAATGTTGTTTCTAGTGTTTTGTTCTATATAAACATTTAAAAATAAAGAAGCCTTCTTTTCTTACTTATATATTTATTTTTTTTCAGAGCAAGGAAGAAAATACCCTTTCTAAGGCTTTTAATGAAGTATAATATTGAAATTTAGCTTTGACAAAGACAGATTGCTACATATCACACCACAAGACGGTTGTGCTTTTGAATATAAAGACAAGCTGAATAAATAGAATATTAAATAATCAAGCAGTGGTTTTAGGATACATTACAGAATGATTCAAACCTAGAAGTTAAAGATGATTCTTTGCTTTGGGTATGAGATTACTTGCTTGGGAGAGGACAACAACCTTTGCTGACCTTGTGTGGCATTTTACAAAAGTTCAACTTTTATCCATACTAATGGAGAAAAGCTCAAGTGCTCCTAATTACCTTGCTTTCTAAGTTTTCCCATACATACCTTGCCTGAACAGTGTTAGTGGAATACTCTACCACTTAGGAATATTGATTTAATGTGATAAAATTAAGTGTATGTCCTAAAGTTAGTAAGCAATATTCAACTGTTAGAAGAAAATTTTAGAAAAAAACCCCAAAGTTTTATTATATTTCCAGAAGGAAATCATCTGAACAAAATTTTCTTTTAAAAGTTTTATTTAAGCTTAACATGCCTACCATATGACAAACTCCATTCTGGCATTTTGGTCTCCTTCCCTTCCTTCAACAGCCCTTTCTGTTTTTGGGGTGCATGCATTCTATTATTCTGTCTTTTTCTTCTCCCCTCATGCCTCCCTTAAGATCTGTTCTTCCTACTTTGTTGCTTCTTTTATAGTTTCAGGACTCCCCTCCCCAAAAGACATACCCACATCTCCCCCTCTACCTGGGTAAACACCAACTCAAGACTTTGAGAGGTACCACTTCTAAGCTCCCAGCACAACTGGGAGGAGACCCAAAGCTACAACAGCAAAGGTAAGCACAGAAGCCTTCTGTGCCCTCTCAGAGCTGTGAGAATGACCCCCAAAGTATCAGAGATGAAGCTGAAACTGGCAGGCAGGACTGGGGATTCGCAGACAGAAAGCAGAGTAGAAATCCCTCTTCTCAGCACAAAGGACATACTTACTCAGCTTGTTTGAATTCCTGAGCTCAGTGGTCAGCACCCCACCTGCAGAGATTGTTAAACACACAAAGAAAAGGAAAAACCAGATCCATCCTGCATTAGTCAGGGCTCCCTAGAGGAAGTAGACCAATAGAATGAATACACATTAAAAAGGGGATTTCTTAGAATGGCTTCCAGGGTACAGCCAGAGCTGTCCAACCATGGTCTCTCATACTAGAGAGGTGAGAGAGCATTAGTTGCTCAGTCCACAAGGCTGGATGCCTCAGCAAGGCAGCTCCAATATGTTGGTCCTGGAGGATTCTTGGCAAGCCAGAGGGTGTCACAGTTTAGTTCACTCTGGAAGTACAAAGAAGCTGGTTGCAATATCAGTGAGGGAATCATCAGTGGCAACAACAAGGCAGATGATTTACCAGTGAGGGTGAAAGCCAAGCTACCACAGAGCAAAAAAATCTATGTGCCCTTCCATGCCCTTTGCTACGGAAGATGTTGCCTAGTTAGGGCGGGTCTGCCCACAACAATTAAGGCAATCAATAGAGGTGCTCACAAGCCATTCTGTCTATACAGTCCCTCACTGAGGCTCTCTTCCTCGGCGATTCTGTGTCTCACCGAGTTGACAATTAAAACAAATCGCATGTACCAACCAAGAAGGGAAAGCAAAGTAAAACAGTGACCGAGGTTACAATGTCTTCCATTTCATTTTATTTCTTGTTTTAGTTTTACTTTATTCTTTTAATTTGTAGTTCATTTGTTTAGTTGTTTTGCTTCCAGGGTTTTTATGAGTCATTTTTTTTTCTCTCCACCTGTTCTATGATATGTTCTCACTCCTCTAACACATATTCTTTGTCTCTCATTTATGTTTTGCTCCCCTTACCCCGTTCTTACTGAGTTTATTATCAATCGAGACCCTTCGCTTTAAAAACCTACGAACTGCATTTTCCCAAGTCAGCACTCTAGTGATGCAGCCTCAGCCTTGTTGAAGATGCCAGTGAATAAGCAAGTGCATTTTGGTCTGCGTCAAGCCTGCAGCTGCTGTCAGATCGTTTGATCTGGTCCAGTGTCAGCATCCTCCCTAAAAGCAGAAGGGAAGATAAAGACAAGTGAAGGCAGGAAGATTCATGTGAAAGAAAACAAAGAAACCAAAGAGCAGGGAAGGAGAATCAAAGCAAAGTAGAGGGACAATACAGATGTGCAAAGAACAACAAAGAAGCACACACACACACACACACACACACACACACACACACAGTGAAAACAAGCCAATGAAATGTCTGTAGGAGCTCATAGATCCTTAGTGCTGGAAATATCGGTAACAAGACAACTGAGATGTCGGGCTTCAGCATCCTATGTTTAAAAAGAGCCAGTGACTGCGTAGATGGCCCCCCCCCAAACAAAACAAAACAAAACAAAACAAAAACCAAATAAACAGAGTCAGAGAATGAATTCAGGCTAGCCTCAAGGAAGTTATCGAAGTGGAGGGAATGGTCAGCAGTTTGGTAGAGAAATTAAAAAAAAAAAAAAAAAAAAAAAAAAAAGAAGAAGAAAAGAAAACATCAAGGAAATTGAGACTGAAGAAGGAAAAAAAAAAAAAAACGGAAATTCTGGAATAAAAAGACTAATGAATCAAAAAGGGGAAAAAACCCAAAAGCATTACTAAAAATAAACAAACAAGTCCAAACAGAATAACGAATTTCAAGGATGGGTGTCAATAATAACCTCAGACACGCACAAGGACAAATCTGATGTGGATGACTCATTTGTATAAGAACTCTGAGATACTTCCAAGAGACCAAAGCCAAGAGTCTCTCGAATAGATGGGGTGAAATAAAATCCAAAGGCACAAATAATTTATTCCATAAGATAATTGCAACATTTTCCTCAAATCCAGAAAAATAAATGAATTTCTAAGTAGCTAAGAACCCTAAATGAACATGACCAGAGAATAATTACACAGCAAGGTAGTATAGATAAAATGTCAAAAATTCAAAGCAAAGAAACTATATCAAAAATCTAGATGGGAAAGAAATGCCGCTTTAGTTAAAGTAAACACATCGAAGTAATATCAGATTTCTTGTTAGCAACCAGGAAAGCAAGAGACAATATATTTCAAGTCAGGAGCAGTGAGTGGCTTACCAGCACCCAGTCATGGAAATGCGGCTCATAGTGGGATGGGGTCAACAGTAGCTGCCAAGCAAGTAGGTGTTTCTTCTCCTGGACAAGGAGTTGCAAGCATGGTGAGTAGAGGAAGGCTGACTGGGCATGGCTACACCATGGGCAGAGAGATAGAGTACCCTGAGCTGTGGCAATGAGCTGCGAGTATGATCTAAAGCACAGGTCTATTAATCTTTCCCCCCCCGGATTCATTTCTTATAGGAACCGAGTCCTAAATTTTTACAATAGTACAATTTTATAATAATAAAAATCCTATAATATTTTACCCTGATTCCTCAGTTTTACCAGATTGCTTCTAATTTTCCATCTTAACTGAAAGGATTTTCTAAGTTTTTAACGTTCAACTCAGAGACAAAATGTCCTTTATGTCTACATAAAATATTACCATAATTATGTAGAAAAGAGATTAGGTTGATTTTCACTTACTTATATTAAGAAAATTCCATAAAGGTTATCAATAGCCAAGATCACAATAAAATTGTTACTAGACACTCAGAGAAGCTCGATATTTTACTGGGGGAAATGCCAGTTCTTTCTTTGTGTTTTAAGTGTTGTCAATTATACAATTTTGAAACAGACCCAGAAACAAGCTGTAGGAGATTTTTTATTAGAATTGAAGGGAAAAAAAATGACAGGGTGAGCCCGCTGTGAACTTTAGAAGAGAGGAAGCTGCCCCACTTGTCAGTGGCCTCATTGTGAAAGATGAGGGAGGAGCTTGAGAGGAAGAGAGAGGGAGCCCAACTGTTCAGGAAAGGCATGCTTAGGAAATAAAAAAAGAAAAGGAAAAAAAAAAAAAAAAAAAAAAAAAAAAAAAAGAAACTTAAGCTTTTCTAAGTTAGCACTCAGACAAATGGGCACACTTCCCAGGGGGTACACGATGGAAGCTCTGTAAGCAACTGCACTGAGGGTGGGCTTCTGGGAAGAAAAGTACCTTATCTCATTAAGGGGATAATTTATCCTCTCATGTCCTTAGCAAGGTGGCTTTCCAGAGGAGAGGTCTGTGGCCAGGTGATTGACAGACCCAACTGGATTAACCCATGGGTGGGGGCAAGACAGAGTTTAAATGTTCCAATCACTGAAGTAGATCAGTCTGTTGTGTCTCCTCAGAGCCAGGGGTCTGAGAATGATCTATTCCCAATGGCCTTTAAGGCTCCTGATGAAATAACAACAAAAATTGTTTTGTTTCATTGTGTGTGTGTGTGTAACATTTGTACATCTGTGTGCATGTGTGGGGGGTGCATGTGCCCACGTGTGTGTCTATGCCTGAGAAGCACTAATGGGACTGGAGTGATAGGCACACACACAACCATGCCCAATTTTATGTATGCTCTGAGGATCTGAACTCAGGTCCTTGTGCTTGCACAGTAAATGCTTTTACCCACTGAGCCACTTCCTAAGCCTTTTTAATGTTAAAAATTTTGTGTTATATTCCTTGTTATTCACCATATTAGCAATTAAGGAAGAAATTCTAAAAAAAATATTTATTGATATTTCAAGAAAGCAGTCATGAAACCAGTTTGTATTAAACCAATGAAACTGTTTTTATTTTTGTTTTTTAATGGGGTTCAGAGAACCCCCCCTCCCCCAGTGGTTAACTGACTAAGCTTTGAAAACTCCTGGCCCAAAGCAATTTGTACCTCAGTCTCATGACTGAAAATTAACATGACCAGAGCTCAGTGCTTTCCCAGTTTTAGGGTCTGGCAACACTAACTCAATTCAGGTGGTGAATCTAGACCACTCCACTTAGGACTTCTGAGACACAGCTGTCTTTCCGATAAAAGCAGAGGGGTTGTATTAGTTACTCATATTGCTGTTGTGACTAAGTATCTGTTAAGAAGCAAGTTATTGGAGACAGGGTTCTTTCTACTCACTGTTTGAAGGGATGTAGTCCATTGTGTTGGGGGAAGACCTGGAAACAGGAATGGCTCAAGGTTGTGGCGGTGGTTGAATGTGCTGAACTCTTTGTATCCTCTTGGCAGTTAGGAAATGAAAACTGGGTTTGTGTGTGACTATATCCCTGAAAGTCCACCCCTAGCAACGCATTTTCCCCCATCTAGCTCTGGCTTCTTATAGGCTCTATAACTTCCCAAAGCCGAGCCTCCAGCTGGGACCAGCCTATAGGAGACACTTAAAAAGTAAAACAGTCACAGTAGGCAACTGTCCCTCTCCCTTTTGATATTGTGAAGGCAAGAAGCAGTGGTTTGCCAGGTTCCCAGAGGATATATTCCTGGGACTGCATTCACTCTCCAGGTTAAGGAGGGATTCCAGGAGAGTAGATAGAAAACCAAGAGTTGCAATGGCTATTTGTCAGTGTAAGGACGACGGGAAAGCTTGTCACAGTCACTAAAGAGTCTAGAAAGCCTAGGGTCCAGAGCCCAGGACATGAATGCCTCTGAGAAAGCCACTGGTCTGGGCAAGAGGATGGGTTTCTATGCCATCTCACTTCATCATTGTAGGATCAAAGGCAGTTTCATTTGAAAGTTTAATATTTGTAGCTGAGGGAACCCTAACTGACTGATAGATTTCTACTAATTCACATAAAGGATACAGCACTGTGGTACAAATTCTCCCAGCTTTCCCCTGGATCAAAAACCATGCACATTAAGTATACATTTTAAAGAATACTTTCATAGTTGAAGTTCTTTAAAAATAGAAGTTATATAACATACATATTTAATAATTCATAGATCTCATTTTAGCAGTTTCATAATACTTTGTGATATAAATATGCTTCCATTTATCCATATTTTTGGTCATAAAAGTTGCTTCCAGACTTTGTCACAATTAATAAGGTAGAAATAATTTCTGTACAGAAATTATTATTTTTTTATTTGAGATTATAATGTGTTTACACGAATACGAAACAAACTTGGCACAATATACAAAATATAAATAGTGGACCACTTCTTGCTACCCTTCTGTTTTGCCCCAGGAACACAGTCTTGACTGCTTTTCCATAAGCAGCAAGAATATTTGTGTGCACACTGCTACTCTTGCCACAAAGGCAGCCCCTGTACAGTAGGGGATGGTGCCTGGTCTTGTTTTACCTTGCACCGTGTGATTCATAAAGCACAACTTCTTTTGATCATCTAATTGTATTCTGTTAAAATAGTCTTTTATTGCTAGTCACAGATTAAATTCTACGACTGTTCAAATTTATTTCTTAATCGTCCAATGAGGAGTTGAGAACAGGTAAGTCACTAGGAATGTAGACATGGCGACGCATTAAATAATAGTTCCCTCCAAAACCACCTCTGCCCACAGTATCCTCCACTTGGGCATTTCCCCAGAAGTATATTTCTATATTTCACTATCCAGTTGTTATTATTTGGAAGATGGAGATTATTCTCTGAATTCCTACAACAAAAGAAAATTACGGGTGTTTTCTCTCTCGACTGCAATCTTTCCCGATCCAGTTTCCACTAATTAAGCCGTCATTTCGGCCCTTGCACTTTGAAGTTTCGCTCATTACCTGGCTTCTGTAAGTCAACAAAAGGCAACTTCTAAAGCCCCCAGTGTTGGACCATCACTTTGGGGACTGCTAATTGAATGTAATTACTTCATTTCGTGCCAGAGTCCATACTTGTAACATTGCCTTGTAATAATTTAAACTGTCTGCATACTGTAGGGGACTGCTTGACGCCAGTGTGGAGACGGCCGGGCAGCCACTCGGGCTGTGGAAGGAAAGTCAGAAGGAGGAGACATTGTCATTTGTCTACCTACTCATTAGCTGCCCTCGATGGCTGTCTGTTGTTTTGAGTGGACAGGATATGTAGTGACTGAAGTTCGCCCCTAAAAATAGCTGTGAAAACAGGCATTTGGGGGTGTACAGTAATTGGTTGCTCAGTTGATCGCAGATATTTTTATAGAACTTGGGGAGAGACAAGATATTTTTAAACCATGACCTTGTTTGGCAACACCACATTCCCTACCCCTCTCTCCTGGGGGGGGAGAGGAGGGTTGCAGCAAGGTGGACAACAAATAACAGAAGAAACAGCTCCATTTGAGGAATCGGATGCTGCAGGAAAAAAACAAAACAAAACTGAGTTCTCTTGCTATTTTCCCAATAGGAGATTTTGGCCAGTCACTTTGCTTCCAGCAGAAGTTATCACCCAAACTTTCCATCAGAGAAGAGGAAAATGGCAAGGCTGAAGTCGAAATGAGCTTCACAAAGTGCTCTGAGCCACACAGGAAGCTCAGCGTGCATCAAAATGTTGCCCGTGCTCGGATGATTAATCGTATGTTCAATTTAATCCCATTGGCCTTAATGACAGGGCTTGTCTCTGACTGCTGGTGGACGGGGGTGGGGAGTGGGAGGAGTGGGGGGGGTTGGGAAGTGGGGGGGCATCTTCCTGGAGCGTCAGAATGCCTCCCATTTGGCTAGTGGTGCCAGCAGGGTCTTCACCCCTGGAAGTCAGAGCTGACTTGAGCCTTTCTCTCAAATTGCATTTAAGTTTAGGTAGAAGAAAGGATATAATAATTCAGAGAGGAGGAGGGTGTATGTGTCAATAAGAAAAAACGCTTAAAAGTGAACAAATACAATGGCTAAAATTAAGTATAAACTTCGCTTTACTCACGTGGTCACAAGAATAAGACAAATATCGGAGTACTCACGATATTTGTCCAGAATTCAGATTTTTTTTGGACAGTTTTGATTTCTTTATTTTTATATTTGTATTTTGTATAAGTATTACAAAGAGCTGATAACAA
The DNA here is from genome assembly GCF_903995435.1 of Acomys russatus. Lineage (NCBI taxonomy): Eukaryota > Metazoa > Chordata > Mammalia > Rodentia > Muridae > Acomys > Acomys russatus. The sequence continues at coordinate 50,171,394 of NC_067141.1, forward strand.
CTAAAACACACAGCAGAGTTTATAACAGGAAAGAGAACTAGTTAGCTCACTATACAGTGTGTTCCAGTTCCTAGCCTTAGCAGTGCATTTCTGACTTTAACTAACTCAGACAATACTCTGTTCTGCTGTTATGGCAGTGATGATTTTCTTGCTCACACAATCTCATTTTCCCATGTACTCATTCATATCCGTGGTCAGTGCTTAGTTTAGTTTTTCACTCATGATACCTTCTTAACATTTAATATATTTTATTCAGACTGTCTCTCAACTCTCACTTTGTTAAAGAAAGATATGCGTTCCCACTATTGCCTTACACTTTTTCACTTTATTCCTTATTTTTTCTACTAACATTATTTGTAATTTATTTTTATTTTTAATTTTTACAATTTTGGACTGCCAGGCAATGTGAACTTGGGGTACATGTCTTCCTACAAGAACATTAGAAAGTTAGAGGTCAGTTTTGAGTTTTATATTATAAAATGCTTTGTAAATACTATAAGATTCGTTAAGGGACATGCTAGTATCTTATTTTCACATTTATAGTTTTGGTGCCACCACTTGTGGACAGGTTGAAGTAGCCTATTCATAGCACTAAAGACAAATGCCTTCAACTTTGTGCTCTAATAACTGCTTAAAAGTTAAAATTGTGCTTCACTCAAGTTTGAGACAGTTTCTTCTTCTTAAGGTTTTTAACATTCTCCATTTAATCCTTTTAGTATTCTGCCCTTTACCCTGTAAGGTTGATCTTTACGTAGTTTCCTTTAAAAGTTCAGCCTGGGCTGAGAGGCTAATATTATCCCAGAGGGTTGTTGAACTAGATACACATCATATCCTCCTGTCTCGGATACCTGTCACATCACCCTGCCTCAGACATCCATCACACTCCCCCGTCTTGGACAACCATCACACCCCCTTCCTAGGACACCCACCACACCCCTCTGCCCTGGACACCCATCACATCCCCCTGCCTTGTACACCCATCACATCCCCCTGCCTTGGACACCCATCACATCCCCCTGCTTTGGACATCCATCACATCCCCCTGCCTTGGACACCCATCACATCCCCCTGCCTTGGACACCCGTCACATCCCCCTGCTTTGGACACCCATCACTCATCCCCTGCCTTGGACACCCATCACACCCCCCTGCCTTGGACATCCATCACACCCCCCTGCCTTGGACACCCATCACATCCCCCTGCCTTGGACGCCTTCACACCCTGTCTTGAAAACCTTGCCTCTCGAATCAGATCAACTCTACTTTCTGGGGAGGGGTGATGGCAGGGGTAAATAAAAATGATGTATTATATATATATGTGTGTGTGTGTATATATAATATAATATAATATAATATAATATAATATAATATAATATATAAATGTCACAATCAAACCAATTACTGATCAACTCTATTTTTTGCTTTTAGTTTATTGAAATATTTCAAACTAAGTTCCTGGGAAAATCCTCTGATGTCTAAAATGACCAGTCCCTCTTTATACATTAAGAAAAAGGCATTCACTTTGTCTGAATGTGTATTTGTTAGTAAAGAATCTAGGTTGCTATTATTTTATCTTAAAACTTACAGTATTTATTCCATGTCTTCTAAGGGCATATTAATCTAAGATAAGGTTCTTTTTAAAATACTCTTTCTTAGGTATTTGTTTATTTAGATGGTCTTGTTTGCTTCCCTGCTGACCCTGCCTCTCCAGTAGCGAGGGTTCCTGCCATGTACCCTTATATCTTCTGATTCTTTTCCTTTTGCACTTGGATTTTCCTCAAAGAATTCATTTTTAATCCATGTGTGTTAAATTTTACTTTTGAGATCTCAGACCAGTCTCAGTGTTACCTGAAGCGGGTCTGTGTGCCCGTATAAAGTCTTAATTTATCAAATGGCCAGTCTTTGAAGAAGCAAAGCAGGAAAATCACAACTAATAAAATTATCACACACTAACCGAAATTGCATGTTTTTGGTGGCTGTTTTTTTTTTTTTTGGAAAATATTTTGATAATTTAAAATTAAAAAAAAATAAGATATGATAGAGTAAAATGTAAGTATGTCTATAGCTAATTCTGGAAAATAAAAAATGTATAAGTAAGTATAAAAAAGAAACAATAGATAAAACATAAAAAAAGAAACAAAGACACCCCCCCCCCAAAAAAAGAAAGTCCAAATAATACTAGGGCAGTGAGCTCAGTGGATAAAGACACATGGTGTAAGCCAGAATTCAGCCAATAGCGTACTTGCTAGCACAGGGGCAGCCATCTCTAATTTCTGCACTTAAGAGGCAGAGACAGGGATTCCTAGAACACAGCAACTAGCTGTCCTGGTCAAATTAGTGCACTCCGGGTGTGGTGACTGACTTCATATTAGTAAACACAGTGGTGAGCAATTTTGGCAAACACACACAACACCAAATTCTGGCCTCCACATGACAATATGTGTATGAGGAACTTGAAGACTTGTTTGCTTGTACACATGTAAACTGATACATACACACACACACACATACACACACACAAATACACTAAGAATAATAGTATAAAAACTTTTAAGTTGAAGTACATAATCACAATATTGCAGGGTAAACGACAAAGGAGTCATGCAAAAGCATAAGGTATTCTGTTATTGTAATGTTTTAAGAAAAAAAGTAACATAAAATATACCACAAAACCAAAATTCTAAAGGCAATTTACAAAATAAGAAAATGGAAAATATAAATATAAATATAGTATGGAAATATATTTATTTTCTGTAACATGCAAAGAAAAAAAAACCGAAGTCTTCCATATCACATTGTTAATACAAGAAGAATTTGAAGAAGAAGATGATGTTTAGTGAACATATATTGTGGGCAGTGGGCATTCTTATTCCAAGCTTGTGTCTTTGGAAAGCTATAAAACACGGGCGCAGCACTTGACTGACTAATACAGAATAAAGGCGAAACAAATACCTTTTTTTTTTTTTTTTTGGATTTAGCACTTCTATTTCTAGGTTTCTTATAGACAAATGTCAAACAAGTATGCAAAGACACATATTTTAAGAATAACCAACAATAGTAAATGTTATGTTAACTGGCCCCAAACAGTAACAGAGAATGAGACACACTAGGCCTGGCTTGAGCTTCTGAGACCCCAAAGCCATCCTCTGGTAACACACTTACTCCAACAAAGCCACACTTATTCAAACAAGGCCACCCCTCCCAATGGTGTCAGTCCCTATGAACCTATGGGGCCATTTTTCATTCAAACTACCACAGTACTGATGTTTGCAACTTAACTGTATTTGCTTGACATGACAGCCCCATTGCTCACATGAACTCAGAGTGGCTGGGACTGCATACACAAACAAGACCTGCATAAGATCAAGCTATCCCAAATCCCAGCACAGACTGAGGCAGGCTCAGGATGTCCCATTCACAACCAAAGAGCTGCTGAGTGATGGAGAGCCAGTTTTCTTCAGGAATGTGGGTCCCGAGAGGGTACCCATGATCCGGTAGATGGACCAGTACCCATGCATATACAGGCTTAAAAAAAGAGCCCATGAAATTTGGAGGGAAAAGTAGTTGTGGACTTAGGAGAGAAATAGAAGGAAACGATGGTGTGGATTTGTATGTGTGTATGAAATTTTGAATTAAAAAAAGCCAACAGTCATCTGTTTCTAATAAAATTAAAAATACTTGTATGGCTCAAAATAGAAATTAGATTTGTGCCATATTTGTGTAAGATTTACACTGTAAGTGATTATGATAAACTAATTTTCATTCTTGACTTTATTGGATGGAGGAGTGTGGGGGAAATTAGCAGAGCACACTTCTGAGTGTCTGTGAGGGTGCTGTCAGGGGCACAGACTGAGCGGGGCGGAAAACTAATCCTCAATGTGGGTGGTTGGGAGCATTCTCCCTCCCCCCTCCTTTTCCCATCTCCTTCTCCTCCTCCTCCACTTCCTTCTCCTCCAACTGCTCAACAGTGCTTCTCCATGTCGTGTAAGCTGATCTTGAATTCTGGCTTCTCCTCCTTCAGCACCACACACCATACGGACCAACCAACCAATCATACATACATGCATACATATATACATACATGCATACATAGATACATACATACATACAAAGATACATACATGCGTGCCACACCCAGCAGCATGCTTCCTCCCACTTCTTCAGGGCTGTGGATTGAACTCAGGGCTTTGTGCTTGTGTATATTGTGAACTCTCTACCTCTGGGCTATATCCCTACCCCAATTTTTAAAATTCACGTCCATAATTGAAAAAGCATACCTGGTTTTGTCCCAAAATATCAAATAATACCATATGCTATTTAAGCTTCTAAAAAAAAAAAAAAAAAAAAAAAGCCCACACTAAAATAAAAAGATGTGATTTTGGCTTAAAAATTTTTTTTTATACTTTTGAAAAATTTCTAAAATGAATGCTATACTCTTGTGCAAGAATATGCAAGAAAAAAAAGATAACTGGTTTCCCTTATGTTTATTTGTTGGAGAGTATGTCTTGATAATCAGAAATCACCAAAGTGTAGGTGAACAATTGAAACGGTGTGGGGCAAATGTCCCCTTTTGTATTAAATCTTCAACTCCTGAACTTATTTTGATAGAGATTAGACCACAGTAGACATTTTTAAAAACCTCATGCTATTTTCTTTCTGTGTTCTCATGTTGTCTAATTTATTTAATCACAAACCACTCATTCTTTACTTGAACAAAATGTCGGTTATCCCTATCGTATCAGATGACGCTTTATAGGCTAATGAAATAGAAGAGTGTTTCCTAGTATATTCGGTATTAAGTGTAACTAGTTTACACTACATACAAGCATAAGGAACAGTCCATTAGGTCAGATGATATGACTAGAGCCCTGGTCTTGCAGACAACGTGTAGGCCGAGCACTGACTCAGATAATTGGATTACTGTAAACAGCCCACTTTGTAGGAACGATCTGGATAATTGCCTCACCTCTGCATTTTTACATAGCTTGAGGTTCTAGGTTTATTTTGCATCCTATAGGCCACTTTCTTCGGTGATGAGCAATCAGGGCAAATCAGATTATCACTCTGTTTAACCTTCCTGTGCCTTGGGTAATTAAGTCAACAAATTAGCTGAAGGCTCCAATGCGGAAGAGGATTGGTAGGACTGTGGTCAAGACAAGCATTTATGAATTTTCCCTTAAGCTACTTTTCTTGGGGAAGCTTTGATAAGAAACATATGATGTCAATTATCATTAACTCTCTGTGGTTTCCATGTTTGGGAGCTTAAAGCTGATTTCTGAGGGTTGAGGACCTCCCCCTTCCCCTTTCTTTGTGGACCTGTACTAGTCTACTCAGGTTTTGAAACCAGTCTACCCAGGCTGACCTTAAACTCAATGTCCTCTGCCTTCAGCTCGGCAAGTGATGGAATTACAGGCCTGTACCATCCAGGCCTTGCATTTTTTTCATTGTTTTTCTCCTTGTGGTACTTGGGGTTGAACTCAGGACTTTACACATAAACTGAGTGCTTTATCACTGAGCTATATCCCAACAACCAATTTTTTAATTGCCTGCATAATTAAATAAGCATCCAATTTTTGATCCAGTAGCTCCAACAGTACCATTGGAAAAATTCCACAGTAGAATTAAGAATATTGTTCTCTGGGTTGTGTTTTTTATTTTCTGAAAATTTCCTTATTTTCAAATTTTTCTACATTCTTAAGCAAATGGAAAAAAAAACCAATAACCAATGTTTTCTCTATTTAAATATTTGGGATGGCAAGGCATCTGTTGACAACCAGAAATAATCAAAATATAAATTTCCAACTTTGGAGCTGGAGATGACAAGAGAAGGGCTCCCCACGTTATCTACCTGCTCGCTTCAGGCTCAGAGCCATAAATTCCAGGCTTATACTCAGCTGATGAGATCTGATTCTGGTTTCCAAGGTAGGGATTTCTTTCCCTGTGTACTGCTGTTGTATAACAGGTTTTCTCTGGACAGAAGCAACACACACACACCTACTGACCCCACAGAAAGAATCCATGACAGACCAAAGTGATGATCACATCATGTGCAATTTGGTAAATCAGTGTTTGTTTGTTTGTTTGTGGTTGCTAACAGGAGTATGGGTGAGAAGCAAGAACAACTTAAAACTAGATGCATTAAAAGCAAGCCCACCCCAATGTGAGTGAAGATCCCTCCCAAACCTAGAACCCTGGTGCTCTCTCCACAGCGGGCAGGCATCTCCACAGTCCAGTCCTTCCAGTTTGCTGGTCAGAATCTTCACACCCAGCAAATGTTTACTCCCTTTTAATATCTTGGTAGAGGCCTCAAGAACCTTGCAAACTTCTATTCTTCCTGGCTATGTGGCCTTTCGGTAGCTTCCCGTTTACCACCGGAAGCTCACCAGTGGCTCCCATCAGGAAGGAATGTTTGAATTTGGGCAGAAAGGCACAATTCTGAGGAACAAGCCATAAGCTTAGCAGCCTGAGGGGGGAGCCTTCTGCTTCCTGAGTTCTTTTGCTTCAAGTTTCCGGGCCCCCTCTGCTATCCCCCAACTTCTTCTGGGAACTGTCCCTCATCCCAGGGCTGGGGCAGGCCTAAGTGAGACACTCAGACCAGTGGTTCTTGCTCCCAGGCCTCCCCTGTAGCTCAGTTTTAAACAATGTTTTCTGCACGATAGTACCTGTCTGCCACCCTTTGAGTCACACATAGTGACACAATGCCACTTCTCTTCTCCTTAAGTCACAGCCTCACCTAAAACCCACTGCTGTGTCTGAGGTGTGCGCAGGCGGTGGCTTGTGGACATGACTGACTGTCCATCTCTCACTGCCTCTGTAGGGAAGCCCTTTCTGCCTCTCTGTCCCTGCTGGGGAGCTGCACTGCTGATGCCCTGTCCTGCCTCCTTCCTATCCTTGGTTGCCTGTCCCCCCCACCCCCTGTTGTTTTCATATATATTCTCACTTCCTTTGTGGATTTCTGGAGTTTCTCTTCTTTCTTTGGAATGAAGTCTGGTGCTTCTCATCCTACGGTCTCCTTCATCAGGTTACAGGGAGGCAGCCTGTAATTGCAATTTGACAAACAAACAAAATTACATATCAGTAAACATCTCTCAGTAGCAACTGTAAATGGCCTCAGATCATCAATAAAGACAGACAGACAGACCCACTGGAATACAATATATATATATTTTCCATATCTGCATAATATATATATCCTTCAAATATCTATACATACATATACACATACATATAATGAAATAGCCCTTCTAACCCAGCTTCTGTGGTATATCCAAAATATACTTTCCTCTTAAGACATACATATAATGTGAGCTAAAAGATGGAAGAAAATCTATGAAGTGAAAGGAAGCTGAAAGGCAGTCAGTCTAACTATTCACGTAGCTAATGCAGTAGACATCAAGCTAAAAATTAAGTCGGAGGAGATAAATACAACCACTACCCAGTAATAAGGCCCATAATCAACCAGACGATATGACAATTATAAATACTTGTCTACCAAATGTTCAGTGTCCCATTTCTATAAAAACAAATGCCAGTGGCACAAAAATGTGGTAGGCACTGCTGTAATCATGGGGATAATTTCATCACGCCACTGACGTCTTTAGTTAGGTGACACAAATGAAAAACTTCTCCAATACAAACTGTAAGACAGTGAAGTCTGTAGGAAGGCCTCGTATGCTCATGGGTTGGTAGAATTAGTAGTGTGAAATGATTCTATTAGGAAAGCAGTTTATAAATACATTGTAATCCCTATGAAAATCTTGGTTGTATTTTTCATGGAACTAGCAAAAACAGTCTTGAAATTCAAAAGAAAATACAAAAGACCCAGAGAGTAGTCAGAGCAAATGTAAGCAGTTAAGAGCATGCTGGAGGTCTCACAACACTTAATCCCCAATTACATATTTCAGAGTTATAATGAAAAAAAAATGTTTCAAAACTTCTTGTAAAAGTCCTGGTGTACACTCACACTAGGTCTGATATGTCAGGTGCACATCCCTAAAACAATCATCAAAAAAGGGACTGTTTGCTCTGATAGTAGCATCCTGAGGCATACTCTCAAATCTACTCAGTCCACATGCATTATATATAGTAGAATAAAGTTTACATCATATTCAAGGCGCCTTCATATGTGGATATAAGGATATATATATATATATATATATATATATATATATATATATATATATATATATATATATATATATACATGTACATACATATGCCCACATATGAAGCCTGATCTTACTGTTATTCCAGCATCTTATTTTATATCCTTCTATTATCAGACATTTAGTCCAGATCCATTTTTTCTCTAATGTGATCATATAAATACCTTTAAAATACAAACTATGCCTCCATTGGGTTTTGCCCTATCTGGATAGATTATTACTAGTGCAGTTTTGAGTGAAATCATGTTTCTTTCTGTAATGGTTTGGAAAGCTCATATGCAAGGCTACCTACCTAACATCCATTTGCAGCACTGAGATACAAATACATCTTTGCTACTTGACCTAGTGAAATGTATATCACGATCCCATCTTATTCTGCTTTGTCTAATTTATTAATGAGCTTCGCATCCCTTACTAATAATTGAGCGTCATTTGTGCCATCGTTGGTCTGAAAAGTTTATACACGCTTGATCACACAGACACCGTGAAGTCTGTATAACTAATTAGCTCTACAAAGACAGAAGAGCGGTAAGCAGTTGGACAGTCAGGAGTCAAACTGTGCTTTTGACTCAAATAGAAACTCTTAATTATCTTACAAAATCACCCCCTGAACTATGCCCAGTAACTGTGATATCCTCCTTTGTTAATTGATTGTAATGTTAAGTCATGTAAAGAATTATACTCGCTGATTATATATAAAAGTCAAAGTCACCAAAAGCTCTCATAATTAGTAATAAAGATAGAATTAAATTTTTTTTTCTGAGAGAGGTGACAAATCCAGGTTAAGGTAAAACTTTTTAAACTCCCGTGATCCCATTATGAGTTATTACTGTTTGCAAGGCAGAAGCATGTGTCTCCATCTTTGTCCGTTCATACTCAGTGTCCTGATAGTTCCTTATGTTAACACTTGTCTGGGCTTCTTGTTGTTTTTAGGAGAGGGTTGGTCTGTCACACTCTAGTCTGTCACCATTGCAAACAAAGTTTATGTAGTTTTCAATTGAAAAAAAAAATTCTGTCTACAATTTGCCTTGACAATCTTACTTTGTCAGAAAGGGAAAAGGACACTTCCCACTTTCGGTAATATTGCCAGGCTGTGGGTTGAACTACGTCCCAACAAAAAGGTGATAATAAAACTAGTGTCTGTTGGGTTGTGTTAGTTTGCGTTTGAATTGTTTCCACAGGCGTCCTTTATAGTGTATTGATGAATAATATTAAACACAGATCAAAGAAACCCATTACTCTGGACTACAAATATAGACAGCCACAGGAAAAGTCCTTTTTATAAAACATGCATGGGCACCAGGCTGCTAACAGGATTACTTTGTATCCTTAATATATTTCACTGTAAGTTTCTATGAGGGGTGGGTGTGTGTGTGTGTGTGTGTGTGTGTGTGTGTGTGTGTGTGTGTGTGTGTGTGTGCTCGTTTGTGTAACAGACTCAGCTTTTATAATCATTAGAGAAAATTAACAAAATACATTTATCCCTCCTTCTTCCCTGACTACCACCAACAAATAAGAACAATGGTAGCATACAATGAGGCATGTGCCTAATCCCAGCATTTGAGAGCATGAGGCAGAAGGATTATACATTGGAAGCCATCCTGGGGTTAAAGATAAAAAGCCACATAGTTAAACTAACTGTAAAACTCAGAAGACGCTTTCGTAAAATTCAGACGCATCACACTGTTACCACTGATAAAGCGATTCAGCTTAGGAATATGCAGTTTCCCGTGGTGTGTCCTGTGCCCCTCACCTATGGCTTTGGTATTAATTTGTAAAAATCTGAAAGGTCCATGGACAGTTATATCAATGGACACTGTTTATATCCTTCCCAATAACTACTTAATTAATCTCCTTCCCTTGGCCCATGTTTTCAAGTTCTAATCACATCTCTAAACATTATGAGCCTGTATCTTTTTTAAAAAAATTATTATTCTCTCATATATTACATTCCAACCACAGTTTCCCTTCCCTCCCCTCCCACCAGTCTCTCCTGGCCACTTCTGCAGCCTCCCCTCAGAAAAGAGTAAGCCCTCCCAGGGACATTAACCAAACCAGGCATAGCTGGCTACAGTAAGTCCAGGCACATTTCATCACATCAAGGCTGGACAAGGCAAACAGGAGGAAAAAAAGGGCTCCGCAAGTAGGCAGTAGAGTCAGGGCCAGCCCTCCACTCCTACTGTAAGGATTCCCACAAGAACACCATAACACATAACATGCAGAGGACCTAGGTCGAACCACTACGGAGCCTGTATCTTTTATTCTAAGTCTCATTTCAATATATTTTCAATATGAATTTCCTAGAATTACAAAGAAAAAATTATATGCATACATGTATATATAAGTAACACAAATTTGGACTTTGAATTAAGTGAATAACGATATTTGATTAGTTGACATATTATAGAAGAAATGCATCATGTTTATGACAAATACAAGTATACTTTTACTGAAAAAAAAAATCAAGAAATAATTACTCTAAGAGATTTTTTTTTCAAGACAGGGTTTCTCTCTGTAGCCTTGGTTGTCCTGCACTCTGTAGACCAGGTTCTACAGGTTGAGACAAACAGGCTAAGTGATTGTCATAAAGTGTACTTTTTAATAAACATTATTAATTTTATTTTGAGTTTGAGCTATATACATCAATTTTGTACTACTATACTTATAACATTATAAAAAGTCACCAGTAGAGGGAGTAAATAATTTAAAAATCAAATTAATATTGATCTATTTTGCTTTTTAAGGAATATAAAGCTTTACCTATTTCTACAAAATATCTTCATTAAATTGGTACTATGTATCTTATTTAATATCTATAGCTATGTAGATACACAGAAAAATATGAAAATAACAATAAATATAATTTAAAAATACCTAGATCTAAACATTAATTCAATTTAAATTAGAATTATATGCATTATGGAAAGGATATCAATATAAAAAAGATCTGTAAGTTTTTATTGTTTTTTAATTTTTAAAGTTAGCAGATAACATTGTACCATTTTCACTCATATGCATTACTAGTGATGGGCTTTAGGGGAATCTGTGCAATTTCTCCAATCTTCAAGGAAGAGAAGAAGAAGAAAAGAAGAAGAAGAAAAGAAGAAGAAAAGAAGAAGAAGAAGAAGAAGAAGAAGAAGAAGAAGAAGAAGAAGAAGAAGAAAAAGAAATCACACTGGTAGCATGCCACAGAATATGTTTGGAGAGAGTAAATGTGATGATGTAATAATGTAATTAGCATAGAAACCATAGAAGGTCCCTTCACTAAGCTCCATCTATGGGTAAGGACATCCTATTGAGATTCTAGGTAAGAGAAATATAGGAGATGGGGAAATAGAAAGACCCAGAGGGTCCTAGAAACCTACAAGAAGAACATCATGATAGGTGAATCGGGGCCCAGGGGGGTCTGCTCAAACTATTGTACTCACCAAGGACAATACAATAGCAAACATTGAACCCATACTCTGATCTACCCAATGGACAAGACATTCTCCACAGTTATGTGGCAAGCAGGGACTGACTTTGACATGAACTCTGGTGCTCCATATTTGACCACTTCCCCTTGGTGGGGAGGCCTGGTGGCACTCAAAGAAAGAATAAGCAGGCTACCAAGATGAGACCTGATAGCCTATGACCATATAGTGGGGGAGGAGGTTCCCTTCAGTCTTAGACCTAGGGGAGGGGAATAGGGTGAAAGTGGGAGGGAGGGAGGAATGAGAGGATACAAGTGATGGGATAACAATTGAGTTGTAATCTGAATAAATTAATAATATATATATATATATATATATATATATAGTTTTAATTGTTCAGAGAGCCAGGGGCATGAAGGATAGTCCTTTCATTCCAAGACTTAAAGTGTCACTTGATAACATCCAGTCTGGACTAATTCAGTAGTCCTGGGTGAGAGTACAAGGAAAATGAACAGTCAACATGAGAATGACTCTAGACAACAAAAACAGAGAAGCCCCCTTAAAGCTAATTTACATGTATTGGTCACGATATACACTTACTGATGAGAACTCAGCACTTATTCAGGTTTTGTTAATGTTCTTGCTGTTGTACTTGGAACAGTTTTGTATTAACTTCTATGATTCTGACTGCAGGAAGGAGGAATGCAGAGTCCAAGGAGCACAACAGGATTTTCTAGAATGCAAGTAGAATGTTCCTGCACATTAGAGGTGTTTGTAGAATGAGCAGATGAACCCTAGTGCTAAAACATCACTCAACATGGATAACGATATTAAAAAAAAACCATTGAGAAAAGCTCAACATAAAACAGAAATGAAGTCTGACTTTATCACTCAAGCATAGAGCAACAGCCTAACATGGAACAAGTCTTTGGTTGGCTGCTCAGATCTGAAGAAGAAAAATCAAAAGCTAAACGAACCAGCTAAGACAACAACAAAACAAGTGTGAAGAAGAAAGAGACTGTAGGGGGCTGGAGAAATGGCGCAGCAGTTAAGAGCACTGGTTACTCTTCCAGAGGACCGAGACTCAATTCCCAGCACCTACGTGGCAGCTCACAACTGTCTGTAACTCCAGTTTCCAGGGGATCTGACATCCTCACACAGGCATACATGCAGGCCAAACACCAATGTACACTGAATTTTTTTTTTTTTTAAAGAAAGGATATTGGAAACTTTTGACCAGCGTTGAGCCACCCTATTCATCAATCCTCTGCAATAGGCCATATAGTCAGAAGAGTCATCTAAATCAAAGTAGAAGGAAAAAGTGCAAAGTAAAGTAACTGTGCTGGTAATTAATTATTGCAGTGTGAAGCGTCATAGTAATGGACTGAAAAGTTCTTACACTTGTACCTCACCTTCTGACGCTTGAAAATTTGGGGTCACAGCAAAAGAAATCCAGCAACGGAACTGATGGACTCAGCTGCCCCAGTCAGAAAGTATAAGTAGGACCTGTGACCACACAAATATAACTGCACCGGGATTCTGTTTTCATGACTATACATATTTCCTTTTTATTAAAATGTTGTTATAACTGAGCACATATGTTCCTTTATTCCTACTATCAAGGGATCTATGTCGAATTTCTTGTTCATGCTAGCCCTCTTGCTAATCACTAGAAAGGTTTAAATTAATAATAATAATAAAAAACCAGAATAGTAAAGGACAATGTTATGTATTCTACTGTCAAGAGATGGGCTGCTGTGTCAAACAAACTACCTGTCCTGAGAGAGGCAGAAAAAAAAAAAAAAAAAAAAGATTTATGAGAGGAAATAGGTACAACTGATCCTCTCCAAAAAAGGGGAAAAAGATAGGAGATGCAAGGTAGTCAGAAAATAAGCTTGACAATGGCAGGTATGATTTCATATTTCTAAGATTCCATCCCAAGGGCAAGAATTTATATTTCATAAGGCCAATCATTTTGCTGAAATTGGTTTGATCTATCCTCTGTAATTGTCACCTAGTAACAAAAATCCTTCCATACCCAAGCTTTGCCTCAACAATATTGCAATGTCCATACTTAATGACAGGCTATATTAAAAGACTTGACCTGGCACGGATGGTGGCAGAAACCATCACACAAGACTCAAAAGGGATAAATTCATTAGGGAAAGGATGCAGGGAGTATAATTACTATGAGTTTGGCTGAATTAAGCGTACCCTTTGTTGCAGGATATTTGATCCCATTGTGAAGCTGGAAATGGTGAACTGTGAAAACCTGTTTCTAGTTGGTGTGGTTCAGCCCCAGCACACACCTTTAGTCCAAGAGCTTTCTGCGCACAGAATTTAATAAAGTTAACTCTAGGTCAAGAAGTGGAGCAAGAAACCACCTGACAGGGATTAAATCGACAGGAAGGACTTTGAGAGAAAACACATAGTGTGGATAAGAAAAAGGGCTCTTTAGCTCTTTGGCTTTCAGCTTATGGCTTTCTCCTCCTGGGATGTTGGGTGAGCTAGCAGTCCTTCCCCTCCTAGGCTGTCAATGGAGCTAGCAAGCTTTTGCCTTTTGGCTTTTTCCTTTGAGCTGAGTAGGAAGGTCAGCTGGGTGCTTTCTCTGCCTCCCTGAGCCAGCAGGTTTTCAGTCCAGCATCTGACTCCCAATTCTTTGTCGGTAAAATAGAATGATTGGAATTTTCTATCGTTATAACAACAACCCTTTGTTAAGAAAGGGCATAGTTTCTTTTAAAAAAGTTTATTCTTATCTTCAAGTGTGTGTTTGTGTGTATGCCATATTTGTGCTGTTGCCGGGAGAGGCCAGAAGAGGGCCGTCAGATCCCGTGTAGCTGTAGACACAGGAGCCTGTGAGTCATTAGAGAGGGATGCTGGGAATGGGATCCCCAGTCCTCTGGAAGACCAGGGACTGTTTTCAACCATGGAACCATCTCTCCAGTCTCAGGCATTTCTTCTTAATAGGTAAGAAAGGGTGAAATGTTTGGGAAAGAAAAAAAAGTTGTGTTGTAAACATCCCCAAATGTACAAATACTTTGTTTATTTTGATAAAATCTTATTGTCCTTTCAGGCTCCAAACTTAAACTACATTGGTTTAAAATGGAAGGCTGTTTGTGTGTGTGTGTGTGTGTGTGTGTGTGTGTGTTGTTAAAACTGTTCTTCATTATAAGCCAGCCTTCTGAAGAGTTATGCTTTTCCATTCAGCTTCTACAGCAAAATAAATAACTCTGCTTTCAAACAGCATTTGCAAGAAACTTCTCAGGAGCCTGATCGAATGCAGGCCTCTTTGTTATGATATAGTAAACCTTTGATTGTATCACTGTTATCTAAACACACGTCTCCCAACTGTCAGTTTGTCTGAGGAAATCAAGGTTGCTTTTCTTGGTTTGTTTCCTGTTCTGTTTCTCTGAAAGCACAATGTCCCCGAAGCACCACACTCTGCTGCTCCATTCACTTATCAATCCTCTAGTGAAAAAAAAAATTACAAGGAAGTTTTGTTTTTGCAATAATTAGGAAGGAATGCTGCCTTCTGTATCCTCGCAGATAGCAGGAAATGCAGGCACCGGCCACAGTCCTAATCACCAAACTGCAGATTCCTTAAAAGCGCTATTATTTTAACTACCATTCTCCTAAAAAAAAAAAAAAAAAAATGAGTACTTGCAGAAACCTCCACAGGAAATAACTGCCCAAGGAAATGCTAGCTAGGGAATTGGGCCATAAAGTTGTACAGCGAGGCTGAACTATACCTGAACACTATTGCTTAGATTCTCAAACTGTCACTGTTTGTGGCGTTAAATGTCCGTAAAGAAATAGCTCTGTCAAAATGTGGAGATCACGCCTCAGAAATCAACCAATTAGGCACAAGGCCAAGGTGGACAGTGTGCTAATTGCTGGCTTTTCAGGACAAGGAGAAGTGGAGAGCTGAGTCTGTTACTCCAGCAATCCTCTTTCTACCGAGAATTTCCAATGCTTGGCCAAAGAGGATGCTCATCTGCAGCCCTCTTTTATCTTATGTTGTAGTTGCTCAGCTGATCTACACATTGATAGTCACTTGAAGTTGTGGAAATAGAGCCTGTGATGGTCCCCACCTCTGACCCCTAAGCTTCATGTTTGATGCTTAGTGCTGGGGAAAGAAAAAAAAAAAAAAAAAAAAAAAAAGAAAAGAAAAGAAAATATATTGTTCTTTCAGCATTCAAGACCAACTCAGGTGTATGCAGACTCTCTATCGGACTAATCAGTTCTTACATCCCAACTTTGCTACTTGTACAATCTGTGAATTTGGACATTAATCACTTTAACATGAAAATTTTCCTCATTTTGACTTAAAGATATACATTTAATTTTAGTTTGATTTGCCTTTAAATTTTGAATGATTTACATGAATACTGATTTATATAATTATATAATTTTAACTACTGTTTCTTATTTTCCCAGGTTAAGTAAATAAATAAGTAAATAAATCCAATTTATAATGCCCACAAAAAAGATGCTTACTAACTGGTCATACCTAACTGGTATACATTTGTGAGTATTAGAGAACAGCTCTATTGTTTTGATGTGTAGAGTACCAAAATCAACGATATTTTACAGCTGTTGTTACCCATATAACTCCAACCTCCACAACCATAAACCTAAAATCTTACCTTCCACATATTGAGGAGGAAAAGACACATAGTCACGCCTAGGCTTGAAAAGAAATAACTTAGCCAAAGGTCTGTGCATGGTGCTTGGCTCTTTCTAAGTGTTCGTTAAAGCTGGTTCTTACAGGGTTTCACAGTAATAGCTATGGCCAGTGTTTTCCAACTGCTACTACTGAACCACTGTAAACAGGAAGACTGGATAATTAAATGCTCATTAATCTAAACTGTTTTGGAGCTAATTATAAAGATATTAAAATAAAACATTTAAGATAGGGGTTCCTTTCATATTATTCTATTAAACTTAGCCACAGACTGAATGGAGACAACCCTAAACCACAGGGTGCAAGCTCACCTAGTAACAGGGAACAGATCCCTCCCACCCTCTGAGTTGTTCAGGCAAAGAGTGGGAAAGTTACTAAGCCTCGAGATGCTTCTCAGTGCACCCAGACTCTCCTGAGGAGCACCGCCATTGACTTTTATGTAGGTACGTTGGTAGTTGACCTTCCTCCTGTGTTTCACCCATCACACTAACACCAGCAGATTGCTGGCAGACAGAATACAAGCGTGTACATATACAAATTGTCCAGAACTGGAGAAGGTAGCAGAGGAAATCCCAAGTGAGCAGCCTACATGTAAACCTTGATGTGGTTCAGAGAAAAAGACATTTACAGGACAAATGCTTTGCCTGTCTCTTCTCATCCCTGGGTCCTACCATTTCCTCCTCTGGCCTTTTAAATCCTGTTTCTGTTTTTGAAAAATTTTAAACTCTCATCTACTCTGCTCTTCACAGCTCATTTTTGTGAAAGAGCTGTTTTCAGGCCACAGTGACCAAAAAGGTTTGTGCTTGTCTTACATAAAGAAAGCGGATTGAAAACACATTTAATTATGAAAGAGAGAGAGAGAGAGAGAGAGAGAGAGAGAGAGAGAGAGAGAGAAAAGAACCCAAACCTCCCAGATGAATATAAAATGATTTTAGCATAACTCTTATTGTACAGTACATTAAATTAAGGACCCCATGTTTTACTCTTCTAGCTCATAGTTGCTTTTAATTATTTCCTGCTCTGCAACCATGTACCCAAATACACAAACACACACATTGTTACCGTTATTATCTATAAAAATATACATGAACAGGTTTTGTACTAGAATTATCTTCTGTGTGGATGTGATAAATGTCCCAATCAAGGTAAATTATACAAAGGAGAGATATATTAGTAAATATAACCAGATCATAAGAAAACCAGCGGTGGGGGAAGGGGAAGGTAACTGGATAGGAAAGACAACCCACAGACCCAAATCTTTCTGAATCTGGTATCTAAGGCCAGTGGTGAGATATCCCATGCCACAGCCTGGCCACTGGAGCAAGATCCAAAGATGCTGTCCATTGCTTATGTACAAAAGTTGTGTGAATCATTCTGAGTGGATCTCATTTTTAAAGTTATCAAGTGAGGAGCATTTAAGAATAAAGTCCAGTACAAGTGAGGAGAGCACTTAGTGCACTTGGTTTTCTTTTGTTTTCTTATGTTATAATACCTAATTAAATTATAATAATTAATTAATTTCCTCTAGTCTCTTGCTTTATAAAATAAGCACTTAAAAGCATTAAAGGCCACAGGGATCCTGATAACAACAATTTCAACACTTTACTCTCATTTTGAGACTGTTATCAAAACTAAAATTCAAGAAAGAAATGCCTGAGTTAGGCTGCACTGTAGAGCAAATGAACATACCGGATCCTTGCTGAATATCCCACCCAGCAGATATTAAAAACACAGTCTTCCCAGGATTCAAAGGAACATTCTATACAGTAGATCATGCTATAGGTACAAATCAAGGCTTTTCGGATACAAGGAACTGAAATAATTTATTATATCTTATCAGATTGTAGTGGAATAAACTAGAAATCAATAGCAGTAGCAATTATATTAAAATTTGGAAACAAGACAATACGTTTTTGAATGATGAGTGAGTGATTGAAGAAACCAGGGAGGAAAAGGTAAAATTTCTAGGATCAGATAAAAATAAAAGCAAACTTATCATGATCTGTGTGATTCAGTCCATCGGATCTAAGAAAAGAGTTCATGGTTCTCTGTGCTTACTTTGTGACATCAGAGAAATCTCAAATAAATAACCTAACATTATAACTCAGATTCCTAGGAAACCAATAATAGTCCAAGCCTCAAGGTAGTAGGCATCAAGACAATGCACATCAGAGAAGATGCTGACAAGATGGGTGACAGATGATACTATTTTTTTTAAAGTTGGTTCTTTAAGGAGATAAACACGAACAATACACTCTTAGCCAAATTAACCGAACGAAAGACAGAGACAATCCAAATCAATGAAATTTGAAGTAAAAAGGAATATTGCAATTATGTCAAACAAAATCCCGAAGATAATTAGAGAATATTTGGACAGCTTAAGATCCCAAACCTGGAAAATCTGGAGGAAATGGCTCTATTCCTAGACATATATTACCTAACAAAGTTAAATCAAGAAGTTATAAGCAGCTTACACAGACTCGTCACAAGCCGTGAGACTGAAGCAGTGGCAGAGAGCTCCCCACAAAAAAAGCTTAAGAGCTAGAAAATTCCCTGCCACCATCTACCAAACCATCTAGGGATACTTCTGAAACAATTCTACAAAATACAAACAAAAAGTGTAGCATTAAACTCAGTCCTACAAAAATTAAACGAGGCCACAACAATTAGAAAAGGAAAGAAAGAAAGGAGGGAAACCCTTAGTCCAGTTTCATGAAGTACAAGTTCTCCGTAAAACATCTGCCACCTGAGCTCAGGAATACATTAATAAGAGCATGTACCAGGACCTACTTAGTTTCATGCTGGTAATATATATATATATATATATATATATATATATATATATATATATATATATATATAAATCAGTAAATGTCACATGTCAAGAATCACATGAGTATCTCAATAGATGCATAAAGGACCTTTGACAATGTTAATATTCCTGTCAGGTAAAACCTGTAGAAAACTAAAAATAGGGCTGGAGAGACGGCTCAAAGGTTAAAAGCACTGACTGCTCTTCCAGAGGTTCTGAATTCAATTCCCAGTAACTACATGGTGGTTAACAACCATCTATAATGTGATCTGATGCCCTCTTCTGTCCTGCAGGTATATATGCAGGCAGAGCACCGTATAGATAATAATGAATAAGTAAATCTTAAAAAACAAACCCTAAAAATAGAAGGACCATGTCACAACATAATAAAAGCTATATAAAACAAAACATTATAGTAAATATAGAAAATTGCCATTATTTTCCCTAAAATCAGCAAGACAGGGTGTCCAGTCACCCCTCTTATTCAACATAGTCCTTGAAGTGTTAGCTAGAGTGAACATAAATGAAAATAAAGAATGAAATAAAAGTAGTACAAATAGAAAAGGAAGAAATGCACCTGATTTACCTATGTCACTGTACTATACTAAAGGCTCTAGAGAGTCCAGCAGCAAACTCTTACACTTGAAACACACTTTCACTAAAGCAACAGGATGTACATTAACAATACAAAACTAGCAGCCTTTCTATGTAACGATACTTACTTGCTAGGAAAGAAACAAGGAGCAAGATCCTATTCTTTCTTCTCTTTCTTTCTTTTTGTTTTTTGCTTTTTTGAGTACTCTTGGGTGTCCTAGACTCACTTTGTAGACCAGGCTGGCCTCAAACTCACAGCAATCTGCCTGCCTCTGCTTCCCGAGTGCTGGTATTAAAGGCGTGCACCACCACGCCTGGCCTGAAAGATCCTATTCTTGAGGGCTTCAAAAATAAATTCCCAGGGCTATGTCTAAACAAGGTGACAAAGGACATCTACACCAAAAACTTCAGTCTTCAGACACTAAACAAAGTAACGGAAGACACAAGAAGATGGCAAGACTTCCCACGCATGTGGATTCGTATAATAAATATTGTAAAAGCAGTTATGTTATCAAGAACAGTCTATAGGTTCAACCTGATTCCTCTCAAAGTGCTAGTGACATTCTTCACAGAATTAGAAAAAAAATTATGAGTCATATGGAAACACAAAAGACCCTCAATAGCCAAAGCAGTTCTGAGCAGAAAGAGTAAAACATGGTACTGGAATACCTTGTCTCAAATCATATTACAGGGTTTTAATAACAAAATGATGATTCTGGCACCAAAACTGTCACATAGTAGACAGCACACTAGAATAGTATACCCAGAAATAGGTTTAGGAAGTTATAAGCACTGAATTTTCAATAATGGTGTCAAAACATACAGGAAAACAAGCCTCTAAAACTTGGTGCTGGGCAAACTGGGCATCTACATGCAAGAGAATACAACTGAATCTATCTATTGTCCTGCACCAAATTAATTCACAGTGAACAATATAACTGCACATAAGACCAATAACTTTGAAACTGCTAAAGGAAACATGGGTATAGACAGAGCCTTTCTGGAAAGAATTCCAATAGCACAGAGAGGAATCCTAAAACTTGACATAGAGGAGTTCACTAGTGTGAAGAGACTTCCTAAAGAATGGGAGAAAACATCTGTTAACTGTCTACAAAACAACAGATTGATAACTAGACTATATAAAGACCTACAAAAACATTAAGCCCTCCATCCATTCTGCAGATTGGTAAAGAACTAAATATGGAACTCATTCAAACTGC
This sequence comes from Acomys russatus, assembly GCF_903995435.1. Taxonomy (NCBI): domain Eukaryota; kingdom Metazoa; phylum Chordata; class Mammalia; order Rodentia; family Muridae; genus Acomys; species Acomys russatus. The sequence goes on from NC_067141.1 coordinate 50,192,281, forward strand.
TTTATGATTCTGTCTCACCAAAGTCAGAATGGGATCCATCAAGCAAACAAATGACAGACAGCAAATGCTGACGTATGTAAGAAAAGAGGACCCCACATTTACTGCTAGCAGAAATGTAAAATGGTACAGCCGTTATGACAGTCAATGTAGAGGTTTCTAGAAAACACAAAACAAAAGCCTTCACCTGCACACACCCCCCCCCCCACCAATAGAAAATAGAACAATCATGTGTGATACAGCCATACCACCCCTGGCTATATTTCTGAAAAACTCTCAGTGAGTGTGTCACAGAGGTACATATGCATCTGTTTATTGCACATAATTCACAATAGCTAACAAATGGAGCCAGGCTAGATTTCTATCAATAGATGAATGGAGAAAGGAAATTCAGTGCATACACAAAATGGAATTTTTTTCCGTCCATAAAGAAAAATGAAATAATGACATTTACAGTGAAATGAACAGAACTGGAGTGAAACAAGCCAGCCTCAGAAAAACAACTGTAACATGCTTTCCCCTCCTATGTCAAATCTAGATTTAAATGTGTGTGCATTTGCATATGCTTGTGTGTTTAAATATGTTTGTATGCATTTGTGTGTGTGTTTGTATACATGTGTGTGTGTGTGTGTGTTCTTATAAAACCAGAAAGAAGAGCAGGGTTGTTAGGAAGATAATCTGAAAGAAGCAGGAGTGAGAATAGACTGTAAATAGATCTCACGTAAAATGAAGTGTGTGTGTGTGTGTGAGCATGTGTGTCTGATACTATTTAGAAGGGTTTGAAGGGAGAAAGTATGACAGAAACAGAAGGGCAGATGATTTGGGGCAGGACAATAAAAGCAGTGTATAATGACAATATGTATGAAAATGCCACAAAGAAATTCGTTACATTGTTGGCTAACTTTAAAGATTAATAATAAAAAGTTTCATCTTTAGTTATGAAGACCACACTTGCACAAGCCCTTTACACTGTGGAAAGTGATGCATTTCAGAAATTTAACTCTGTTTGAATAAGTAATTCTGTATTTCTACCTCTGAACTTGGGCTTGTCTTTCAGATTGCTTTAATTTTCACATTTTTAAAAAAGGCAAGAAATATAAAATGCACATTAATTTCAGTCACGTAGAGATGTCGAATTTGTATGTGTGTAATCATTTTGAAGCCAGATCACAGTGGATAACTGTGTAGTGTGGTTTTGTGTGGTCCTTAGAAGAAATCAACAGCAAAGGATACTCAAAATTTATGAAAAATCAAATTAGAAACTCATTGACTAAAACCAGCCATAGTTCACTTAGCACCAGAGGCTGTTTCCATGGTAACAGAACACAGCTGTGGCTCTGTTCACCACAGAAAATTAGAAGTTTTTCTTAAGGATAATGGCAACTTTTCATTTCACATTTGTATGCTATGTTCTGTCAACCATTATAAATGTGAAATCAGCAACACGCACTAGGGGCTTATTAAATACTAGGTGGGAAGGCAGGAGTAGCACACTGGAAGAATCAGATGCAATTCATTTTAATTATTGTGGGGAGTGAGGAAAATAACCAGGGCAGGGACTTCCTGGATATAGACAGAGCACCATACTTCTATATTTTTTATTAATCACAGCACTACGGTCTCAAAACAGAATTAAATCTCTTATGCAGTTGGGAAATTGTAGAACTATGTTTCCTGACATTATCAGGTAAGCAGTTTTATTTTTACTTTAAAAAGTTATCCCATAAGTTGAATTTCATGTTTCCTCTAATGACATATGATATACAACTTACCCAAATAAACCTCTTGGCTGAAGATTGAAAGGTTATTTAAGAAAAAAAAAAGAGGGGGGGGGCAGGGAGAAACTAGATATATAATGTAAACTTCTTCTTCGGGCTTCCAGAAGAGAGGAAACAGATTGGCAAAGGGTGTTTATTTAAATTACTAAATTACCTTTATAGCAACTTGAGGCGAAGGAGGTATTTATTTGCAGAGCTGTAATACAGCATCTTTCGCAGGAAATCTTAAATAAGGGCAAAACCACTTCAGGCCATTGGCTGGAATTTTGAACTACAAACATTAAACAATCAGGAAGAAGATGACATGGCGTTATTTCATTGATACAGGCTGTTCTATAAATAATCAAGAAGAAAGGAAGGGAACAGTGTGCTCCTTGCCTTGTTACTACATTTTCCTGGCAAAGAAGAAGAAAAAATTTAAAAAAAAAAATTTTTTTTTTTTGCTTCAAAAACAGCGATAAAGATGGTGATAAAGTGATTTTTTAAAAAATGTTTAAAACTTTTTATTTAAAACTCAACTCATTAACACCAAAGAGCTCTCCAAACTAGGACGGGTTGAATCAAGAAGAGACACAGAGCACATTTGTTTCTTGAGCTGTTTTTAGTCTCTTGGTGTTGTGGAATTAGAGCAGCGAGCTGAAATGATTTATGGAATGAAGAATTCCTGCCCACCCAGCTCACACTCATGTGAATAACTACTGTTTCCTGCTATTTGCCACAATATTTAGCTCAGATGTAGGAAAAAAAAACCCAAAAAACCTCTTACTACATACAGAAGAGCCAATTATAAAAAGAGACAGATTTCCTCACACTTCTCTCAGACATCTGTAAACAGATACACAAGAAAATAATGTATATGATTCATGTACATATCAGTAATTATCATTTAATCTTATCCTTTGGCTTCTCTTTTTATTTTTACCAAGGATTTAATTTGCTTTCACATTTGAAGTGAATTTTATTTTAACTTTCCTCTTCTTTTCTCCATTGGATCTACCAAGCCTTTTCCCCCCTTTTCACTATTTAGAACCAGGGGTTACCTGTTAGCAAGTGACCATTAATCTTCATAAGTAAGTGTTCCTCAGAGGCGATTTTGTCAAATAGTTATTTTATCCATTCTGTTAATTAGTTGTATTATGTATATAGCTAGTCATGGAAGTACAGAGGAGTCCAAAACTGTAAATAGTACTGTTGTACTATTCTGTAAAACTTCACATAGGAGTCCTGAAGTTGTTGTATTAAAAGTTAATTGGCATGTGGTGTGTGTGTGTGTGTGTGTGTGTGTGTGTGTGTGTGTTTGTGCACGTGTATGTGTGTAATCCAGAACAATGAGAACTGTTACGACAAACTGAATTAAGTAGAAGGAACTCAGATATATTTCTCTGAAGACCCTCCTTCTATATTGGAAAGTCATATTATATTTTGTTATAAAATGACAATCATAGTGGCCGGAAAGATGGCTCAGTGGTTAAGAGTCCTTGCTGCTCTTGCAGAAGACTGGAGGTTGGTTCCCAGTATCCATAATCTGTAACTCACAACTGCCTGTCATGCCAGGTACAGGGCATTTGATGCCCTCTATGGCCTCCATGTGTGCCCGCACTTAATAAAGATTAAACAAACAAACAAAAACAGACTATCATAAGATTATTTATAATAAATTGTGGCATCAGTTCAGAAAAATGGCAAGATGATTGAAATAGAAAAATCAATGGAAATGGTGATACTTGGCATGGTTTTAAAGGATGAAAGCTTGGTCTAATAAGAACTTGAGTTTGCAGAATTGGTAGTTACAAAGTTCAGTCTTCCTAAATTGATAATGGTTTCCCACATCCTCTGGATATTGGTGCAGATACTAAGGGTTTTTTTAGAAACAATGACAAAGATAAAAGAGCCAAAACAAGACAGGTGACTTACAGCAGTAGTATAGTAGGAGAAAAGGGGACTGTAATTTTCTATCTATAGTAACCTTGGGGAACTTTTTGGGAAGTAGTGGAGGCAATTTATGTCTAAATGTATTAAGAAGTTATATTGTGGGGCTGGAGAAATGGCTCAGAGGTTAAGGGTGCTGCCTACTCTTCCAGAGGTCCTGAGTTCAATTCCCAGCAACCCCATGGTGGCTCACAACCATCTATAACGTTATCTGAAGCCCTCTACTGCAGATAAAGCACTCATATACAACAAATAACTCTTTTTTAAAAGAATGTAGGTTGTGTTAAGACTGATGAGTTTTAGAAAAATGAGTGAGTACAGAGAAAAATACTTCACAGTACAGGGGTGAATATCAGCATCTCTGACACAGGAAAAGTGCATAGCTGTTCCAAAGGGCTGAGACATTTATGGTGCTTTTAACAACTTTTATTCACCAGCTCCACCTCCTTTGCCCAAGACATACAGGCTTGATGAAGACAACAGGCAGATAGAGGTTGGGGTAGGAGATAGAGCTGGAAAATACTCAATGCTTTCTCATTCTTTTTTCTCGGTAAAAAAATTATTTACAGATTTCTTCTCTATCTCATCCTCAAAAATGCTTTTGAGCCATTGGCTGAATTGTAATGTTCCATTGGCTGATAGTTGAGCATACCTAGTCCCAAATCTCACATTGATGATAGCTTATGGTGTCAATGTATGGCTGATAATTAAATTTTATGTGATCAGTTACTGTATTAATTTGAAAGTCAACATAATATAGTACACTTATTTGTATTGTCTCGTTTTAATAACAGGATAGTGTTGTATACCTCAAGATTTATGATTCTCCTAACTGAGCCTCTTTGGTGCTGGAGTTACAGTATACTTCCATATCTACACAGCACCTATTTTAAAGATGATTCCAGCAGATCACATGGGATCCAATTCTCTTGAAGGCAGAGTTAAGGTCCATCAAATGGAAAAAGAAACACATACAAACACACACAGACACACACACACACACATACACACACACACACACACAGAGACAGAGAGAGACAGAGAGAGAATGAGAGAGAGCTTGTCTTTCAGAGGACCTGGGTTCAATTCCCAGCACCATGAGGCAGCTCACAACTGTCTGTAACTCCAGTCCCAGGTGATCCAACATCCTCTTCTGGCCTCCATGGGCACTACACCCACATGGTACACAGACATTGACACAGATAACAAAATACCAATATAATGAAATAAAAGTGAAAAGAAACAAAAACCATTTTCAGATGAAAATGATGAAAAACCTTTACTAGCCCTCTCCCTAGATGACTAAGTTTGAAAGGTTGTGTCTGGCCTCCTGGGTCTCTTGTTAAGTTTAGCTAAGAAGTAGAACAGATCTGTTGACTTCACTGTGGTTCTATCATCCATCGGGATCTTTGGAACAACCCAGAGTTGCAGTTACACAGTCTAGGTTAGACAGTTATACAGTCTCCAATTGTCAACTCTGTGAACACAGAATCCCTGGAAGGCTTCCACTTTACCCACTGACCGTATGAGCACCGTATGTCCAGGAAGCTAGACCATATGCCACGCAGATGATGTTAGAGTGTCCATGAGGCTTGGGACACTCATGTCCTGTTCACCAAGTGAGTACAGCATAACTTATAGGCTTCATTCGTCTCTGTCCCTCTAGATCAACCTGCTTACCAGGCTCTGCCCAGATCCCATGTCTCCAGGTGAAGACAACCTGGTACATCTTGAACAGTGTAAACACTCACTCTGAAGGAATAAGGATGAGCTAAAATAATGAAAAACTAAATTCAACCAATGGCTTTGTTCCAGATGCACAAGTCCTCACACAAAAATACAAGCGACACAAAGAACAGGTGCAACACAGTTCCTTCAAAATCATTGGTCTAATAGTAATGATCTCTACTCAAAGTGGATTAGGTGAAGTCCTAGAAGAACTTGAAGAAGGATTGTAAGTAAGTTCAAAAGCTTGAAGAGGAAAGTGAACTCTCAGAAGAATTCTAAGAAGGTATGAATACACAGCTGAATGAAATACATGGATTGACGAATAAGATGCAAGGGGAACTCAATGAAGAGATAGAAACACTGGAGAAAAACAAACTGAGGTACTGAAAATGAAAAACATAGCAAGTCCAAAACAAAACAAAACAAAACAAAACAAAACAAAACCTTCACCCATAAGAGCAGGTCAAGAGAAGGGCAAAAGATCAGAGCTTGAAGACAAAGTGGAGGAGTTGGAACATTCTAGCAAAGACAAAGATGAGTTAATCAGAAGATGTGGCCTAGAATATTGATACATTCAGAACACAGTGAAAAGGCCAAGCCTAAGAATTATGGGTGTAAATGTGGGAAATCTCACAAGACCTTCTGCTTTCCAAGATTGCTAGGGGTTGGTCTCATTGCTGCCCAAATGAGCAGAGGGAGGAGAATCACCTCAGGATAGAAAAAGACACACGTGGCTGAGAAGGGACTCTGAAATGAACAACAATAGTAAGTATTTGGGATTATGAATGGGAGGTAGCCCAAATAGAAATTACTAGAAGCAGATGGAAAGGGATGGAGACTGGGAGTTATTGGAGGATGGCTTTGGAGGTAATATCTGCCTTGCCCCAGGTAAAGGCTCATTTTAAAACATGTCAGGTGCCTGTGTTCGCATTGGTTGCCAGCAGTTTGGAAAATACCACTATAATAATAATTATAGGGCTAATAATAAATATTTATTAGGTCCTACTTCTAAATTAACAGCAACACAATATGAAGAGTTAGAGGCAATTAAAGACTTATGAGGGAGAAAAAAATAAATCTTTCCCAAGGATGAGTTCCCTAACTGGCTAGCCAATACCAAGTGGTTTTATATATAAATATATATGTGTGTATATATATATATATATATATGTATATGTGTGTGTGAGTGTGTGGAGAGCTGCGAAGTGCCGCGCCCTAACATGGCGCTTGTTTCCGCCTTCCGCCATCCTGACGGCGAGTGCTCTCTGAGATAAACAAGACCTTATATGGCAGGAGGCTGTGCAAGAGTATCTGGTGATTTGATGGCGAGCAGCCCTGCTCTGATGTTGACCATTGAGGAATTGACACTTGGCATAAGCTAATTGGTCCTTGTCTGATACTTAAGCCCGGCTCTTCCCTTCTTCGGGGCCATTTTCCTCCTGAACGTAATCCTGAGTAAAGATCTTGAGAAGAAGTCTGGTGGTTAGTGTCTTTTATCCGCTGGGCGGTGCGGCGCTGACATGTGTGTAGTGTGTGTGGTGTGTGTGTGTCTAAGTGGACTCAGCACGTTATATATGTCCATGTGTAATATAGTTATATATGTGTGTGTATGTGTAACAATAATAACATTTTTCATAGAATTCATTGTTACAATATTTGTTTTCTTGACCTAAAAGAAGAGAGATAGGAGTGAGATATGCCAATCTGTGGGTTTTCAGTTTTTGTTTCTTCATTCTGAGAAATTTAGTACTTTTTCAAAATATATGGGACAATATGTTCACTTAATCCAACCTGGGCCATGGTCAGTGTGTCGGACAATAGAGAAAACAACAATTAGATGTTGTTTTGTTTCCTATAATCTTCTGCCTTAGGCATACCTTCATCTAGGTCAAAATCTAGATGAAGAATATTAGAACATCTAGGTTTATTGGGGAGCTGAAAAGGTCGGTTGGTTACCTTGTTGGTTTAGGTCAAGGCTGGTAAAGGTAAGCATGTATATGAAGTCTAGAGTTCCCTTGAACTGGTTTGCTTGGAGCAGGCACACATAGCCTCGGACCCAAGAGGGCCATGGGAACAGGTGACCCAGTCCGAGAGCCTTGGCTATCTGTCTGAGAATCCCATAGTTCTCCTTCTATAATGGCAGTGGAAGCTCCTGTCCTGTCAACTAGATGTGGAGTGAAGATTGCTCATCTGATGGAGATAGGTGAAATGACTTAGAAAGATGTATGCTTCCCTTCCTTTCCTGCTCCTAATACTAGGGCCACCTATGAACATTGTAGAATTTAAACACAGTAATGGCAAATAACCTTCAGCGAAAGGGAGTGCCTTCAATTGTCTGAGGAAACTCTGATTATAAGATTGCTTCAAACTGATTGTCATGAGTGACTTAGCAATGAATTAGCACAGGCCCCAATGATGCTTATGAGCTACTTTTCACATGTACTTACAGTGTTTTAAGATGAAAGTTAAAATTATTACTTTAAAATGATTCATGCTGCTTATCATTCAAAATTAAAAAATTTCCTTCTGTCTTAGTCACAAGAACCAACATCTCCAATATCTTTCTTACATGCGTAAATATTCAAATGGAATCACACAATTTTCTAGGATTTTTAAAAAATTTTCCCCTTTGAGATTCAGTTCTTTTTGGTATTCTCTGTTTATTCATTTCCTCCAACTTTCTAGAACTTAAACATCACCAGAGTGAGACCTCCTTGGATGCTATTCCTTAGATCGCCAGTGATAAAAAATTGTCTTTTAAATACACTTCCACGGAGGCCACATGTGTACCATATATAGCCTTAATATAAATCATGAGGAGAGGGCCTCCAGCATCCTATGCGCAAAGTCTTGAGCTTGGTATACTCTCAGAGTTTGTCTTTGATCCGAGGAAACCCACAATTGAATTAGCCAGGATGATTTCTTTTTCTGTTTTCCCCTCTTTCTTATGCCCTTCGTAGATCTGTGGCACACAGAACTCTAGCCCTGGGGACAGGCAAGGAATCATTTTATTTGCAGTGTTGGCAGCTTCGCAGACTCACTCTGGCCCTGACTGTTCACAAGGGGAAGTGAGGAAACTAGACGGTTCAGGAGAAGGAAGCTTGTCCCGGTCCTGTGGTGACATATCCTGTAAGAAAGGCAGGTTGTTTCCCTCGATATTCACCCAATCTGTTTTTTTTTTTTTTTTTTTTCTTTTCATTTATGGGGGAGAAGAGAAAATTCTCATTAGAACCACGTGATAGGTTACATGATGGTGAGGATTTCTTTGTGCCACACTCCTGTTTGTATTTACTTTTTGTTTGTTTGTTTGAGATTTACCCCTAAATGGAGTGGCAGGACAATGTCACCTGAAAGACATTTGTAACTAACCCTTAGAACTTGAACCTTCTACATTGTCAGGTGATTTCCACTCTGCTATGATCAAGATTCCGCCATGAAGGAACCAAGAACCCATTAGTCCGTGTGCTTGCAAATCTTCAGTTCTGAATAACAAGATTTGTAAATACCTGGTAAGTTTAATACACAAACAACTTGTATCTTGGGTTCTTTTGGGTAGCCATGCCCTCATCAAAATGATTTTAATTTTATTTCTATCTTTTATCTCATTTCCAAACAGATTTAGGATCTTTACAATACATTGACTGCGTTAGATTGATATTTTAGAAAGAAGAAGGGAGTGTCACTACAATAAATGAAGCTAAAATAAAAATTATATCATATAATCTTATAGAGAAACATTTTGGGACTAATTATGCTGCAGTGCAAGGAGGAAGGCCTATCTGACGGCTTAGCTAAGTCTCGTCAGTCAACGTTTCTAAATTCTTAGCAATTATTCTGAGGAAACAAAAGTAAAACAATTTAAGGGACCCTTGTGGCACAGGCCAGTGCTTCTGGCCACACGGCTTCTTGGCCAGCAGGCTATTTGCTGGTCATTGTTTTCTTCCATCATTATTTTGGATCACTCATGTCTTTAATTGCAAACAAAAGACTGGCTTGTGTAAAACATTTTCTCTGCTTACACATTTTGCATTTATTGGGTTTGATGGAGAGATCGTGGCTGAGTTTAAAGACAGTGAACTGTGAAGGTAGATTCCACGTCTTAGGAGTCTTTCTTTGCCATGCATTGGAATTAGCTTGTATGGAAATCTGATGTGAATTTTTTTGGTAGAGGGTGTTGTAGGCAGGGTTAATCCTTAAATTCTGGAAGATTAATGTGGGACAGCAGGAGCCGTGGGGGACATTTCCTTTGACCCTCACGTTTATTGCATTGCTCATGCATTTAGACAAGTACGGCTTCCCAAGAAACCTCCACCATCAGATTAGAGATTTGATGTGAGAAAGCGATAGGACAATTACATTTCTACAGTCCTCGTACATGGCTATAAATCCTCATCCTACTGAGAGCATGAAAACGAGTTGATGTCAAATCATTTAACAGCTCAAATTGTCAGTTGAATGTGATGACTCTTGAACAATGAAACTTTACAGAATAATGAACAGAGAAAGGGTCTTTGACCCTGTCAGAAGGTAATTCTTTTTTTTGTTGTTGTTGTTGTTGTTTTTGTTTTTGTTTTTCACAGAAGGTAATTCTTAACCCTGCTTCTTTTTACCATAACATGGGCTACACTTGACTACATACCCACACCCAGAGAATAAAGCATGAAGAGAGATGAATAGTGGGAAAATACTTCCAAACTAGGCTTTAAATAACTCACTAACTTTACCATCCTGTGGATGCCATGTACCACCCTCCACACGATGACAATAGCTCTTATACGTGATCCTGACCTATAAAAATTTGTAACTCCAGGGTACATAAAAAACACCAACCTCAGATTGTGAGATAGTCTAAGGATACCAGAAAAGACTCTTCAATGATATAAAATCATGAAACACAGAAAAAATGGTAAACGGTCATAGCCATGTGGGCACTGAGAAGATAGGGTAAGTAAGTGCAACTCAACAGAATCAGGTCTTGGCACAGAAAGAACACACTAATAGAAAATTGATTAAATGCAAATATGTTAATTTAGTTAATAACAACAACAACAATAATAATGGGCTAATGTCAGGATCCTAATTTCATAAATGTGCCACAGTAACGTCCAAGATTAATGATGACAAAATGGAATGAGGTGTCTACAGAAACTCTATTATCTTTGAAACTTCATTTTAGACATAAATTATTTCTAAAGGACTTGAGATAGCTATTGGTAAATAACTCTATGATATATTCACATTGGATACAGAACAACACTTTTAAGTTTAAGAAGAAAGTTAGCAGCATAAGAAAGAGAGTCTTCTTGTCAGGATTTAAGAAATAAAATAAAGCACATGAGGCATATCAGAGAAAAACAATCATTGGATCATCACACACAGGGAGAAGGTTTGCGGTAAGTCTGTACAAAGGTCAAGTGCTTCATATTCTAAAATTGTTCTGAGATGAACATTCTCCTTATATTTCCTCTCCTGTAACATGACCCTCTCCCTAATATTAACCACATATACCTAGCCCCATTATATACAATCCCCAAAGTCTCCCTGAAGGAAGTTCAAAGGGGAGTTTTTTCACACCCAAATTATTCTGAGGCATTTTCCTTCTTTCTTCTTCTGCATATTTATCTTGTTTTAATCACCTTGCCTCGTCTATGATTTTCTGCTATGTCAAACTAGTAAGCAATGTGAGGGAGCTGTTAGCCAGCTGTTTTCCATCCCAGCTGCAGAAACAGCAAAGACTAGAACCAACTGAAGGAATTGCAGACAAGAGTCTTTAAGAAATCCTCCTTGCATGTCTATACTGCAAGCACAGGCACCAAAGCAAAAGCCATTCTGTTTTTGGGAAGAGACTGGCTCCATTGGTCCAAATTAGAATAGCAATCAAAATTAAGAAATTAAAAGACGACAATATTCATGATATTTTTTTTTTTACAAGAGTATAGATTCAGGACATTCATTTAATAAATAAAGTTGAACCTCTCTGTAAAAACAAAACAAAACAAAAAACCAAAACGATGTCTGGAAACAGAGGGAGTTGAAGTTAAAGGCTTTGTTGTTGCTGCTGCTGCAGTATACGTGTATCTCAAATATGTAGAGCTTTTAGATAGTTGGAGGAGTATAAACTCTGTAGCCCTAGTAAGATAAATGATATAAATTTTCTATAGTGAAAAATTAAAGAAATGTTAGTTCTATAATAAGAAAAAGAATTGTTTCATGAGCCCACTGACCTGAAGGCACTATTGCGAAGGTGTTTCTCTGCTGCCATTTCCAGGCTGCTTTTACTACTTCATTATCTTAGATTCAATCTTAAATATCTTATATTTACTCCTTGAGAATTTCACATCTAGACTGTATTATGATCACATCCATTTCCCTCTTTTGAATTGTCCCTAACACGCCCCTTGCATGTGCATATTTTATTTTCCCCCATTGCATCCAATGCGTGTTGTCTTATATGCATGTGGGTGTGGAGACACCCTTTGGAGCATGGGAAACTCACCAGTGGCCGCAAACCTAAAGAAAAATTACTCTCTTTTCCCCAGGTGCCACCAATTTCCAATGGTACCTTAGCTTTGAGTGGGACGTCTGTCTACTAGGCACCAAGGCCTCATGGACCCCTCCCTGGTCCATGCTAGAACTTGGATTGGTTTGATCTTATGCAGGTAGCCACAGCTGCAGTGAGTCTTTGCCTATAACAGTTTTGAATGTTCTGAAGACAGCATTTCACAGCCCTCCTCCCACTGTCCGGCTCTTACATTTTTATGTCTTATTGGGAACTCTTTTATTTATTTATTTGCCTTTATTTCTTGTGTTTTGCCTGCATGCATGTCTATGTGAGAGTGTTAGATCTTAGAGTTATAGACAGTAGTGAGCTGTCATATGGGTGATGGGAGATGGGATTTGAACCCTGATCCTCTGGAACAGCAGGCAGTGCCCTTAACCACTGAGCCTCCTTTTGTTTTGCTCTGCTTTGTTTTTATTAGCTTTTTGTTTTTTCAAGACAGGGTTTCACTGTGCAGTCCTGGCTGTCCTGGAACTCACTCTGTAGACCAGGCTGGCCTCAGACTCATAAAGTGCCTCTGTTTCCCTAGTGCTGGGACTAAAGTTGTGCATCACCACTGCCTGGCCTTAATGGGGACTCTTTATCATCTATTCATTCCCAGCATAAGACAACACTTACCATGGAAGAAGTAAATGTGAACGGACAAGAAAACAAGTAACAAAGTTAATCAACAGCAAGTTTATACTTCTTGGGCTCTTTCCAAGTTGAAGTTGAAAGATATTTTTAAGAGTTACAAAGTGGACGGTGGAGATGCATCACTCACTGGTTAAGAGAGCAGAGCATACTGCTCTTGCAAAGGGCTTGAGTTTGCTTCCCAGATCCCATGTCAGGCAGATCACTAACTAGTGCTTATAAATCAGCTCCCAGGGTGTGTGTGTGTGGTGGTGGTGGTGGGGGGATCTAGTGTCTTGGGCTCTGTAGGCACCTACATTCACATGTTAATACTCACACCATCACATGATAAAAGTAAGGTACATTTTAAAGAAGATTAGCAAAGCATTATTCATGAAATGCTTAACATTTGGTTGACTTTTCTTCGCTGCTCAAAGCAACCCCCCTTACAGCTGTCCAAAGCGGAGAGGAGTTTGCTGCAGTGCCAAGCAGCATGTACTCCTTCTCTTCCTCAAGGCCAGCAGAGTGACTAAAGCTCTACAGCCATCACCACAGGAGCCACACAACAATATATATGCTTGCTTTCTCAAGCTAATGGCATTTCAGACTCTGTAAAGAGCCCTTCGCCTCTCTAACTAGGCCTTCCATGAATTAAAAGGCATGTGGGAAGTTGTAGCTAGTGATATACTGGTGAACGTTTAAGGCTGCCCTCAGAAGAAAAATATGTGTAGCTGTGTGCACATGTGTACATATATCAGATTGCAGTAATTTTTAAAAGTTAGATTATTTATGTGTATGCTTGTGCACATTAGTATGTGGATATGTGTGTGCAGGTGCCACCAGAGACCAGAGAAGAGGGTTGGAGTTGCAAGTGATTATTATCCCTCTGACGTGGATGGTGGGAGCCAGACTTGTGCCTTTTGGAAGAGCGGCAAACACCCTTAACTGTTGGACCATCTCTACAGCCCCAAGTTTGTAATAATTTTGCCACTGTAAACATGTATATGATTTTGTTGATTGCTCTGAATTCATGTAGTCATAGATAACCTATGGTTCTAATTGAAAAATACTTGTAGCTCATAGGTGTTGTAGCTGGGTAGGACTGCTGGTTGCTTCCCCCCTTTGCAAGCATGCATGATGTGTTCCTGTACCATGAGAGCTAGTCTCCAGGGAGGCATTCCTGTCCATTCCAGCGTGTGGCCTTAACATGAATGTGGATTGGAATATTGTTTTTTAATCAAGTAACTCATGACTCTCAGAAGCAGACTTGTGTAACTTGTACTATCTGCTAAAAGAGTCTTCTTTTATGTAATCAAGATGCATTTGAAGAAAAGTATAGAACCTAAGATTATTGAGAGGAGTTCCTGGGGTGTGTGTGTTTTATTACCCTGAGCATACTGGTTAATCAGTCTGTCTGTCTGTCTGTCTGTCTGTCTGTCTGTCTATGTATCTATCTATGTCTCTATGTATGTGTGTGTATGTATGTATATATGTATCTATCTATCTATCTATCTATCTATCTATCTATCTATCTATCATCTGTCATCTTGATACAAGCTAAAATAGGAAGAGGAACGTCAATTGAGAAAGTCCCTCCACCAGATTCATATAGGTATGTCTACAGTTTATAGTGTACTGTTTGATTGATGATTGATGTGAGAGGGCTCAGCCCATTGAGGATAGTGCCACCCCTTAGCAGGTGGCCCTGGGTGGTCTTACCAAGCAGGTGGAATAGTCCATAGAACAAGCCAGTAAGCAGCATTCCTTTGTGATCAATGCTTCGGTCCCTGTTTCTAGTTTCCCGTGTGAGCTCCTGCCCTGACTCCCCTTTATAATGGACCATAAGCTGAAATAAACCATCTCTTTCTTGTCTGTGCTCTTTCACAGCCTTAGTCCATGAACCCTGACTTGGGGTGACAAAGGGACAAAGAAAAGACAAGCAGGGACACAGAAAAGCTAGAATGAGAGACTTGGGCTCTCTGATGAAGACTCTGAAGCATTCCTTGCTGCCTGCCACTCCCCAACTCCCCTCACCCCGCCGTAACCCCAAGCTCAGTGCGTTTATTATATATTGCTGATTATTGCATACAACTGAAAAAGGAGGTAGCCTTAGTTATCCCCGGAGAAGCAGCCTCTGAAGGGAGCAGTCTTAAACCGTGAACACCTGGGGCGGGGGAGGGGAGGGCCATGGTGGACATTTTTCGTGCACGTTGTCAACAATTGCACATGGACTTGAAGAAGACTTTGACATCCCTCTGAGCTTCACCTTGGAGTTCTTTGACATGGCTGTGTCCATGTCAACAGCACACATTCATTTATGACTTCCTACATTTCCTACACAGTCTCCACGTTGCTTTGGGTCATGGTCTTTATTACAGCAATAGAAAGCAAACCAGAGTGCTGAGTAACGCTGTTTAATTTTCCTTCAATGGTTCTGTTTCCTGAGAACTGATGATTACAGTGCAGTGTCTAATTCTATGGTTTCAATGGCAATTACAGGTATCTTAACCTCCAGTAAAGTGGGTCCAGAGCACGCGTGCACACATGCAGGCACCCTAAATAGACACGGGCAGGAGTGCCAAAATTCTAGTCTGTATTTCACAATATAATAGCTATTGGGCTTCCTGTATAGACTTAGCAAAAAAATAGTTTTAATATCTGTCTTTATATAATTATAGATTATTGAATAACCACATGAAACCTTAAACTGTCATAGCCCCCACCCCTTTAATACTTTTGAGTGGTTCTGTGACTTGGATGCGAATCCCACAGCATGATGAACACATGCTTTGTCACTGAGCTATACCCACAGCCTCACTGGCAGTATTTTAAAGCGACAAATACAAGTTTAAATAGTTTTCCTTAAAAAAATGTTTTTTTTCACATTTTTAAAAAATCGTTTAAATTTCCAGAGAAAGTCCCTTTTTAAAAATGGTCTAAATAAATGAGCACTGAATTTAACACAGGATGCCCACAATCTTTCACATATGTTACTGATTTAGTTCTTTCCTTTAGGCTAAAGAGGAAATGTATTTGCAATTAATAATTCAATGTATTTGTGTATGATTAGATGGATGTTTGAGATGCCATCTGTGTTGTAGGAAAGTGAAGCTAAACGTTAAAACTGCTTCATTAACATGTGAGAGGACTGATAACAGCCTAAGTCTGTTTGAATATAAATGCCCCTCTCTAGGTACATCACTGGTGCTAGGGAAAATACTAAAGACCACTGCTATTTTCTTACAAATGGAATGCCTCCAACACTGATTTACAGTGTATAGCCAGTGAGATGGCTCCGTAGGTAAAGGCACTTGCTGCCAATGCTCCGTGAACTGAGTGTGAGTCCCAGAATCCACATGGCAGAAGGAAAGAACTAACTCGCAGGCCAATCATGGTGGCACACACCTTTAGTACCAGTATTTGAGAAGCAAAGGCGGGCAGGTCTCTGAGTTTGAGGCCAACTTTTTCTACATAGAGTTTTCTAGGCCAAGCAGGGATGCCTACTCTGTTTCATCCCATCCCCCCTCCAACACCAAATGAACTCATACAGGTTGTTTACTGATCCCCATGTACGGCCTGTGGCATGTGATGGCATGCATGTACACACACACACACACATGCATGCAAACATGCACACAAAGTAAATAAGTTAATAAATAAATATCTGTAATGAAGATGCACATCTGCAATCCCAGCACTCTAGGACTGGAGGCCTGACGATGAAGAAGAGGAATTCAAGGACATTCTCCGACCACACAGAGAGTTCAAGTCTAACTTGGGCCATACAAAACTTAAAACAAAACAAGAAAATAAAGTGCATCATTAATCCAGTTTAAAATATCCAGATACTCACCTAGACTGCTTACTTTTCAGTATATTTGTACTATATTCTCATATTAATTTTGAGCATTTGATAATATACTGTTGTTAGGATTCTGCTCCAGTCTGCCTACCTGTGATGTCATTGTTTACCTGCCACAGGGGCGTGGCCCTGCCACGGGGGCGTGGCCCTGCCCGGGGCCATATAAAAGAATAGACCCTCCATGAAGTCTCTCTCTCTCTCTCTTCTCTCTCTTCTTGTCTCTGTCTCTGTTTCTGTCTCTCTCTCTCTTTCTTTCTGGGGTACCCCTCCCCTTTTTCCTTGTCCTACTCCCACCCCATCCCTGTACTCATTTAATAAACTCCTCTACAACATAATCTCTGGCATCTGGTACCTTATTATTACCTTATGACCTTATACCTTACTGCCATAATTATTAATCATAAAAACTGTTATCTAATTTTTTGCAAGATATTATTTGTCTTTTTTTTTTTCTTCTTCTCTCCTTTGTGGGTTCTTCTCCTAACCATCTCCTAACAATATCTTCTCTGGCTCAGGTCAGCTTCTCTTGACTCAACTGCTTTCTTTTTTCTGGTCCTACTCAATTGCTTTTCTACATCAACTGCCTTCTCGTCTCACTTCTCAACCTCCTTTCTGCACCAACTGTCTTCTCTAAGTCCACTCAATCTCTCTGTTCTGACTTCCTTCTCTACGCTAACCCTGTTCTATCTCTGTCAGCCTCTGCTGGCTTTTGATAACCTCTCCGGTTCCCAGAAATCCAAGAGGCAACTGACACTGAAGGTCATAGGGTCAAACAGTTCTGACAGCTAAGACTTCCCAAAGGGTAGTGGACTAGCCTGGGGATCCTTTAAGAGGCAAGGCACACATGATCAATTATACTACAGCTGACAGTTTCATATACGTACACAGTACATTCTAGTCATTTCCATTCCCGTTACCCTCTCACATCCTTTTCTTTCTTCCACCAAGGCTCTTTACCCTAAGAAACATCCCTACAACTTTTAAGTTTTCTTATTGTGCTTGGAACACGTTGAGTTTAATGAGCATTGCTTACATAATGCGAGCTGGGCTTATTTACTGGAGCATTGGCTGCTTTTCAGGGTGTATACCTACTGGCAAAAACGACATTCACTTCTCATTCGCTGCCAACTTCGTCATGAAGGGACCAGGTTTTGCCTCATTTCACTATAAGGCATGGGATGGTGAGGGACTAAAGGAAGGACAGATATATGCAGACACAGGTAGAGAAGGGCTGGGTTCACGTGAGCTGTGCACACTCTGACGAAGTGGTAACCAACTCAGACTTCTGTATGTTTATTTAAGTACAGCATGGGCATGCATGTTGCACAGGTGTTGTTGTTGTTTTTGTTGTTGTTAGTCTTGGTAGTAGGTGTCTGTAAGCATAGCAGAGCAGTCGTGGGCTGTAAATATCTGGGAAGAGTTGTGGCTAGCTTTGCTCATACAGATCAATCACTGGTAAACACATGCTTAGATCAGGGAAGGCTTTACCATTTCATGCCTGGCCCATATGGGGAAGGCGTTACCAATTTCCCATAGGTCTGAGGCATTGGTCCTTGACATGCCTGTGCCCATGTCAGTAAGAACACGTTGAGTCAGGACTTAATCTGATCTTTACAGTCTTATTCAAGACTTCCTTGGGTTTCCCCGGGGTCCTGTGCAACACTTCCCCATGCATGATGAAATGTCACTGGGACACATCCTTTGCAAGTTTTGTGGAAATAATCATAGCTGCAGTGAATTTCTGAGTGCATGCCCATGTCATGTCCATGTTTTGTCCATGAGACATCATTTGGAGTCATGCCACCTCATCCTTCTGCCCCTATGTTCTTTGTACTACATGGGTGTCTTGGGTCTGCAGAAGCCAGAAGAGAATGTTGCATCCCTGAAACTGGAGTTACAAATGGTTGTGAGTCACCACATGGGTTCTGGGAATTGAACCTAAGTCCTCTGTAAAAGCAGCCAGTGCTCTTAACCACGGACTATCTCTCCAGCCCCATTATTGGCCTGTTTAATACTAAGCCCTTAAGGGTTTATTTTGATAAGCTCTTAGTCTGCCCAGCATTCATGCTGGAGATTATGACTAGAGAAAAACATAAAGCGACCAAACAGTTTAACTACAGTGCTTACAAATACCAGACAGGCTTTAAATGATGCCCAGCAACTTATTTCCCTGCTCTAGTCTGTTGTTAGATTCCTAGAACCATTTCAAGTCTTCTGCTTCTGTAGATTTGTAATTCCTTATTGCCTGTTTTTACGTTCATGTCTCTCTCTCTCTCTCTCTCTCTCTCAAACACACACACAATCATTCTTCTACAAATTCCATATCTAAATCCACTTATTGTCTTATGTGTTGCCAGATAGTTTGCCCTTTCTTCTGCTACTACTGGGTAGGACAATTACTGAGATCCTTTCTAAACCCAACCCCTTGTCTGTATATTAGGCCTTGTTTTCCTTATCAGAGACATCTCTCTTGCCCTCTTTCCATATACTTCCTGAATCCCTGGATTTCTTCTCACTCACTCTCTGGGCCACTTCATTAAAATAACCATCTTGTCTTCCCATTGTTCTCATTTTAATAGAGTGCTTTGACCATTCATCTCATTAGCTTTGTTTTTTTGTTTTTGATAGTTTAGTATTTAGATAACCATGTATTTTGCAGAAATGTTCCTCCCTTTTATTCAGGTTTCAGTGAATGTGTGAGTGATATGAAGATGTCTTTACCAAGGAGGAAATTAATGAGGAGCTATATTTTATGAAACCATTTCTTGGCCCTACCTTTATACCACTATACTGTGTCTGGGATGTAATATAAGCATCTTACTACTTACTATAAAAATGAGGAAGAGGGAGAAAGTGGGCAATTTGTTGAAGTGTTTCCATGTGTGTCAAGGGCAATGCTAATAGACATCATTCTTTTTTTCAAGTTAATAAGGATAGATTCTTTTACCTAAAGAATGTCATCAAGGAGGAATGTGGATCCCAGGAGCAAGACAGGCAGATTCCGCTAGAAAATACCATAAGTTCATGCAGGCTAAGGGCATACAGTAATATCAGAACATGGTAAAGGACTTACTTCTAAGCATGACCTCTTTTTTTTGTTGTTTGTTTTTTAATTTTTTATTATTAATTTATTCTTGTTACATCTCAATGGTTATCCCATCCCTTGTATCCTCCCATTCTTCCCTCCCTCCCCTTTTCCCCTTATTCCCCTCCCCTATGACTGTTCCTGAGGGGGATTACCTCCCCCTGTATATGCTCATAGGGTATCAAGTCTCTTCTCGGTAACCTGCTGTCCTTCCTCTGAGTGCCACCAGGTCTCCCCCTCCAGGGGACATAGTCAAATGTGAGGCACCAGAGTACATGTGAAAGTCATATCCCACTCTCCACTCAACTGTGGAGACTGTTCTGACCATTGGCTAGATCTGGGTAGGGGTTTAAAGTTTACCGCCTGTATTGTCCTTGGCTGGTGCCTTAGTTTGAGCGGGATCCCTGGGCCAAAATCTGCCTATCATAATGTTCTACTTGTAGGTTTCTAGGACCCTCTGGATCTTTCTACTTTGCCATTCTCCCATGCTTCTCTCATCTAGAGTCCCAATAGGATGTCCTCCCCTCTGTCCCAGTTTCCTGGTAAGTGAAGGCTTTGGTGGGACATGCCCCTTGGGCTAGTATGCAGATATAAGTGAGTATATACCATTTGATTCTTTCTGCTTCTGGGTTAACTCACTCATTATGATCATTTCTAGCTCAATCCATTTATCCACAAATTTCGGCAATTCCTTGTTTTTAATAGCTAAGTAGTATTCCATAGTGTATATGTACCACAGTTTCTTTATCCATTCTTCTACTGAGGGACACTTAGGCTGTTTCCATGATCTGGCTATTATGAATAAGGCTGCTATGAACATGGTTGAGCAAATTTTCTTGTTGTGTGCTGGAGTATCTTCTGGGTATATTCCAAGGAGTGGAATAGCTGGGTCTTGAGGAAGACCTATTCCCAGTTTTCTGAGATAGCACCAGATAGATTTCCAAAGTGGCTGTACTAGTTTGCATTCCCACCAGCAATGAAGGAGTGTTCCTCTCTCCCCACATCCTCGCCAGCATGTGGTGTCGCTTGAGTTTTTGATCTTAGCCATTCTGATGGGTGTAAGATGGAATCTCAGAGTTGCTTTGGTTTGCATTTCCCTGATGACTAAGGAGGTTGAGCATTTCTTTAAGTGTTTCTCAGCCATTTGATATTCCTCTGTTGAGAATTCTCTGTTTAGTTCCAAGCCCCATTTCTCAATTGGGTTATTTGGTTTGGTGGTGTTTAGCTTCTTGAGTTCTTTATATATTTTGGATATTAGACCTTTGTCAGATGTAGGGTTGGTGAAGATCTTTTCCCAGTCTGTAGGCTGTCTAAGCATGACCTCTTATGTTGCAATGTTTCAAAGGCAATAAAGCAGTCACATCATTTCCTGAAAAATGACCTATGTGTTTTGTATGGCATGGGTTGCCTTTCAACCTATATAATTATAAAACTTTATAAACCCACTAATGCTGTTAGAATCAACCGTTTATAGGTGATTTCAGAAGAATTGATAAATATATTTAGGCTGAAATTCCAGAAGTGCACATGTCCTTTTTTCAGTATCCAAACTACTATACACTTTGCTATTTTTCTATATTTTCTTCTTAAAAAGTAAATTTTTCAGAAGTTTGTGTTTAATACTGTAATAAAAAAAATCAGAGTTATATAAAGGGGTAGATGCAAACACTGCCACAAAACCTATTCTTGTTCTATGATTAAACTAGATAGAATTATCCTTTGTTTATTATCACTGAAAAATTAATGAAAATAGTAGTAATAAAATGGCCTATGCTATTCATTATTTAAAATCCAAAAACATTAACCTTTCTCCCTTCGTCTAAGAAGTGCCCCCTTAAACATACAGCCCATTGCTGCTGCCTTTAGCTACTCCCCAAGGGAGAATGTTAGTCTCCCTTGCTGAAGGCACCATGCATTTCAGAAACAAGGCTCAGAGGACCCTGAGCTAGAACTGCTACAGATGCTCCCTCCTTCATGACTAGTTTTTATGGTACTATAGAAGCTTCCAAAGGAGGGAGGCAAACAACAGTCACACCCAGCTATGGTGCCTATAAACCACACCAATGACCAGCATGACATGAAAACCCAACTAACTGCTCAGGGTTAGTGATGTTGTGGTTTTCGGAGGAGGATCGATAGCCTCTAATTTACTAAACTAACATAATCCCTAACAGCAATCTATAAACCATTGTCCTTATGCCCAAAGATGAATGTAGCCATCACCTCTCATCAAGAAAACTTCTCTTTGCAACAGATAGAGACAACTACAGAAAAACTACAACCAGTCATTATGCAGAGTTGTGGAACTCAGGCCTAGGGGATGCATCTACAAAGCATTCCCACATCTAAGGTTCAGGAAACATTGTGGAGGAAGGTAAGAGGGGGCAGAAAGATTGTAAGTATCAGACAATTAATGAGTTTGCTGTGAGATTGTGTCTTCTGGTACCATTAGAAGCCACACCCATGAAGTTTCATCAAGGTAACCACCCAACTGTGGGCTGAATAAGAAGGACACCAACTAATATGACAAACTATATGGAAAAAACTCACAAGGCCTCAACCCTACACAAAGAACTATGGGCAACTAGGACTGGATAATGTTACCATCCCCAGGGGAAAAAAAACCACCAACGGGTAGTCAAGTACCAAATAGTCACCCCTGAAAATGTGATACAAGTATCATGTGGACTCATCAGGTAATAAGTAGTTAGAAATACACATCTATGTACAAATACATATATTTCCTGAAATAATAATTGATGAGAGGGAAAGTCTGTGAATTTGAAGGAGATAGGGGAGAGAGGAGTATACTGGAGGTCTTGGAGGGAGGAAAAGGAAGGGGAGAAATATAATTAAAATATAACATCAAAACAAACATTTAAAACGTTTTTACTCTGACTCTCATATCAGTTTATCTATCTTTCTATTATCTCTCTATCATATCTCATCTGTCTATTTATCTGTCATCTATCAATTCTCTATCTATCATCTACCTGTCATTTATCTATCTATTTATTTATCATAATCAATCAATCATATATCTATCTAGCTTAACTCACCTGGATTCATTTTACCTAGTTAACTCTCAACTGTCACAGGAAGTGTCACCACATCTCAGAAGTCTTCTCTGCTCCCTTATGACTGCATTAGGTCCTATTGTGCCTACATTTACTCTAACATACTGCAATTGTTTATCTCCAAAATCTGTGCAATCAGGGATCTCTTATTTATTGCTGTAATCCTAGTGCTTTATATGAAACCTCCAAAACCTCCCCTTCCTCAGTCCATTGTTGTTCTTGGGTGGATAAATTATCCTGAGTGTTGTGTTTATGAATCCAGTGTGTGAAGAGAGGGAACCGGCACATCCTGTTCCCTCATTAGACACTAGAACCACAATTGTTATCAGTTCTTAGCGAACGAGTATGTTGTACTCCCCAACTTTCCAAAAAAAAATTACTCCTTTTATCCAATCCACTCATATGTCACCTGACCCTGTCTCAATGATGAAGGGAAAAGTGAAAGAATGGGTAAACTGTAAAAGAAAGTCACAGATATGTTTGCCTCAAAACTCTCAGAACTAGAGAAAACATATCAAAAAAGAGCTGACAAGACTATTGTCAATGGATCATTTCATGGGTTTCAAATAACACAGTATTTGGTTAATAATAATGAGCAGATGGTGGGGAATTTTATCTGTCCAGGGCATACTTACCTCAATCTAAAGGCTTCAGCTTTGAGTACCAAAGCTTTAGAATCAATCAGGAAGATTTGTAAGAGCTTCTGGTATGATATAGGGTTGATAGAAAATCAGTGGTGCAGAGGGCATGGAGTGTAGTAGTCATCTACTCTCATTTCCTACTGGTCCCACGGCAAATAGTAGATGTTACAGATTGCTTAAAAGTCAACCCCTGTAAAGCTCTTCGGGCATTCGAGCATGAGAGTTGGAATCTTGAAGTTAATTACTTATTAAGTGAAGTTTAATTTTGTAATTAATGTTGCATGACCTTGTTTGAGAAGCCTCGTTCTATTCACTGCATAAGGAGAAGGCAACGGCAGTCCAAAGAAACAATTCCTTCCAGGCTGAGCTGGGTGAACCTAGGAGTTTAGTTGGAATTACAAGGGCACGGGTGAGAAGTTACTTACAGAAGAAGCCTGAGCATGCTAGGGGCAGCTGCCTCAGTGAAGTCTACTCCATGCCACAGTGATCGTTAATCACATGCATATTCTTAGCGAGGGGCCGGGAAGTGACTAGTGTGCTTTCTACACAGTGTGAGCCTTTCCGGGCACTGCTTCATGCGCCACGTTATGAAGGTGGTGAGCTCTTTGTATTTTCTGGGAGAGATCCTTTCTAGTAACCCCTATCCTGTGAGGATCTCACACTGAAAAATTACAGGTACTCTAATTTCAAGATGGCAACAGCAAGGCTATGCCCAGAGGATGGAGTCTTACAAAAGCTGGTATTACAATGCTTCGCAACATTATTTTTTGTATTTTATCAGATTGGGAACATCCTATTGAGGTGACACAAGTAGCCTACTTCAATGGCCCTCTTTATAGACTCTAGCACCCCAAAAACCTCATCCTGAGATTAGCAGGAGTAGGACTGCCAGTCCCACCCTGCCTCGGCCTGCCTGTCATGTAGCCTGGCAGCCAGGTTAAACTTCCTCTCCCCTATAAGGAAGGTCATGTCCAGCAGCACCTGGAGTTCTCCTCACGCAAATAAGGCACTCTTAGCATCCTGTCCCTGCCCAGTGATGTCCACTCACCCAGAAACCCCTACCCACCCCCAAAGGTTTAAGTAGCCTTTGCCCCCCCCCCCCCAATTAAACTGGCTGTCTCACTGAAGCTTGTCTCCTGAGAACTCCATTTCTTGCTGCTCTCACAGCTGCCTGAAGTCTCTTTCACCCCTGGCCCCTGCTTCCCCTCTTGGGATCCACAGGTCATGGTCCAGACCAATTGTACTGAAATGGGCGGGAAATTGTAGCCTGAAGGGCAACTGTACAAAACAGAAGTCTGCTTCCCAGCTATATGACCCGTAAGTGATTTCAAATAAAATAATTTAAAGACCACCTCTGACTCACTAACATCAGTTTATCCGTGTACAACCTTGGCTCATAGGTTTTTGTATACACAATACAATGTAAGTGTCAGTTCCATTTTTTTTTTTTTTTTTTTTTTTTTGGTAATTTCTACATTACGCATACTTTTGCAGTTAAGGGGAGTTTACTTTTTCAGTCTTAAAATCAGGCAAAGGCTTCTCTTGATTTCAATCATTTTAAATTCTACTATATAGATTTGCTAATCTTTGGCAATTGCTCAAACTTGTCATTGGAATTGAATCGAAAATAAAGGAAGTAGGAAACCTATTTCCTGGTAGGAACTTCAGCACTTTGGACTTGGTATGGGTTGGCTTGCAGGGACTAAGGGGAGAAGTCTTTGTTTAGACTTCTGCAGAATGTTCTTCACTCAACACTGTGTGCACAACAGAGAAGAAGGGAGCCTCTTTGTTGTGCGTGTCTCTCCTGCTTGGTGAAAGTCATCCTCAAAGATCTCGCCAACTGGACACACTGTTTTGTGCCTGGATTTGTAGGTCGCTAAGTCACTTTTCTGCAATGAAGATCAAAATGACGCTCCACCAGCTTGAATCCCTTGAGCTCCGCTCTGATATCGTTTAAGAAGATAAGTGGCAGAATTCCACAGCACGCCTTGATGGATGTGCCTAGAGATGCGTTTAGTGCCTGGTCTCCTTCCCACATGGCACCTCCCGCTGCAATTTATTGACACCAGATGTCCTTTGTATCAGTAAGACTTGTAGCAATGTCTATTTAAAGTTAAATTGAATAATTGAAGCCAGAGCATCTTACTTTGAATGAAGTAAATCAAAGCACATCACAGTCATAAAAATGCAGACGAGAGAAAGCATGAATGAAAGAAATTCATTATAAAAAAGAAAGCCAGACTATTAGAGACTGAAAGCGCTGATTATAATTTATCATCTCACACAACACTGATAGGAATCAATTGGTAACTGGTCAGGGTTCTGAGACCAGAATTAGCAAGCGTGCCTCCTCACTATATAAATTAGGCAGGCATCTTTTGTCAGAACGACCTTCTCCATCCGAACTCATGCTCGACAATTCTTGAATGGCTTTGGGGATCAGACACAAAACCTCTGGCTAATGATAAGAGACATGGGCCTGAAATTTAACCATTTGACCAACGTAATGCTTTCAGGGATTTTTTTTTTAAAACAAATCAAGGCTTACCTAATGATTGATGGTAGAGAATGGGGACATGTTTTAAAGTCTGATTTAAAAGAAAACGAAGACAGGAAGGGCTGTGTGATTAGAGAGGTTCACAGCAGACTATGAGCCATAAGCATTAATAAATGTGGATTTTAATAGGGAAAGATCTGGCGGCCTGCAGACAGAAAGAACTTGGACTGATTGAACATAAATGAGAACTTTTAGTATACCTCCTAAATTGAATATCATAAATATGCCAAATAGTAATACTAATTTAAGAGCATGGAACAAAGCTACTAAGCCTGAAACTAATGTGAGAGCATGGCAGGATACTGTTTTAAAGAAATTAGATGGTATGTTTCATATATATATTTAAATTAGTGGTCAAGTAAACAGATTTATCCTAAAGAATTTTTCTAGAGAACTTCAGGGTTGCAGAAAAATCACTATATAAATTTTGATATGTTACTGGAAAGTTATTTGGTTTTGTCACAGTAAGATAGCAAAGCCCATTATATAGGATAATTTAAATATTTACTTACTATTTTAATAGCTTTTGATTAATCATAAAACATAACAATGATAATCATAAGCTGAGGGATCCGCTTCTCCCATAAAAGAGGGTTTGATTCCATTTAACTAGAAGGCAGACTCCTGGAAATAAACTTTTTGGATAGCGTACACATGGCTAATAAATAATGCATTTGGCTTTCTCTAGATGATGATAGTATTCAAAGGAGCCACATGAACTAAGTAGAGGGAGCTAGCCTTGTAAGCAAAGCAGGAAGAATTTTCTACAACCTATGGCCACTGGAAGAAAGAATTTAGGGGAGCCTAGGAGAAAAGGAAACAATAGTAGTGGTATAAGCAAAACGGTAGCACCAAAGGCAAATAAAGTTTAGCTTATATCGATACACAATCTTAGCTATAATTTGGAAGATAAATATTTCAAAATTTTAGAATTATGATGCTTAATATAGTACAGAATTTCTTTTAGTTACTACAAACATCCAGAGGGGGAAAATCACACTTTTAATATTAATACTCTTTGACAAAAAGGGACCATTATTTTGGCAAATATGAGGGAAATATCCTTTCACGTAAACATAAATAAATGTAAAATATGTGTGATTCAGCTATGTGTATAAGTATATTTGTATCTATATATACATATATACTATATATACATATGAATGCTAATCCATAAAAAATGAAATCACACATTTGTGAACTACTCTAATACCGAACTTGCATACTAGCTAATGAATACAAAGGAGACACTTAATTTTTTTGTAATTTTCCAAATTAATGTACCAGTAATTCGAGAAAGTGCTTAGTATGTATCACTAAGTCTGTAGTAAAAGTATCAGCTATTAACAAAAATTGCTCATCTAACTTCCTTCCCATTCTTACAATGTTTAT
Organism: Acomys russatus; assembly: GCF_903995435.1. NCBI lineage: Eukaryota > Metazoa > Chordata > Mammalia > Rodentia > Muridae > Acomys > Acomys russatus. The sequence goes on from NC_067141.1 coordinate 50,219,498, forward strand.
AAAATTTAAAGAGAGATTTTCCATTATCTCTAAAGTTGGTTGTGTCTTTTTTTTTTTTTTTTCTTTGTCAGTTTGGGTATAGATATTTTCTATTACTATTCAAATTAACTGCACTCAGTTTGCATTGGTTTCTTGGGTTGTGGGGTATCTAACCCGGTTAGGTCAGTGAGTACTATTTTTCTGAGATGCTAGTGCACCAACACAGACTGAGGCTACCATCGCCATCTTTTTGCCATATGCTTAAAGTATGTATTGGCAAAAAAAAAAAAATTATTACACAGACGCAGACAGCCTTGGGGATCATGAAAATCTGCATCTTGCTGTATTTCTTGAGTCTAAAAGCAAGATGAGTTTATTATCCTCCTTCGACTTTGCTACATAGACCAACAAATTCTATTTTTAAATGAAGGCTTTTTGGTGTGTGTGTGTGCGTGTGTGTGTGTGCGTGCGTGCGTGTGTGCGTGTGCGTGCGTGCGTGCGCGTGCGTGTGTGCGTGCGTGCGTGTGTGTGTGTGCGTGCGTGTGTGCGTGCGTGTGCGTGCGTGCGTGCGTGTGTGCGTGCGTGCGTGTGTGTGTGTGTGTGTGTAAAGAATCCTAATGGATGCAGTAGCAGCATTATATATGCAACAACACCAATAATAACAAAAGCTACGACAAGATTAGTCAGCAAATACTATAACTTTTGGATGAGATGGAGTAAGATGACAAATTCTACATGAATATTTGATAAACTTATTCCAAGTCTCTGTGTATACTCAGAATTAAAAAACATGAAGGGAAATTTTAGCTTATGAGAAAAAGAAAATATAGCAATAGTATTAATCTAAGAAGTCGATGAGCACATGTTTTTATTTATTTTTTTCATATGATTAGGCCTGAAGTTTAATGACCACGTAAGAAATAATGTTATAAGTATGTAACAGTTATATAGATGGAATTATCCCAAACCTACACATATTAGATTGTTTAATTTTCACAAGCCTATCAAATCCATACTGTTATTGTTCTTCATTTTTAAAAAAATGGAGTAGAAAAGAATAAATTAACTGGTCTAAGATTTGATATCTTGGCATGAACCTAAAGAAGGAAAAGTCTTTCCTGAAAATGATCTAAAAAGTCTTTGTCTTACTAGTTTAAAGGAGAAAGAAGGAACAGTTGGCTACATGACAAAATTTCATTCAGAAATGAATTTAATCTACACTTAAATCACCCAGACCCCAGGTTCTTAAAAGAAGGCCATTGTCCAGTAGGGGAAGAAGGAATAGACTTATGGGTAAAGACAACTGGCCATGTCTGCTAGGAGCTGCTGGGAACAAAACTAAAAAAAGAAAATTAGATCTTCCTTTGTCTAAATAGTAAAGAGGCAAAGTATTAAATATGTCCAAATTCAAGAGGTTGTTTCTTAGAAGCCAGCTTGAGTTTGGAATAAAGTCTATTTTCACAGAAGATATAGATGTGATGTCAATTAGAAGGATGAAAAGAAAGAGGGAAGAGGAGGGGGCAGCAGGGAAGCAAAGAGGAAGGGTGAGAAATAGAAAGTAAGTTCTCATAGAGAGAAACTTAGAGACAAAGGGTGGTTTTAATTGATGGAAGAAAGTGGGTCTATGTTGGCTAACATTTCTCATTGTAGTACCCAACTGTTTTTTTAAAAAATTATATATATATGTGTGTGTGTGTGTGTGTGTGTGTGTGTGTGTGTGTGTATGTGTGTGTGTGTATAGATAAGATATTTGAAACCTTAGGTGAAACAGGTTAGTAGTAGGTAAATACATAAGAATTTGGAATTCTTATTTATCACACTGAGATAATCAGTTTGAGACCCCCCCCCCCCGCTTTGGGACGGTCCCGTTGTAAAATCTAAGAAACCTGACCATTGGTGGTAGACAGTGAAAACTCGGGGGTAATGGTTCATCTCCTGTTCAAAGGGCATCATATCCATGTGTTTGTGTTCTTCTGGAAGAAAAGAGATGAGTACCTAGTCATGCTCCGTAGCTTTGTTTATTCAACTCCAGGGGAGGTATATAAATGGTCTTATTGGACTATTCAGATAGAAACTGTTACTTGACCTTTCTTTATTGGATCAACTTTCAGACATCCCAACACTCCAGAAATGCTCCCCTAGCCTGTCTCTTCTATCTGCCTATCGAGAAGTCTGGATAAATGAGCACACATACTCATGGTGAAGTCCATGCCCTCCAATCTCACAGTTACCTGATATAATAGTGACAACTTGATCTTTCCATTTTCTCAGTGTCTTACAATATTTCTAAAACTGATCAGGTTGCCAGCAGGAACAATGGATGACACTTTCCCTATTCTCCCTGTCAGTGCTGTCTAGTAAACTACTGTGCAACAGCATAAACCTTCTGACCGGTGTGTAGCCATTGGGCATAAGTGACTGTTCAGCGTGTGGAATGCGCCCATTGCAATGCAAGAACTGCATCTTAAGTGTGTTGGAAGCTCAACTCATCACGCGCTGCCTATCATATCAATGATGTTTAAATCCAAAGCAGAGGTCACTCACCCACTCTTCCCCAACTCATCAGAGAAATAAACTTAAGAGTTACTGGTAAGGTTAATTGAAATTAAAATATTCTATTGTGCTTTTAACTTGGTGACTGTATTATAAGGGAAGGCTCTTAATTAAGCACATGTGATTACAGAGGAGGATGACAAATTGTCTAGAGAAGTCCAGAAAGAGATTCTGAAGATGTGCTACTGAAAAATACCCACATATTTAGATAGTAAATAATAGGCCCACAGTGTGTGTGAATCTGCAGGACAGAATAGAACGGCAGATTTCACCCGCCTTTATAGTTGCGTCTTGGGTTTTAAGCATTTTGGTTTCAAGATGCCAAATAAACACAAAATATCATCAACAGAAATGAGATGTCACTGAAATAAAACAGATGTCTCTGTTGGCTCTATAAAGGAGATATATATATATATATATATATGTATATATATATATATATATACACACACATCTTATTTATATGGTGCTTGCTGTGTGTTAGTGATGCGGAAGTAATTGTTTGAACACGTGAAGGAGCATCACAGGAACAGGAAGCTCAGGTCATGTGCCCATCTAGAATGTCAACAAGACATTGAGAATATCTTCATTCAGTCACAGGCCGTGTAGGTTTTTCCCACCTTAGTTTCTTTCTGTACAACCACTTTCCCCCTTGTTTTTCTCACCCCTCCTCCTGCAGGCTCTCTTCTATTTCTTGGCCATGTATGATGTTACCACACCATTCACAACCTAACCCTCCAGGACAAGGGCTCCAAAATAAATGTTTAGAATGTCTTCGCTCCAATTACACATTCATCATAAGCTCAGCTTTAGCCAAATGTCTCAAAGGATGAAGCAGACAAATTACTGCTGTATTACTTCCCCTCATCAGTTGTGATGCTGTGGTTAATCACATGTGGATGAAAATGTAGGGTCATTTATACTATTTCCTTTCTACATATCAGAAAACTGGAATTCAGAGACATTAAGGAACACACAACATAGCAATGTTTGCAGGGGAAAGTGCTTTTGTTCAAAAACGTTCTGTGTTCACTTTCAGGTTCACTGTCAATATTTAGTACCAAGAATTTATAGCAGACAGGAAGTAAATGCATTCTGAGACTGTTGATGGAGTCTCCACTGAAAATTAAATTTATACAGAAACTTTCCAGGCAACAATTAGATCTATGAGCTTATTGTGCATGCACATTACAGAGAAGCATATATATTTGTGACTGTATGTATATGTGTGTTACCTTCATGAGAATGGTCATGACTTAAGCATGGAAAAAATTAGACCTGTGTTTGTCTTCTTTATGTACATTTATACTTCAAGTAGCTATTCTTAAAAAACAAACAAACTGGAATCACATTGTTATTCAAGTACAGAAATATCTAAAGGTAGATTTCAGGTCAAGAACATTGGCATTAACTAAATCCCTCTGGAATTGTTTGTCCTTGAAACAGAGGAAACGGTTGGTCAAACACAATGTGATTTTTATTAAATACTTGTTGAAGGTATAAAAGAAACTGCCTGAAAATGCAAACAACAGGATCTGAGTGTCTATGAATAATCCACTGAGAGTTACTTACCTTAGTAGCAAACACAGCTGGAGAGTACAGTCAGTAGAAAGAAAACGGAGAAGTGATCATGTGGGCCAAGCTTAGGTTTAGCTGCACAGTTTTTGAAAAGTACAATAACTGAAATTCAATTTGTATTTTGTATATTTCTGTAATATAGTATAGTTATTTTCACCCTCTCTCCCTCCCCCTCTCTACCTGGAACCTCCCCAGCGAGTCCTCTCCTACTCCCAAGTGCTCCTTTAACAATGGGAAGATTGGGAGGTTGTAATTGGAAGTGCATCTTGCTCTAGAGTGAGACCAGTTGCAGAGAGTCAAGCAGAGATACTGATAGTCCATTGAGGAGGTTTTTGTAAAGATCCATGTGAGGAATGACCCCTTGACCAGAGTGATGATGGCACTGCAGAAAATGGATGTAGTGTAGTGACAATTGCAAGGCCTAATGAGAACACATGGGAAGAAAGTAAAAAGCAGATGGAATAGATGACTAGGATTTTAATTTTCAGAACACAGAGGCGATTGAAGGACTAACACAATTAAGGAAATCTCCAGAGTCATAAACTTAGATTTAATTATATTCAGTTTGAGGTAGTTTTTGGGCTTTCAGGATGAGCTACCTATCTATAAAGTTCAGAGAAAGAAGTACAGGCTTGTGGATGGTACTTAAAAGTTAATGACCAGCATGAAACAACAGAGAACAAAAGTACAGAAGAGGAGGCCTAAGCGAAGGATGATCTGGGAAGTGAATGAACACACAACTCGAGGAAAAATTAGAAACCGGAAGAGAATGGCACCATCAAGACAGGGAAGAATGTCATAGCCGGTAGCTGAGGGACCACATGCCGCTGAGAAAATGGTGGAAGGAGACCAATGGACTCCTTTTGTCTTTGTTTTAGTATTGGAACACAGAGCTCATGATTGACTTAAAGAAGAGAAATCTGGGATGAAATTAGAGAAGCAAAAGTGATCTTTTTAAAGGTGTGAACGGGGAGGCCTGGGAAATGGCTTAGCAGCTCAAAGCACTTGCTAGCGGTGCAGATCTGGTCCCAGCACCCACATGGTGGGCACAGCTGTTAACTCCGGTTCCAGGGCATCCGATGCCTGATGCCTTCTTCTGCTGTCTGAAGGCAAGGGGCACACATGTGGTACACACACATCTATTCCGAGAAATACTCATAAACATAAAATAAAAATTGACAAGAAAAGAAGTGGCTATGCCATCAAAGAATGGGAGAGGGCTATAGAGGGAGAGGTTTCTTCCATTGTTAGGATTTTACTTTTCTGATTAGAAAATCCAACAGTAAGATCCAAGTGAGAGGAAGGACTGCACAAATAATGAAGAGTGCGTTTTCACAAGGAGAACTTTAAAAACGGTCCCTTCCCTGAATAGGTACAAGAATATATGCCTAGAATTCACTGTTTTGTCTGATTAATCGTTAGACATACAGAGTGAGAGAAAAGTCTGAATGTCTATGGTTCCTCCTCAAAAGCCGTGTTAGGAAGAAAGAGGAGGACCTTCATCCAATCAGCTGTAGAAGAGGAGGAAGCACTCTTAGGAGCCCTGCGGGGGGGTGGGGGTGGGTGGTGAGAGTGGGAGTGGGGGTGGGCCGGGGAGGGGGGCTGGGGGCTGGGTGGTGGGGGTGGGGCGCGGTGGGGGGCGAGGATCTACAGTATGAGGAGGCTCTAGAGTGATTTCCGTGCCTTAGGTTGTTTCCAACTCAGGATTCCCGTTTTCTCCTGAAGTTCATCATAAGGCTGCGGTACACACTGAGGAGAGGGGAAAAGAATGAAAACAAGATCCCTGGAGAGGACAGACTCATTCTCAAATCCTCAGAGAGGCCTTCACTGGTCCTGGCACGAGCTTCCTGGAGGTCGGTGGTCAGGAATCCGTGTTGATTTTCTTTTTATTTACTTATTTATTTATTTTTTATTAATTTATTCAGATTACAACTCAATTGTTATCCCATCATTTGTATCCTCTCGTTCCTCCCTCCCTCCCACCCCCACCCTATTCGCCTCCCCTAGGTCCATGACCGAGGGGGACCTCCTCCCCAACTTTATGGTCACAGGCTATCAAGTCTCATCTTGGTAGCCTGTCTATTCTTTGAGTGCCACCAGGGCTACCCACCAAGGGAAAGTGATCAAATATGGGGCACCAGAGTTCATGTCTGAGCTAGTCCTTGCTCTCCACATAACTGTGGAGAATTTTCTGTCTATTGGCTAGATCAGAGTAGGGGTCCGATGTTTACTACTTGTATTGTCCTTTGTTAGTGCAATCGTTTGAGCAGACACCCCTTGGGCCCTGATCCACCTGTTACGATGTTCTTGTAGGTTTCTAAGATCCTCTGGATCCTTCTATTTCCCCATTTCCTATATTTCTCTTACCTAGAGTCCCCGTAGGATGTTTTCACATCTATCCCAATCTCCTGGTAGGTTAAGACTGTCATGGGACATGCCTCTTGGGCTAGTGCCCAATTATAAGTGAGTATATACGTGGTGGCTTTCACATCTCCTTCTGTAACATTTTCCCAGCAGGCCTCAGTTGCCTGTAAGCAGTTAGGGAAACAGGAGCTGGCCTGATCATTTTAAGGCTCAAGATAACTCTCATATGGCACAATGAAGTAAGTAAATAAATAAATAAAAGCAAACGTCTTTTAAAAAACACCCAATAAACTGTTTTCTATAAAGAGTTTTGTATGTTTTCCTCAAAGGAGAAGAGAAAACTGTCATTTGTCACTTTTCAAAAACGGCGGCTTAATGATTGTGGCTTGATCTATAAACTGGGCAACTCAACAGCAGCTGCTGTGACTAAGAAGACCGCTAATCTCAAAGAAAGACAAAGTAGGACAGTACAAACAGGGCTTTCCAATCGCAGAGGAAACAGTAGCCTTTCAAACAATAGACAAATAGCTGGCAAAGGGCAAAGTCAGTGTATGGAGCCCAGAAGCCTGCATATTTCCTTCATATGTAAACGAAGCCCACAGTGCCTTGATAACAGAGGTGCTTTCAGATCAAACATTAACACTTTCCCATTATTTTATTTGTTATTACTCTGTTGTTTCCTGGATATATGAAAAATTTCAAAAATAGAGTTTGAAAAAAAAAAAAAAAAAAAAAAAAATCCCCACACCAAAACAAAACAAACCAACCAACCAAACAACAACAACAACAAAAAACCCTACCATCCCAAAACAAACAAACAAAAACAAAGAAATAAAACCATAAAGGCAATCATTCTTCCAGTAAAAATTTATACACTTTGTACTGATTACTTGTTGCTGTAACAAAACGCCAGACAAAGACAGAATTCTTACCTTGAGGAAGTGTGTACTGTAGCTCACAGTTTGGGGGTACAGTGTACTATAGCTCACAGTTTGGGGGTATGGTCCATCACATCCGGGAAGGCACAATGGCAGGGCATGAAGGTGGAAAGTACCAGTCAGAGAAAAATGTAAGCTTTCTGCACTTAAAATTGACTGACTTATTTTGTAATAAACAAAGAAACCGAAAGCTCTTTAACAGAAGAATAAAAACAGAAGAAAAAAAATTAAAAATATCACAGAAACTGCTGCTCTGGTGCACCTGTATAGACACAATTAGGCATTCCACATAAGGTATCGTGATTACATAGGTTCTTGTTGTTAAAAAAGAACATTGAAAGCTTAAAAGTTTAAATGCAACAAAATATACCCTACATTAACATTGTATTTCGTTTTAAATAAGAAAAAGTTAGATATAATCCAATCTTTTTTTGTGAGTACTAATACATTCTTCAATTATCTCTGGGTTTTAGATTTTTGTTTTTATAAATTTTTTGATAATTTTGAATCTAGTCAATACAGGAGGATAAAAAATTTTTTTAAAAATGTTCAGATTATTGTGGCATTAATGGCCTTAATGGAGTTTACTTGCAGTCCTCCCTAAGGCTAAGTAAGACTTTTGTTTGTGCATGAACACACACACACACACACACACACACACACACACACACACACACACACACACCATGCTGGATTGAAAGGCTGTGCACATGTATGATATACTTCTTAAAAGACATGAAAGATAGTCCCTATTAAATTTATCTGTGTATATTAAAATTCTTGCCTCCTGTCAGTAATAAGATGGATGTTGCTTTTCCTTCCGCTGACTCTGGTCAAATGCTAAACTAAGCTAAAAAGAAAATAATTTATTCCATAGGAGGAACAACTTGCTTTCAAATGTGTATTTTAATTGCCTTTACATTTTGTTTAATTAGGGTGAGGAGTGCACACTGGAAAGCTCTGTATGGTACTGATTACCATTTGGAATGCAGCTTCCCGATTGAAGTCGTAATAACTACAAGTCAACAGAACTTGTATCAATAGCTGCAGCCAGGCAGGAGCCACCACTCTGATGTTATGTCTCTTGTCACTAGCATGTGCCATTGTGAGCCAGGCTGCAGCGCAAGGCCTGTCTGCTTCCTCACAATAGCCCTTGCTCCCAGGGGAATGGGAAGGCAGACAGCGGCTTTTCTCTTGCCTTCAGCAGACACTCATAGGGTCTGTTACTTATTATCTCTGGAAGAAAGGACACAGGTCTCCACAAGCAACTTGAGCTTGTATCAGCTCTGAGATCAGAGAAGATGAGTTAGGTCCTTAGGCCCCCTCTGCGAGGCAAACTTTATTGTCAGTGTTGCTGATAAGAGTTAAGATGCAGTGACTTTAACTACATCTATTTTTATTAATGTCTTTGTAGGAGTTGATTACCTCTCCTGCAGGGAGGAATAGAGGCTTCAGTGTAGACAGGGAGACAGAGAGAGACAGACAGACAGAGAGAGAGAGAGAGAGAGAGAGAGAGAGAGAGAGAGAGAAACAGAGACAGACAGAGACAGAGAGAGACAGAGACAGAGAGACAGAGAGAGAGAGAGAGAGAGAGGAGAGACAGAGACAGACAGAGAGAGGGTGGGGTGGGGGAATTTTATGGACCCCACAATTACAATTTGAGAAAAACACCCTATTGTGTCCATCAACAGCCGACTGGATAGCCATTTCACTTACCATAGGAGACTTCCTTATTCACCTCATCCTGGTGAAATCACAAAGTTAATCACATTTAAAAAGTCTTTCACTCACTTTCTTTTTTAAATTAAAACAAAACAAAACACCCATGTGACCTAAAAAGGAGTCTTGGACTAGAATCCAGGGGTGCTGATGTCTGACCCTGACAGTAGTGGTGAGTGTACGTATGGCCTAGGAAGATGGCTCAGTACCTCTGCACCCGAGGTTCCTGGGCTATAATATAGGGCATTAGAGATGGTTACATCAGAAGTTTTGGGGAGGGAGCAGACTCAGTTCTCAGATACAAGGAGCCATTTTCTTCACTTGGTTTGACATAGCTGTAAATTTCAAACACTTTAAATTAATACAGATTTACTCAGGCAAGCTGGAGGCCCCTCAGTTTACTTACACTTTCCAACCAAATATCTGTGCATGTAAAGAGCAAAACTGTATTTCGGCAGGGCCACCTAGGAGCAAGAATAAAAACCAGCTGCAGCGTAATACTCTCAAGGACAGGCCTTGGTAAGAGTTCTGAATGTGTCTGTTCGTGATGAAAACCAAAGGGAAAAAATGCAATGTTATATTTCCCTTTCATTGGATGGAAACTAATAATACATAGAATAAAATAAAGGCACCAACCCCAAGGCTTTCTTCTTTTTTAACTAGAGCATCTGCGTGGACATCACGGAGCCACCAAGACTGAATTCTGCAAATCCATCAGGAGAAAGCTCATTTCATCCTGCATGATCGAACACAACGTAGAAAAGTGACTGAGAACAGAGACATATGGACACCGATGGCCCTTGGGCAGAATCCTGTGGCCTATTTTCCTACTAACGCACCACTCCAGAAGCGATTCTAGTTTAGGCTCTGCTAATGGTGTGCTTGCTGTCTGGAATCAACCCCAGATTGTATTTTTCTCTTAATTGTTCAAAACCCAAACCAATGTTTGCTTCATTTTCTTTCTTTATTTCTTTCTATTTTTATTTGCAAGTAGGATTTATTACTCAAATAGTCTTGTTTTTCTCTATCCTTAAATGACAATATATTTACCATTGGAAATGATAACATTTCATTTGCTTCATTTTTATGAAGCAAGACTCAGATTTACAGTAGTGGGCTGGTACAGCTGATAAGAAAATTGCTGAAGCTGTACCAGAGGATATTGAGATTCTAGCAATATTATTTCCTCCTTGAATTATTGAGCTTTGTGTAGACAGACGGAATCTTGCCATCCCCAAGAGACTTACCATTGTGCTGTGCTTAATCCTCACACATACACTTAAAGCTTGGACCTGACTCTTTCCTTCTTGGAACAAAAATGTTCCTCTTTTTCCTATGCACGTCTCAAACGTGGTTTCTTCAGGACAGCAAGAAAGATTCTCCGCACATCCACGTTCCTTTCTGGTCATTAGAAAGCACACTGGCTCACCAGTCATGGACCAGCCGTTCTTCAGCTCATCCCTTAATGGTTCTTTCTTTGTCACTTAGAATCAAGAGACTACAAATTTCGGGAATTCCTTGTTTTTAATGGCTGAGTATTCCATAGTGTATATGTACCACAGTTTCTTTATCCATTCTTCTACTGAGGGACACTTAGGCTGTTTCCATGTTCTGGCTATTATGAATTAGGCTGCTATGAACATGGTTGCACACATTTTCTTGTTGTGTGCTAGAGCATCTTCTGGGTATATTCCAAGGAGTGGAGTGGACAAATGGATTGAGCTAGAAATGATCATAATGAGTGAGTTAACCCAGAAGCAGAAAGAATCAAATGGTATATACTCACTTATTTCTGCATACTAGCCCAAGGGGCATGTCCCACAAAAGCCTTCACTTACCAGGAAACTGGGACAGAGGGGAGGACATCCTATTGGGACTCTAGATGAGAGAAGCATGGGAGAATGGCAAAGTAGAAAGATCCAGAGGGTCTTAGAAACCTACAAGAAGAACATTATGATAGGCAGATTTTGGCCCAGGGATCCCGCTCAAACTAAGGCACCAACCAAGGACAGTACATGCGGTAAACTTTAAACCCCTACCCAGATCTAGCCAATGGTCAGAACAGTCTCCACAGTTGAGTGGAGAGTGGGATATGACTTTCTCACGTACTCTGGTGCCTCACATTTGACCATGTCCCCTGGAGGAGGAGACCTGGTGGCACTCAGAGGAAGGACAGCAGGTTGCCAAGAAGAAACTTGATACCCTATGAGCATATACAGGGGGAGGTAATCCCCCTCAGGAACAGTCATAGGGGAGGGGAATAAGGAGAAAATGGGAGGGAGGGAAGAATAGGAGGATACAAGGGATGGGATAACCATTGAGATGTAACAAGAATAAATTAATAATAATAAAAAAAAGAATCAAGAGACTAAGCCATTCCTTCTTCCAAGTGCTCAGCCGGCTGAGAAGCAAATCCAAGGGTTGGTAGGGAGGAAAGATCCTATGTTTACTCGAGGCAAGGTTGAGCTGGAAAACAAAACAAAACAAAACAAAAGATGCTTTGAACCCAACGAAGTTGAACGTCTTAATCTTTGTCCTCTAAACTGAAATGACCAGAAGCAGGTAGAAACGCAAAACGTGTCAGCTTATGTGGGGAGAAACAAAATTGTGCCTAGAATGCTTCCCTGTGTGTATCATCAGGTATGGAGGTAAATCTTATAGAAATTTATCCCTCCCCTAATTACCTAAACAGAATTAACTAATTAAAAAAATTTTAAATTAATTGTTTTTGCTTCTTCCTTGGCTTAGCGTTTTTTTTTTTTTTTTTTTTTAAACCACCGTAGTAGGTACTTAAAGAACCACTCTGCACAAGGAATATTTAGAAATTTCTGATGACATTCATATGAGTAAGTGAGAATCATATTCATTACCCACAGGGCTGTTCCCAGGTTCACAGCTCTAAGAGCCGCCGATCCTGGGGAAAGCAGAGAGCAGGACCAGGAGACTAAAGCTGTTTCAAGTTTGTGCTATGGCTTTCTGGATGCACGCCAAGTGTTCAAGCATCTTTTAAAAACCACTAGATTTCCTCGTAGACAAAAAAAAAAATAATTAAGAAAGCCTTTGAGGAATGGTAGAAATTGGCGTCCACCCACCATTTCAGCATGATCCCTAGGAAGCCACCACAGTGATACATCAAACCCCATAAAGAATGTTATTTATTTTTTTTAAAAAACACCCTCTGTGTTATAAGCTCATGGCACATAGAAATTTTGACTTTTAGGCTGTTGCCTTTTTTTTTTTTTTTTTTTTTTTTTTTTCTTTTGCAACAACTACTTATTAGAATGGAGGGGGCAGGCAAACAATAAAAGTGGTCCTGATGACTGCTCTCTAGTATTGGGGCCTACCATTTTAGCTGGACACGCAGCCGTCTAAATAATGACCGTATTTAGCCCCTTGATCCATGTAGAACCCTATGTCTACATTCTTACCAGTGTAGCGTGACAACTTCAGGGAAGTGTCATTAAAGATGTGATGGAGCGGCTTTCCTCCCTGCTTAACCTTTTGCTTGCTGGAAAGCAAATGGAATGGCTGGTGTTCCTACATTACATCTGTCATACCCACGATGAGACCCATGGCCAAAACTCACACAAGAAAATGGCATGTGAATGAATGTGGGCGTAGCTGCCATCAGAGATCTGAGAATTGCTTGTGCCTGAACTGTTGTATGAACGAGAACGCATTTCCTAATTGAGCTGTGTGTGTGTGTGTGTGTGTGTGTGTGTGTGTGTGTGTGTTTTCTGCACACTGGACAAAGAGGTTAATTGTAAATAGCTGGAGATTAGGGGAGAGCATTCACAATTCCTTTCCAAGAGATTTTTTTAAAGACCTGAACTAAAAATGTGAGGATTTATAGTAGGAGAACACAATGTATAAAATGCAAATTATTAAGATACCACCAGGACACCAGTAACAATCCATAATCAAATTCGTTATTTTTTCTTTTCTGAGATAGTCTCAACTGTGTAGACCTGGCTGTCCTGGAACTCTCGTTGTAGACCAGGCTGGCTGCAAATTCCTAGAGTTGTGGCTGCCTCTACCTCCCAGAAACTGGGATTGAAGGTATGCACTATCATGTCCAGCCCAAATTTGCTGATTTTTTTTTTTTAACTAAGATAAAAGAAAGATAGCCGGGTATGGTGGCGCACACCTTTAATCCCAGCACTCGGGAGGCAGAGGCAGGCAGATCGTTGTGAGTTCGAGGCCAGCCTGGTCTACAAAGTGAGTCCAGGATGGCCAAGGCTACACAGAGAAACCCTGTCTCGAAAAACCAAAAAAACAAACAAAAAGATAAAAGAAAGATAAATAAAAGTAAAAACAGATTCTCCAAGTAAGATCTTCACAATAAATCAGGACAGGGTGGTTAAATTTTGGCATAAAATGAGTACAAAAATCCTATTAATTTTCAGAAATTTGGTGACTTTTGTAAAAAGGATCATGTCTCTCCTCCATTACCTTTTTTTTTTAATGGGTAAAGGAGCTAAGGCATGTATGAAGAGCTGCCTAGCTTAAAGCTACTTAGCCAGTAACTTAGAAAGTTGAGACAATATTTCTTTACTCAGTTGTATGTCTCTTTCATTGTTTAATGCGCAGCTATATTTTTCAAAATTATTATTAATTAATTTATTCATTAAATAAGTAATTGAACATAAGCTACATGCAAATCTTTATACTTTGTGTAGTATAATCTTATAAACATTTTAAGGATAAGGAAAATCCCCCCTGCCTACCCCCCCCCCCCCCACTTCAGGGTACATACGTTTTCTTCCCTTTGCTGTAATATGCAATGAAGTAGGCTGTCATCTAAATACCTCATAAGACATAAACTAATGTGATATTTATGGCATTTTATAGTAGGAAGAGCAAGAGTAGGAGTTACTGAAGATGCTGGTATGGCATTGGTATCCTAGAGAGTTGAAGATTTGTCATTTGAAAGCCTAGAGTCTGTGATTGCCATCATTTTTTAAACAGTGTGTAGGTGTTGTCTTCAGCCATGGGGCCTTGATGTCAGTTTGTGGAGAGTGACCTACAGTGTCAGCAGCAGGCTGAGTTATTTGGGGGTTTCTTTGGGGCCCCTTTGGACAACAACTCTGTTAGATGTAAACCAATCCCGGCACTGAAAGTTTCATTTGGTGACAAGTGATGGCCAGTTGGGGCCCTGTCTCTTGCATTATTCGGTGATTTCATTTAGATTGTTAAGGCAACTTTTCTAACCAAAGGTATGTGTATTTGTGTTGCTACAAAGCCACAATGTACATAAGAAATATCTATCTATATCAGGATTTGCCTATGAGTGTCCATAGCCTTATTTTAATATCTTAAACTTAAGCCCAAATACTTATCAGTGAGTGAATTAATACTATAAATGTGGTATATCCATACAGTGGAGCAATATTCAGTGATAAATAGAGATGAATGCTACCTGCTGTCTAGTGGTTATCTCTAAATCACTGTGCTGAATGGAAAAAAATGACAGGGAAAAGCAAATGCTCTCTATTACAACTACATAAAACTCCATGAAAGCAAATAATTTATGCTAGCATCAAGCAGATTATCAGGGAAATAAACATAAAGTTGTATTTCCTGTGCACCTCTATTGTAGTGTTCTGGCATATAAAGAGTGTCCCAGATCAATACTCGTATTTTTGTCTCTAGCACTTCCCTGCCTCCATGACATCATCAGAAATAAGAATATATATACATTATGTCTTACTTACTCTAGCCTTATCCAAGATGCCAAAGTACCAGGATTTAATTACTTTCATGGTTTAATTTAATAATATTTAATAATGCATATATATCACATGTTCATTTTAATAGATTCTATATCTTGGTTATTTTGAATACTACCACTATAAACATGGACTTGTAGGTATCTCTTTGATATGTTAAATCATGTCTCTAAAATATATACCAATAGTGGAGTAGCTTGACATGTAAGTTCTAATTTTAGCTTTTGAGGGATGTCCACACTATTGTTTATAATGACTCTACAAATTTACAGTTTCCCTAACAAGAATTCCATTTTCTCTGCATAATTACCAACATTTCTTATTGTTATAAACCCTTAAATAGGCTCTTTAGAGTATCAAGCGTGACAGTCCATTCATGTAGTTCCTCAAGCATTACATGCCAGTCACAGTCTGCTTCTAAACATGTACCAAGAGAAAATATTTTTAAAAATCTTTTTTTCCATCTTGAATGGGTGGGGAGATGGGAAGGCTATAGGAGGCAACGATGGAAGGGAAACTGGGACCAGAATATATTATATAAAAAAGCATTTTCAACAAAAAGAAGTGTTTGCAAGTGTCAATATACACACAAACCTTCTCAAGTTGTTTTCTCTTCTGCATAGAACATCACTGAGGTAGTTATTTCTCTAATTTTATCATGTACTTACACTTCTAGGAAGAATAGGGATTTTGTTTTAAAGACAGATACAGGGTACGAGCCAGAAGCAAAGCTAGAATCATGTAGGTATTCTGAGCATTACGGGAACTAGACGTCCAGTCATCAGGATGAGGGATGACATTTGGTATAAGAATGTATTGTGATCAATCAAATTATAGAAGCAAGTTATACTAGTATCAGTTTCAAAGGATGGTTGTTGAAGATAACAATCCCTCTCGAAAGTATCATTGACCACTAACTTGAAGATAATATCTTTCTTATATTGCCATTTGTTTCTACACAGGTGTAATTGCCATGGTGTGTTTTGGATATTCCATAAGGAAAACAGAAAAAATTGAGTTTCAGCATCTTTTTGTTAATGTGTATTTCTGAGACTAAGATTATAGATGAATAAATACACTTTGAGAGAAATAATAGTTGTTACCATTGTAATACAATGTGCTCTTTCTTTTATTAATATGGGTTTTTTTTTTTCCAAAGTACCATTTAGGAGTTTTAGCTTATGGTGGCTGTATACAGCTTTAAAATTTTAACACTTGGGGAGAGGAGGTCCCCCTCAGTCACAGTCATCAGGGAGGGGAGTAAGGGGAAAATGGGAGGGAGGGAGGAATGGGAGGATACAAGGGATGGGATAACAATTGAGATGTAATAGGAATAAATTAATAAAATATATTTTTAAAAAAACAACACATGAGGCAAGAAAAGAAAAAAAAATTTTTTAACACTTGCCTGTCAGAAGTAATAAAGCAGAAGATTGTTTTTTGTCCATTTACATTGATATATCTCTTTTCTTGAGCTGTAGAAGAGAGTGGATTCCTATCACAGACGAAAAAACAAAACAAAACAAAACAAAAACCAACCAACCAAACAAAAAAACCAGTTAATTGAAACAGCTCCTTGGAACGGAAACTTGACCCTCCAGGAACTGAACTTGCCAAGCTGCTGTGGTGATTCATATAAAGTTTTGGTAGAAAGAAGTTGATTCTGGAAACTGTGAGAGATATTTTGGTGAAAGGTAATGACGTACATCAAACCAAACGATTTCCTCCATTGCCAGTTTAATAAAAACGTTTGTTATTATTTTCTGTGTTCTAAAATGTGTGAGGATGCTATGCCTTCATTCTTGCATGACATTCCTGCCCTATTCTCTCTGCCTACATTTAATTTTTTATTAGTTTTATATCTTTTATTTTATGTGAGAAAGTTTTGCCTGCCATGTGCATGCTTAGTGCATGTAGAGGCTTGAAAAGGAAGGGACACTGGATCCCTTGGAAATGAAATTACAGATGGTTGTAAATTACCGTGTGGGTGCTGGGAATCAAACCTGGGTGCCCAGCGAGGGCAATAAGTCCTCTGAACCGCACAGCCATCTCTCCAGCGCCTCTGCCTGGATTTTAAAAATAGGAACTGGCAGAGTTATAGTTATATCCATGCTTTGTTCTGATTGAATAGGCATACAGATTTGAAGACCACATATCTGAAGTACATCCTATCAGCCAAAGACAATGTGATGATTATAATAATGAGAAACGGCAACTACTGTGGTATGGGAGACGTAATGAAATTTAAATATTAAACCAATTTAAATATTACATGGTTTTCCAAATCATCTGTCAGGGTATTCTAAATGTCAGGCTTCAGAAGGAGAGAGTGTGGTGAGACATATTGTGGGATGGTCATGGCCAGTACCTCTATATCATAAGCAAAGGTGACAGGTACAGACTAGAAAACTGATTTTAACTTTAAACCTTTATATGGTTCCTAACAACAGGGGCAGTGAAGTATGAAAAAATGCTAAATTATCTTGTTAAAATAAAACTAACACTTCAATGAAGCTAAGATTTTACTTATTTTGGATATTTATGTAATTAATGTATACAGTGCACACCCTTTTCACAATGTTTATAAGCCGTGTAATGATTTTAAGCAATGGCATTTTCTTAGCATATAACATGGTCCTTGATAAATAATATGACATAGTTCTAGGAGCAATAGTAAAAGAAACTACAGTGACTAACATTTACTGAAAAAATTCTACATTTTAGCTACCACTACAACCAACTACATATAATAACATGTTTAGTACTGATAATTATATAATTAGCAAGCAGAATTGTTATTCGTATTTTACAGTTTAAAAGCAAAGTGGCCAGGATTTGAACACAGAATCTGGCTTAATAGCCCATGATCTCAGGTGAGCAAGAGTGACTTGATTCAAGTGAGCAAAATACAAGTGATTCAAGAGTATGGATGAAAACATTATTTTTAGAAGTTCACGTTACTTAAGTCATTCTCCACTTAAAAGAGCTAGGTAGGAACTGGGCTGTGTAATTCATGCAGTGTTCTCTCCACGGGGAAGCAGAGATCCGGGAAGCTAAAATCCCTCAATTAAAGCCACAGATCTTGTCAGTTCAGTACCTAAGCTTGCTTACTTAAAAAAAAAAAAAAAAAAAAAAAAAAAAAAAATTAAATTTATTCATTGTATATTATGATACAGTCCCCTCCTTCCTCTCCTTCTGGTTCCACCCTTTCACCCTTCATACTCCCTTTGTGCTCAGAAAAGGGGAACGGCCCCCCCTGCCCCCTCCCTCCCACCCCCAGCCCTCCCCACATCCCTGCTTCTTTACAATCACACCCCAACACATAAAGTAGCACTAGAACTAAGCACACACCCTTCTACCGAGGCCAGACAAAAGCAGGCTACATAGTGTATGTCAGATATGGACTCCACTTGCTAGGGGACCCACATAAGAACCACGCTGCCCCTATGTGTTGGGGGGGGGTTAGGTCCAGTCCATGCCTGTTCTTTGGTTGGTGCTTCAGTCTCTGTAAGTCCTTATGAGGCTACATTAGTTAAGACTGCTGTCTTCTTGAGGAGTTAGTTCTTGTCTCGCTGGGACCTTCTAACCTTCCCCCCACTCCTCCGCAAGATTCCCCCCCAGCTCTGCCTAATGTTTGCCCGTGAGTTCCAGCATCCAGTTTCCATGCACTGCTGGGCGAAGCCACTCAGAGGACAATTCTGATAGGCTCCTGTCTGCAAACATTGCAGCGTATGATTAATAGTGTCAGGGATTGGCTCTCTCCTATGGGGTGGGTCTCAGGTTGGGCCAGGCATATGTTGGCCAGTCCCTCAATTTCTGTTCGTGCCTACACTTTCAAAGGGGACGAATTCGGCCTTTTCGATCCTACCTAACATTAGGCAAACGTCCACACTGCTTCATGTACTAAGGGAAGGGAAAAACATTACCTCCAGACTTCACTGGTAACATTCAGACGGAAAGTAGAAAAACTTAGGGCACAAGAACAAGACAACCCCCCCCCCCCAAAGCTGACTGTCTTAGAAAGTTTTTTTCAGCTTCAGCCAGAGAAACTGGCATTGATCAGTTTTTCTCGCTGCCGCTAGTATTGCTATTCTCTCGGGTTTTGAATATTTAAAATCACCCCTTTTAGTTGTATTTTTCTTACAGTGTAGCACTTTCTCACACTAGGTGGCGATAGAGAGTCACCATGCCTTGCTTTTTTTGTTTTTGTTTTTTGTTTTTTGTTTTTGGGGGGGGGGTTGTGTTATACTAAGAAATAAAACAAACAAACATCCCCCTCAAAACAAAACAAAAACCCACGGAATTAGTTTCGTTCCATGAAAAAGAAACATTACTTAGAGACTCTGCTTGGGGGCCAGAAGACAGCAACATAAAAACTGTTTTCTCTTTTCTAACCAAGACTCTGCCCGCACCAGCACCAGCCCAGTCACCACAGATCTCTGTATGTTTTTATGCCTAGCTTCACATTAGAGTCACTCAGGGAACTCTGTCCGTGTTCAGCCCCTTCCAGTCAAAATAAACTGTTTTTTTTTTTTCTCTTGAAATTGGGCCCAGATATTTGGATATAGTTCCAAATTTCAGACTTCATATTTAAACAGGGTGACCTTTGCTATATTTCAAAGTGTTTTTAATGGGGCCGACGACTTTGAAAAGGATTTTCACCAGGTATATGGTGTGGCCACAACTCAATAATTTATAATAATAGTTTAATGCAAGACCTGCCCTTGGCCAAAATTATAATTATGAACCAGTAGGTCAATATGCTCTGTTATTTCAGAGAAATACTTACTCTAATTATACATTAGAGAATGAAATTTCCTATAAAATAATTACTTATTGAATTTTTCATTCACTATTTAGAAGCAACCAAAACCAAAAGCTGAAATCGAAGTGTGCATTTAGATAGTTTGACACACGCAGGAATTTAGTATGTTAGTACGCAGGATGGCAGCAATCTTCAGAGACTGTAGTATCAACGGAAGCTTGATTTGAAGACACCTTTGTTGTTCAGGGTTTTTACAAACTAAAGTCTCTCCATCAGTCAGCCAAGCCCCTCTTTTTTGGTTAAAGTTAAAAAAGAAAAAAGACCGGCTTATTGAAACGTTTAATTTACTGTCTTTCTTTACTATGAACATAGGATTCACCTGTGATGAGATTAAGAGTGATAAAGCTTATTTTCTGGGGGTTGGGCTGGGGAGGGGAGAGAGAGAAGGAGAAAACATCACCACTGAAGGTGACATGAGATTGGATGGCAGGCACGGTCCGATAAAAAACAGTTGGAGGTCTCAAGAAATAATCTGCAGAGAGGGGACTCTCAGGCCAGGGAGGAAGAGTGAGTGACAAAAGGAAGTAAGAGAAGTAAGTGACCTGCCCTGCCCAGGCTGTTATGCATCTCCGAAGGTTAGTCGGATCCAAGAATGCATGCTGCTTGTTGGGTCTGGGGACTGCCCCTTCTGGAGGGGCACCTGGTTCCTAGGCAAGGCTGCCTGGTGAGCTCTGGAGTCAGATTGTCCAGGGACTGACTTTGGCCCTGATACCTCTAAGCCATGCACCTTGGAATCAATTAGTTTCAACAAGGGAGCATCTCTTTCCTCATCTCTAAAATGGGAGAAGGAACCCTTCCCGAGTCCCAGGGCTCCTTCCAGGAGCTAAATACTGAGGACTGGGGAGGTGGCTTTGAAATAAAGCACGCTTGCTGCTGCTCTCCAGGAGGATTCACATTCTATTCTTTTTACTCCCATCAGGTGACTCACAACCACTTGGAACCCTAGATGCAGGGCCTGTCCATGGGCATCTTCACTAATGTATACACACACACACACACACACACACACACAGAGAGAGAGAGAGAGAGAGAGAGAGAGAGAGAGAGAGAGAGAGAGAGAGAGAGAGAGAGAGAGAGAGAGAGAGCATAAAAACTCGGGCCCCACCTCAGCTGGGAACTGCTGCTGTTCTGACCCAAGCAACTGGGAACTCTGGAGGTGGGGGTCCAGGATTCAGCCTTTTAATGAAGAATTCCAGGTTTTTTGGATGTGCACTAGAATGTGAAGACTGACTAAATGAAAGCCCTGTCGCCTAGACTGGACGTGTTATGGGAAGAGAGCTCTTCAGGGAACCACGCTCAACAAGGCACAGCCGGCCCTATTGCAGCACTCACCTCAGAATAAGTGGGAGAGCAAATAGGACTTCAGCAGTTGGAAACCAGTTACCAGCCAGTTAAACCTCGGGCACTCTTGTCAGAATAAAGCTGTGGGTCTGGAGCTGGATGAGCTAGGCTTGGAGTAAATTGTGTGTTGGGAACACTCTCAGCTAACTCTGTTTATCCTTCAGAAAAACAAAAAACAAAAAAAAACAAAACCCAAACAGACTGAAGATTGTCTTAACGATTTTCTCAAGTAATGGTGCTCCAGAGAGAAGGCTCTTTGCTTGTTTGTGTCAGTCATGTTAAATCCTCTGTTTGTTTGAGTGAAGTAGAAACAGGCTTTCTGTATTTGTCTCCTTCGCTATCTGGCTACAATACCCAAAACAGAGATATCTTTATTTTCCTGGCTGATGCCCCTGGTTCAAAACGACACACTAATCTCAAACACTTCTTGGGGTACATCCAACCCTATCTCCATCACATCACCCCTTATCTGCTAGTTGGTACTGTCAATCACTTTTGCTCTCTGCCTGGCTTACTTCCCAGTTGTATTACAAGCCACCTAAGGCCCCAGATCTGCGTCTGCCCACCTCGGGCATCTCCTGTCTATTATAGAACACTGCAATTGTTTTCACAGTCCCAAACACATCCCAGGAAGCTTTCTACATGGCAATCCTACATGCTTTAACCATATAAGAATGTACATTTTTCACTCATTAGAGTGCTATAATTACCTCACTATTTTAGCCGGACCACCTACCATTTTGTATGTATCTTGTTGCTAGCTGGCTCTAAAATACAAAGGAGGTCACAGGCACATTTCACCATACATCTAAATAGTATCCAGATGCATCTTGCTTAGCTTTAATATATGGATCTGCATCATCTCATTTTAAAACCAGTGGTGTAAATGATAAAAAGGTCTAAAGTAGCTCTGCATGCAGTTCACAACGTTAGTCTTAGAAAACACAATAGATTAAACATTTTAAAGACTACACAGCACATCTTTTGAACCTAGGCATAAAGCATAACATTTGAAAGTGAGTATTTTTTATAAAGAAGGGTCTCTAGAAAATGAAAGTATTTGCCAGCTTAATTATTAACACATTCCTGTCCTCTTCACTTTGCACCAACAGATTTGCTGAGGGCCAGAGGACTGTATTGTGTTGAGTAGAGTCACATGCTAAAATGGAAACAGTTGGGGTGAGAGAAGAGGGAAAACCCTCCACAGTGAAGCTGAAGTTAGGGATCCCTCCTCTGAGCCTTAAACCAAGTAACTGTTGGGTCACGCCTGAAAATGAGAAAGCATTGTGAGTTTGTTAGTCTGTGAGTCACCGAAACTGAATTAAAATTGTACGATTAAGTGAAAGGGCTCTAGGCTGAGATATGTAACCTTTTCTGATGTCGTAGAAAGAGACATATGTGCAAAGACAGTGACAGACTGTTGACAATAAGGATTTCAAACTATACAGCTTTGTGGGGGGGTATTTTTTCTAGACCTTTTGTAATTTTCTAGCTGGCAAAGCTTCTATTACTTATTTTATTCTTAACCTCATAATATTTATTCTTCCCTGACAGTAAACAAAAACAAATAACATTTTTAATGAGGCTTTTTTCTTATAACTAATCTGCATCACTTTTGCTAAATAATAAAATCTTGTTCTTCATTTCTTCACATTATTAAGAAATATAACCCTGACTAAGAGCTTCCCAAACACTGAGGCTTATGGGTGGGTATAGTGTGGTGGGAGGGTTTTATCTTACAAACTTTCTATAATATTCTCATTAGTTCTGAAAATATTTCTAAATAGATAAAATTGTGCTCAATCTGTTTTTTCCCCTTAATTGATTCTTTCTCAATTCTCCCCCTTTTTGCAGGCTTAAAAATCCCCAACACTTTTCTCTGAATGCCCCCCCCCCCAACCCCCAGCTGTAGGACTGGCTTATCTCCACTGGCTATAGAATTTTGAAATAGAAGCCAGAACTAGTTGATATTTCTATGGCTCTTTTGCTGACTAAGGAAGCCAAATAGCCAGTGATGCTATCAGTTTTAATCTAGTTAACATAAAAGAGATGGCACCTAATTTGCCTTTCTGTAGACATGATGGCTTAAGGAAGCCTCGTAGCCTTCCTTGTCATCGTATCACTTTCTTCTAATAAAAAATCCTCAGTGGTTTAAAATTGAACAGTTAAAGTAAAAATGCTGCTTTACAAGAACTACAAAGATGGAGGGGATGAGAAAGGTTTATGCCTGGTAGACAGATCCGATGTCTGAATTCTACCTCAGCAGGACACCAGGGATCTAGAAGAACCCTGACCTTGTGAGTTAATCATCCCGTTAAAGTTAATCTGCAGCTTTGTGAAGATGCATACTAATCTGAAACTAGATTGATAAAGAAAAACACACATATGAATATAGGTATCTCTCATTAGGATAAGCACGAAACTGAGGAAAGAACACGGTATTACCCCATCTAAATGGTCAACTTGGACTTTTTACACACTTGGTAATTAGGATCTGCAGAAACACCCTCGTCCTCCTTCTCCTCCTCCTCTTCTTCCTCCTCCTCTCCCCCTCCTCCTTCTTTGTTGTTATCATCCTTTTCTCCTCCTATCATCATCATCATCATTAGTGAAAGGCATGTATGTTTCTTAATCTTTTCAGTCCTGAAACCCACTTCAAGGGAGAAGAAGTGATTGCTCCCTGTTGGACTACCCGTGATTGATTGATAGCAAGAAGTGATTGCTCCTTGTTGGACCACCCGTGATTGATTGATAGCAAGTATGCAGTAAAGATGGAACCTTTTGCCATTAGGATTTTGCCAACTTCTTGCTTAAAATTTCCAGGGCTTCCAGTTGTCTGGAAAAACCTGCCTATGTGAACACTCCCTGAGTTTCAGGTACTATAGCATACTATATGCCAGGTACTATAGCTACGATGGCAAATTATAAGGTGTGTGGACCCTTTGGAGGCTCCCTTTAAACTCTGCCATGCTCAGTATTAAGCTTCCATTGTAACCTGTTCCCTTTGGCATGTTTTTTTTTTTTTTCCTGGCTTTGGACCTCTTTTGGTCCTAAGTATGTGTCTCTGTTTGCTGCTATCCCGTTTGTTTTTGGGACTTTAGCCACAGTCACACACATTTTAGATTTTCCTCCCCCCTTAATTTACCTGAAAGCAAGTTTTATCCTACCATTCTACAATGGTATTTGTTTTAATTTCCTCTGACTTTGATATTCAGAGTGCTCTGTGCCCCATCAGAATGCGGGGAGATGGTGAGTTGCTGCCTCCAGATCTGTAAAATCCAAATCTGTTTTTTAGACAAACAAAACCATTATATATACATGCACGTTTGATCTTGAGAAGCACTGCTTTTGGATATGTTGGAATATATACCTGGACGCTCTGGGAGGAGACTGTCCATCTTCCAAAGAGACACTTTTCCTTATTTAGAGCTAGCTTCATGTCGCCACAAATTCCACCTGTAAGTATGTAACACAGTCTTTGGCCAGCTTCAATTGTTAGGATCCTCTCACATGATTATCTTAAAAACAGGTGGAAATAAATACCATGCCGTTTCAGTATTATTTCATATCAAAGGAGGACTGCTATTTAATTACTTAAACAGCTATTTGCATCGCATGATTTCAAATTTCATTGCACCTGAAGACATCTCATCTTAGCTCTGCTTAATAACAAAACACTCCAGCACTTAGGGATCTCCGCATCTAGGATTCAGGGCCTCAATGGCTGGCACAGTCCCAGGTTGGCGAGACTGAGGGATGGGATTTTCACTCCAGTCTTCTTTCTGCTGCATTATTTTTCGTCAACCCCCTAATGACCAATGCACTAGAAATATGCCATGCCATATGCTGGAAATCTCATCTCTGTCTAATATTCATGTATGTATTTGCTTCCTTTAAGAATATTTTAAATGTGTTAAATCCTGAAAATATCCAATACACTGACCAAACATTTTTAAACATTTAAAAATAGCTTAGAGAGGCTGGAGACATGGCTCCGTGGGTATGTAGAGCTCTCCTGCAGAGGGCCCAAGTTTAGTTCCCAGCGCCCACACTGGGTGTCTCATGACTGCCTGTAACTCCAGCTCAGGGATTCCTATGCTCCTGGACTCTGTGGACACCTGTACTCACATGCCCATCCCACACCACATACACACACACACACACACACACACACACACACACACACACCCACACCACACACACCAAATACACACCACACACACACACCACATACACCACACACACACACCATACATACACACGCACACACCATACATACACACACACACCACACCACACACACACCACACATGCACACATACACACACCACACACACCACACTCATACCACACACACACCATATACACACCACACATACACACCATACACACACACCACACACAAACACACACCACACACACCATGCACACCACACACAAACACACACCACACACACCATGCATACCACACACAAACACACACCACACACAAACACACACCACACACCACACAAACACACACCACACACACACCATACACACACACACACACACACACACACACACACACACACAACACCACACACTTAAAAATCGTGAAATAAATCTTTTTAAAACTGAAGGGATAAAGTTCTTTCTTTGTTTAAAGGCACCTCTGATAACTGGAATAACATTTTAATTCTCTGAACTTGAATCCAATAAAAGAGACCCATTATGTGCACTTAACAAGCAATATTGGCATGGAATTGTAAGAGTCAAACTCAAAAATAGAAGGCTATGTTCTCACAGGGGAAAGTGCAGTCACAGACTCTATGATGACATTTAGCCCTGTGGAAATACGAGTGTTCTGTAGCGTTCCAGCACTTAGACATCAACTCATGGTGGTCTCAAGCTATGTTTTTGTTCTGGCACATTAAACAGAATGAAGACATATGTCTAAATTTAAGACATCCTTTTAATGCTCTGTGCACGAGAGCCAGCTGAGAAATTTGAACTATTTCAAAGCACTAGAAAAGGAATTGTAGACACATCCTTTGTTTGGGCATATATTTTTAATTATCCTGCCTTTTAATATTCTTCTCCATTTGAGGATAATCAGACAAAATGGATCCTGCTGGGTATTGTCATGCTTAATAAACGTAAGACTGAACATCTGCAAATATGGCGACAGTGTGGCGCATAGGACGCACCAGTGACCAGGCTGCACTCTGATGTAATTATAACAGCACACAGAGCTGCAAGAATGTAATTCCCTGTTTACATTGGTTCTAGCACTCGGAGTAAACTCTCTTTCAGTTAGGTGCTAAGCAATTTCTAGCGGGTAAGCATGCAGGCTAATGAAGGAATGCAGTACATGTGCAGTGTAGATAGTGCTGAGGGCAGGCAGATGAAAGGCTGTAAGCTCTCAGGGCTGAAGGCTGCAGCCTGAGGTTAATTCAATCAAATGCTGGCTGTGTGATCCTGAGCATGTCCCCAGCTTCAGCAACACTCCAGTACAGCGCTTATAAAGCTCATAATAAAGAGGAGGCATATATGTGCCATTTCCCACATTCTCTTTTTAATTTTTTAAAAAAATTTTTTCATTTTTCCACATTCTCTGAACCTGTTTAAATATTTACTGTTCATTTGACCATTCACAAAAAAAAAACAATTAGGAAAGACTAATTGAAGTGCATGGCCCAAAGCTGCTAAATCTCACCTATTGGGGCCCATGTACAAAGGGGGCAGTGGATAGGGGGCTCTGGAAATTGATGATACTTAGGAGTCTGAGGTAATGAAAGCCAGGTTCTTTGTTGTCAGACATGTAGGGTATGAAAGTGGAGAGGGGTGGCATTGTATTAGAATTCAAGGTATAATCAGAAGTTCAGCATTTTATAGACAAGACATACACCCACATAACCCCCCCAAAAGTAGGCACACATTGTGCGTCTATTCATATATATGTATATATGTATTATATGCATATGCTTATATAATATATAACCACACGACTATATACAATTTATGTTTGTTTCTCATCTGTTTAAGATCCATGTATCATCTATCTATCTATCTATCTATCTATCTATCTATCTATCTATCATCTATCTACCTATCACCTTTGTATCTATTATTTATCTCTCTATCATCATTTATCTATTATCCTTCTATCATCTATTTTTTATTTATTATCTATCTATCTATCTATCATCTATCTCTATACTATCATTTATTATCATCTATTTCTCTATAATCTATTTATTTATCTATTTATCTACCTATCAATCATCTATCGTTTATCATCTATCTCTCTATCATCATCTATCTATTATCTATCTATCTATCTATCTATCTATCTATCTATCTATCTATCATCTATGTATTAGCTCTTATCTTGAGGCTGTTGAAAAAGTCTGAGAACAGCAAAATTATGACCATGTACATTTAGTATCCAGGTCTTAATTTTCCAACATCATTTTCTAATAAAAGGAAACTAGAGTGCACTAGAAAAACAGGCATCCTAAGGCCAAATTGGGAGAGAACAGGATGGTGCTATAATTTTCTTCTCCCTCCCTCCCTCCCTCCCTTCCTTCCTTTTCTTTTCTTTTCTTTTCTTTTTGAGAAAGTGCCTCACTATGCACCCAAACTGACCTCGAACTAGTGATCCTTTCTTCTGAGCCTCCCGGGTACTAGGATTGTGGATTATGAAGCAATCCTGATCCTAGAACTAAATGTTTTACCAGAGGGCAAGGAGAGGCTCAGAGAAAATTATCTACTCAACGAAGAGAGAGGCTAAACTTGATGCCTTCGAGCATCAAAATAAGATGCAACAATAGAAGATTAGAATACACTGGAACCTGTGGGTCCACAGGGACAGAAATAAATATATGTATAAAGGGTGGATGTGTAAATGGATTTCAATACTTGGAAGGCCGATGCAGGAAGATTACCCCAGTTCAAGCCCACAGAATGAATTCCAGGTCATCTTCGGTTTCAGAGTGAGACTTAGATTAAAAAAAAAAACAGGGGCTGGAGAGATTGCTCAGTGAGTAAAAGTTCTTGGTCCATAAACTCCTGAGTTCAAATCCCCAGCATCCATGTAACTAGCTAAAGATGGAGCACTCATTCGTAAATCCATTGCTGTGGGGAGGAAGGATGGACACACACACACGCACACAGAGCAAATGGATGATAATAGCAAAAGAATCTGTAAATGAATTAGAATGTTCTTCCTTGCCATAGAAGGTTGACGTAAAAACTACAGTAGTAGAAAAACCACCATTTGGTAGCTATTAATGTAACAATCCTGAAAGAATCACCAGAGGTGCCACAACTAACAGGTGAGCAGGAAGCAAGAAATGGGATTTTATGTTGTCTATACTATGTGCCATCAAACTATTTATCACTTAAAAATGGAGAGACGAGATTTCGCATGGAGAAGCCTGGCAGACATCATCCAATAGCTAAGCGATTATTACAATCAATAGCAACTGTAATATCATGTGCTAGTCATAGTGAGCCAGCATTTGAATCTGGGCAGGAGGCAACATCATCATACCGAGCTTTTTTTTTTTTTTTTTTTTTTGGTTTTTCGAGACGGGGTTTCTCTGTGTAGCCTTGGCCATCCTGGACTCACCTTGTAGACCAGGCTGGCCTCGAACTCACACCGATCCGCCTGCCTCTGCCTCCCGAGTGCTGGGATTAAAGGCGTGCGCCACCACGCCCGGCTCATCGCACCGAGCTTTAAGGGCGTTTTACACAACTGATATATGGCCTTTAAGGCAACCCAAGTTGTGCAGGCATGGTGGCATAACCCTGCAGTCCCAGCGTCTGGGAAGCAAGACAGGAATGTCCCCAGTTGAGGCATTGTTTATAAATGCAGCTCAGATTCCTATGTCATGGTGCCATGGGTTAAAGGAAGATAAGTGTCCACTTTGGCATATAGTTTACAAAGATTCAAGCCTACACATAGACTTCTATTTTTAAAAGGAGAAGCTAAAAAGAAAGAGGACAGCATATAAAAGAAAAACATCCATCCATGTAGTACCAGCCTTTCAATTATGCACTCACACGTCATGTATCTTCTGAAAACAATTGATTACTTCCCCCTTTTCTTTTCCTTTCCTTTCTTCTCCTCCCCCTCCTCCCCTTCCCTCTCTTCTCCTTTCTGTCTGGTTTTTTATTTCCTCTTCCTTCCTTTCTTTTTTACCCTCCTATGTGTGCGCATGTGCATCTGTGTGCTTGAGCATGTGTATGTGTGTCTGCATTGCACCTGTGTGTATATGCATGCATGTGTGTGCATGAGCATGCGCTTGTGCCACAGACTGCCTGTTAAGGTCAGAGGACAGCTTACAGGACTTGATCCTCTCCAGGGTCTGAACTCAGGTTATCAGGCATGACAGCAGTACTTTCACCCACTGAGGCATCTTGCTGGTAAATCCTTACGTATCTGCTACCATTCATTCTTATGGTAACATTCATTTAAACAAGTACTAGCTGGTGTATCACTGTGGTTTCAATATTTGTTTCTCTGATGAGTAATACTATTGAGTACCTCTTTTATATATTTGTTGCCAAACTGTACATTTACAGAAATGTGGTTTTGGGTCCTTTGTTGAAAACAGGTGATAGAAATGGATATTCTACTGTTCTTGATTTCTGAGGCAAAAAAAAAAAAAAAAAAAAAAAAAAAAAAAAAAAAAGAAAAAAACTCGTAAGTTTTTTGCTATTGAATACATACTGTTAACTCTGGGTTTGTCCCATGTGGTCTCTTCTGTGCTAAGGTACATCTTTCCTGTGCCAAATTTATTGAACTGTGAAGGATGTTAAACTTGTTAAATCCACTCCCTGAGTCTATTAGGACAGTCATGGTTTCTGCCCCTTGTATGGCTAATAGTGTGCATGACTATTTGTATATGATGAAACCACTCAAGGCCCCGAAACTTTCTTCATGTAGCACCTTCCTCTATACAGCAATCTAGTGTCATTGGCTATGTTTTATTTTTGGATAAATAACCTGCCTCAGTTTATTCTTCCAGCTCCTTAGTGATCTGTGAGCCAAGTACCACCTGCGGGGCTTCTGTTTATCTAACAGTGCGTATTTGTAAGAATCTCCAAGTCAAAAGCGTGTGATCTCTCCAAAGGCACGGGGTCTATCCCTCATTATTTTCTCAGCAACTGCTATAGGACTAGGTGGCTATTCACTAACTGATCTCAGTTTTCTTTGTGGCATTTACTAGTCCAGTATGGTCTGTGTAGAGTACAATATGCCATGTTAAGGAAATCATTGATAACAGACACCATCCTACTGTTGCACCTGTCCTGGATTACCAGAATTTTTAATCTTTCAGTCATTTTATTTATTTATTTTTTTATCTTTTTGCTACGGTGTAAACGTTTTGTAGTCTAGAAATTAACATGTTCAAGGAGCCTTCCTCTCTGCTGCATAGCTTTTATAGTACTGAAAGGTGCTATGTATGCTGCTGGGGCAAAACCACTCAGCAACAGTTTTACCCAGTTCAGAACCCCATGAACTGCAATGATGACCATGTGATATAATGCTCATGGGCGTAGTAGTGGCATAAATGTTATGGGAGTTACCACCACTTGCTAATTGGATTTAAAGCCTAATCCACAAGAAGAAACACATGACTGCGACTATAAATCTGATCAAAATTGAGAAGCTCATAGGCAGAGAATCAAAGTGCCCTCTAAATTTACATCTCTATACCCATAAATTAGTATAGCTATCAGAGCTCATCAGAGAAGTATTTTTTTCTTTCCCTGTGTGTGTGAGTGTGTGTGCGCGTGCATGTGTGTGTGTGTGTAGCAGATGGGTAGCTAACACAGAAACTCATAACTGATCAAAGTGCAGAGAATAAATATCAGTGGGATTTGCAGCCACAAATTGGCTATGTAAATCACTATCTCCATTAGGCTTGAGGGCCATGGTGGGAAGGTGAGCCAGAAGGATTGCAGGGACCAGATGTCGGGATGACTGGGGTGCACTGGTGCACTGTGAATATGACAGAATTGCGGAAGCCATGATCTCATAGGAGCTGAGGTTGATTGAACAAGACCAAGTCAGTCAACATTCTAGCATGGAGCTGGTGGGGCCACATGAGTGACTTTCCCTCAGTGAGAAGCCATTGACAGTGATGGCTTTTGGGGGATATAGTTAGATTTCTTTAAGGGTGTGGCTCTAGAGAGGCTGGCTACCGCTCTCCAGTGGATGGCTTTATATCCATGAATATTTAGGCAGTACAAATAGAGTTGATATATCTGTCTATGTCCACAAAGTTGGGAGGGAGAAGGAGGTGGCAGTAAATATGGAAAGAATTAGGGGGCAGAGTGGAGAAGTAAATATGATCAAAATACATGTATGGAGTGCTTAAAGAACGAAAACATGTTAAGAAAAACCTAATTCTCAAAGATAACTAAATCACGAACATATAAGGCTAAAATGCATTGTTTACTAAAATGTTCACTTTATAAAATAATGAAATAAATTCCACTAAGTAAAGACATTATGGAATATTTGTCAAAACAGGACATTTGGTGACTTTTTTCTTCAACCTAACTATTATGTTCAGCAATATAACAAAAATACTTAGAATTAATTCTTCAGTATAGCCCTGGGGATTTTGTTAGGTTTATTAATGTGAAAAATTTAGTTAGAAACCATTGCTGCAGCTAGGGGCAATGGCACATGCCTGTAATCCCTGGATTTAGGGAGGCAGAGACAGGTAGATATATCTGTAAGTTCAAGGCCCATGTTCTACAAAGGGAGTCTAGGACAGCTAAGTCTACACAGAAAAAAAAAAAAACCCTGTCTGGAACAAACAAAACAAAACAAAAAACAACAATAAAGAAAGAAATCAATCATTTCTGCATTGCCTTCTAGAGACAATAAAGAATAAAATAATAAAATTAGAACTACATTAACACATTTTTGATTCTGTTTCATGAAAACCATGAATAGCCTTTGACACTTTGTAATTGAACATTGAGTCATTCTGATACCATGGCATAGGGTGAGTTTTGTGACACAACCATTTGATTTCACCGGGCCATGATTTTC
Organism: Acomys russatus; assembly: GCF_903995435.1. Classification (NCBI taxonomy): domain Eukaryota; kingdom Metazoa; phylum Chordata; class Mammalia; order Rodentia; family Muridae; genus Acomys; species Acomys russatus. The sequence continues at coordinate 50,251,583 of NC_067141.1, forward strand.
AAAAGCACAGCCTACAAAGCAGTCACAAGACTTTGGCAGAGGTGCCTTGCACTTAGTCCCCGGGATAGAGGCTTTGTCGTTTGTTTTAGTCATTCTTACTTCACAAGAATTCCACAGCGCAGCAAAATGAAAGAAAAAATATAACGAAAGGGAGAACACAGTTTTCATGTGGTAAAATTATATGATTCTTTAAGTAATGGAATTCAAGGAAAGCCAAAATGCACACACACATTTTCTTTATTCATGAAGGCTCTGCTGCAGAGTCCACTCACACACCACTGTTCTGCTGCTCACATCATTGACCACCGAACAAATTAATGTCTTTATACGTCAAAATAAATTCCATATGAAGTTCTGATATAGGCTTGTCCTATGACTGTACAGAACCCACTCAAATGTGACAAATGCAAGGTATCTACTCATAAAGTTTTCCTTTGGCCGTAAATGTAGCTGAACGATAGAATATGCAAAGGCCCTGGGTTTGATGCTCTATATCACGCACGCATGCACACACACACACACACACACACACACACAGACACACCCCGAAACAAAACAAGTCAGCTGGAGAGGTATTTATTGCCCAAACGCGAAGTGAAAATTCCCATGCCCAGAGCCCACAGCAGGAGCCAGCCCTGATGGTGGACACTTGTCTTTCCAGTGCTGGGAATCATAAGCAACAGGATCCTGGGACTGCTGTCCAGCCAGCCTAGTCACAGAGTTCCAGGCAACCGAGAGTCCCTGTGTGATGAAAACAAGGCGCTGGGCTCCACAGAAAGATCGCCTGTTGGTTTCCACATGCGTGTGGCCACACGCGCACATGACCCCACGTTCATACACACAAACAGCAGCAGAAGCAGCAAGAGGGCAGCGATGACAGTGAGGACCAGCTCTCCCTTTCTGCTCCCTGTCCTCTACGGAGCTTTGGCTTGCCCTCTGAGTCGGCTCCTTCTGCAGCCTTTGCGCTGGTGTTGTGCAAGTCACCTGCAATAACTCTAAGTTTTCCTAAGTACCAAAGCTTTGGCCAAAGGGAGTTCCTAGTGGTAACTGTTTGATGCTCCAAGAATTTCTTTCATTTGATCTTCTGGATCCTGTAGCCTTGCTGTCTAATATAAGGGATTTTGTGTTGCCAAATTAGCTTTCCTTCATTGGTACTATTTAACTGAGATATGACTTAAAGATTTTGCAATATAAGGGAAACTATGGGTATTGTGATATTTTCCGTAAACATCAACCAACCCTCAGAAGGACTGCATGCAAAGAAGCGACATTATATCCTTCAACTAGAAAACATAACAATCAATTATTATCCACAGTGATCTCTATTCATCCTGGAGCTGCTGTCTGTCCATACCGACTCCACCAATTGATGCGTTCTCATTAACTTCATGTTATTGGGAGGCATAGTCAGATTGGAAGAAGAAGAATTATCAACATTCTGTTTTGCAGTTTTATGCACTCCTCCTAAGGTACCAAGATCAGAGTCTTCATACCAACTACAAAATTGGTGAAACAGATGGTCACAAATATTTTGCAGATTCACAAAGACTCCTTTAGAATGAGCTACAATGAGTAGAAATACTGTGTTGCTATGGAGGTGTGTGTATATATATATATATATATATATTTTTTAAAGTTGTTCACAAAGAGTATTAATACGGGTGACACACTTCTGTTCAGAGAATGCTTCATTCTTTGTATGTCACCTTTTCTAGGTATGTCACCAATAGCACCAAGAACAGCACCAAGATGACTCAACAAAAGCCACCAATTTGCAAGTTACAATGCCTTAAAGGCAACAAGTACAGTAATTCCTTTCTTTTTTCTTTTTTTTTTTTTGATAACATAGAACTTGCTCATAAAACTTGAAAATTATTAAGTTTATGATCTTTGCTTTAAAATTTGTTATAAATTTTAAATGAAAGCCCACCAGGCTTTTCCATTTCTAACTTCCTATTCTTTCCCCTTGTTCTTACTACCCTACTCCATCCTCATACGTCTTCTACGGTTGATTAAACCAGATATTTCCATTTATTCCTAACCTGCATAGACCGTGGTTAGCACTGTTAAGCCATGTGTGGAGAACCCACTTATCCCAGTACTGTATTTAAGTGGCCCATTAAGGAATTGTATTTATCTGGTAGAAATCATAGTTGGTGAATGAATCATGAGGATCAATTTGGCTCACCAAAAGTAATGTATTATTATTGTTGTTGTTGCTGTTGTTAGTACTAGTAGTTAATTAAATACATGAGTTCCTTTCTGCTTTTTAACTTTCCAAGATGAAAATAAAATATTGCAAATACTGAGCCAGACAACATCCTATTTGGTCTAAAATTGTAGTTAGCAATGAGGCGGAAATAATGTTCCTATTCCCAATGACATGTCTCCCACACATTTAAAAAAATTGAACCTTGGAAATCTGTGGAAAGCAAGCTCACACTACTCATCCATACTGTAAATTATCAACTTCAAAGCTGCTTAGATGAAAGGTACAGGCAGAGAGGATACTGTGCTTTTTCCAACCATACACTGTTAAACCAGAGACGACATTCTGCTGGCTTCTTTTTTTTTTTTTTTTTTTTTTTTTTGGCTTTTGAAAAAAGATCTATTTTTTTTTTATTAATTTATTCTTGTTACATCTCAATGTTTATCCCATCCCTTGTATCCTCCCATTCCTCCCCCCCCCCCCCCCCATTTTCCCATTATTCCCCTCCCCTATGACTGTTCCTGAGGGGGATTACGTCCCCCTATATATTCTCATAGGGTATCAAGTCTCTTCTTGGCTACTTGCTGTCCTTCCTCTGAGTGCCACCAGGTCTCCCACTGCTGGCTTCTTATGGGACTTATTAACTAAATACTGTTTGTCTTCCCTTCCTGGCTAACTAACTTACTCACAGTAAGTAATGAGCTCAGAGGAAATAAAACAAATACCAAGCCCTTTCCAATCCTTCCAACGACTCTGCCACCCACTAGTCCTTTGAAAGCTGTGCTCTTAATTTTGTTTGACCGAAGGGTTCCAAATAAGCTAAGCAAAAGAGTTCAGGAGACGGTACAGAGAAAGCAAAGAAGATTTCTTTGTTGTCTATGTGTAACCAGAAAAGTTCTCAGAGACTATCACTCATGCCGTTGCGTGAGGTTAAGATTCAAGTTAAAAAGAACTTTCATTTCCCGGTTCTCAGTCTGTTGCTTGTCTGAAAGGTGTGTATTTGGCTGAAAAACATTTGTTCTTAGCCACATCTAAGGCCTTAAATGGGTTTCCCAAGGCGTCCAACCTCTACCCTCTCTTCTGTCCCAACCCAGTGATCCTTCCAATCTTCTTCCTAAGACAGAGACACCAAGAGGGTACTTTGATTTACTTCTTCCCCACAAAGCCATCTTGCAGGAAGGATCAAATTTAGTGCCATTTACTAGTGATCAAATAACACTTTTCAATTATCCAGGAATATTTTTAATTTAAAAAGTGCCAATAAATAATGACTCATACAAACATGCCACACTTCTATTTACCATAGAGAATTGTGGTGAGTATAAAACACCTGTGACATTCAAAGAACCTGGAGTGATATGGCTGGAGAAATAGCTCAGCAATTAAGAGTACTTGCTGCTTTTGCAGGGGACCTGAGTTTGGTTCCCAGCATCCACATCTGGCAGTTCACAACTATCATAACTTCAGTTCCAATGACCTGATGCCCTCTTCTTGACCCCACAGGCACCCGTGTACACTTAGACATCCACACAGACAATAGACAATAGAATAGGCAATAGAAATTAGGGAAGGAATGATGAAAATGGGATAGTTAAACACAACAAATGACATACAGTGTGAGCTGTCAATTTTCCCAAGAAAAGGCAGTGTATGTGCATGGAAAAGGCGAGATGTCCCTGAGCATCTTGCAAGCCCCCTATCTCCCAAGGCCTTTCAATCAACGGCCATTTAAATGGGCGACAGAGAAACCAACTGTGCTCTTGCTACTACGAAACTGGTGAGGTTATTCTTACTACAAACGGATTAGTTTTTCAGAAGTAGACATTGATTTGGGTCACTGACATCCATGTAAGGAAATCCTTTCACTTTGAAAAGTTCCCATGTTGTAAACAGTGTCAGAGTCACTCATGCAGGACTTAGCAACACATCATTTTATTTTTCTGTAGATGCACATAATAGTAATGGGATAGAAAATATTAAATCTAAGCCCTCTTTATTTTATGGCATAATAGAATACCATGCATACGTCTTTGAAAGTTCTTAGATGGTATTTTAAGACAGACAGTTTATTACAATATTCTTCCTGTAGCAATAAAGTGTAAACAGGAAAACATCTTTAGAGTTTAAAATAAAACTAAACATTAAAAGATCAAGTTTATTTAAATTTTCTATTCATAGGTCTAACTGGGATCTTGGCTCAGAGAACAAAACATATTTAAAAACTCTTAAGCATTAAGATATCTTATAGTAAATAAGAAAGACTGGTAGTGGCTTTTACTAAGGCATAAGATGATGGATTTTTAGCATTGCTTTTCATTTTTTTACAACAAGCATACATTACATATATTACTTAAAATAATCTCTCTCTCTCTCTCTCTCTCTCTCTCTCTCTCTCTGTGTGTGTGTGTGTGTGTGTGTGTGTGTATGTGTGTGTATAAAGTGTATGTATACACATTCATGTGTTGATTTGGGTATGTATACACATGGGTGCACATATATGTGGAAACCAGCTACACTATGTATCAATCATTTTCCACTTTATTTTCTGAGACAAGATCTCTAACTGAACTCAGAGTGTATTGATCCAACTGGACCGGCTGTGCAGTCAGCTCATGGGTCTGTATGCCTCCCGCAGCGCTGGGATGGCTGATGCTTGGCGCAGTGCTGGGATGGCTGATGCCATCCTGGTTTTTACACAGGTGCTAAAGGTCCTTCTTAGGCCCTCATGCTTGTGTGGCAAGTGCTTTATTGATTGAGCCACTTCCCAGCCCCAAATGACAAATTTAAAATAAACAGTGTTCTCTTTGCTTTCATTCAGACATGGATATAAAGGGAACAAGATGGACGCTGGATACATTAGTTTTATGTGTTTTGTGTGTGTGTATGTATGTTTATATTATTGTGTGTATTTCTCCCTTCCCCCTCTCCAGAGTTCTGTCTCTTCTCCCTCCCTCTCTCCCTCTCTGTCTCTGCATTCATGTGTGTGAGTGTGGGTGTCTATATGCCATGGTGTGTATGTGGTCAGAGGCCAAATTTGTGCCTTATTTGAGACAGGATTACCTTTGTTGTTTGCTGTTGTATATGCTAAGCTGGCCGGCCCATGGGCTTCTGGGGATTGTCCCGGCTGCCTCTCATTTTGCCTTAAACTCACTGGGATTATAGACACAGGCTACTAAGTCAGCTTTATATGGGTTCTGTGGATTCTAACTCAGGTCCTCACCCACGTTCAGCAAGCACTTTATCTACTGAATGATAATGTATATTAATTCTAACAGAGACGTTATAGTTTAACTACCTACATGCACATAATTACACATTACATGGCTGCAAAGGGCAGTTTCCTATATTGCTGAGCCTACTTGTAAGGCATTGAAATGAGTTATTCAAAGTCACACAGTACATAAATGGCTGAACCTGAGCCAATATTTAACTACTCACTCTGGTAAGTTCTCTTTCCGTCATGTCACCATCATATACTTACAAGCCTTGGGAGTCTGTTTGTTTTATGCTGTAGTTAATACTGACTACATGCCAACCTCCGCGCTAAGCTAAATTACAAATATTAATTTATATACGCCAACCTTATGAAGTAGATAGCATTGTCTTCACTACCCTGTACACAACAGGAAGCTGGGAGCACAGAAGTCAGCCTGAGGTCATTCAGCCAGTGGTAATTGAGAGAGAGCTCAAGCAAACTGACTTCCGCGTCTGTTTGACCACCACATTGAGTGATACACTTACTCATATCCTAGCAGCGAGGTAAGCAGCAAAGAGTTCTGGGTAATCTACAAGATGGATGATAAAACCCCTTCATGAAGAATGAAGGGAATAGCATCATCCCTCCCGCCCCCCACCCGGCAGGGATAGCTTCGCTCATTCACTTCTCTTGATCATTGAGATGCCATCTGACAAACTCACCCTGCCCTAAGCCTTAGTCAATGTTGGGCCCTTTAACAGTGAAGGAACTGGAAGCTTGTCCAAAGTGCTGAAGGCAGAGCTGAAAGTGTACTGTTCAGCAGACCGTTTGCCCAGGGGTAATTTCTTTGGCCTCTACCATTGTTTGCTGGCTAAACTGTGGCTTGCAACATTTCAGGGAGCAAATACAAAATGTGCTACTCATGCTGTGGTAGAACTTTCCATTTCAAGGAACCAGATTCCAGTGGGAGTGAGGCTGCCTAGAAGCAAAGCCCTTCTTATGAGGTTAATAGAAAACATAAAACCAAAAGCACACTGCGGAGCATGACCCTTTTATGGTGCACATGCATTGCATCTGGGCAGCTGTGCAATGTGGACCCCTGGCAGGGGCTCTATCCACACATGAAAAACAGAGAAGAGAGAGAGAGAGAGAGAGAGAGAGAGAGAGAGAGAGAGAGAGAGAGAGAGAGAGAGAGAGAGGCTCTGAGACTAAGAAGTCAAGCAAAACTAATATGCTCTGTTTTCCCATTTGAACTTGTAGTAAAATGCAAATAACATGAATTTATCATTTTAACCATTTTCAGCATGTAATTCAGGGGCAATATAAACAGGTTCATGTTGTGCAACATTGCCTGCCTTTGCTTGTGGAAGTCTCATCATCCCACGCCCACTGGAGACTGATACCTGTTATTATCTCCGCTCACTCTTGGCAGCCAGCAGTCTATTTTCCACCACTTACTTACTAAGTTTTGCTGTTCATCTAAATGGAATCATATAACTCCCTTAACACAGCTTAACACCATCAAGTTCATTTGTAATGTAGCATGTGACACATTTCCCTTCCTTTTAAGGATAATGTTCCATAGTGTATATCACATATACCCATAATATATACTAAATGATCCATCTATTTATCAATTGATCAACTCTTGGACTTCTTCTACTTTATTTTTATATCTCTGCAGGTCCCCACATTTGCTTCTTGGAGGGGGATGTCCCCCAAAGTAGACTTGCTAGGCCATATGATAAAATACATGTCCATACGTATATATTTATAAATAGCCATACTGTTTCCTACACACCTTACAACATTTTACAGGAATCAGATTTTAAAGCAAATTCATGTCTTCAGTTTCTCTACGATTTCTTCATGTTCTCATAAAGGTTAAGTGTCTAGTAAGTGCTGTTGGTTCCAAATCATGTGATTGGCAGGTATATGCTCACTACCACCTTAACTCAACTTAGTCTTCAGTCTTCCTAATTGCTCTAACCTCAGCAAGGCACAGTTCCACAGATTTCTGCAGAACATGCACAACCACAAAACTCGAATCAGAACTGAAATGGTAGTCTCAAGGCTTCTGGCCAAGGCTCACCCAGGAATTTCTCACAGTCCAGCTGTGTGACATGAATCAGGAAGGGAGAGTAGATGACATTGATTGTTGTTGCAATAGGTAGCACCTATTATCAATAGTTATCATATACATAACAGGAAAATGCTTTCCATAGAAATCACAATATTCTAGTAAATTTCATAAAAACACATTCTAGGTGGGTCCATGCCTTATTCTATGCCAGCAGTGCCTACGTGAGGTCCTCCTTAATTTTACATATTTAGTAATAAGTGTTTTTCCCAACTATAGAAGAAAAGCTACATCCTTTGCTATAAGAAATGCAAATGCAGTCATGAGAAAACAAGTTAACCTCTGTACCACCTAGAGAATTAAAAATAAGGTCTAATCGGCTATAGCTTAGTGCTAGAGGGTTGTTGTGGTCTTGGTGGTGGTTTTGTTTTATATTGTTTTTGACAAGGCTTCTCTCTGTAGCCCTGGCTTGCTGGGAACTCACTAGGTAGACCAGGCTGGCCTTGAACCCCCAGAGATCCTCCTGTCGCTACCTCCCAAGTGAATATTAGAGTTCTTTAGCATGTTGGCATGTTCTGAATATGAGTCTCAGCACTGAAAATCAAAAACAACAACAACAACAACAAAACAAAAACAAAAACAAAAAAAGCCAAAAAATGAAGAAATAAAAAGAAAAAGCTCAAATCAAATAAAGAAATAAAAACTGCCATTAAAATGCTACATGTAATTATTTCTCCCATCCTTCTCTGCTTTACCGAGGTCCAGTCTTGCTATTTTAGCTGCTGAGGCTGACTTTGAACTTTCCAAGTAGCCCTGTCTGACCTTGAACTAACAATTTTCTTGTCTTAGCCTTCCAGATACTGGAATTACAGGCCTGCACCAGTGTTTCTAGCAGCAGTCAGTTTTTATATAATTATGAGCAATTTGATTTTTATGATCCTAAAGTGGAAACGAATTATTCATATCAATATTATATGTTCATAAATGTGCATATTAATGTATAATATTCAGTTGGTAAAGACAACAAGTGAAGTTAAAAAGAGAGGTGGGAAATCTTAATATTTTAATCCATCCAACGAATGCTAGAGACTGGGGTCAGCGAGTCCCAGCACCTTGTCATCCTGGCTCCTGAGAGAGCAGCAGGGTTATTGGATGGAAGGAGAGCAGACATTGGGGGCTATGGGAAGAAGAAGAAACATGAAAAAAGCCAGGGCAGGCACCCAACATCTCTGGCAGGCACCCCATCCAGTTAACTGATGAAATGTACTAATGGAAAAAGCACTAGGTACTGGGTAATGGATAAGTTAAAAACATGCAACTAAAGGATTATCAATTACCATGTTTACTCCCACGGTCTTTAAAATTCTAGAAGGGAAGACCCAGAAACCAATAATTGTTTTACAAATCAACATAATGCAGAAGTTGAGTGCTCACATAGATCTCTGGAACGTTCTGTGGACATGAAGAAGAAAAAGAAGTAGAGTTAAGAGAACGGAAGAAACGGAGGAAAATTCTTGGAGTGAAATGAATGTCCACTGATGGAGTGTTATGGAAATATTCCTGTTTGGAGAAGACACTTTCTTTTCCCAGACCAAGTAGTCCAAGAGTCCAGTCTAGAACCTGGAGCCCTCTTTTATTCTAATTAAAACAGGCTGGTGTCGGGATAGTGGACAGCTGCTTGGGCTACTGCGGAAGGGCTGTGAGCTCAGTGGCAGTCACAGAGCAGTGAAGGCAAGTCAGAGAGGACACTACGCCAGCAGCTGATGCTTTGCTGGGGTCTGGCCTCTTCATAGCTGGCTGACAGCTTTCTCCAGCTGGCTATTTCCTGGGCTGCGGCACACTCCTCCCTTCCCATCCCCTCCGTAGCTGTGGTCTGGCACTCTGCAAGAACCCCATTGCCCAAACTTCCCTCTGGGCCTGTTTCCAGAGAGCAGCGGCCTGACTATTTCCACTACTGAATTTACCCACAGAGACAGGCGGAGGCAGCTTTTTTTAGATGGCTGAGGCAAATTGGCATGAATGGCTTGGAGTTGTGCGGTCATAATCAGATCTGTTGTCCTGGACTCCAAAGAATACAAGTGCAGCCGGTGAGCTGCGGAGAAGGTTTTCTGCTGCATCAGAGACACCGCTGGCTTAAGATATGGAAGTGTTTGCAGGCTGAATGAAAACTCCTCCCCATACACACTGGCTGGCTGTGGCCAGAGGGAGTTGTCAAATTGAAGTTGTTCGACAGTTCCCCCACCCCACCAGAGCCAAGAAAGTGACTCTGTTTCTTTTATATTCTGGTGGTGTCAAAGCAGGGAGGGAGCTGCAAGCTATGGCCTGCAAGCCAAACACATCTTGCCTGCCTTATTCATTCACCCTCTAAGCTCAGCATGGCTTCTTCATTTTTAGAGAGTTGAAAAGAATCAAAAGAATATTGTGTGACACATGGAAATGATACGAAATTCAAATTTCAGTATCCATGAATAAAGTTTTATTGGAACGCTGCCACACCCATTCACTTACGCACTGTCTCTGGCTGCTTACAAGCTTCAAATACGGAGCTAAGTAGTTGCAGCTGAGACCTTATGGCCTGCAAAGTCTGAACTATTTACTATCTTGCCCTTTACAAGCAGCTGGTTTTCCAACTCCTGTGCTAAATCGGTGGCCAATGGGAGCAAGGAAGGAAAGATAAGTGGGAGGGGCCTTTAAAAATGGATTTTCTTTCCTATTCTTGTATGCTTAAATGGAATGGTGGTCTCTATCCTACAGAGAGACAATAAGATTTCCTTTATTCTTACTGTTTTTGATACCTCTGTCTTGTCAAACACACACACACACACACACACACACACACACACACACACGCACACCATATGCACACTCATGTATCTCAGAAGAACTCAGTGATGTGCTTGCGTTCCATGAAGGCTTGACAATTGCAGAAATAAGTGAGAGCAATAAAGTGCAGACTTCCTCCATGATGGACGCTAAAGAATTAATCAAAAACAATTTTAGGGGCTGTATTCACTGTGTACAGATGATAATATGCCAGCAGGCATGTCAGTGCAGTATTCTAGTTACTTACAGACACTATTATCAAAATTCAATTAACTTTGTTCGGTCAAGCTTTATGGTTTGATTCCTTTAAAATGGTATGGTTTACACCAACTAGAGAGCATGCATGGGGTGAACCTAGGCCCCCTGCACATATGTAACAGATGTGCAGCTTGGTTCTCACATGAGACCTCTATCAGCAGGAGTCGGGGCTGTCTCTGACTCTGCTGCCTGCCTTGCATCCCTTACCCCAACTGGACAGCCCTACCTAGCCTCAATAGAAGATGATGTGCCCAGTCATACTTGATATGCCAAGGACGATTGATATTCATGGGAGGTCTCCCCCTTCTCTGAAGAGAGAGGGAGGGGGATGTCGGGGAGAGGGAGATGAGAGGAACGGACTAGGAGAAGAGGAGCGAAGGAAATAAATAAATTAATGAAAAAAGAAAAAAAAATACCCAACAAATAAAAAACCGAAACAAACAAACAAACAAAAACAAAATAAACATTAAAAAATGGTGTGGTTTAAACTGAGCACTTAAAATGCAGGCAGGAGCTTTGGGTTAAATAGGATGGCTTCAGAAACCACCGGCCCCTTACCTAGAGTCTACTGGGAGCATGCGCCATCTTGGACTAGATGGACTTTTAGTATAAAATGGACAATCTGACAGCTAGCTGCAGCCAAACAAGACCCAAGAGGATTTAAGAATTGGAGAGGGTGTTGAGAAGCATTCCTGAAAAGACCCAGGTCTTACACACTTTCTTTAGTTCCTTGTGGAACCTGATCTCACTCAGCTTTGCTCCCCAGTCACCCAGTTGCACGCAGAGAGAGACGTCCATATCGCCAAAGCATTTGGAGGGAAGTTGGGCATGCCCTCTTCTATTTCTAATGGAGGCCTATTTTAGTCCACCAATACTGTGACATGTTTGGTGCCCCATGATGGATGCCAAGATTTCTCTGCTCTTCTTCTTCAACGCTGAGACTTCAGGCTCTCAGCTGATGCAGTCTCTAATCTCTTTCACCAGATCCTGGCTGCTCCTGGATGCCACTGAACCACAAGCCTGTCGACAGAAGCCTGTAGGGGTAGCTCAAGATTTTTTCCTGGATGCTGTACAGTCAACTCTCTGCTCTTTTCAAATAGAGTTCCCAGCTTCCTTCGGACCATAGGACTTCCAAGAACTTCTGTTCTTTCTTCACTAGTCTTAAACTAGGAGGCAAAGGTAAAGGGCTGGCACCCTTAAGAGGGACCTTGGCTTTTCTCTGATGCCTATTTTCACCAGACATCTCTTTGAGACATGTCTGCATGCCTGTTCTTCTGTTCTGTTAAGAGTGAGTGAGCAGAATGGATAGTGTGGACCCTTTATGGACAGTCAGTGCAGTAATCTTTTTTTGGGGGGGATTGTTTTCTTTTCTTGTTGTTGTTGGTTTTTTGTTTGTTTGTTTGTTTTTGTTTTTGTTTTTTGAGACAGGGTTTCTTTATGTAGCTTTGTCTGTCCTGGACTCACTTTGTAGAGCAGTCTGGCCTTGAACTCACAGAGATCGCTTACCTCTGTCCCCCAAGTGCTAGGATTAAAGGTGTGCACCACCACGCCCAGCTCAAGATGCATTAATGTTACTTGGAATCTATTTAATTTCCTTGTTAATTATGAGAGCTTCCAAATGCCCATTCCATGCTTGTATTTTAAAGGTAATTCAACTCAGAACACAAGGGAAAACACTAGTATATTTTTACTGTAATTATTGTTCTTTGTCTTGATGTGAAAATTAACCAAGCTGCCAAATTTGACAACATATATATAATCTAGCAATTTAACTTCAATAGAAAAACTGAAGAGGTAACATGAAGAAAATGAATTCTTCCTCTCCCCAATTTCAGCCTGCATTGTTTTGAGTGCTGCTTTCGGCCCTGAGGCTGCTTCCAGTGTGGGTGAAAGCACAGAGCTCTTTAAAGAGAAAAGCGCAAAAGAAAGGTTTGCCCTTGATACTAAATTCTTGAACACTCTCAGACTCAAAGGAGCAGTACAGCTCGAAGCAGTACACCTTCCCCAAGTTCACGAGTGAGAGTTGACTCTTAGGCTTTCATGCAAAGAAGAAAATAAGATACCCTGAAACTTTCCAGGCAGGAAGGACACAAGAAATATTGTGATTAAATACCCTTTTTATAGCTATAACTGATGCTCAAAGGTTAATCCTCTACTTGCTGAAGTGTTATTTTTTTTTTCTTTCTTTCTTACTTAAGCCTTCTATTTGCATCAGAAGATTATCAGTCTAGCATTTGGGCTCATGAGAAAAAAAAATGCCTGCCAATTCACCAACAGATGTGTTCTCAGTAGTGTTATTATAAATTAATATAATTAATAAGGGTGGTAAATGATGTCTTTCTCTTGTAGATTTCTTTTCTTTATAGCTGTTGCTTTCTCTGCCTTTACAATATCTGTGCAGAATATAAGAGGATCAATATTGCTGTCTTCATTTTAAGGTAACTTCATCATCCTGTGTATAATGCCCTATAGTGTTTTAGGTATGCTCATAGTATCTTGTGCTAGATGGAAGCCAGTTTGGTGTGACTTTCTTCATTTTGCCTACAGATGAACTAAAATTCAGACAGATGGAGTGTCTGTGCTCTCTGCTTGGGAAATGAGCACCAGGCTCTGTCAAGCCAGTCAGTAACTGCTGTGGACCGAACAGACAAAGAATTCTGCGTAATCAGATGAAGTCACGCTAACAGTCTCGGTAGATTATTTTTCCACAATTACATGTTTCATGTCATGAGTTTCTCAGATATGGTGAAGGACCTCTTAGAATTTATGTATTGGGATCAGCGGTATGTGTGCCACTCCAAAGAGCTCTAGCTCTGTTGTGGAATGTAAGGAGTTTCTCTCCCTCCCTCCCTCCCTCCCTCCCTCCCTCCCTCTCTCCCTCCCTCCTCCCTCTCTCTCTCTCTCTCTCTCTCTCTCTCTCCCTCTCTGGTTTTGCATTTTTCAAGTCTTGCTCACACGATGCTATTAGATACAGAATACATATTGAATCATTTCTCTGTCCTGATGATCTTCATGGTTGTAAATAAATAATTCTGTGATGGTACTAGCTCCCTGAAGACCCACAAGTGGTTGTTGGAAAGCATTTACAAATTAGAGGTAATGAATGCTCAACAACCACAAGTAAGAGGCATTATAAAAATTTGAGGCACATAAAGCAGCTTTAATATACACGTGTGTTCTGGATTTTCTCCAGGTGGCTACTATATGGCTGTTTTCTTGCTTTTTATATAGACAAAGACAGTTTATGTACATAAAGATGTTTTTAACAAACTATGTAGGATAAATATTATAAAGAATTACTTGATTTCATTCAATTTTTAACAGTGGTAATATGAGCGAAGATAAGTTGAGTATTTTGAATGCTTTAAAATTTCTGAACAGTGGTCAGTGGTACTTTTGAAAGACTTCTGTTTTTCACAAAAACAAAACAAAACAAAAAAACTGGAACAAAACATCACCGAATAAGCATTGTGGAAAGTATTTTATTATGTGAGGCATGAATGTGTAATTTCCAAAAAATTAAATATTTTTAATTTGAAAAAATATTAGGATATGATAAGTACCCAAAGAATATCCCATTATCTCTGGGGGAAGTTTGAATCTGATCTGGCAGAAACGCTAGTCAGTGCTGGTGCAGAATTCTGTAGGCTGAGCATCCTAGGGACAGCTGGAGAAAGAAGACAGGAACCAAATATTTGCTTATTTTCCCCACTAAGAAGGTTTGTCTTCCTCCTTTCTACCTAATAAAAATCAGGGGCATTTTTGAAGGCTTACTTCAGAATCTTCCAAGAAACGCTGTTGTCGCCATCTTCTATAATCTGTTCTTTGTTCTGCCCTATTGTGTCTGTATCTAAAGTTGGTACCGTTCACCTCTCTTCTCTGCCTCCATTCACAATCCTCTATCTTAAGCTTTTATCACATTTCGATAAGATTTTATCAACACTATCTTAGCTTTTTCTTGTCTTGTCTTGTCTGTCTGTTTCTCTACCAATCCCATTCGCAAACAACTACAGTTTAATCTTCTTAAAGAGCCACCTCCAAATCTGTCCTTTTGGCTGAAATTTTCCATTGGCTGTTTCTATGAACCAAGTAAAAATAATAATTGAGTTTTACATTTTTCTGTCTTCTGTGATGGAATTTGTCTCTACTTCATCAACAGTCTTTCATCCAACAGAGCCGGGCAATGCTGGTATCTGAGTAACTCCTTATCTTTAACCAGCCTTTTTCTGTTCCCCCAGCTACCTTTCCCCCAGCCAGGTCTTGTCCAATTTGGAAAGCCCTTTATGAATGTCAGCCATCTGGACACCTCTTCAGGACTCCACTTTAAATGTATCTCTTCTGCTCTGATACTCACTGTTCTTAGCTACGAGACTTACTATGTGCATGTAGTAAAATCAAGGTGCTCTTGATTAAACTGTCTGAGGTTTATGTCTTGGCTGTTTGTGTTATGCTGCACAAGGGCTAGTTCTTGGTATCTGAAAACTTTAAGCAGACAAAGACACAGAATACCAATCCAACACAGTCGCCGTGACTAGTATTCATGAACACATGTAAAAGTAAATGCCAATAAACATTAGATATGGCTATATCCTTCCTTTCTCCCCTAAAATACTCAAACTCTGTGTGGGACTTTAGGCTGCTTATTACTGCAACTCAACACACTATCAGAGCACAAGCTAGTGTTTGACCTATGCATGTCAATGAGTTGGAAATTCCATTCTGTCCCTCTCCATTTTTGGATAACTTTAGGTGGCTCCCAGGGACCGTAGTTTACTCTTGACTCAGTAACCTTCCCTTTTCACTCTTATGATTTATACGGGATCAATATGGGACTTAGGTCATATGCACCAATGTTCCTTATAAGAACAGTTTCCGTTATCAGAAAGGTGGGAAGAGTGAGTCGTGCTTTTCTGCTTAATTACATGGTTGGAGGCACTGGTGATGAGAAGACAAAGGAGATGAGCACTGAGTAGGTGCAGGAAAATCTCAGCTCAGAAGTGTGTGTGCCCATCTCTTAGTAGAGTCAGAATCAGAGCGTGGGTGCGTGTGCACGTGTGTGTGTGTGTGTGTGTGTGTGTGTGTGTGTGTGTGTGTGTGTGTATAGCTAAGTGGTGGAGCACTTGTCTGGAGTGCACATGCCTCTTGGTTAGGTCTCATTTTCACTACCACCCAAAGTCAAGTAAATAATGGGCATTTCTAAGCCAAGAGATCATATGTGTATTTTACTGGGACCGATTTTTGCAGAGCCCCTTTGTCTACAACTGAACTAAACCACTAAGGAAAGAGGGCGCTTACTCTGGGTTGAGCATTGAAATTTATTGAAAGGGGATGCAGTACAATCTCATAGACAGCACCTATGCACATATGCATGTTAAGTTACAAAGACTTTATTTTGAACTAAAGTACTAGCATTTTTCCTTTACATTAATATAAATAACTTGCATGTTCCCATGTGAAAGAGAGAATGTTCCTTAGCTTACCCTTCAGCTTCTGTGATCAACAATCCCAGGCACAATGGTAGAAAAACAACTACAATTTCCTAAGTGTATAATCACCATTCTAATTCAAAATACGCTTTCCCATTAGGTATCACTATGATTCCTGCTTTAGAGGAATGAGATGGAGACTCACGGTAGTTCACTGTTTGAATCCCAAGTCATGTTTTTAATAAACAGAGAAGTTAAGACTTAACCTCCCCCTTTCTTAGTCTCAAGAATGTTTCATATGGAATTAGTTCATAAATTTTATGTATAAAGTTTTATAAGTTTTGACTATAAAACATATTATAGCCAGAAAAGTTTGAAATCTGCTCTTCTCTAAGCCCAGCTTTTTAGTCTCCTGCCATGTGCTAAGAACGTATTTGTCAGAAGGGTCCTAGTGGGGACTTACCAGGAAGGTAATTCTTCCACTCGGCTTAAGTACATATTTCTTAAAATTAGACTTCTTTCTCTTTCTTCAAAATGAATACTCAAAATGCTTAGGCTAGGTAAGGACCTCCAGACCTTAGTAAAAAGGCAAGAAATTTGCATTTTCTGCACAGCCTCCCTAGACAGGCTCTCTGCTCCTTAGAGAAAGGTGACTTCATTCTCTGAGTCACAGATGTCCTGAAAACATTCTCAGTAGCCAGAACGTGGACTAACTTGTATATACCAGTGGAATGATGGGTAAACAACTCATAGAGCCTACACACAATGGAAGGTTACTTAGCCCTACAAAAGGATGAGCCAGTGTTTTAAGAGGGATAAGCCAGCCTGGAAGGCACGTTTATGAAATAAGCCTGGCATAAGAAAGTTAAACACTGCCTGATTCCACTTACAGCAAGTATCTGGATGACTTAGAAACTTCCGCACAGAAAATAAAATGGAGGTTGCCGAGAGTGGGGTGGGGGAAGGAGAATTGTTTAACAGATTTCAATGTCCCCAAAATAAGAATGATTTGTTGTAAAACAATGTGAATATATTGAATACTATTGAGCTGTAGTCTTAAAAATAGTAAAGGCAGTACAAAGGTTATGTATAGCTTATCACACACACTAAGGCCAGTGGGAAACATGGTTATGGTAAAACACCAGTGCTTCAGTGAATAAGGGATAAGAGCATTTGAAGAGTAAGCCAACCATAAATGACCCCTCACCTTACTTTGGCACCAGAAAATACTGTGCAAGCTGCCAAAATGAGTAGCAGTTAAACAGCTGCAACACTTATGAACTATGATAATTACCAGCATAGCAAGATATGTAAAAAGGTGCGATAAGTGGCATTCATACGCTGGCGGTAGCCAACAGCTACCTAATTGGGTAGATAGTTAATGTAAGGCCCACTCAACAGGAGGCAAACCATGCCTAGTACTGGAAACCTAGCCAGCTTCCTGGAGCTAGGAAGGGCATGGATCTTAAGAAAAAAATATCCCATCATCACTTCTCAGCAGTAGATTCCTTACTACATCACTGACTACATTTTATATCTTATCCTTGTCACCCACAGGTGAGGGCAGTGACCACCCCTCATCAACAAAGCCTCTAACAAGTGGAGGCCATCACAGAAACCCACAACTAGATATGATACAGAGACCAGATAGTGAGGAGCACAACCCCAGTGCATACATCCACATCCCGGCTTCTGCATCTATGGTCCAGAGAACATCTTGCAAGAGGGGTTGGAAAGATTGTGGGAGCTGGAAATCAGCTATGAAATAGTCTCTCCTAGAGACTGCTGCGTAAACAAAAACAGAACAATAGCACTGCCAGGGACACGTTAACGTGGAAGGGAGAAATTAACAGGGTTGTACTCCTAGACAAAGAACTACAGGAAACTGCTGACTCCTGCAAGGAGGAGAACTAGCCTCTTTCAGAGATGAGCCCTCTATTAACCAGTGCTGCATAGACAGCCTTGAAGTCATATACGCATCACCTTCAAAATCAGATTCAGCAGACTGAATTTATATATATTTGTGCACACACACGCACGCGTGCACACACACATGCACACACACACACACACACACATCAATGATAAAGAAAAGGAGACTATCAATTTAGGAGTGATGGGTATACAAGGGACTGTCCTGGAACTCACTCTGTAGACCTGGCTGGCCTCGAACTCACAGATATCCACCTGCCTCTGCCTCTGCCTCTGGAGTGTTGGGATCTCCCAGCCACCAACTCCCAGCCACACATTTAAGAAAAAAAAAAATCTAACATCTACCCCAGCTCATTCCCTTAACCTTCTCCCAGACCACTCAATCCATCAGCATACCCTTGAATGACTATTCTTGAATGACTTTGGTACTTAGGGAAAATCATCAAGAGTTGAAAAGATGAACAGCAAAGTGATACAAACAGCCCAACTATAAAGTAACCATAGCTATTATGAAGTCAGCTGCTAAACACACCTTGGAATAACCTATTGCTGTCTACCTCTGCTAATGTCCTCAGCCCCACCCACTGCATTTCACCTGGACTACTCTCATTTTCTATCACCTTATCTTTTATTTTCAATTCCATACACATCCCTCAGATGTATTTCTATAAGGCAAAATGATCATCTCAAGGCGCAATCAGACTTTGCCATTCCCTGCTTTTAGGTGTACCTTATTTCCTCCATTTTTAATTTGACATATATTATTATCCATTTATTATGTTCCCCACGCTATCCTCATTGTTGGAGAGACAGCAGCAAAGAATATCGACCAAAGTTCCCATCAAACATAACTTATGTTTTAATAAGGGGAAATACAAAGGAGATCAAGAAAAAGTGAAAAAGAAAGGAAACTATGTAGCATATTAGGTAGTGACAAATGCAAACGTGGAACATAAAGTGAGTGAGGCAGGAAGACTGGCAAGAATTGAAATTGTGACATCAGGTAGGCTGGTCAAGAAAGACCTCACCGAGGAGGTGTCTTTTAAGTAAAGACCTAAAGGTGGCTAGAAAGCATGCAGGAGGAGTTAGCGGGTAACTCTATGCCAGGATGCAGAGAGAGCAGGCACAGAGGAAAAACAAGAGGCAGGGTGAATGGAGGAGGGGAAGTTCAAAGGAGTTGGCATAACAGAAGGTATGCTATACAGGACCTCATAAAGGGGATGTGGTCCTGGGTGGAGAAGAGATGGCCTCTGTCTTGAGCTTAAGGGATCATGGGCCACAAGAATGAAATGAGAGCCATGCAGAGGAAGCCAGCTCTCCTGTGACCATTTGGGCGAGAGGGCAGAACTAAGTAAGCCAACAGCATGCTGTGCTTCCGCTCGCTGGGACAGAGTGAAAGGAAGGCTGTTCCCAGGACTTTCAGTTTGATTAACTAGCAGCCTAGCATTACCATTCTAATATGAGGGAAGATGAGGGGCTAGGGAACACACCAGAAACCTGGCTTTGAGTGGATTTATCTTGGGAATCACATTAGCTATCGAAGAAAAGACATCAAGTAGGTGGCCAGATGTTTAAATATAGAGTTCAAATGAAAGACAATAGCTACAGATAGGATTCTAGGCTTCTCTCAGACACAGTACTGGGAGGCCACGAGAGCTCCTTGAATCCATCTGTCATTGGTCACTCATATCCCATGTGTCCTAGGTTCTGTTTTCCTGTCAAGTCTTTATGCCCAGGTCAGATCAGCTTTGTTTCTTTATTTCTAGTGGGTTAGTATTTTGCTCTGTCAGTTCTATGTCTAGAATGTTCTTTTTGCCTCATGACTGTTTTCTGTCTCTACTGTTCTGTTCCGATGACCTTTAAGTGAAACCATTTCCATCTCCTTCCATCCACTACTTGGAAGCCACTTTGTTCCACTGTTTATGCTTTTTGAGATTCAAATGGCCAGTTTTCTATTCCTCTTCTTATGTAAGAGTGGTCTGTTTTTGCTTTGTGAGAGAACAATTTATCTGTCCTTCAAAAACTAACAAAATTATCATAAAACATTCCCGAAACCAAACACCGGTAAATAATTCCATATCGCGGTATAGAGTGACAAAAATTCTGTGGCATTTCATTCGATGACATTAGAAAGTATTTGTTCTAAGCCATGGTTTTTGCATGATACTATAAGTAGAGGCCATATTTACAGTCCACTCAAGACATAATTCATGGACAGCCTCTCCCTCTGTCCTCAGGTATTATCCTATGCTTGCCTGAGAATTTTGCTGGGTTGCTGTAGGATACTCTTTAGAGTCTCAAGTATTTGTAAAAGTGATCATCTCATTTACATAGATCTAAGAAGTGTCAAACATATCTTGACTGTTCATTGAAATGATGCTAACATAGATTATTTGAGATCAATGTGTGAGAATGGTTGGTAAGCCTGGGTGTGGTCATGCATGACTATATATCCCAACCCTTGGCTCCTGAGTGGTAGAGGTTAGCTACGATCACTCCAAGGTTGAGGTTAGACCGCGCAATGAGTTCCAGACCAGCCAGGGTTTCATAGAGAGATATCATCAGAAACAAACAAACAAACAAACAAACATTCACACAGACAAACAAAACAACAACACAGTGGCTACTGACTCATCATCTTTTTTTTTTTCCGTCTCGTTTTTCTTCTACATTCCTCAAGATTTTCTTTAAGGGGGTCGACATAGCATTACTTATCATGGCAATCTCTTTTATTTCTTAAGTCTCTCTGATGAAATTCAGGGGATCTTTAGACATAGACATGGGGTCTGGGCAGGCTTCGCCTTGGTAATTTGGTGTGTCCTTTCATCTTCCCTCAGCAGTCTTATGCTCATTGTTTGTTGCCGCTACAGCAGTAAATGCTGTTTGTCTTCACTGCAAAACCAAGGCTAGGAAACTTTGAAGTGTTTTCTGTTGCTTAATGTCACCTACTGTTCCTGTCAGCAAACCGAGATAAACCTGATGGACCGAGGTGTCTGGTCTAATTCCTTTATTGACACACAGTCCTGTCTTCAAACACCAGTGTAAATGAGTAAGTACTGAGATAGTGATGTGTCAGTAATAGGCTGCCAGATAAATGCCATTGTTTATGTACTGATCCCTGGTCCCTAAGGCCCAAGCTGCTCAAAAATCTTACAAATTAGCACCTCACTGAGATCAAAGAATGGTCTCTTCTTTCTGCACTTACCTACTTGGAGGGTCAAGCAAGCAAATGAAGTTAAGCTGCCGCTCTCCAACACAAATCTTTCTTTGGAGGAAGAACAAATGGGGGGCTCCGAGCTGACACACAAAGAAATGCCAGAGACTAAAAGGGTTTACTTGATCTTGTTGTGTAGCAAGAGGACGCTCAGGTTAGTGTCTTCAGTTACCTCACTATTCTATCATCATTTGGAAGCGTATAATGAAAGAAATCAACAGTAGAGTCATGTCCATTTTTTGGCAATCTGCTTTTTGAGATCAAATTAAACAGAGATAAAATGATTTTTTTGAATCAGTAGATGTATCATAGGACCCACAAACTTAAGCAAGAAGTATGAAAAAGATCAATATTTGAATGAGTTAAAAAATTAAGACATCGAGATTGGCCTTATTGGTGTATCTTAAGGAAAGCCATTTAGTCTCCATATAGTAATATGTTGGGGGCATCACTTTTACATTTTACATGTTCACCATACACAGGGGCTTGTTGCCAAGCACATACCAGTTCTATTAGGTTATAAGATTCATTCATTGTTTAATGTGAAGACATCAGCACATGCAGATAGCAGAAAATTTATTTACTTGATATATTCACTTCATACTATTTAGTATTCCTGTGTTTCGTATTAATCATACAACTTTGGGATAAAGAATCAAGCATCTAAACCTTGATTATCACCCCCTACAACATCAGCTTATTTATTAGTGACTCTTTCTTGGTGTCAGGCTTTATCTTTTAGGTAAATAAAGGAAAGCTTTAAAATTCTAGTGATAATGGTTGACACTGTCTTAGTCGAAGCTTTGATTACTGTAAGAAATGAATATTGGCAAGAAAAATAATGAGGTAGAAGAACACTGGACATCTTTTCTTGTCATTTACTTATGTTATCGCTCTTATTTTTTTTTTTTTTTTTTTTTTATTAATTTATTCTTGTACATCTCATGTTTATCCCATCCTTTGTATCCTCCCATTCCTCCCCCCCCCCCATTTTCCCATTATTCCCCTCCCCTATGACTGTTCCTGAGGGGGATTACGTCCCCCTATATATTCTCATAGGGTATCAAGTCTCTTCTTGGCTACTTGCTGTCCTTCCTCTGAGTGCCACCAGGTCTCCCCCTCCAGGGGACATGGTCAAATGTGAGGCACCAGAGTATGTGAGAAAGTCGTATCACACTCTCCACTCAACTGTGGAGAATATTCTGACCATTGGCTAGATCTGGGAAGGGGTTAAAGTTACCTCCTGTATTGTCCTTGGCTGGTGCCTTAGTTTGAGCTGGACCCCTGGGCCCAAATCTGCCTATCATATTGTTCTACTTGTAGATTTCTAGGACCCTCTGGATCCTTTTATTTTGCTGTTCTCCCATGCGTCTCTCATTTAGAGTCCCAATAGGATGCCTTCCCCTCTGTCCCAGTTTCCTGGTAAGTGAAGGCTTTCGTGGGACATGCCCCTTGGGCTAGTATGCAGATATAAGTGAGTATATACCATTTGATTCTTTCTGCTTCTGGGTTAACTCACTCATTATGAGTCATTTCTAGCTCAATCCATTTATCCACAAATTTCGGGAATTCTTGTTTTTAATAGCTGAGTAGTATTCCATAGTGTATGTACCACAGTTTCTTATCCACTCTTCTACTGAGGGACACTTAGGCTGTTTCCATGTTTCTGGCTATTATGAATAAGGCTGCTATGAACATGGTTGAGCAAATTTTCTTGTTGTGTGCTGGAGCATCTTCTGGGTATATTCCAAGGAGTGGAATAGCTGGGTCTTGAGGAAGCCCTATTCCCATTTTTCTGAGATAGCACCAGATAGATTTCCAAAGTGGCTGTACTAGTTTGCATTCCCACCAGCAATGAAGGAGTGTTCCTCTCTCCCCACAATCCTCGCAGCATGTGGGTGTCGCTTGAATTTTTGATCTTAGCATTCTGATGGGTGTAAGATGGAATCTCAGAGTTGTTTTTGATTGCATTCCTGATGACTAAGGAGGTTGAGCATTTCTTTAAGTGTTTCTCAGCCATTTGATACTCCTCTGTTGAGAATTCTCTGTTTAGTTTCCAAGCCCCATTTCTCAATTGGGTTATTCGGTTTTGGTGGTGTTTATTTCTTGAGTTCTTTATATATTTTGGATATTAGACCTTTGTCAGATGTAGGGTTGGTGAAGATTTTTTCCCAGTCTGTAGGCTGTCGCTTTGTTCTCTTGACAAGTGTCTCCTGCCTTACAGAAGCTTCTCAGCCTCATGAGGTCCCATTTATTAATGGTTGACATTAAGGCCTGGGCCGTTGGTGTTCTGTTCAGGAAGTTGTCTCCTGTGCCAATATGTTCCAGGCTCTTTCCCACTTTTTCTTCTAAGTGAGTTAGTGTCTCTGGTTTTATGTTGAGGGTCTTTAATCCACTTGGATTTGAGTTTTGTGCAAGGTGACAAATATGGGGTCCAGTTTCATTTTTTTACACATAGACCTCCAGTTAGACCAGCACCATTTGGTTGAAGATGCTATCCTTTTTTCCATTGAATGGATTTGGCTTCTTTGTCAAAAATCAAGTGACCATATGTGTGTGGATTCATATCTGGGTCTTCGATTCGATCCACTGATCAACCAGCCTGTTGCTGTGCCAGTACCATGCTGTTTTAAGTACTATTGCTTTATAGTACAGTTTGAGATCAGGTATGGAGATTCCTCCGGAGCATCTTTTATTGTACAAGATTGTTTTAGCTATTCTGGGTTGTTGTTTTCCATATGAAGTTCAGAATTGAACTTTCAATGTCTTTAAAAAATTGTGTAGTTATTTTGATAGGGATTGCATTGAATCTATAGATTGCTTTTGGTAGGATGGCCATTTTTACTATGTTAATTCTCCCGATCCATGAGCAAGGAAGATCACGCCATCTTCTCAGGTCATCTTCAATCTCTTCTTCAGAGTTTTGAAATTTTTTTCATACAAGTCCTTCACTTGCTTAGTTAGGGTAACTCCTAGATATTTTATATTGCTTGTGGCTAATGTGAAGGGTGTGGTTTTCCTAATTCTCTTCCTCTGCAGCTTGTCATTTGTGTATAGGAAGGCTACAGACTTTTTGAGTTAATTTTGTATCCAGCCAATTTGCTGAAGGTGTTTATCAGCTTAGGAGTTCTCTGGTGGAGTTTTGAGGGTCACTTATGTACACTATCATATCATCTGCAAAGAGGGATAATTTGACTTCCTCTTTCCATTTGGATCCCCTTGATCTCCTTTGTTGTCTTATTGCTCTGGCTAGAACTTCGAGTACTATATTGAAAGAGATATGGAGAGAGTGGGCAGCCTTGCCTTTTTCCGATTTGAGAGGAATTTCCTTGAGTATCTCACCATTTACTTTGATTTTGGCTATTGGCTTGCTGTATATAGCCTTTATTATGTTGAGGAAAGTGCCTTGTATCCCCGATCTCTCTAAAACTTTAAACATGAATGGGTGTTGAATTTTATCAAATGCTTTCTCCTGCATCCAAGGAGATAATCATGTGGTTTTTTTATTTTCAGTTTGTTTATATGATGGATTACATTGATGGATTTCCGTATATTAAACCATCCCTGCATGCCTGGAAATGAAGCCTACTTGGTCATGATGAATGATATCTTTGATGTGCTCCTGTATTCGTTTTGCAAGTATTTTATTTAGTATTTTTGCATCTATGTTCATAAGAGAAATTGGGTCTGAAATTCTCTTTCTTTGTTGAGTCTTTGTGAGGTTTAGGTATCAATGAGACTATGGCCTCATAGAATGAATTTGGTAATTTTCCATCCATTTCTATCTTTTGGAGTAGCTTGAAGAGGTATCGGTATTAGCTCGCCCTTAAAGGTCTGGTAGAATTCTGCACTGAAACCATCTGGCCCTGGGCTTTTTTGGTTGGGAGACCATCGATGATTGCTTCTATTTCTGTCGGGGAAATGGGACTATTTAACTTGTTTATCTGTTCTTCACTCAACTTTGGCAAGTGAACTTGATCAAGAAAATCGTCCATTTCCCTTAGATTTTCAAATTTTGTGGCGTATATGCCTTCAAAGTAGGATCTTATGATTCTTTGAATTTCTTCAGTGTCTGTTGTTATGTCTCCCTTTTCATTTCTGATTTTGTTGATTCAATACTGTCCTCTCTGCCTTTAGTTAGTTTGGCTAATGGTCTGTCTATCTTGTTGATTTTCTCAAAGAACCAGCTCTTGGTTTTGTTGATTCTTTGGACTGTTTTCTTAGTTTCTAATTTGTTAATTTCAGCCCTGAGTTTGATAATTTCCAGGCGTCTACTCCTCTTGGGTGTTTCTGCTTCTTTTTTTTCTAGGGCTTCCAGTTGTGTTGTTAAGATGCTTATGTGCGATGTTTCCAATTTCTTTTAAAGGCACTTAGTGCTATGAATTTTCCTCTTAGCACTGCTTTCAATGTATCCCACAATTTGGGTATGTTGTTTCTTCATTTTCATTGAATTTCAGAAACTCCTTGATTTCTTTCTTTATTTCTTCCTGACCCAGGTGTCATTTAGCAGAGAGTTGTTTAGTTTCCACAAACGTGTAGGCTTTTTGTTATTTCTGTTGTTGTTGAATTGCAGCCTAAGAGCATGGTGATCTGATAGGATACAAGGTATTATTTCAATCCTCTTGTATCTGTTGAGGCTTGCTTTGTGACCTACGATGTGATCAATTTTGGAGAAGGTTCCATGGGGTGCAGAGAAGAAGGTGTATTCTTTCTTGTTTGGGTGAAAGGTTCTATAGATATCTGTTAGATCCATTTGACCCATGGCATTGGTTAATGATGTTATTTCTCGGCTTAGTTTCTGTTTCAATGACTTATCCTTCAGTGAGAGTGGGGTGTTGAAGTCTCCCACTATTATTGTGTGGGGATCGATGTGTGGTTTAAGCTTTTTAGGAGATCTTTTACATATGTGGGTGCCCTTGTATTGGGAGCATAGATGTTCAGAATTGTGATGTCATCTTGGTTGACTTTACCTTTGATGAGTATGAAGTGTCCTTCCTCATCCCTTTTGATTAATTTTGGTTGAAAGTCTATTTTGTTCGATACTAAAATGGCTACACCTGCTTGCTTCTTGTGACCATTTGCTTGGAATATTTTTTTCCAACCTTTTACCCTGAGGTAATGCCTTTCATTATGGGTGAGATGTGTTTCTTGGATGCAGAAGAATGTTGGGGTCTTGTTTATGTACCCATTCGGTTAGTCTGTGTCTTTTTATTGGAGAATTGAGGCCATTGATGTTGAGAGATATTAATGACCAGTGACTGTTAAGAGTCTTAATTTTGATGTTGTTTCCAGTCGAGCGTTTTGTGTAGTTGTGTTTTTGCCATGGGATAGTTATCTATTTCCTGGGTAGTTTTGGTTGTAGCTTGACCCTTTGGGATGGAGTTTTCCTTCTAGTACCTTCTGTAAAGCTGGGTTTGTGGATAGGTACTGTTTGAATTTGTTTTTGTCATGGAATATTTTGTTTTCTCCATCAATGGTTTATTGATAATTTTGCTGGGTAAAGTAGTCTGGCCTGGCATCTGTGTTCTCTTAGGGTTTGCAGGATCTCTGTCCAGGACCTTCTGGCTTTTATGGTCTCTGCTGAGAAGTCAGGTGTAATTCTGATAGGTTTACCATTAAATGTTATTTGGGCCCTTTTCCCTTGCAGCTTTTAATATTTTTTCTTTGTTCTGCATGTTTTGTGTTTTGATTATTATGTGGCGGGCAGTTTTCTTTTCTGGTCAATTCTATTTGGTGTTCTGTAGGCCTCTTGTATGTTTATAGGCATCTCTTTCTTAGATTGGGGAAATTTTCTTCTATGATTTTGTTGAGAATAGTTTTCTGGGCCCTGGAGTCTGATGTCTTCTCTTTCTTCAATGCCTATTATCCGCAAATTTCTTCTTTTCATTGTGTCCTTAATTTCTTGGATTTTTTGTGTCAGGAGTTTTCCAGATTTGGCATTTTCTTTAATGGTTGATTCAATATCTGTGATTGTATCTTCTAGCCCTGAGATTCGTTCTTCCATCTCTTGGATTCTGTTAGAGAAGCTCACCTCTGTGTTGCTCGCCTTCTTCTCTGAGGTCTCACGTTCTCGTTTTTCTTCTGTCTGTGTGTTTATCATTGAATCCATTTTCATTTTCAGATCTTGAACTGATTTTTTGATTTCTTTCATCTGATTTTTTGTATATTCCTGAGTTTCTTCCATTGCCTCTTTATAGGTCTTCAGAGCTTGAACCGTTTTAGCTATTTCTTTCATCTGGTTGTTTGCATTTTCCTGCAATTTTTCCAGTTCCACTCTATGTGCTTCTTTTATGTCTCTCACCTGTTTGTCTGCGTCTTCCTGCATTTGATTACGAATTTTATTTGTTTCCTCCATTATCATCCTCATTACTAAGGATTTGAGGTCATTTTCTTGTATTTCCGTTGTATTTGAGTTCTCTGGGTGGTTTCTTTGGGATAGCTGGAAACTGGAGACGCCATGTTGTTTTGGGTTTTTTTTGCGTATGCTTTTTCGTTGTCCTTTAGACATCTTGCCGTCTTTGTTTTTGTTGGGTAGCTTCCAGAGTTGAATGGAGGGTGTCTGATGATAGATTCACTTGTTTTCTTACGATTTCCCTAGGCTGCGAGCTCAAAGCTTCACTGGTGTGGATGTTAGGAGGTTAGCCCTGTTGTTCTGGTCTCTCACAGCCAGTGATCCTCAGTCCCTCTCTGCTGTGGATCCTGCAATTGTTCTGGGTCTCTGAATGAGCGTTGGGTCAGGCCAAGGTATCCACAGCCTTCTGTGTTCCCTGCCAAGTCCAGCCAGGAGCACTGGGACCGAACCACGGGCAGAACTCAGCTAGATTCTCAGGGCCAGAACCGTCTGCCAAGCTCAGCTAGGGATTTTGGGCCCAAAATGCACACAGGGCCCAGCCAGAATTTTTGGGCTGGGACTACGCACCAAGCTCCACTAGGGCCTTTTGGCCCAAAGTGCGTGCTGTGGTCAGTTATTGACTCAGGGCCCGAACTGACCACCAATCTCAGCCAGGAATTCTGGATTCAAACTGTACACTGTGTCCAACCAGAGTCTTAGAGCTGGTGGAACCGAGAGCTCTGTCCAGCCTGTGCCACAGCAGGAGAACTGCGGCTGCTCTGAGTTAGCGCCAGTAGTGGAACAAGTGCTCCACCCGGACTGTGTCACCGCAGGGGAGCTGCCGCTGAGCTGAGGTGGTGCCTAGGATGGAACCGAGCACGTCACCAAGCCTGCGCCACAGCAGGAGAACTGCGGCTGCTCTGAGTTAGCGCCAGTGGTGGGACAAGTGCTCCGCCCAGACTGTGTCCCCGCAGGGGAGCTGCGGCTGAGCTGAGGTGGTGCCTAGGATGGAACCGAGCACGTCACCAAGCCTGCGCCACAGCAGGAGAACTGCGGCTGCTCTGAGTTAGCGCCAGTGCTGGAACAAGTGCTCCGCCCGGACTGTGTCCCCGCAGGGGAGCTGCCGCTGAGCTGAGGTGGTGCCTAGGATGGAACCGAGCACGTCACCAAGCCTGCGCCACAGCAGGAGAACTGTGGCTGCTCTGAGTTAGCGCCAGTGCTGGAACAAGTGCTCCGCCCGGACTGTGTCCCCGCAGGGGAGCTGCCGCTGAGCTGAGGTGGTGCCTAGGATGGAACCGAGCACGTCACCAAGCCTGCGCCACAGCAGGAGAACTGCGGCTGCTCTGAGTTAGCACCAGTGGTGGAACAAGTGCTCCGCCCGGACTGTGTCCCCGCAGGGGAGCTGCCGCTGAGCTGAGGTGGTGCCTAGGATGGAACCGAGCACATCACCAAGCCTGCGCCACAGCAGGAGAACTGCAGCTGCTCTGAGTTAGCGCCTGTGGTGGAACAAGTGCTCCGCCCGCACTGTGTCCCCGCAGGGGAGCTGCCGCTGAGCTGAGGTGGTGCCTAGGATGGAACCGAGCACGTCACCAGCCTGCGCCACAGCAGGAGAACTGCGGCTGCTCTGAGTTAGCGCCAGTGGTGGGACAAGTGCTCCGCCCAGACTGTGTCCCCGCAGGGGAGCTGCCGCTGAGCTGAGGTGGTGCCTAGGATGGAACCGAGCACGTCACCAAGCCTGCGCCACAGCAGGAGAACTGTGGCTGCTCTGAGTTAGCGCCAGTGGTGAAACCAAGTGCTCCGCCCAGACTGTGTCACCGCAGGGGAGCTGCCACTGAGCTGAGGTGGTGCCTAGTGTGGAGCTGCGAGCTCAACTACGCCTGCGCCACAGCAGGGGAGCTATGGCCACGCTGAGTTAGTGCCTCAGGCAGAATTGTTTGCTGGGCCGGGCCAATACCCGGGACTCTGGGGCCGAACTGTCCGCCGAGTCCAATCTGGGTCCAAAGGCTCCACGCGACCCAAATCCTGCCCCGAGTCCCCTCTCCCGCAGCAATTCCCACCAGCCACCACACCAATCGCCTCCACCGGAAGGCTATGAGCTGCAACCTCAGCCGCCGCTGCTGGTGCCGCTGGTGCTGCCGCCTCTACCGCTGGCCGCTCCGATCAGAGAAAAACCACGCTCCTCCCGTGTGCAGGGGCACGCAGGTCCACCGCACCCTGGTCCCTCCGAACCGTGGAGCACTCCCGCTGCCGTGATGTTCGGACCTCGGTGTTCCTGGCTCAGAAATCTGTGCAATTCCCTGAATTGTTCACTGGAGCCTCCAAACGCGGTCCACACTGCTCGCCGCCATCTTGGATCCCAGAAGTCATCGCTCTTATTTTTATTTATTTATTTTTGAGACAGCCTTGTCTGTCTTGGACTCACTTTGTAAATCAGGTCGGCCTTGAACTCACAGGGATTTGCCTGCCTCTGCTTCTGGGAGTGCTGAGGTTACAGGCATGAGCCATCATGCCCAGCTTATTGTTTTTATGCTTAATGTTTTACATTTGCATATTTTATATTTGTATTTGGTCATTCATTCATTCAGTGTGTGTGTGTGTGTGTGTGTGTGTGTGTGTGTGTGTGTGTGTATGTGAGAAGGCCAGAGGACAAATTTGGGGAGTTGGTTCTCTTCTCCCACTCTGTGTGTTTTGGTTTTCAGGCTTAGAGGCAAACACCTTTATCCACTGAACTATCATCCTGGCCCACAGCATGGTTTTTAAAGAAGATTTTAAATAGACTCTTTACACCAAAGTTCACATAATAAAATTTGACCGAAGAAGCAAGTTTCAACAAATTTCTTCTAGAAAAAAAATCCTAGCATCTTAGGGACCATCTAAGGCTACTATAGTAAGAGCGTCTCATAGGACCCTATAACCTCCAAGTTTTTGAAAAGCCAACCACACCTGGTAAAATCTACCAACACCAAGAGAACTCCCGCATGACATGGAAACTAATCACAGAACAAATGTCTTTAAGCATGTTCAAATATTTTATTACGAGTATCCTCCTTTTGGAAAGCTGTTGTCAAAGTTACATATAAGGGAAATGTAAAGAAATTATACTAAATGCCTGGGACATAAACTTAGAGTGATAAACACAATTGCTTAATTGACCGAGAAGGTCGTGCAACAGCTAAGACAGGAACATCGGAATAATCCCTTGATGGTTCCGTGTAGTAATAAATAGAAACTGGCATAGAGTGCAAGAAAGAACATCCTGTGTGGGGGTACGCTGTTGGTCCACATGGCTGTGTCAAGTCATTTTATCAATAAAGCCTCAGTCTTCTCCTATCTAATACATGTAGCAACGGACATGCTTTTATACTACAGAGTTACTATAAAAAATCATGGCAGTGTCTCTGTTGGTAGAACTTGCCTGTAAAGGGTGGTGACTGAGTCAGTAGAATTTAAACACCAGCTAGGTGCATGGTGGTTCACACAAAATCACACAACTGGTTCAAGTCTAGAGAAGCGGACCTCAGCCTATTCATTGCAGCCATTTTGGCTGCATATTTACATTACGGTTCATAACGGTAGCAAGATTACAGTTATGAAGTAGCAACAAGAATAATATTACGGTTGGGAATCAGCACAACAGGAGGGATTGTGTGAAAGGGTCTGAGCTTTAGGAAAGATCTAGAGAACAAGTGTCTGTGGAGTGCTCAGCCATGAGTGGGACATCTATATTACATGTGCTCCCCAAGGCTCAGGTAACATTGCAGAAGATAGGGTAGAAAGATTATAAGAGCCAGAGGTCAGAAAAAATGGAGGTGAAGCTGTATCCTCTGGATACCACTGGGCCAGTGCACTCAAGAACTCACAGCACCCACAGTTGCCTGTTCAAGACCTGCACAAGGTCAAGCCTTGACATCCCAACATAGGGAGGAAAGGGGTTCATGAGCCTCTGCCTTTCGCTCAGATGATGCTGATGGTTGATGGACAGAGAGTGAGACATTTTTAGAGGTGTAGTCCCTGGTGGGCTGACTAGGCCCTTCACTCATGAGCATATAGGTAGCACAAAATGGGGGGGAGATGTGGAGTTGGCCAGGAATGAAGAATGAAGAGAGATCCACGAGGAGGTAGGGGAAGGAGTTGGAAGGAGGTAAATGCAATTAAAATACATAGTTAGGGCTGGAGAGATGGTCCGACAGTTAAGAGAGCTGGCTACTCCTTTATAGGACTCAAGTTCAGTTCCCAGCACCTACATGGTGCCTCACAACTACCTGTAACTCTAGTTCTAGGGGATCTGATGTCCTCTTCTGGCCTCCAAGGGCACCAGGCATAGCAGACATGCATACGG
The DNA here is from genome assembly GCF_903995435.1 of Acomys russatus. Classification (NCBI taxonomy): domain Eukaryota; kingdom Metazoa; phylum Chordata; class Mammalia; order Rodentia; family Muridae; genus Acomys; species Acomys russatus. Next base: position 50,283,391 of record NC_067141.1, read on the forward strand.
ACACAACACCCATACACTTAAAACATAATGGATATTTAAAAATACATTCTCAAAGAATTAATAAATTATTATGCTAAAAAAAAACATCTGCTAGCAACTAAATTATGTTAATGAGTCCAAGTAACCAAAATGACAGCTATTATTTCTAAGTTGTATAAACACAGAGGTTATTGAGCAGAGAGGGGCCGTTCTCCTTTAATACTGGGGTGCATTCTCATGTCACTGAAAGGGAGGTTATAGAACCACTTAAACAATGCGCAAGCCTGGGCTCTGGTCAGGAACTTGGAGGGAATGAATTCAAAGGCACAGGCACTGAGGGCCCCAGTGTCTCTTCCTGTTAACTGTTCCTTTTGATTCAGGTTTCAGGCAGTCAAACACCACAAACCCAAACCCTTAATCTTTTGCCTCAGCCTAGTAGTAGTGTTTTTTGAGACTAATAAACCACAAAGTGGATATTTTATCCTTTCTCTTTTAAGGGCTACTAAGAAAATGTAAAGTTCTTGTGTTTTCCTATTATTCCTTTTTGATCTTTGGAAGAAAAAGAAAAAAACCACAAGGGGTATGCCAATTTTGGTGTGTAACAATGTTCATCTCTCTCTTCTGGGAGATGGATGAAGAAGATGAAGATGAGACTTTTGATGCACCTTCATAACTGAACAACCTGAACTCTCTGGCCACAGTAGAGGGATAGGAGTTGGGGGCGGGGCAACGCCACTATAGAAACTCACAGAGCACCTGTTGTGGAAGACTGGCCCAAGGTATTGGCAACCAACACTCAAGTTGATTTTTGCCACAGTTTTAAGCAAATAAACATTGCAGATTTATGGTCCCACTGATTATTTATAAAAATGTTGTCATTTAAACTTTTCTCCTGCCAATATATACACAAAATGCCAGTCCTTATCCCAGAATAAAGGAAGCCAGAGTTCACAGTTTCTACATCTCAGGCTCTATGGTGCTATTGTTTTTCATTTTGTACAAGTTTTATACTTCGCTGATTGCTCTATGAGTAATCAAGATTCATTACCTTTACCATTACAGATTTTGTCATTAGCAATACAGTAAGAAACACTGTCAAAATTCATGTTATTTTTTTTTTCTCTTCATTTTAGGAAAAAGGTAATTAAAAAAAATGTATTCTTTAAAAAAATCATTCCTGGAGTTTAAAGTATAAAAATTGAAATAAATTTTAGTCTAAAATAGAAATTTGTTTCTTGTAAATACTGAAGGGTAATTTAAGAAAATGTAGAAGAAGGATGCTTTGTGAGTATTCTTCTGAGAGATAAGGACCACTGTTGCCAAGAGGAAGGGAGATGGGTGTCATCTCCACCTTTTCCAAACCTACTTCTTGATTTGGGGTTCTTTAATGTGTATACCTCCCTTCCAGCCCACCTACCCTAGATGGGAGAGAAAAGAGGTTAATGTGAACAGGAGAAGTAGACCTTGTTGAATTCAGTTCCTGGGAGCAATTCCCCTGGTGTAGTTAGCAGGATTTCAGTGGACCAGCAATTTCACCAAAGCCGCTGCTGGAACTTGGAACAGCAGCTGGAGCCCAGAGCCTCGAAGCCTTCCCTGGAGTGCTTCTCTCTTGGAGTATCTCAAAGTAGAGAAATGAACAGCCAAACAACACCAAGACCCAAAATGTCCCAGCCCCCTGTTTTGGGCCTGCACGCGCGTGCGCGCAGACACACACACACACACACACACACACACACACACACACACACACACACACACACACACACACACACACACACACACACACACACACACATCTTTTTAGAATCTGTACTAGGATGTGTTTCAGCTGGTAAAAACCAAGCTTCCTCACGAGGTGGTTCGACTTCTAAGTGGATAAACATCACCTGTTCTCTCACACATCTGTTCCCCATCCCACACTTGGGATCAAAACAAAACATGTTTATATACCCTACAGATGGGAAGACGAATGCAGAAGATACTGCCTTTCTCCCGTCAGACGATTAAAAAGCCATTCCTCTTAATGCTGGTTAGGTAAACAACCCTTTATCCAATCTCCTTTGTGCTATGATTCATTTCTGCTCTATTTCATTCCCCAACCAAGAAATGGACTTCCTCTACAGCCTGTTGACTTACCTTGCTGCCCACAGAGCAGGGCAAAGCAGTTCCTTGGAATCCATATAATTAAATTCCTGTAGGCATTTCTAAGGACCCATGAGCTCTGTCCTTGCACAGCCCATCTCTATGTTGGCCTTTATCCAGAGTGGTAAAAACCGAGAAGAGACCTGTTTTGACCTACCTCACTACTTCATAAGCCATACTTTATCCCTTCAAATAACCCTTACATCCCACCATGTTCTTAAGTTCACACTGAATTCACTCCAATTTTACCATCTGGTTTACTCCCTATATAATCCTAAATAGTCTTTTTTTTTTTCACATAAAAGTTTTAGGAAATAATACATTTCCTATACATCCCCTTAAACTATACATTTATATAAAAGCTAGAGAATAAGAAAAACTGGGAAAGTCAGGACATCACTACTTTTCTCTAGTAAATATTTATGCATATTTCTGTATTCATGCCAAACCCCCTTTTAAAAATAGAAACTGAGATGGTTACCAGGAAAATTATATATATTATATATATTTATGCACAACCATACATAAATATATATTTGTTTATACATATAATATATATACAAATAAATATATATGTAACTAAATATATTTATATATAAATAACTTATAGAAACAAAGTCAATGAGAAAGCTACATTATAAAAGAAATACACTAGAGCAGCCTTAAGTTGGTGTCTACAATGTTGGTCCTCGGGTCCTGCTAGGTTTCAGCTTATGAGAAGCAATTTGAAAAGCAACTAGCCTAATACTTGAGACAAATGTAGTTTAAAACACAATTATACATAAAGCAGCCATCTTGCTAGTCTAAAATTATACCATATGGAGGGTGTTTATTTCTGTTCCTACAACACATGAAGGATTTTCTTAACACTTTCTCATGAAGTAGGCGTGGCAAGTGGCTGTTTTGAGGAATCAAGCATTTGAGGAAAATGTGAGACAAACAGTGGTAATGTTGCTGGGGTTAAGGAGGTGGACACTTTTGTAATGTTTAATACAAGCTCTTAATGTTTAATGGGCTTGGGGTTCTTGGTCATGTGACTATGTGGCTGGTTCCAGTAGGGCTGGTGTCTGGCAGGTTGTAGAATAGCTAAAATTATGGGAGGCTGGTGTTTGCTTCAGCGTCTCTAAAGAGCTTCTATTACAAATGGATCAGCATGTACCCTCTCTCACAAACAAGCAGACTCACTGCTTTAGAAATCTCCAGGCTTTTATCAAATAGAGGCTCAAAACAGTCAGATTTCTGGACATTTTTATATACTTCCATCTTCAGTCTCTGGAGGTAGGGCACAGGGAGGAGACTTGTGTTCTATCTTACAGGATTACACTGTGGGGTTTATAGAGGGCAGATTTCAGTAGTCTTTGAAATCTGATTCACTTTCCTAGGCTGCCTAGCACTACAGAAGATTGAATGCCTGCTAGGCACAAACATGACAGATGAAAAGTTTTGCAAAGGTGTGTTGAAGCTTATATAAGTGGGGTCCTAGGAATACTACAAACTAGATATAGGGTTGGCTAGGAGTATAGACAACACTTTCACCGTCTGCCATGCAGACAAACTGAGGTCCTCAAAGGATCAACCTAGTCAGTTATTAAGGTTGAAAAATCTTTCAAATAAATATATAGGGTTGAACTTGAATTTCAGACACGCAAAATTTTTTAAATAAGTATGTTCCAAATATTTTGTATTAAATACTACCTATTGAGATCAGAAATTCAAATATAATTTGGTATCTTGTATATTATCTGGTAGCTCTACTGTGGTATTTCTACTAGGTTTTCAAACCCTGGCTTGTTAGATGCAAAATTCAATGTTTTAATCCCTTCTTTATTATTATTAAAATATGTTGAACAATCAAGCACAATTTTCTCTCTAATGAAAATAAACTTTGCAATATCATTCATTATTTTAAAAACTGAAATAGCTATATAATCTTCTTAAAAGTTTTTTTGTAGTACTTTTTAAAAATTAATTTATTCTTGTTACATCTCAATGGTTATCCCATCTTTTGTATCCTCCCATTCTTCCCTCCCTCCCATTTTCCCCTTATTCCCCTCCCCTATGACTGTGACTGAGGTGGACCTTCTCCCCCTGTATGTGCTCATAGGGTATCAAGTTTCTTCTTGGTAGCCTGCTATCCTTCCTCTGAGTGCCACCAGGTCTCCCCCTCCAGGGGACATGGTCAAATATGAGGCACCAGAGTACGTGTGAAAGTCATACCCCACTCTCCACTCAACTGTGGAGAATGTTATGCCCATTGGCTAGATCTGGGTAGGGGTTTAAAGTTGACCGCTTGTATTGTCCTTGGCTGGTGCTTTAGTTTGAGCGGGACCCCTGGGCCCAAATCTGCCTATCATAATGTTCTACTTGTAGGTTTTTACGACCCTCGGGATCCTTCTAATTTGCCATTCTCCCATGCTTCTCTCATCTAGAGTCCCAATAGGATATCCTCCCCTCTGTCCCAGTTTCCTGGTAAGTGAAGGCTTTCGTGTGACATGCCCCTTGGGCTAGTATGCAGATATAAGTGAGTATATACCATTTGAGTCTTTCTCATTATGATCATTTCTAGCTCAATCCATTTGTCCACAAATTTTGGGAATTCCTTGTTTTTAATAGCTGAGTAGTATTCCATAGTGTATATGTGCCACAGTTTCTTTATCCATTCTTCTACTCAGGGACACTTAGGCTGTTTCCATGTTCTGGCTATAATGAATAAGGCTGCTATGGACATGGTTGAGCAAATTTTCTTGTTATGTGCTGGAGCATCTTCTGGGTATATTCCAAGGAGTGGAATAGCTGGGTCTTGAGGAAGCCCTATTCCCATTTTTCTGAGATAGCACCAGATAGATTTCCAAAGTGGCTGTACTAGTTTGCATTCCCACCAGCAATGAAGGACTGTTCCTCTTTCCCCACATCCTCACCAGCATGTGGTGTCGCTTGAGTTTTTGATCTTAGCCATTCTGATGGGTGTAAGATGGAATCTCAGAGTTGTTTTGATTTGCATTTCCCTGATGACTAAGGAGGTTGAGCATTTCTTTAAGTGTTTCTCAGCCATTTGATATTCCTCTGTTGAGAATTTTCTGTTTAGTTCCAAGCCCCATTTCTCAATTGGGTTATTTGGTTTGATGGTGTTTAATTTCTTGAGTTCTTTATATATTTTGGATATTAGACCTTTGTCAGATGTAGGACTGGTGAAGATCTTTTCCCAGTCTGTAGGCTGTCGCTTTTTTCTCTTGACAGTGTCTCTTGCCTTACAGAAGCTTTTCAGCCTCATGAGGTCCCATTTATTAAGTGTTGACATTAAGGCCTGGGCTGTTGGTGTTCTGTTCAGGAAGTTGTCTCCTGTGCCAATATGTTCCAGGCTCTTCCCCACTTTTTCTTCTAAGTGACTTAGTGTCTCTGGTTTATGTTGAGGTCTTTAATCCACTTGGATTTGAGTTTTGTGCAAGGTGACAAATATGGGTCCAGTTGCATTTTTTTACACATAGACATCTAGTTAGACCAGCACCATTTGTTGAAGATGCTATCCTTTTTCCATTGAATGGACTTGCCTTCTTTGTCAAAAATCAAGTGACCATATGTGTGTGGATTCATATCTGGGTCTTCGATTCGATTCCACTGATCAACCAGCCTGTTGCTGTGCCAGTACCATGCTGTTTTAATTACTATTGCTTTATACTACAGTTTGAGATCAGGTATGGAGATTCCTTCGGAGCACCTTTTATTGTATAAGATTGTTTTAGCTATTATGGGTTTTTTGTTTTTCCATATGAAGTTCAGAATTGAACTTTCAATGTCTTTAAAAAACTGTATAGGTATTTTGATAGGGATTGCATTGAATCTGTAGATTGCTTTTGGTAGGATGGCCATTTTTACTATGTTAATTCTCCCGATCCATGAGCAAGGAAGATCATTCCATCTTCTCATGTCATCTTCAATCTCTTTCTTCAGAGTTTTGAATTTTTTTTTCAAACAAGTCCTTCACTTGCTTAGTTAGAGTTACTCCTAAATATTTTATATTGCTTGTGGCTAATGTGAAGGGTGTGGTTTTCCTAATTTCTTCCTCTGCATAAGTTATTTTTAAACTTTTTAAATTAAAATTTTAAGTTAAGTAATAGATTTTAAAAATAAATATTAGAAAAATTCTAATATATATTAGAAAAACTATTAGAAAAATAAATAATAGAAGAAACAAATAGTCCTTTTTAGAGATAACTTTCTATTGTCATCTACTTTATTTTTTATTATATATAAATATATATTCTTATAAATTATCTGCACTATGTTTCTTTGTAAAAAATCAAATAATTTAAAATAACTATTTTTTGCGATGATAGATATTTGGAAATCCATTAGCAGTACTTGGATATAAACATCAGCAAGTATAAAAGTATATGTAAAAGCTTTCCACCAAAATCCTTCCTTTGAAGACTGAGAGTAAGGATTCTTATCAGATGGTGGACACTGTCTAGTAGATCACACGATAAGCATGTCAGAGGCTCTGCATGGTGCAAACATGAGAAGCATGTCAGAGGCTCCCGCATGGTGCAGACATGAGAAGCATGTCATGGGTTCCTGCATAGTGCAGACATGAGAAGCATGTCACAGGTTCCTGCATGGTGAAGACATGAGAAGCATGTCAGAGGCTCTGCATGGTGCAGACTGAGAAGCATGTCAGAGGCTCTGCATGGTGCAGACATGAGAAGCATGTCAGAGGTTCCTGCATGGTGAAGACATGAGAAGCATGTCAGAGGCTCTGCATGGTGCAGACTGAGAAGCATGTCAGAGACTCTGCATGGTGCAGACATGAGAAGCATGTCAGAGGCTCCCACAGGGTGCAGTAGGAATACAAGTCAAAAAGCTCTGCCAGATTGTCCATCAATTTATGTAAAACAAATACTAGGTTTTCTTTCAGATGAGAAGAAAAAGGCAAAGTTACATTATTTTTTTTTTAGCTGGGTTAGCTTTTTGTGTCAACATGACACAAGCCAGGGTCATCTGGGAAGAGGGAACTTTAATTGAGAAAATACTTCCACCAGACTGGCCTACAGACAAGTGTGTAGGGCATTTTCTTAATGAATGGTTGATGTGGGATGGCCCAGCGCACTGTGGCTAGCGCCACACACACACACACACACACACACACACACACCCTCTCCCCGGGTAGATGGTCCTGAGTGTGAGCCTGAGAGCGAGCCAGCAAGCTGTGCTCCTCCTTAGTCTCTGTTGTAATTCCTGCTTCTGCACTCCTGACTTTCATCCTGCCCTGCTTCCCTCAGTGAATGACACTGTAAAGCATATGCTGAACAAACCCTTTCTTCCTCACGTGGCTGTTGGTCACAGTGTTTATCAAAGCAATAGAAATTGGACTAACAGAATTTAAAACATTTGAGAGGCTGAAAGAAAGATACAAGCCTTCCTAATTTTTTACATGTTAATTTTTTCCTTTACAAAATAACTTCTAATAGGCAAAACCCAACACACCACCAAAAACTAAACCAAACCAAAACTCTAAACTAAAACAAACAAAGAACAACATCCCCAAACCAATGATGCATCTCTTTACCCAAATTCAGAATTTAGGACTCTGTTCATATGAAACCAAAGGAAATTTAAGTTCATGGCAAATGCTTTTTCTTGCCTTCCCATCTAGGCTGGCTATGTGGACTTAGCTTGGGTTCCCTGAGAATTGCCCAGGTCTGCTGGCCATCGTTATATTTTTTATGCAAATAGTATGTCTAGAACAAAGAGAAGACAGACATTAGTGATAACTAATTGTTTTAGTAAAAATACAAATAATTAGAATAACATTCTTGACTATTAAGCAAGTTATCTCAGAGCAAAAATGACTGGAAGTTATTATTTTCTTTCCTTCTTTCTTTTATTAGGTATTCTTTTTTATCTTGGGAAAAGTCGCAGTTGTTTTCTCTAAGTTTTTTTTTTAATAATGAATTGAAATGTATTGAATACATAAGAATAATAAAAGTAAATTATGAATACGGGAGAAAAAAAGAAAGAAGAAAAAAGAAAACCTGTAAAGGCTGTGACCAATTTGGCTAACACAATGGTTCCACTCTATTTATAGGAAACATTTAAATGGAATATATGGAAAGGAAATTTGTGTGTGTGTGTTTATATTTCATTTCATTCCTAAGCGTATATAATTTCTACTAGAAACAAATGTCATATATTTCAGCTCCCCAAATATTAGAATATTTCCACTTCAAATGATGACAGAGTACTCCATGGAACACTCACACGGCTCTTTCCTGGTTGTTGGGGCACTGCTTAATGACTAAGTGATGCTGGTATTCAATATGCTTTATTTTTATAGTTAGTATTTGGAGGGAGACACAGTCTCTCATCTTTGACGTTCACACATTGGCACACAAGGCTAAAATTGAGCAAGTTCTCTACTCTGGAAGCAGGTGGAGCCTGGGGTGGACAGGGGGAGAAGAGGCTGTGGAACTACTGGAATGCTAACATATGCTTTGGACCATGGTAACAATCACAGGACATTTCTAACTGGCCTTCAAGTTTTTAGCTTTTTTTTTTTTTAACCTTCTGGTCTTACTTATTTGCATAGAAAATAACAAAATGAGAAAGATTAGAGGAAAATGAACGAGCCTTCTAGAAGCTCTATTGTGTTTGTAGGTTTTTTTATTAAAAAATTTAAATTTATTGTAATTTATTCATTTTACATGCTGATTGTTAGTTCCTCACTTGTATCTTCCCTTTCCCGCTCCCATTCTTCTACCCTTCTCCAAGTGTTTAAGGGTAGAAGTGAAATGGAGCCCTTTGAGCAGCTGCTGGTACTGTTGACATGCTTTGTTCACAATGTAGCGCTGGGATTTGCTGCTTGTGTTTTGTTGCTGCTGCCGCCTGTTTTCAATGACTCATTTGGGGGAAGCTGGAAGGGCTCCAGGAGGGCTAATAGTTGATAGCTGTAAGACTGAGCATCCTTTGATTCTTTTGTCTTTTTCTGTCCACTTAAATCCAATGTGGCCTCTAGCAGACATGCTCTGTGTAGTTGCCACGTGACCATAAAGTATGGTGCTGACTATGTCACAGGCTGGTCTCTGTGCCAAGATAAGAAACGGATGCTACTTTTATCTCATCTTCAGATAAAAAATTAAGATATGAAGAAAATAAATAACTTGCCCCAGATTAAGATGCTATTCAGACAAGACAACCTCAAAGCCAAATAGCTCAAGGGCAGAACCTTCCACTGCCTGTTAGTCACTGATGTCATCCAAGGCATCTTTAATGGCCTTTCTATCATGACTGTAATCTGTTTTGTTTTTTTTTTTAAGAGAGGAGAGACAATTCCTTTGGAAATTAAATCCTTTGCTTAGGACAGATTTTATGTCTTTTTATGTTGAACCTATCAGAATACATTAAATAAATGTCAAATTGCAATAAATAATACTAACTGGTCTCAGTCAATAAGCCAACTCTTCTGCAGTCATGGCAGCCACACTGACAGGATCTAGGACCAGTGTTTTTGTTTTTTAATTTAAAAGTACTTGACATTCATGTAACCCCTGCTAGGACTTTTTTGTGCAGCTGCTTCAGCCAGGAGTCTTCCAAGGGTAATACACAAAGGAATTTTTGCACTGTGACATGTGTCCACCCTTCACCTACTGCGCTGACCACAAGCAGCTGGCACTATTGGGTCCAAACCAATATTTTTTTTTTTTTTTTACCACTTTGAAATAAAGAAAGCATGTCTGCCTTGAGAAGATGATGATCAAACAGTTCTTCCAAGAGTTTATTGTTGTAACACCCATTTTCTCTGAACTGTTACACAGATACAAATTATTTGAGAAAGATACACTGGTTTTGAGCAAGATGGTTGATTAGAAGCTGTCTCTACATGTCCTGGGGAACAAGAGGGAGGATAAAGAAGAGTAGATCTTGTTCACAAGAGAGACCACAGGGGCGTATAAGGGAGCATCAGGACAGCCGAGAATATGAGAAAAGAATAGTGAGGCAAATAAAGGAAAGAAGTGGAGGCAAGAGCTACCAAGTGCCCCATGAGAGAAGCAGCCAGGAGCACTCCCGCCCTGGGAGGCTTCTTCAGAAGTGCAGCATGGGAGCCAGAGGCTGGGAGTCTCCTTGAGCACGCTGGCATTACTAGCCTCAAGTCCATGGCAAGCACCATCCATGCTGGAGTGACCAGGGGACACAGGAAGCCTGCTGCACTTGGCGCAGACTCCCAGATTGCCACAAGTGTCCTCATGCAAGAATTACAGGGACCAGTGAGTGATTGTACATCCAGGCTCTAGTTGGGAAGCGAGCACCTGTGGACATGGTAAGTGCAAGCACAGGTAAGCCTTCAAGGCCCACTTGGACCTTCGAACACACACACACACACACACACACACACACACACACACACACACACACACAATCTGCTGTAGAAAGTAGGATTCTAACACACCAGAGACCAGGCTAGGTCGGGAGAAAGGGGGCCGTGAGGCTGAGAAAATGTTAGAGGAACCGGAATCTGAAGTGAAGGTTGATCTCACCAGGAAGCCGGACTGATGGACCCCGTTTAAATCACTAGACTGTCTTCTAGCTCCCTGTAGAGGCAGCTACAAAAGTAGAGGAGGAAAAAGAGAGCCTTGGCAGCCAATAACAGTGTAAGTCACAGCAGAAAGACATTCTGAGGGACCAGGGACAGGGAGAGGGCAAAAAGGTTGCTCCCCAGGGAGTCTGCTCAGTAATCTTAATTTGAATGTTGGACACACATCTGACTAAGGAGATGAGGAAGGTATCTTTGTACTTCCGTCTGTGCTAGACTTCTGGTCATCGCCAAGTAAACACCTAACTACTTGAAAGTATCAAATTTACAAATAAGGCATCAGAGGCACTGCCAGGAAATATAGGGTCACTGGTTCATTTGCAGTCAAGCATCTCGCAGCCATAGCTTTTCTTAGCATAGGGCAGGGGATGAAGTGATGACCACATGCCAAAAAAGATTTAAAGTGGTTTCTAATAAGTTAAAGGCACCTACTAGAAGTCTCCACTACTGTTCTTGGACTTCTCCCTTTCCTTATGAAACACAGATGCACACACGCACACACACACACACACACACACACACACACACACACACATGCACATTCACGGGAGCACACAGGTACACACATGCTATAACCAGACTACTGGTTTCTAAGCACATAAATAGATGCAATTTCATGAGAATTTACTGAATAAATAGCAATGGTAACTGGCGTGCCCACTGCACCTGCATTTAACATGGGTATGTGGATTTCTCCATAGTGTGCTGACTTAGCTTCTTTGAGGTATATTCCCAGGAGTTGTAAAGCTGGATTATGTGGAAGCACTAGTTTCATCCTTTGACGAACCTCCTAATACTCACATGAAATTTAATATTCAAATGAATCATATTACCCCAATGTTATTTTCACCTTTTTTTTTTTAAGAAAAGAAAGTTGAGATTTAAATTAAATAATTTGGCCAAAGTTATAGTGTAAGCATTTTTTAAAAAAGGAATCTGAACTAGATACAATCCTGACTCCAAACCTGAGCTCTAAATTGTTACACCATATAACTTCCTAAAGCTCAACAGGTTGGAATTTCTTGGGATTTATCTAATTCATAAAAAAGTGTTATGTTTGTGCTGGTGTTACACTGATTGGGAAATGGTTACAAAAAGGCCCAGAGTATGGGGGAAAATCTCTGCTAGACGTGCCTCTAACAGAGCAGTAACGTGTAGACTGTATAAAGAACTAGGCAACATCAAAACCCAAACCCTAAAACTCCAATCAACCAAATCCATACATGGGTTCTGGAAATTAAAAGGCAGCTCTGAAAATTTGAAGCATAAGGGGCGGCTAAGCGCAGCAAACCCACCTTTACTTCCTTAGCCATTAGGGAAACATGAATCAAAGCTACTTTTCAGATTTTATCTTTCCCCAGTCAGAAGGGCAACAAGCTGTGACAGACAGTGGCAGGGATGTAGGGAAAAGGAATCCTTCAACACTTCAGGATGAGATGTAGATTAGCATAGCCACTGTGGATGTTCTGAAACTTAGTGCTTCCATATAATACAGACTTACAAATCCTGGGAATATACCCCAAAGAAGCAAAGTCAGCATTCTACAGGGAAATCTACATACATATCCGTGTTAACTGCAGCCTTATTGACAATAGTCAAGTTATGGGGTCTATCAATAGATGAAAAGACAAAGACAATATTATATATGTATACAATGAAAATTACATATGAATTACGTATAGAATTAGAAGTCATCATAGCTAGATATAAGTAGAAATAAATACATGCAAATATTTATTTATTATTTATTTTCTCTATCCACCTGAAAGTTTAAAATAATTCTCAAATCTTGATTTCTAAAGTCCTTAGAGATAAATGACTGACTCCAAATGTATTAGAATAGGAATAATACAAGATAAGCCTATAATATCTTATCATGGTTGTTTGTAAAATGCTCAAAGAATAATAAGCATAATGTCATAAGGACCCAGGGCTTCCTGTTGACCGTATCTGGCATTACTTGAGTATCAAAATGGTGGTAAAAGGGTACCATTGGATCAAAGAAAAACTCAGGAGACAATTTTCATATGAGTAAATTAAAATAATGAGGGGGATAAGGGAAATCATTTATGAGAAAATATCAATCAAATGGAAAATTGTCATTTGACATTCACCACAATTATATGTAACTGAGACAGACATCATCATTGAATATGTAATGAAAACATAGTATTTTATTTTTTTAATTTATTTTTTTAACATATTATTTTTAAAACAGTCAGTGACATGGAAAAAAAAAAAAGAAAGAAACAGGAAAATTGTCCTAGATTGACCAGTGCCAAAAAGATGTGTAATTAAGTACACTGTGTTTTTCTAGACTGAATTATTAACAAAAAAGGAAAGAAATATTCTTGCTTCAGTTGAGCAAATTTGAATGAGGTTGATACATGTAGTAGTAAAAAAAAATCAATGTGATATCTTTTTTTAACATTTGTGTTTTAATTAACCTTTTCATGCATTATGTTTCCCAGTTTTTTCCAGATCCTCTCTACCACCCTAGTAGCCAACGTCATGTTTTCTCTATCTTTCTCAAAAGAGAAAGAAAGAAAATCAAGCAAACTAACTAAAGGGAGAAAAAGAAAAAAAAAAAAAAAAAAAAAAAAAAAAAAAAAAAAAAAGAAAGAAAGAAAGAAAAAAAGAAAGGAAGGAAAAAAAAAAAGCTAGTAAGACAATACCAAAACAAGAATACCAAAAATGTCCTCTCCATGTTTTGCGTTCTCCAACTACCCCTGAGCATGAGGCCAGCCATGGCCATGGGTGTGGATGATAGACACTCCATTAGAGAAAGCTGATTTCTCTCCCCCCTCCCCCCGCACTTATCAATTACAAGTAGCTTTCTGGTTAGGGGTGGGACTTTGTGTTCACTTCTTCTGTATGCTTTTCTTGATTGAGATAGTTACGTTGCATGGATTTGCAATGGGACATCAAACCTCATATTTGCTCTCTAAATGGCTGTAACTTTTTTGGGGGGATGGGAGGGTTGGTGAAATCATTCCAATTAAAGAAAAGTTACACAACTAGAATGCAGTTCTCATAAACATGTTAACAGGATGAGGGAAAAGAAAGGAAAACATCTGTCTTTCTGTGAAGAAGACAAAGTTTTATTATTTGAATATCCATTTATGGTTTAATTATGAAATGCCACTCATTACGGTAGGTATAACGCTAAGCCCTTATTCCCCACCAGCGTGACTCCAGGCAAAGCAGAAACAGCATGGCTGGTTTAACTTCAGTGTTTGTAAAATTTCCCATAGACATGGAGTGCTCAGTCAGGACCACCTATACACAGCTCAAAAAGACGAGCTGTAGACACAAATATCCCTAAAGAAAATGATAAACACATGAATCTACCAAGGGAGAGTTTCACAATGCTGTAACTTTAGACTTCTTCATGTGTTGAGAAAAATATCTTTTTTGAAATAACTCTGGAACTGTTTAACATTGAAAATGAATGTGCCTGTGTGCAGCATTTATGGAATTCTGGCCACCAAAACCACATTATTGTAAATTTGCTTCTCAATTAGTCCTCATGACCGACCTAATCTACTCTAATCCATTAATAGTTACCTTTGGCATCTTAAAGAATATTGTTTTTTCTTCTCTTAGTTTACATTTATTTACAGTTGACTTATCAATGTTCTATTCATTATAAAATGCAAAGGGGATCCAGAAGTTTCTTCCTTTGAGTTTCTATATGCTTCCCTACCTGCTTACATTTAGTTTTATATGACTTTATCAATACTCCATAGTCACTTTAATTCAAATTGACTGAACATCGGGGCTCAAGTTAACATCATGCTAGAAGCAGCTGCTGATGCTGTGCTGGAGTCAAAATTAAATAACTAGTTAGGCTAAAAAGAATGCCTTTCTCACTGCTTCAGGTGTCACTTCAGGAAAATTTAAGCTTCGATTTATTTCAGTAATGCGTTTGTGAATTTCTCAATCCAAACTTCATAAGTAATATTTAGAAATATTATTGAAACATCACAGAAGAAAAAAATTCTACTTATGCAAATATCTAAAGTAATTAACATGAGTCCCTGTTTAAGCAGAATTTTGAGAAAATTTGAGAACTTTCTTTTATTTATATTATCATTATGAATATCAATCTAAAGGATACCTGTTTGTTCTTCTGTTTGTTGGTAAAGACTCCGGGCCTTAGTGTTACACCCTACCTTTGCTGCCACTGGCCATGAGCAAAGAAGTTTAAGAGTCTATATATTGTGCCCTACTTCAATATATATTAACTTATCTTAGTGAGTCATTTAATTGACTCACTAGTGGCTTCTATTTCCTTGGGGCCATCAGACCAGAGAATGACTGTACATTGCGACTGCAGAGGTGGGAAGAGTCTTCTGAAATCTTTCTAGAAACAATTAAAATCCCACGAGTTCATTACCAGAACTTGAAGACTCGGTTAAACCATAGGAGGAGCTAGATGCAGCATGAAATAGCTGAATTCGGGGTGAAACTAGAATGCCTTACTTACAGAGCTAGAAGCCAGCCAAGCAAAACAAAGATTGAGCTGCAAGCAGTAACGTCATTGAGTGGCTAACACCAACCGCCAAGAAGCTTTCTTTTCTCTAGACTTCTGCTTGTGGCAGGCAGCATGGTGGAACTGAATTGGCCGCACTTGTAACTAATGTCCTATACACAGTCATTTCTTCAGTTAGCGACGCCTGCAGGGCTGACAGCAGCGTTTTCCCGTGAGGTAAGACACGTCAGAGATGGTTGTTTTCTGTTTATGTGTCTACTTTGTAATAGTTTTCTGCCCCTTCCTGTTAGTAGTTCTCACTATGGGATGTAATCCTGGTAGCTGATGAATGCGTGCTTGTGGCCATTTTCATCTCATCCTTATCGGCCTTCACAATGGGAACCATGCATCCAGTCTTGGCTTTCTTCCTCCTCAGGTAAGAATTTCCTGACTTCCTTGAGATTTCTCTGTTAGGCTTTCTTACTAAATAGTAGAGTAATAGTCCATGCTTTATTTCAAGATGTTTTCCTGAGCTGACCAATTACAATATTTTTACAAGCCCGGTTATTCCCATTTTATTTTATTTGTACTGCTACCTCTACAGTAATATGCCCAAGAATTGGGTAATTTGTAAAAACCAGAAGCTTATCACGCTGCGTAGGAGATTAAAGAATGAACTAGTCATCTGGGTGTGGGGGCACACGCCTGCACTTGGGAAGGCAGGAGCAGGTGGATCTCTGTGAGCTCGAGACCAGCCTGGTCTCTAAAGAGAGTCCAGGACTGTCAAGGTTACACAGAGAAACCCTGTCTGGAAAAACCCAACCCAAGCCAACCCAACCCAACCTAAAACAAAAACAAAACCCCTAATATTTGGTCTGGTGAGACAGTCACTGTTGGCTTCTTATAGTACAAAGCAGAAGGTCAGGCAGGGCAGTTACCCTCAGACTGCTTGTAGCCTTTTTGCACTTTTGCACAGACTTCAATGCTAGAATAAGGGCTGTGAGTACTCATCTCCTAATGGCCTGCTGCTTAACATCACCCATTGGCAACATCTGAATTTTGTAATTTTTCTTTCCCACAGGTCGAAAAAGTGAGACATAAAAGAGATGGTAAGTCATGCCAGGTCACAAAGAAAAGATGGGAGTGGAAGTCAAAGCAAGATGGGTAACACTCCTCCGTGTGTGTGTGTGTGTGTGTGTGTGTGTGTGTGTGTGCGCGCGTGTGTGTGCAAATGCACGTGTGTGTGTGCGCGCGTGCGCAAATGCATGTGTGTGTGTGCATGCAAATGCATGTGTGTGTGTGCTTGATGCATGTGTGTGTGTGCTTGCACATGAGTGTGTGTGTGGCATGTGTGTGTGCACATGCACGTGTATGTGCTACAATGCAAGTGTGAAGGTCAGAAGGCTGGGATCACATCTGGCTTTCCATCTGTTGAATCAGGGTCTCTCTTGTTTCTGGTACACTGTGTATCCTAGGGTAGCTGCCCTGAATCTCTCTTGGGGATTCTCTTGTCTCTATCTCTAATCTTCCAGATGTGGCCACTGCATCTGGCTTTTTTTTTTTAATGTTAGCTGGGGTCTCAAGAAATCAAATTTGGTTTAGCAAGTTTGCCCAGCAAGTGATTTCAGCAACTAAGCCATTTTAAATCCTCCCTGATAATGACTGCCTTAAATGGTCATGTTACTTTTTCTCAATACACTTGGTCATTAAATATTTCCTAAGACCATGAGACTCAGCTTCTGCTTTGATGCCCTGCTGGGTGGAGTTTTCTGTCTTGTTCCCTCTCTTCAACCCCTTCAGGATATATTCTATTTGCCCTTCTGAGTGAGAAATAAGCATCCTCCGTAGAGTCTTCCTTGTTACTTAGCTTCCTTTGGTCTGTGGATTGTAGTGTGGTTATCCTGTATATTGTATGGCTAATATCCACTTATAAGTGAGTATATACCATGCATGTCCTTCTGAGTCTGGGTTACTTCACTTAGAATGATCTTTTCCAGCTCCATCCATTTGCCTGCAAATTTCATGATACCCTTGTTTTTGATAGCTGAATAGTATTCCATTGTTTCTTTATCCATTCTTTGGTTGAAGGACACCTGGGTTGTTTCCAGTTTCTGGCTATTACGAATAATGCTGCTATGAACATAAATGAGTAAATATCCTTGTTGTATGGTGGAGCATCTTTTGGGTACATGCCCATGAGTGGTATAGCTGGGTCTTGAGATAGAGCTGTTCTCAATTTTCTGAGAAAGTGCCAGATTGATTTCCAAAGTGGTTGTACAAGTTGCACTTCCACCAATGATGGAGGAATGTTACCCTTTCTCCACATCCTTGTCAGCATGTGCTGTCACTTGAGTTTTTGATCTTAGCTTTTCTGATGGGTTTAAGAATGAATCTCAGAGTCATTTTGATTTGTATTTCCCTGATGGCTAAGGATATTGAGAATTTCTTGAAGTGTTTCTCAGACATTCTATATTTTCTGTTGAGAATTCTCTGTTTAGCTCTGTACCCATTTTTTAATTGGATTATTTGGATTGTTAGTGTTTAATTTCTTGGTTTCTTTATATATGTTGGATATTGGATACATATATCAGATGTAGGGCTGGTGAAGATCTTTTCCCAGTCAGTAGGCTATTGTTTTGTGAGTCTTATAGCTCAACTTTGGCAGAGTGTAAGGACTTTTATGGAAGAATGGGGGCATAGAAGGACCCAGAAGGGACAGGAGTTCCACAAGAAGACCAACAGAGGCAACAAATCTGGGCCCAGGGGGTTGGTGGAGACTGATGCATCAAACAAGGACCATGCAAGAAGAGGACCTAGGCCCCCTGCTCAGATGTAGCTGATAGACACAGCTCAGTCTACATATGGGTGCCTTAGTAAGGGTAGCATAGGCTGTCTCTGTCATGGACTCTGTTGCCTGCTCTTTGATCACTTCCCCTTGGCAAGATACATCAGTTGGTAGAGAGAAAGGCTCATCCTCTCTAAGGACTAAGGGAGGGTCATGGCAGGGGCAGAGGGAGGGAGAGTGAGACTGGGAAGAGACAAGGGAGGGGGATACAATTGGCATGTAAAGTGAATAAATTTTTAAAAATAAATTTAAATAAAAAACATTTTCTAAGACCATAACTGAAACAACATTTAATTCTTCAAGAAGACTCTAAAAAAAGACAAGTGATCAGGGTCATACCTACTGTGGTTCATCACTGTCTTTTCAAACAGCTGAACAATGTTACCTTCTCAATTAGGACTGAGTGAGTCTTTGTTAAATGAAAGAGAAGAGAAAAGGGAAAAGGAGACAAAGTACAGAGAAAGGAGGAAAATGCAGATGAGATAATAGTATCAGGCCTGGGCTCAGGGAGGAAACTTAAGGCGAGTCATCAGAGAGAACTACTCTAATTATGCCAGTAGATTCTCTCTCTGCTTAGTTCCAAATAGCTAAATTTGCTGCTTGGCTAATGAATGAATGCCACTGTTAACATCAAAAGATGCTTCCATCTTAAGTAGTGAGGGAAACTAAGAGTCATAGTAACAATGGAAACATACACTCACAGAAAAAAAAATACACCAAAAGCTGAAAAAGCTACAAATGGGTAAATTCCTTAGATACATGTAACAAGATACAGACAAATTAAACAGGTCCACAACAAGTAAAGAAATTGAAGCAATAATAAAAGTCTCTCCCTTCTCCCCCAAAGTAAAAGCCAGGACTGGATGGATTTACTGTCAAATTGTACCAAATTTTGTTCTATAAAATATAGCAGGAACACAATATTAAACTGATACTAAAATCAAATAAGGACACACACAGAAAAGAAGATTATAGAGCAACTGCCCTGATGAACACACACACACACACACACACACACACACACACACACACACACACACACAGACCTCAATAAAATAATTGCAACCCTAATTCAAGAACATCTTAACATCACAGTTCACAACCAAGTTAGCTTTAAACAAAGAAGAAAAAATGGTTTGATATTTGCAAACTCACAAATATAATAAAACATCTAAATAGACAAGGATAGAGATCACATGACCCTATCAATAAATGCAGAAAGAGCTTTGATAAAGTTCCCCATCCTGCCATGATAAAAGTCATGAAGAGACTGCAAATAGAAGTGCTATGCTTCCACATAATGAGTACCACATACGACAAACTCATAGCCAACATTATAACAAATGAGGAAAACAGAGAACATCTTCACTAAAATCATGAGTGAACCCAACTAGTGCCCTCGTGGCTATGACATTGAAGGAAGTGACACTCCTACCTCCAGCAACTGGTAACCGCTAATAGCTGCCAAGTCCTCAGGGAGGGGTCAGGGCACCTCCTTTATCCATGTGGAAACGCTGAAAGGCCTACTCTATTGCAGGGATCTGAAGCTGCTGCGTGTCATGGTCCTTTCAAGGTATACCCGAGGCAGGATCCACTCATAGGCTCACTGAGATTTCGGGACTCAGTTGTTTGTGATGAAGGTTGCCCTCAGTCATTGCCATGTGGGCCTCCTCACATAGGCGTCCTTCATGAAGGCAGCTAGTCTACTAACGAGAAGGGAGCCATGTTCTTTTCAGCCCACATGGAAAGGACAGCTCCTGTAGTTAAAAGCAAGCCACTGTCTCTGTCTCACATAATCTCACACGAACTCTGGTGCCCCTTTTCTAACCACGTCCCCTGGATGGGGAGGCCTGGTGGCACTCAGAGGAAGAACAGCAAGTTACCAAGAAGAGACTCGATATTCTAAGAGCATATATAGGGGGAGGAGGTCTCCCTCAATCACAGACATAGGGGAGGGGAGAAGGGGGAAAGTGGGAGGGAGGGAAGAATGGGAGGAAACAGGGGAAGGGATAACAATCGAGATGTAATATGAATAAAATAATAAAATGGAAAAAAAAAACCACAAAGGATTTTTACAGTAATAAATTCCAGAAAGCAGAGATCATTGTAGAAATCAAAATAAACCTTTCTATAGGTTAAAAAGTATTTAAATTGTATACCTAGTCATAATTGTATATTTTTGTCTTAGTCTAGACTATATACATATAAAGCCGTTATACACATATTTATATAATTACATGAATTTATAATTCTATATAATTACATAATTATACAATTACATTATAAGATTTTTTTTACTTTCCATGAATGTAGCCCAAATCATAACCAAGGAGGTAAAAATAAAAGGCTATTTGTTATTAAAATGTATGTAATAACATGTTTTCTTTTTAAACTGGAAGCTATAATATGTATGCCTTCTAAAGGGCTGCTTAATAAAAAAATAAATACTAAAACAAGGAATGTCATTCAGTTTGTAAGGAGTAGGTAATTGTGAACTGATGGAAAGCAAAAACATACCTTAACCCAAGGCTGACTATAACAAGACAAGTTTCCAAGCCTGAAAGTCCAAGAACAAATCACTGTAGGAAGCACCCCTCCCCCACCCCTGTGCCACTTCCCCGCCTCATCCCCCAGGGTTTCTTCAGGGAGAGGAGATGGTCTTCCAGAGCAGAACACGAAGGCTCTGAAGCACTTCTTGAATGACTGGTGGAGGAAAGGCCCTTGAGTACTTCCTGGAGCCATGATTTATAAGAGTTTCACTGAATATTCAAAATGGAACATTCAAAAAGAGACTCTAGGGGCAAAAAATGTCCCTTTTAGAAATAGAAGGACCTTATGGGTTTGGTATCTTATGCTTTTAATTGGCCTGAGGTTTCATGCAGCTTTATTTGCCAACAAGGCCTATTTTACTTTAAAACATAACAAAACAATTGAATGTCAAATTAAAGGCGGAGAAAGCTGCCAGAACACCCACAGTGAGCTACAGACTTTTAGAGCCAGTTAAAGTAGGCTTTGCTAGTGATTCAGGTCACTGCATGGGGGTGTGGGAGGGGGAGCATCATGGGGGGTCTCACCAGGAAGTCACCCTAAATGCATGTATTTTATTTTCCTCCCTCTAATTTTGCAGACAGAATAAAGCAGCTAGGAGGACAATGCTGGGGAAAAGGAATGCAGAGGTAGAAAAACAGAACTAGACAAGACGGAAACAGAGACACACATGGAGAGACCTCGTGATTCCCCTCACCTCACTCCCAAAGAACCACCAAACTGCTGGGCACAGGGACCATAATTCAGGACATCTGGGCACTTACATTTTCCTAAAAATACCAAGGGTTGTTTACCAGGATTTCATCATGAACATTAATTACTGTGTGGAGCTGTATCTGTGTGGACTTGGGTATAGGAGATCAAGAGACCAGTCTCGCAATCAATCCTACAGGCTCGAAGCAAAGGAGCAGCCAGTGCTTCTATATGTAGGAACGTTTCCATATCATCATGTTTTCATCGAAATGACATGAGAGTTTTTGTCTTCCACTTGTACAGCCTATTTCTAAAACCATAGCCAGCCACAATGCATTACAGAAGAAATGTCTATGGCTTGGCATGACTTACACATCTCAGCTTGGAACAAGAAAAGAATAAGTGGATATGTCATGTGCATCTGTGTATATAGGGAGGCAAATGGCCATAAAAACCAGCACCCCAGCTATGGATGTGATAGGAGTAATTTCTACACACCACATGGCCCAAAGCCACACATTTTCAGATAGAATATCATGCTTTTTTGGTCTGGGCCAATTTTTTTTTTTTTTTTTTTTAAGATTATTGGATGTGTATGAGTGTTTTTTTGCTGCATACATGTGCATCCTCTATGTGAGTACCTGCTGCCTGTGAAGGTCAGAGAAGGCATTGGGCTCCCTTGAACTGGGTTAGAGACGGTTAATGGCAACCCTGTGGGTGGGTGCAGTAAAGTAAACCCTGATCCTTTCTAAAACCAACAAGTGCTCTTTTCCGGTGAGCCGTCTTTCAGGTCTCTTGGTTACTTCTTTTTCTAAACTGTGCATTTCTTTTTATGAGTTTAAAGTTTGAACTCTGAAATGACCACCATTTGTGTCCCAGAGCCAATCCAAGCTACGCTTTTGAAGTTGCATGAAGGGCACATCGTAGGACAATGCATAGAACAGGACAGTGATGACGTTCCTAAATCCATTTCCCAACCCAACTTGTTCTCCAAAGCCAACATTGTTTCCATCTTTATAGTGTATCCTCATATGGTCCGGGTCAATCTGCATGTCATTCGGGTCACAAAGGGCAATGCCATCCAAGGCCTTAGTTCACTGCTACAGAAGAGAACTGAGCCCCAGGTTATTGTGCTATTCTTGTCTTCCAAATGCAATAGCCACATATTAATCAGACATACTTAACTATCTGGTGGAAAGAAGACAGAAATAAGAACATGATTGGATTATTGATAGTGAATATAAGATTTACTCGGAAGCTACTTATCTAGACAAAGGGAGTTATGTATGCAGAATAATATGAGCCTTTTGGCTTCTCCAGGCAAACAAAAATACTTACTTTCAGATATATATTGCTTTGACACTGCTCACTCATATAAGACACTGTGCTAGTATAAGAAAGAACATAAAATGTTTTTTTTTTTTTTAATATCCTGGAATTTAACTCCCAGACTATTGTTGAATTATTGCAACCTCATTCTTCCCAACCCCGTGTGGAAAGGAAAGGCCAGCATGAGATTTCCAGTGGCCTAGAAAAGCGACAGTGACGGATAGTCAGCAGGATATAGAAAGACAAGTCGTGTGGAGGACCATATGAAAAGCAACAGTACTTGATCTGTTAGGCGGAGGAGAAATTCCCCAAAGATGGTAAAGATAAAAGATTGTGAGTTTCGGGTGGCAGATGCCTGTGCACGTCCTTCTTGTTTTGTTGTGCTTGTTTGTTTGTTTGGTTGGTTGGTTTTTTTTTCAAGACAGGGTCTCTCTGTGTAGGCTTGGCTGTCCTGGATTTGCTTTATAGATCAGGCTGGCCTTGAACTCACAAACGGTCTGCCTGCCTTTGCCTCCCAAATGCTGGCGTTAAAGGCGTGCACCATCACGCCCGGCTGCGCCTCCTTCTTGATAACTATGTTGGTCATAATATCCCCATGTGGTCTGTTTATGGGGAACAGCTCAGTACAACATTATTTATTAAACTCTCTGGCTGCTACATTCCCTGGAAAGATGGTTGAACAGTGAACATTGGGACATATGATAGTGTCAGACTTTAACTTGCAGGGATTCTAGCAAGAACAAACTTGCCTTACTTCTAACTACATAAAAACAGATTGGAGGGCACTAAGCAACTTAAGATACCTCAAAAGAATTAGCTGTCTTGGAAAATGAACATTTTCGTCCTGACTCCTATGGATAAAGATTGAAATACTTCCCTGAATGCCCTCAGTTATCTAAAGACTCCAAGCGTTTGGATAACCTGGAAGGACCAGGAGGTTGGTATCTTCAATAGTCATAGGATATTGATATTTTCTTTTCTTTTTTTTTTTTTTTTTTTTTGATATTTTATTTTGCTAAAGTTTTAAGTTTTGCTTCCTTAGTGGAAAGAGGCTGTGGAATAAATTAATTTTCACTTATTGGAATAAAAGAATGCCACTCTTCAGTTAGCAGCAGGACTTTGTGGCCACTTTTTTGTGCTAGGAGGCGGATCCCCATAGGAGTTCCTCCTGAGACTGGCTTGAATTTGTGTGTAGGACTCTGTGCTGTCACAGTCTCGGGAGGAGCTCCTACAGGGATCAGCCTCCTTATGTCTGGAAGAGGCTGTTTCCTTGGAGCTGTCAATCATCTCTGACTCTTAAAATCTTTCTGCCTCCTCTTCTGCACAGGCTCCTGAGGTTTTAGAGGATCAGTTTTCTGAAGGCATCCCATTTAGGTCTGAGTGTTCCAAGGTGTCTCAATCTCTATGATTGCTCTGTCCTGGGTGTCTGCGTTAATTTCCCATCTTTGACATGGAGAAGATTCTCTTCCAAGGGCTGGGCAATGCACTGGCCTGCGGGTACAGCAATATCTTTAGAAGCTATTTGTAATTGAAAATTTCTAGGAGACAGACAATCAATTTTTCCATCGGAGCGACACTACATATAATAATCAGAACCCTACCTAGGCAGGCGGCATGCTCAGGAATAGTTGGCCAATACAAAACAAACTCTGTGGGTTTTTCCTTTGTTTTGGTTTAGTGTTTTTGGGTTTTGTTGGCATTTGTTTGGTTCTGAGAAGGACAGAGGATGTTGAGTGGACAGGGAAGTGGTAAGGATCTTGGAGAAATTGAGCCAAGTGGAAATACTATCAAAATATGTTGTATAATTTTTTCAAATTTTATTATAACTTATTCACATTGCATCCAGATTATAATCCCCTTGCTCTTATCTTCCTATTCCCACTCTCCCTCCCTCTTCTGCCTTATTCCTCTCCCTTAGACCTCTGACAGGTGGGGCCCTCCTCCCCCACCGTATGACCACAGCCTATCATGTCTCATCTGGACAACCTGCATCCCCTTCTTCTGTGTTCCCACAGGGCCTTTCCACCAAGGGGTAGTGATCAAACTGAGGGCACCAGAGTCCTTGTCAGAGGCAGTCCTTAACTTCCCCCTGCTCCCACATGAAGCATGAGATGTCTATAGGCTATATTTGAACAGGAGATCTAGGTTCTCTGCTTGCAATGTCCTTGGTTGGTACATCCGTTTGTACAGCGCCACCTGCATCCAGATCCTTGTGGAACTCCTGATACCATGCCCCACCCCCCGTCCTTCCATCCCCCAACTCTTCCATATAACTTACAGCACTTTACCTAGAGTCCAACTGCAAGTCCCAGCACCTCTCCCGGCTCCCCTGCTTGGTGTAGTCTCTGTGATGATATCTATGTTGGGCTAACATCCAACTTATAAGTGAGTATATACCATGTGTGTCTTTCTGGGGCTGGGTTACCTCACTCGGGATGATTGTTTCTAGTTCTATCCATTTGCCTGCAAAAAAGATGCAGAAGGATACTTCATACTCATCAAAGGAAAATTACACCAAGATGATGTCTCAATTCTGAACATTTATGCCCAAAATGCAGGAGTACCCACATTCATAAAAGAAACATTACTAAAGCTTAAATCACACATCGAACTCCACATATCAATAGTGGGAGACTTCACAGCCCTACTCTCCCCAATAGATAGATTATCAAGACAGAAACTAAGTGGAGAAATAATGAAACTAATAGATGTCATGAATCAAATGGACCTAACTGATATCTACAGAACAGTTCACCCAAACACAGAAGAATAACGCCTTCTTCTTAAAGACCTCACAGAACCTTCTCCAAAATTGACCATGTACTTGGTCACAAAGCAAAGCTCAACAGGTACAAGAAGATCGAAATAATTCCTTGCATCTTATCAGACCACCATGGATTAAAGCTGAAAGTCAACAACAAAAGTATAAAAATTTTTAAAAATTTAAAATAAAAATGAATAAGCCAAAACAATTCTGGCTTCGAGAGGGAAAATGGAAGGAAAAAAAAATCATTCCTCAGTGCTATAATTTGGATCTTTAATATCCTTCAAACACCCCTGTGTTGAAGCCTTGGAAGATGGCTAAAATTTTGAGCAATTTGCCATTGGAGGTATGCTTTGAAGGAGGCTAGATCATTAAAGATGTGTCCTTGAAGATGACAGGGACACCAGGCTCACTCTGTCCATCTGTCTGTCTGTCTGTCTGCCCCCCCCCCCCTATTCTTGGTTAGCATGAAATGAGAAGCTACTCCACTGCCCTCTCCTGTTGTGATGTACGACACGCTCAAGAGGCCATGGACAAGCCTTCATTGTATATGTCAATTATCTCAGGCAGTTTTCACAGCAAGGGAAAGGCAGATATTCCCATATTGCATAAGAAAATTTTAATATGATGCATATTTTTAGAGACTGGATTGAAGAAACTGACATTTAAACAGCTAGTTGCTTACCCAGTAATTAGGTAAGAAAAAGTAGGACCAGAGCCCACCTCTTGAATTCTGGCTAGTATGTTTCACACTCTGTAACAAGTTTTGTTCTGAGTTTTCTTATAAAACTTTCAAGTCATATTTAATAAATGAACACCTAAGTAATTTTATATTGAGGCTCAGCCATTAAGCTTACTAATGTAGCCACACAGTGGTGGCACATCTCTGTAATCCCAGCACTAGGGAGGCAGAGGCAGGCAGATCTCTGTCAGTTCGAAGCTAGACTGGTCTACAGAATTCCAACACAGCCAAGGCTACACAGAGAAACTTTGCCTCAAAAAACAGAACAAACAAACAAACACCTTACACGAGTGAAAAATAATTCAGTATTTATTGGATTCAATGTATACTTGATATAAAATTATGTAAAAAGACAATATTCACAGAAATAAAGTAGATATTAATTTCTAATAAGGACATATAGAACCTATTAGTCATACATCTATAAAACTTACCTATGAGGCTAAAATCCTAAGTTAAACTAAGGTATCACAAGATAAAATTCCACGTACAGTTGGTCCTCAGACAGCACAGGTATGAACTATGTGGGCCCACTTATACAGGAGTTTGGCTTTTGAAGCATTGTGCAGATTTGGAAAAATTTACAAATGAATTTTAAAGTCCAGAAATAGTTCAACAAGTAAATAAAACAATATTTTTTGACTGCATATAGTATGTGTGGAAATAGTCTATTTATCACATATTAACATGAAATACAAGCCTATCTATTATAAAAAGTTAAAATGTATACAAATATAGACAATACATGGCACCACATATGGTGGAGAGAAATGAACACAGACACAAGCATTGATTATAACATCAAATTAACTGTTAAATTAACTGCAGCACACACTGCTGGTGTGATAATTTTGTGGACACCAAGTGTTGCTGATGTCGTGATTTCAGGGCCATATTCTCTAAAAACACTCTGTGATGCTAACATGTCGCAAGCAATCACTCTCTCAAGAAAATGTATCATAGTAAAAAAAAATCATATATCTGGAGCTACGGAGATAGCTTAGTTGGTAGAATGCTCGTTTGCATGCTCTACCAATCCTTCAAACCTGCGTGTGTCAGATGTACAGTCAGTAATTCTAGTACTTGAGAGGTAAAGGCAGGCAGATCAGAAGTTCAAGTCCATCCTTGTCTATATAATGAGTTTGAGGGTAGCCTGGGCTGTATGAGATTCTATCTCAACCTTAAAAAATGAATTCTTGAAATTCTTTCATTTATTTTCTCGGTGTATATAATACATGTATTGAACAGAATATGTGTTTGCCAGTGAGGCTTTTGGTCCCCAGCAGGCTACTAGTAGCTAAGTTTGGGAACGACAAAAGTTGTACACTCACTGTTTACCACCTGGGTGTCAGCAGCTCTTGCTTAACAGGCAACTATTGTTCAAATATTTATTTTTGCTTTTAGTGTGTGTGTGTGTGTGTGTGTGTGTGTGTGTGTGTGTGTGTGTGTGCATGTACTTGTGAATACATGTACAGAGTACAGAAGAGGGTGTTAGATCCCCTGGAGTTGGAACTACAGGTGGTTGTGAGCAGCTCGGTATAGACGTTGGAAATCAACTCAGGTCCTCTGCAAGAGCAGAATGCTTTCTTAACTGCTCAGGCGTCTCTCCATCCCAGGCAGCTGTATTTCTAAATATAATCACATGACCTTCTGCAAAAAAAAATCAAATAGGATTAATTTAGATGTATGACTCACTGCCACAATGCTCTCATATCAATATTATAAAATATATTAGTGGTTCTTCCCAAAACTAAGTGAATACTTCTCCAAAACAAGTATCAAGAAAGTACAACAGAAATAACATTGCTTTCTTTGAGCTTTGAGACAACTCAATGACAATTTGACATGGCAAATTTAAATATGTTGTCTCTTTAATAATAATATTCACACAAATATAAATAAAAGCAATAAAAAGTAATGAGGAACATAATTAAAATCCTATTGCCGTATATTTAAAATCCTATTATTGATTTTTAATTATAATTACTAATTGAATAACCTGCCCCCTTTTATTAATGATCAGTGTGTGTTGGTGGTCTTGCTACATTTGAGTTCCCCTAAATGTGTTTGAATTCAGTACACTTTTCTTTTGTAACATAATCAAAATCTTTCAACAATACTACATGCCCAGGAATTATTCAAACAAACAACCAATTCATCCCTTACTGGATGCAAAGTAGTTCTGTAACGTGAACAGGTTTTAGAGAACTCTTTCCCGGATAAGCTTTGAAATCATTTGATGAAAAATTAGTAAGGCACAAGGCCTTCTTATTTTTGTTCTTAAAACTCTCTGTAGAATGCTAAGAATACTTCATCTCAATTATCTGAGCCCAGAATTAAGTTCCCTTCATGCTGAGCTCACATTTGAAAGGCAATGAGCCTTGTGAAGAACAGTGTGGACAGCCCTTGCCACAGGAGCTAGAGGTTTGGAAAGATGGGTGATTTTCTTTCATTCTAGTGGCTGCTCTGAGGAGCTGGAAGTTTGGTGGCAATTGGTGTCATTTGCTGGCAGTTGCCAACCAACTGTGCATTGTCTTGTGGAGAGCAGCAGTTGAGGGCAGTGGGAGGAGTGGTGTATCCGTAAAGCAAAGTCTTATAGTCCTTGATGATCAAAGCCTCGGGCGCACAGGTGAGAACGGTTCACTTAGAGGGTCATCTATGGAGGGTCATCAAGGGGAATTCCAAAGCTTGCTAATTCTATTTGAGATTCAACACTAACCCAGAACAAAATATAGAAACCAAGAAGGGGGGTCTATTAAGAGAATGTGTCACATTTGGCTTCTTTCTGAAGCTGTTTTCAGCTCTGTGGCCATATTGCCTGTTGAGCACTCTGGTCTTCAAGAGAGAATAAATTCCTAAGCAGAATGGAGATGACAATTTGCTAAAGGAAATCTGGAAATTATGTGTCTGATTACTGAGACGCGATTCTGAACTATGACAGGAGGACTTTCCATAAAGAATGTGGCGTAGAGTAAGATGAGAGAGAAAGAAATCACATTCTGTAGCAATTCTGTACACAGTACAGGCAGAGAAGAAAGCAGTTACCAAAACACAAAAGAATATCTACAAGGAAGAAATCTGATATCACTCTTATAGAAACTACAAAAAGAGAGACTCTTATGGAACATTTGTTGAATGAACGAATAAGTGAATGAAGGAATGAATGATTAAGAAACATAATCTCAAGTTCTAAGAAGGCTGGTACTCATCTTGGGAGACCAACATGCTGGAGGTGATTGTCACTGGCAATGAATGGATACTGACAATGCTGTGTTTCTAAGGCACATGCCCAAGATACAGTAACTCATTGCCACTGTCCACTCTTGATTCATCTGGAAAGCAGTACCTCCAGTAGAAGCCAGGAAGAAAAAAATCAGAGGAATGGTTAAAAGTTTCTAGTAGTGCATAAAACAAATACCAAAATCAAAAAGGATTATAAAAACACCCAGAAATGTATATTCATCCACTCACATGTGGGTGGACAGTTCATAGAAAACTAAAGTGAATTTATTATTCATAACACAGGGTAAAAAGTATTGATTAATGATTCTTTAGGATAAAATATTAAAATTTACATAAGATGTAGGTATTATTGAATAGGAACAGAAATTTTGAGGGGGAGTAATTAGATTATATCTAAGACTTAACTTTATCTATCTATCTATCTATCTATCTATCTATCTATCTAATTTTTTTAACACATAGTAGGAAATTAATAGTATTTGCTAAAGAAGCAAATGAAGAAGAAATAAAATGATTGAGATTTAAAATGTAGAAAACACTGCTGGAAAAAAGTAGAGTTAAGTGAATAAAACTTCAAAATATTATGAAAAATATTTTAAGCTTAAAAAAACTTGACAAGAGTGAAATGAAACTAAATAGGAAAGATAAAAATGGACTGCTAAACATTAAAATATATGAAATAAGTCAAAGGAAAAGGAGATGCATTTTAAAGTGTAGGATAATTGTAAATTAAGAATTAAACAAAGGACAGAAAAAACAAGCTAGTCACAGACAAGTCATGCGGGTCCACAGGGAATTTCTAGGGACAGTCGAACTTCCTGGACTAACAGTTTCCAGCTGAGGCAGCTGGCATTCATTCTTCCATGGCAAGGAACAAAGAAGGAGAGACCCATGTGCTGTCCTTATGTGTGTCACCTTATGCTGGAACATGAAACCTCATATCTCATCCACCACACTCCCTTGTTTTCCCCACTCTTAGGAAGCATTGTAGAAAGCTGGGGGCTATCCTGGATTTCTACCTGTGCACTGCAAAACAGGTTGAGCCGTTACCCCAGTCTTATCTTATCACCCGCTACAGCTAGACCAGCATGTTGCCCTAAGAAAACTCCTCTGCTCTCTCAGATCCCTAAAAGCTCATGACCAGGAAGAAAATCACTGATGAAAAGAAACACTACACATGATATGTACTAAGTGTGCACAGGAAGAACATGGGCACTACATCTGCATAATGAACTGTGAGTACAACCTAAACTTATGAAACGAACATTCCACAGTAATCAGAGATTCCAACTGCAGATAGTAAACTAAAGCCAGTATGCCCCTCAGGTTTTTCTGTTTTCATGTCCTTCAGAACCCTAGCCACCGGCCACCTAGATCACTTGTCATCTAAGCCCTTATTGTTACAGTCTAGATGATAAAAGAAGAGGAAGAAGGAGGAGGACGAGGAGGATGAGGAGGAGGAGGAGGAGGAGAAAGAACCACCACCACCATCACCGCCACTGCTGCCACCACCACTGCTGCCACCGCCACCGCCACTGCTACCACTGCCACCCCAACTTAAATAAATGGAAGAGTCAGGAGTAGGGAGATAGTTAAGTGGTTAAGAGCTCTTGCCACTCTTGCAGAGGACTTGTATTTGTTTCCCAGCACCCAAGTGGCTGATCACCACTGCCCAATACTTCAGTTCCAGGGGATCTTATATTCTCTCTGGTGTACCACACGCACATGTGGTACACATACACGAAAGTAAGAAATGGGAGGATGCATGGTCTACATCCAGTGATGAGCCCCACAGTTGCCACCCTGGAAGACAGACATACATCTTTGCAGCTCTTATCAGTTTGAGACTGAGAGAAGTCGTCAGTGTGTGCTTACTCAGTGGGACAGTTTGCCAGTCATTTGGAGAATCTGTCCTAGGGCCTCAGCCATGCCAACAGCCTAACCAGAAGATTGGTGGCTCTGATTTTACATAGGAGTCTAACAGCCTTTCTTGTCCCAGTCTACAGACTTGGCATCTGAAGGCAGAAGCAAATGAAACACTGTTCACTTCCTGTGTTCCTAGTGTTGGAAGCCATCCACCAGCTGCCTGAACTCTTCCTTGGTCACCAAGAGGTTAGCTACTGCTGGAAAGCTGTGCTTATCCTGACTGTATGGCTCACTGGGCCATTTAGTAATTCTTTAGTCTTTCAAACTGGTTTCCTTTATCCTTCCTCATGTAAGTCATGTGGCCCCCTGGGTTTTCAATTCCACTGCTACCACTGTGGTTCAGATTTTTAAACTTAATTTTTGGAATATTTAAGGCTATTTCGAAGGCAACAGCAGCCAGGGAGAGTGAAAGAGTGATGGATAAAAACCCTGGGAAGAAAAACAAAACAAAACAAAGCCAAAACAACAACAACAACAAAAACCCCGGGGAAACCACATACCAAAAACTCAGCTCCTGAGAGGTCAATAAT
This sequence comes from Acomys russatus, assembly GCF_903995435.1. NCBI lineage: Eukaryota > Metazoa > Chordata > Mammalia > Rodentia > Muridae > Acomys > Acomys russatus. Next base: position 50,315,189 of record NC_067141.1, read on the forward strand.
GCCTAAGAAGTCCTCTTTTAATTTTTTTTTTTGTGTGTTTGTGTGTGTGCATGTCTGTCTGTTTTTATGTATGTTTGTGTACCACATGCAAATGTGATGCCTTCCGAGACTAGAAGAGGGCATCTGATTCCTTGAAACCAGAGTTGTGGATGGTTGTGTGCCATCATGTGGGTGCTGGAAAACGAATGCATCACAAGTGTTCTTAACCACTGAGCCATCTCTCCAGCCCCAGCTTTGAGCAAGTTTGTTTTAAAACTAGGTGAGAAAGGTTGATCATGGTCACATAGGAGAATGGAAGAGCGAGGAAAAAGGAATATAGATAGCTGATTGTAAAAACTTAAAAAAAAAAAAAAAAAAAAAAGCAAAATTTAATACTGTGAGATTCCAAAACAAAGGTGTATTAGGGTTCTCTAGAGTCACAAAACTTATGAAATGAATCTCTCTGTTATCCCCATATCTATCTATCTGTCTGTCTATCTATCTATCTATCTATCTATCTATCTGGAATTTATTGTAATGACTTACAGGCTACAGTCCAACTAATCCAGCAATGGCTAGCTGTGAATGGAAAGTTCAAGAATCTAGTTGTTTCTCAGTTCCACGAGGCTGGGTGTCTCAGCTGGTCTTCTGTAATGCTGGAATTCTGAGGAGGTAGGCTCCAATGCCAGTGAAGGAACGGATGTGCTGGCAAAGTGAGGACAAACAGGCCGGTAATGAATAAACCCCTTGTTCCGGCGTGGTGGCAGAGGCAGGTGGATTGCTGTGAGTTCGAGGCCAGCCTGGTCTACAAGTGAGTCCAGGATGGCCAAGGCTACACAGAGAAACCCTGTCTCGGAAAAAAAAAAAACAAAAAAAACAAGAAAAAAAAAAAAACCCTTTGTTCCTTTGTCCTTATATAGGCTTCCAGCAGAAGGTATGGCCCAGATTAAAGGTATGCCCCAAGATCGGGGTGAAAAGCATTGTCATCCCACTTCAAGATCTGGAGCAAGTGTGTGTCTTTCAGCCTCAAGATCTGGATCAAAAACATGTTGTCTTACTGTCCTAAGATCCAGATCACAAATGTGCCCTCCATTTCTGGATTCTAGTTTATTCTAGCTTATTGACAAGCAAGAAGAGCCACAACAGAAGGGGGATTCAAGTTGAGAATCTTTACAATGCAAACTTGTCTTCAAATTAAGAAACCAGGGGCACCTAAGGAGATTAGAATCTTAAAGTAAGTTCGTAAAGAAAAAGGAAGAACAAGACAAAGTTTAAAAAATAGAATACTCAAGTCATGGACACTGGTGGGTGATGGCTAGAATCATACTTGACAGTAAAATTAAATTATGAGAAAGAATAAGAATATCCTTTGTAGGAAGGAACCACGCTAACTGATAGTCTGCAGAGGGAATTGTTGACATGAGTTCCTTTCAGGAAATCACGTCTGGAATGAGATTATGAACATCAAGAATAAACTGGTAAACTAGTCACACTCATGAGAAAAGAATGTGTTAACAACAGATGATGACTGGTAAACACAGGGCCTAAAACTTAAAGATGTGCACATACCTGATGCTCAGTGCATCCCTACCATGGCCTTATAGGATTTTCCTGCTCAGATCCAAGCAGTCTACTTCTTTCATGGAGATGTGGTTCCTGCTTATGTTCCTTAATGTCTGTGTTCACTGATATCACCAAACTTAATTTTTTCTGAAGTTTCAAGTTTTATGATTTACTCTGTGTAGAAATTTTTATCACATAGGACTAGAGAGTTGGCTAAGTCACTAGGAGAAACGGCCCCTCTTGTAGAGGACTAGAGGATGATACATGATTCCATCTTTAGGGGACCTGGCATTCTCCTCTCTCCTCTGCTGGCACTTGTGTACACACACACACACACACACATACACACGAGAGAGAGAGAGAGAGAGAGAGAGAGAGAGAGAGAGAGAGAGAGAGAGAGAGAGAGAGAGAGAGAGAGAGATGGATGGAGGGAGGGAGGGAGGGAGGGAGGGAGAGAGAGAATAAAATAAAAAAAGGAGAAGAGAGGTTTCATTACACTAACTGACCAGGCTCCCAGTTCTTATTCTATTACCAACTCCGTATCTTGATGGAAACATCCTCACTGAAGGTAAGCAGAGTGCTGGTGAGCAAATGAATGTGTGAGAACATGCGAAAAACTGCAGCGCCTCACCCAGCCATCAAGGCAGCCAGTTCAATGTCTGTGATTCTCCGAGTTTGGTAATAACTGCCTTAAGAATTTTTTTCTAAATTCCTAACGCCTGATTATTGCACATGGAGCGAACAAGCCCTACAACACAAAGGGAGTTTTGCAAACCCAAGTTAACCGAAGGGTGGTGTACAGCTGCTGTGACAGAGTGCTTTTGTGACCATTACTCAAGGGACATACCTGCAGCAAAGATTGGTCCTTTCCAAAACTCCATCTTCTCTGAAAGCTGGTGAAGGTGCTGAAATAAATGACTATGCTGGATGGATGAACACAGGTTCTCAATTCACTGTTTCATTGATTCCCCCCCCCCACCCCGCCCTTTGCAACTGCTGAACAGCATGTTCCTGATGAATCCACTCCACATCGTGAGAAACTTCACGTTGCAAGAGTGTGACATTCTGACCCCCACACACTTTGATCCTTGTTCATTGGCCTCTTTGATCTCTGAACAGTATATACAAGGTTGACTACTCAGTACTTTGCTTCCTCTTTGGTTCTTGGTCTGGTAAATACTTACATTTAAAGTCATTGACTGGAGTAGCTGTGTATGTGCAGTGTGGTTCCTTCCCCAAAGGTGCTTGTGGTTTTTTTTAAAGACAAAAAGTATGAAAAGGTCTTCTAACTTTCAACTATATTTTTATGAAGAGCAGATTTAAGCGGCAAAGTATGTTTTATTATTGTGAGTATGATGATTTTTTTTCTCTTCAAAACATTTCTAGGGAGAATAGTATGATAGAACAGGAATATTGGGTTTGTTTTCACTTTCTGAAACCACGCGACGTGGGTACAAAACCCTTTCATCTCATATGCCAAGACAGCAATGTTCCTGAGGTATCTTACTGCTGCTTCATCTAATCACTAAGGGTGCCCTGCTTTCAAAGACTCTAGGTATCATTGGCAGAAGATCCAAGTAGACAAAAAAAAATAGATAACATTATGATATATGAAGAATACCAGTTATCAACAATGATACCCATCTGTGAACCAGTAACATGCCACCTGGTAATGCAGGTCTACTGGTGACATAATGACACAAATGGTATGGGAGTAACCAACCATTTTTTGACTGGACTTGGGGTTCATTCCTCAAGACTAAACACTGCCTAGCACTGTTAACTAGGACAAAAACTCTTGGATTCTTAGTCATGGGTCCTAGGGGAAACCTAGCACTACTATTCTGCTAAATGGACACAATAATGAATTTGCCATAAGTTCTCATCTTTATAACAATAGATTAGTGCTTATATAAACATTATTGGAGAAAGTTCTCTTTGCAGTAGATGGTGATAAATACAGAGACTCACAACCAGTCAACACAGGGAGAGTAAGTGGCTAGCTTGCTCAGCTCTAAATGGAATACCTATGTCACACACCTCTCCCACAAGGCTTGGGTAGCCATGGAAGATGACGTGGAAAGATTCTAATGGTCATTTGCAGGTATAATAGCACAGTTGTACACATGAACTCCACAGTGTTAGGATTTGTATGTGCAAGACTTGCAAAAAAAAAAAAAAAAAAAAAAATCAAGCTAGCTAAAATCCCTGTGGATGCGGAAGTGGCTCATGAAGTCTCATCCCTAGCAAAGAAGCTACTGGCAAGTGATGGTGGCTGGGGGAGACAGAGTCAGTGTTCTTCAGGAATGTGGGCCCCGGGAGGCTACTCCTGCTTGAGTAGGTGGTCCCATAGCCATTCACATGCAGGCAGCGCTAAACAGACTCAGTAAGGGTTTTGTTTGTTTGTTTGTTTTGAAGACAGAAGACATGAATTTGGCAGGGGAAAGTGATGGTGGGAACAGGGAAGAAGAGAAGGAGGGAATGAGAGGTGGACCTCATCAAAACACATCAAACTTAACATTTATGAAAGGATGCCAGAAGTATGCAGAGAAGAGTTCCAGAGAGGGAGAGAATCAGTGCGAACTGCATAATTAGGAAGGGTTTCTTAAATAGGCTTTGTTTGGTGAAAAGTATTCCAGAAAGTGTGAGCTGTATGCCAAGTGCTAAAGGTGGAAATATGGGAACAGCAAGTCCTGGTTTAGTTATCCAAAGTAACTAAGGAGTTAGGAAAAATTGGTATACTCCTCATAAGTAAATAACCAACATAGTTTGGCACGACTAGTTTGAGTTCTGAATTTTATTTTATTTTATTATGAGCTATTTTTATTAAAATAAACAGCTTATTTCAAGCATTGGTAGTGGCAATATTATTATGTCTGATAATGGACATATTATTATTTGACTGTCAAAATGTATTTAATAAAACAACTTGTGCCCCTTTTCTCCTTCTGCTCCTATTTCCTTTTCTGTTTTTCAAATTTGAAATTTCAATAAGAGTCATACAGGCAAACATCAGAGGAGGGCCGTCAATATGTGTCAGTATTCTTTGTCATATGCCTACTAGCGATGAGCATGTGAAGGATCAACTTAGAGCCGAGAATAGTGGCGCATACTCATGATTCCTGCACATAGGAAAGTAAACAGAAGACTTGAGCATTTGAGGCCAGCTGAAGGTACATTAGAAAGACATAAAAAATAAAATAAAATAAAATAAAACAAAATACAAACCTACCACCACCACCAACAATAACAACAAGAAAAACCAAGACAATCCCTCATCCATTAATAAATTTTAGATTTATTTATTCTTATTTTATGTGTATGTGCAAGTATCTGTAGTATGAATGTATACTTATGATGCCCACAGAGACCAGAAGAGGGTGTCAGATCCCCTCGAACTGGAGTTATATATCTTTGTGAGCCATCACGCAGGTCACCTGGGTCCTCTGCAAAAAGCAGCACATACTTGGGATCAATGAGCCATGTGTCCGTCCCCTTGTCCTCCATTTTTTAGACTAAGGTGGGGGGGGCGGAGAATAAGAGCAGATTTCAGCATTACTGAATTTCTCTGTGGGATATACTGTCTCCTATGCAACCTCATATCCTCTGTTCATCAGATGAGATTGGCAGGTGACTGACAGTGGAGTCATTGGTACCGTCCCACCTGTTTCTAAAGTGGCCTGAGTATTTATGCCTTTACTAAAGAAAAAGAAATCCCTTATTTTCATGTGAAGACTTGAAGCAAAATCACCTTTGTGCTTTGATTGAAACATTGCAAACACAGTTAGACCTCAGGGTGTGAGGTGGAAACAACACCATGAACATCTCTAGCCAATTGCATCAACATTCGGATGAGCAGACCAAGATCAGCATGATTCTGTGGTTTCCTGGAACTGCCTGACTAATGGAATCAGGTTTTCCACCCCATTCTTCCCAGGGGACTTTTTCCTCTTTCATTAAACAAGACTTGTAGCTCGCAGGCTCTATTCTGCTTTGGATATCATGATGTCCTCCTGTATGAATCTTAGGGAGAAGAAATCCAAGCTAAAAGGCAATGCCTGCATTCTAATTTCAGTTTGTGAAGGACCACACTAAGCGGGCTGCTGTGGTTCCAATGGTAAGTGCTAAATGGCAGAGCATGCTAAAGCCCTGGTTGTTTGCTGCTGGAGGTAAAAATACATCTGTAGGTCTCAGCCAAGTTCCTGTGGATCTCTGTCCACATCCCCCAAATACCACACATACTTGGCAGGAATGAGAGATATGGCCAAATAAGGCCCCGATCTTGTATTGCTAGAGTTTCGAGTAAAGAACAACACACAATGGAAATCTATCATGCTTAAGCGTTGTCATGCTATCATCCTTCAGTTCTACAATTGTCCCTCCTCTTCTTTTGCATCTTGCAATCCAAACTGTAAAATTACAAAAGCGCATTTTACCTTTAGTGACTTAATATCGATAATAACCACAACCCAACCACTCATCTACATGTAGTTTTTTCCTTTTCCCTAAAATGTTCTCCAAGGTGATGATATACAAAGAAAATACACTTAACCAAAAATTATTTATTGTAGGCTACAAAGGAACACACAGCTAGAACTTGACTGTCTCTCACAAAGGTATTTATTTCTATTTAGTCTTCTGCACTATAGTTTATAGTTGTCTTGGGGCTGTTTTCTTCTCTGAAGCAGGCTCGAATGAGACACTTGCCTTTCTTTGTTGCTCGTTGGGTTCTTTTGGAGAGACCAGCATATTTTTGGAAGCAGTGAATACAATTTTAGCATATTGGCTGAAACAGAGTGAGTGTTGCAGTTGAGACATATGATTTTAAAATGTTTAAATAGGCACTGGGGAGACATTTCAGTGATGGAGTACTTGCCTGCTATTTGGGAGGCCCTGGGCTTGTTCCTAAAATCCCAGGGAGACTGAGAAGATGAGGAGTGCAAGTCTGGGCAACTTAGTAAATCCCTGTATCGAATGTTTTAAATATGAAAAGAGGTTCTAGAAATATAACTCAGAGAGAGTGTTTACATGTTATGCACTAGGCCCTATGTTCAACCTCCAGTTCCACAAATACACACAAACCATTCATATTTTTTGGAAAGTATTTTGATATTGAAATATTAGATAGCCATATATTTATGTTTGTACATATTTCATAGATTATATAATCCATGTTTATAGATAAGTTTGTATTTTATATATTAACATAAAACAGCATATATAAATCATAAATTTTATACATACTTAAATATATTTGCATATATGTTTATGTACTAATTGTGTTTGTTTTAGATATAAAAATGTGTGAAAAATTCAATACTTGTATTTTTACTGACAAGTGTATTATTTATATAAATATATTAGTAAATAACCAAAGAATTATTGTGAAGATTAAAAGAACATTTTCATTTTCTGAAATATACTTAAAATTGTATATTTCCAATAACCTAATTGTCCTAAAGTATTTGACTATCAAATGCTTGAGTCAGACTATTTTTGCCTAGTATGCACTGGTCTAGGCTAGCATTTGGGGTGGCAAAGCAATGTTTGATGGTTTTCGTGAAGGAGAGAATGAAGTGAGTTAACTTGAGAAAATCTGCTCTTGTATATTCAAGAGCGACCTTTCGTGAAAAGAAAATGCCCTTCCCTGTAGAGTTTCTGAAGTGGGCAAAACCCATGTGTGAGGGGCGGAGGATGGGCCATGCCACTTCTACACCAAGTTGGGGGCTTCTAGACTTCTACAGGAAGTCTCTCACTCCCACCTCTCCCCGCAAGCTGCTGCTTACAGGGAGCACACTAGTAATTGCAGAGCGGGAAAGGCTAATTCCTGGTGAGACATCAGAACTAGAAGATACTTTCTCATTCTCTTAGGTTCTAGTGAAATTGCTTCTGATGAGGGCAAATAAATCAGACCAACACTGAAAATGCCTAGTCTGAAAAGCAGATTTCAAATATTACATGTTTATTCCAAAAATATAAATACGCACTAAAATGACTCTGAAGTGCACTGTAAGGTGAGCTTTCCATTTTAGGGGAGCAACAACTCTTAAGGGAGTTACATTTTGGAGTCAAGAGCAAATTATCCAAGTGTAGTTAATTATATTTTCTGCTTACACAATGCAGATATGTCAGGTTTTTTTTTTTTTCAGAAGGACTTTGGGAGTGATAACTTACTTGTGCAATAATTATCAACTATTGTGCAATTATAAAATCAATACAAATGCTTAATACTATTCTGTCGTTTGATATGCTACCTGAACCATTGAGTCCTCACTCAAAATTCCCTGCTAAGCTAGGACAAATTCTTTGAAATGATTTTTCTCTGTAAGTAAAGCAAGATATTATGTATGGAAAAGCAGCAAGTATACGCATGGGGTACTTTTAAAATTCAGGAAACTCAGCATCCAAGGACTGTGCTGCCACCTTCCCTCCAGTACCTGATTTTTCCAAACTAAATAGAAATTAACTTTGAAAGCTGTGTTGTTATCTAAGAAACAAGACTGGAATCCAGAGGACAGACTCTTCCTGACCACCCTCACCTCCCTCCAGCCCCCTCTGTTGTGTGTGTGTGTGTTAGTTTTATTTTTTATTAATTTGGTCAGTTCTTTGACAAGTTTCCTACATGAACATCATGAACCCTAACTACTACCTCTCAGTCCCCCCTCTTCACCCATCACCTTCCGACCCTGTTTAACCCCATTCGATTCTCAGGGCATCCCAAGTGGGCAGTTAAGTCATATTGGAAAACCGACTGCTGGGGTTCAAGTATTCTGGAATACCTCAGCCTTTGAAAGGTACAGCTGGTGCCCCAGATGTGAATCGACAGCAAACATAACTGAGAGCCTACTCTGAGAGGCCCTCGAGACACAGGTCTGCCATTATTTGAGCCATTTGTCCTCTGGGCTCCCTAAGGATGCCCCCCAAGCTTTCTGTCAATTAAGAGGGCTCTGGACCCTACAGTTTGGTCTCTCTTACTTGGAAGGAACTCAATGGAAAGAGCCTGGTGCCTCTTCTAGTGCAGTACGAAATTCAAGACATGTTCACTGTCACTCTAAAGCACCAGGAGTCGACTAGAGTGAACGTTTTTTGAATAATAGCATGGTTGATGTGCTCTATGGAGTCACATGGTCCAGAGCCGGATCCTGCCTCTTTTATTTAACAAGCTCTGCAACCTTGAACCTCTACGCTATTGAAATTCCTGAAGCCTCACTTTCTTTTCCTTTTTTGTTTTTTTTTTTCCCTATAAGATAAGAATTGTTAGCACTGAAAAACCAACCCCAAGGTCGTTGTAAGCACTGTCTGTGACAATGACAGCAGGGCCTTGTCCAGAATCTCCAACACCAGAGCTCACTCAGCAATCACTAGATATTAGCAGGATCACAGGACCACAACCTTTTACCTAAAGCCTTTTGACCACCTGTATTTCTGAACTCAGATTTTCGGATTTCAGAGTGAAAAACAGAGACCATAGCCTAAATGACAACACAGTAGAGACAGGCTGTGGCTAATGGGAGCAGTCTTCCCTCCCTCTCCTTCTCTTTGCTACCTTTATAGTACATCTGGCCCCTTGCTAGTTAGTTAATCCTTCATTGTTATTTGAAGTCTGTCTGGCCAGAGAATGTAGCCCAGGCTGGCCTTCAAGCCCTACATCTTCCAGTTTCCAGCTTGGGGGTGCTAGTCTTACACCCAGGGCCACGTGCCTGGTTGTTCCAGCAGAGGCTCTTGTCGGCTACAGGCTTTTCTCCTCTTTTCTTTGTCCCTGGCTGTTTCTCTACAGCTCCTTTCCCTTCTTTCTCCTCTTCCAATGCTCATCTCCTCCTTCATGTGGATTGACTAAAGAAACACGGACTCTCAAAGTCTACACACTACTGTCAAAGACAACAGAAGAGAGGACCTTCCCATGAACCTGAGAGTAGCTTACGTCTGGGTTCTAGGTTCTGATTTCAAACTTGCCTTTTTCTAGATAACTGAGACCAAGATAGAGAAAAAGGATTTTATACACGAGGAAGACTCACATTCCCAAGAAGTTAGTCTAAAAATCTTTCTCCAGGATGAACATAATGCTCGTAGCAATATTTAGCCACAAATTAGAGTAAAATAGTCCTGAGACACCATTTGACACTAATCCATTTACAAAGTCATCAAATAAATAGGTTCCTACTATAGACCTGAAATGTAGGCCTTAAACTGCCTTACCAATTAGAGAAAAGAAAATTTCTCCAGACTAAGTTCAGGCTGGCTTAACTATGAAACAGACAGATAGAAATTGATTTTTCCTATGTTGACTATTAAAATAACTAAACTGTATCTTTTGTTCTCGTTTGTGTGCGACCAGGTTTCATCGTGTCACCCTGCACAGTTTTAGTCATCTAACTTTCTTCAAATCCTCTGTGTAGTTCAGAGTGGCCTTGTTACTGTGGCACTCCTCCTACTTCTGGGTCCTGAGTGTTGAGATTACAGGCTTGCACCACCATGTCCAGCTTGTATTACATTTTCAAAAAAAGCTTAATTTTGAAATAATTTCAGACAGAGAAGTTTCACAAACAAAACAGAAAATGTCACTATTTTCTTCATACATACATACATAAGTTCATATTATATATCATATATCCAGTCTATATATTGTAGTGATATTCCTAATGTATTTATATCTCTGATCGTTTTATATAGCTATATAAAAATCAACACACACACATATACATTATAAGGAAGTATTTATATCATATACAAGATACCTTAGTTTTATTTTCCCTTGCTTGCTTTTTAGTTAGCATAGACAGTAATGGGTTTCATTTCAGCATTTTCATGCATACTGATTTTGGGTTCATCCTCCTTCCGATTTCCTTCCCCTATCTTCACACCCCTACAACTTTTACCCTTCCATTCCCAGAGTTCCCCTTTGCACGTTCATGTCACATATTACTCTTCCAACTCCCTTTCTTTAAAATAACTATTTTGCTCCTTCGTGGTCCCCCTGGCAGTTCCTGGACTATACCCACACTCACATCCACATAAATACACACATACAAAAATTAAAAGCTAGGACTTTGAGAGAACACGTGATACATATATCTTTCTGAGCTTGGGTTACATCACATCACTTGATATAATACATTCCAATCCCACTAATTTTCCTGTAAATTCCATTTTTATTTATTGCTAAACAAAATTTCATTGTATGAATATACCACACTTTCATTACGCATTCGTCTGTTGATGACCATTTGGGCTGGTTCCACTTCCTGGCTATTGTGAGTAGAGCAGCAGCCACAAATGTGCGTGGAAGTGTCTTTGTGCTTCCTCTATCTTTAGCCATCTTATTTTTTGAGACAAGGCCTCTCCGTGAACATGGAGGGAGCCATTTTGGCTTGACTGGCTGGCTAGCAAGCCATGGGGGTTCACTTCTCTCTGCCCACGACCACACTGTATGACACGTACGCACCACCACTCCCAGAACGTTGCATGCGTGCTGCAGGTCTGAATCGCATCCTCACAGTTGCACTGCACCATCTCCCTAGCCCCCTTGGCCTAGCTCTTAAAGTGCTGTTCTCTGCATGTCTTCTGCTGGTGGCTTTAGCTCTTCAGGTTGTTAATTAAGGGTGTGCTTGACTTTAAGATTATTTTTGTGCAAGGTGAGAGAAATAAAGATAGTTTCATTCTTCTGTTGTTGTACATAGAGTTGGCCAATATTATGTGTTGAATAAGCTATCTCTTTCGAGTGTTTGTTTTTTATATTTTTGTAGAAAGTTAGATGACTAAAACTGTGCAGGTTGATTTCAGGGTCCTCTATTGTGTTTCACTCATCTTTTTGTCTGGGTTTTTGCCAGCACCATGCTGTCTTTGTCACGATAGTTCAGATATTGTAAGCAGTTTGCTGTTTAGGAATATTAGCTGGCTTTCTTTTAGAGAAATCTCATCAAGTCTTATTTCTGTTTTCTCCAACACTTATTTCTTTTTTTTTTTTTTTTTTTTGGTAGCTTTATATTTTGAATTTCTCTTATCCAATTTCATGATTTCACAAAGAGGGATCTAACCTGACATCTTTCTGTCTCCACTTTATTTTCTAACTCATGAGCTAAAATATAATGTAAACCATCCTTCACTAATCCCTAATACTTCAACACATATTTTCTTTTATTTTTTATTAAATATTTGTATTATATATTATTACACATATATACAATAAACCACCTACAGCAAGAAGAATCATGACACAATCAGGAATTATATAAATATTACATTCTTAGTGTTTTGGCTATTTGTATTTGGCAGCCTTGAAGAAAACATCTTTCCTATTTTGGTGCGTCTAAAATTCTGAATGTAAATCAATATCTATCATATCTCATCATTATCAACTTAAAACACCTATCTAGATCTAAAAACATCTTAACCCCTAAACAACTAAGCTTAATTGTAAAACTAAACTAACTGGTCTTCAACCCCATTAGAGACTTGAGAAGGAATAAAATTGATTACCTGCATGTGCAGGGAGTGCAGGTTAAGTGGCTTCCCAAATAAGAAGATGACAGAGACAGTTTAGAGCATCATCTTCAGCCTTCTGTCTCAATATATCTGACGGGCATATTTGTGAGGCAGGAACTATTGAGGACTTGCTTACCCCATTTTGGCAGAGTTTGGTCATTGACTCTGTCTGCAATTCTGTCTGTGGTAGAAACAAAGACATTTTGCCCAGTGGTTTGTTTGCCACATTTGAAGCCATCTTCATAAAGGGGTTCTTTGATGCTCATCATCCTCTTTGAGGTAGGCTGGGTGCTGCCAGGAGTTAACCTGTCTCATTGTCAATGAATCTTTAAAATAATAACAGCATTTTAAAATGCCATAATCTATATGTCTCTGAGGTTTTTTAAGGCTTTATCTAACTATTTAACCTTATCTTTCTTGGAATCATTTCTATTTGTTGCACTTAAGACGTAAATTCTTGTGATAAAAATAGACTAGTAATTTATATGACCACAGTTTGATCAACTAACAATTAACTTGTATAACTTATTTATCCTAAGCTCAACATTTATTTTCTAATAACATAAACCTTATATCTATTATTAACTTCACAGCTATAGAATCCAAAATGTAGCACTTATTCAAATTTCAAACTAGTGTATTTCTATTCCAAATTTTGCACTTACAATCTTCTCTGCCATTTTCTAGTAAGATCACGGGATGCACGGTCATCCAGTTCTTCAATACAGAAGAGTCACTCTGCAGTATTTACCATCTCCATGAAACTGGCCTTTCTACTGAACATATATCAATGGTTTTATAAACCATTTCTTCCCTTTGGTTTCTTGTTAGTTCCTTGTAATAAGATTCACTTTGTCCCACTTGGGTGTCACTTTGGAGCCATTCTGTATTCTATGTCCCTGTACCCTTTACTGGGAATATTTACTTTAGTTTTCTTAAACAGTGTATTGCCTTTTCTCCATTTTATAGTTATAATTACTCAGAACTACTAAGAAATACTGACTCTGGGAAGTCACTTTAAGTCCAGCAACCATTTTTCTTTAAATTCAGTAGCCGCTGGTTATGCATGCACCAAAACTAAGCAACCAATCAACAAACAACAAAGAAAACCAAAACAAAGTAAACAAGAAACCCAGCATGGAGATAAAGTGGCAATTTCCTGAACTGACACATCTTCTATAATCAATAGGTTAATAATCTGCAAAAATAACACCCTCAAAACAGAAAACAGTCCTTTGTCCCCTGTTTTTCTCTTTATTTAGATTCCCACCTATGTACCCAAGAGTCCACATTTTTTTGGGTCCACATTCCTTTCCAATGCATTTTCCTTATTATTCTTAATTATATTTTCTCAATTTTGGGTGAATATTCTTTTTATCTTAATACAGTGTTAGATCAACAATGGATGACGATTAAATCTTAGATTTGTTAGTCATTCTTGGTTTCATAGTACTTCATTACAACTAATTTGATGTAAAATTTACTTTAAACCTTAGTCTCAAAAACAAGCAAGCAAACAAAAAGATGCATTTAAAAAAACCTTTTTTTTATTAATTTATTCTTGTTACATCTCAATGGTTATCCCATCCCTTGTATCCTCCAATTCTTCCCTCCCTCCCATTTTCCCATTATTCCCCTGTCCTATGACTGTTTCTGAGGGGAATTTCCTCCCCCTGTATATGCTCATAGGATATCAAGTCTCTTCTTGGTAACTTGCTGTCCTTCCTCTGAGTGCCACCAGGTCTCCCCCTCCAGGGGGCATGGTCAAATGTGAGGCACCAGAGTATGTGAGAAAGTCATATCCCACTCTCCACTCAAGTGTGGAAAATGTTCTGACCATTGGCTAGATCTGGGAAGGGGTTTAAAGTTTACTGCCTGTATTGTCCTTGGCTGGTGCCTTAGTTTGAGCGGGACCCCTGGGCCCAAATCTGCCTATCATAATGTTCTACTTGTAGGTTTCTAGGATCCTCTGGATCCTTCTACTTTGCTATTCTCCCATGCTTCTCTATTTAGAGTCCCAATAGGATGTCCTCCCCTCTGTCCCAGTTTCCTGGTAAGTGAAGGCTTTGGTGGGACATGCCCCTTGGGCTAGTATGCAGATATAAGTGAGTATATACCATTTGATTCTTTCTGCTTCTGGGTTAACTCACTCATTATGATAATTTCTAACTCAGTCAATTTATCTACAAATTTTGGGAATTCCTTGTTTTTAATAGCTGAGTAGTATTCCATAGTGTATATGTACCACAGTTTCTTTATCCATTCTTCTACTGAGGGACACTTAGGCTGTTTCCATGTTCTGGCTATTATGAATAAGGCTGCCATGAACATGGCTGAGCAAATTTTCTTGTTGTGTGCTGGAGCATCTTCTGGGTATATTCCAATTTTAATGGAACAAAATTATGAACTCAGGGAAACATCTTAGAGAGTAACTTCTAGGTTCATTGTTGTTCAGTGTTTCATTGCTGTGACAAAATCCCAAAAATACACAAAGGAGGAAAAGTTTATATTAGTTCATAGTTTCAAAGTTCTCAGTCCATGGGTGATTGGCGTGTGTATGTGTGTGAGTACAAGGTGTGTGTATGTGTGTGAGTACAAGGTGTATGTTTGTGTGAGTGTGTACATGGTGTGTGCACTTTATCACACATGTGCACACCAGGTAGATCTCTCTCTCCCAGTCAGTCTCTGCTAATATTGAGGCAGAGTCTTGCACTTTTATCCGGAACTTATAGATTTGGCAGTGTAGCTGGTCACATGCTTTGGTGAGTCCCAGTGTCAGCCTTTTTCCCTCTGGATTACAAGTGGGCTGCCACACCACCCTACATTTACTTGGATGCTATAGATCCAGTCTGGTTCCTGTGCTTGCGTAGCACATACTTTGCCTGTGGAGCCATCTCCCCAGTGCCTAGAAACAAACGTATTAAGATTCCGTATCAATCGTTGATGAGCAGTAAGCTAATGTTTCAATTTACAAGAATATTAATAACATTCAGAAAACTGTCTCTGAATATAGGCATTTGTTTTGCATTCATTTTGTCAAATTCTTCAATGTTACAAACAAAACAAACATTTATGTGTAGATTGACTTAACAATGTGTATTGTATTATAAATTATATTACATAAGATCATAATATTCTAAATTTTCAGTTAATATACTAACATGTATGAGATTTCATATATATACTTGAATAAATAAAATGTACTTATTCACAAGGAAGGGACACAGAGCATGGCGGGCCTAATGCATCATAAAGTATGCCACAGTCTTTGCTTTAACAATGTTGGGAAACTCTTCATTTATATCATAGAATAGACAGTGAATTCTCAGCCATCTTTGTCTTGGGAAAATTAGATTATTCTTTTGAAGAAAGTAAAATTTGCTCTATTCAAATAGGCGTTGTATTTATGTGGTCTTATTAAAATATCAAATCTAATATTAAACATTAAATTTAGTTTTTATCAATAGCAAAATATTGATTCAGAACTGTAGGTTAATAATTTGTAGGCAACTCAAAGAGAAACATATAATGGGTTTAAAATGAGACCTAAAGCTAATCCATAAATTATAAAATGTATAATAAATCCACATATGTCAGATTATAAACAAACCTGGGATGGCGGCACCAGCCTGTAATACCAGGATTTGAATGAACGAGGCAGAGAGAACAAATCTGAGGCTAACCTGGGATATGTTGTGAGACCCTCTCTTTACAAATCAAAAGCAAAAAGTTTTTTTTTTAATCTGTAAAAACATGTGTATAAATAAACAGAATAACTAATCAATAATCAATACTTTCATAATGATCTACAAGGCAGGTAAAGCATTCACACATCCATCCTGAAGAATAGCTCTGTTCTTGCTCTACGTCTTGTGTGACGTAAAGGAAGAGGACAACAAGAGAACTTCTCACTTGATCTTGATTACATTGTATTGCATGGATTACATTTAAGTATGATATGGTGTTTGTATACATTTATGTATGTATATGGTGCACAGGAACACCAAAGGGAAACCCACAGGAGTCAGCTCTCCCCTATAAAATACATCTTTCAGATGGAAATCAGCTCTTTGGGCGTCAGGGTCTTTGTGGGCTCCGCCATCTCACTGGATCCTGTACAACCTTTATATTTCTCTTCATGATTCCGTTGAAAGCAAGAGCTTCCGTGGACTTAAAAGAAATAAGATCCATCACTGTCCCCTTACCCACATGAGAAACTTCCTTGATTTTCTTGACGTGGTTAAACTTTCTGCAGTCCAACAGCTCTCACTGCAGTTCTCCGTGCTGAACGTCCCCCGTGGCATAGACCACAACGGTGCCAGCAAAGGATTGTGATCTTTTCGTCAGGTTTCCAGTTGGATGGAAGCATGATGGGGAGATGGGTTACACCGAGAAAGTCCTGCCTTGAGAATGCTGCTCCTCAGTAGCTAGCAATGGAGAGTGGACACACGGCCAACAGATGATGAGCCTCAGTGGCTAGCAATGGGGAGTGGACACACAGCCCAGAGATGAAAGCTAAAGCAGAATTTGCAAAACAACCAATTTCCAAAGCTGACTGAATTTGACAGTTTGTCTCCTAAAACAAGTAAAAAGGGAAAATTTTCAGTCAGCCTCACATGAGAAAGTGAAACAGAAAAATCTGCCTAGAGGGCTCTTTAGAAAAGCGATGTAAGTCTTATGTATTTGTTCTCTACCCAAGTAAAACCAATACTAATATTATTAATATTGCTAGTAGAATAGAGTAGTAAAGATAGCTGGCACAGGTTATTGCTTATCCTAAAGGCAGACCTGGATAATCTTCCTGGTTCACAATGCTATCTGTCTGCAAAACACATCCTCGTATAGCATGTAAGCTCCGTGTTCATTGGTTCTGATTTATTTCTGTTTTACAAATGCATATTCTGTGTAGAGGGGGAATATATCCAGCCAAACCTGCTAAAAAGTGAATGTCACATATTTTAAAGTACTTGACAACAGACTCATTAAAGCTCCTTGAAAATGTGGAAGTGTAGGTGCTGCGAAAGATAAAACCGCTAGGCTGATGAATTTGCAATTCAAAAAAAAAAAAAAAAAAGGCAAAGTCAAGATGTGTCAGATTTAACAAAGCTGATGCTGGGGGTCCAATTTCAGAGATAAAAGATGAAAGGCAGGCAATCCTCTTTACTCCAAGACCAATGAAAGTCTCGTGGTTTCTATGGCTTCATCAGGTAACTACAAAGTACTTTCCTTCCAGGAAGTAAGTGTGTGTGTGTGTGTGTGTGTGTGTGTGTGTGTGTGTGTGTGTGTGTGTGTATGGATTCTGAGTATCTGACTATGTAATGAGAAAAGTTTGTTTATGATAAAAAGAATCTAAGAACCTCATGCTCAGTGCTAACACACTGACCCCAAACAGTAATACACATAAGCAGAAGGCACAAAGTGGGGAATTTGCATTAGTCTTATAAATGTGACACATTTTGTGCCCATCTTTTCCAGCTTCTTTTTTTCCTTAGTGATTTCTGTTTACATTCACACTATCCTAGTAGTTTCCATTTTTAATTGTGCCTTAATATTTTAAGACTCTGAGCTAAAGTGTATAAAACTGATTCACCAGATTTTTCATACTCTCCCCGGTAACAAAAGCTAGACATATCTGTGAATTGCTTAGTTCATTTTTATTGTCAAAGAAAGGCCAAAATGTTTATGAAGGTATTCATTAAAATTATGGACCAAACTGCACTGAGCCCGTTTAACAACATGAGCCCCACGTTCAAACAACGGATGCAAGGCCCAAAGTTTGCTTCGTTAAAGACAGTCTAGGAAACAGATGGAAAAGCCATAAAAAGGCCTCTATTGCTTTGGTGGACAGACTGACTTTGAAGATTTCACAGAGCTCTTTTTTTTTTTTTTTTTTTTTTTCTCTTTTACCTGTAAGCCACACATGGCACAAGAGAACAAGTTTACTGTGTAAACCTCAACCAGATACCAGCCCCACAGGGGGAACCTCAGCAGATTCAGATGTGTGGTCCAGATAATTCCCTTCAATGTTCAGAGAATTGCCTAAAGCTTCTTTAAGTCTATGGAGAGACTTTGCTTTCTTCTTCACCTCATCTCTTCCTTTCTTTCTTCTATAATCCTCCCCTCCCTGCTCTGATCTTTTTGTCTGTCTCTAAATCAACTCATTTAAGTCTCCCTCTGTTATCCTAAATTTCCACCTCACTTTTGAAAAGACCTCCCCTCACCAGCAAATCCCTAATGCTTCCTTGTCAACTCCACCCTTGAGGAGACAGTGTTTTCAGAGCAAAGGGAGTGGGGGCGGGGGTTGGGCTCCTAGCTCCTTGGAAAGGTTATTAAGTTTTTTCTAGGGAAAAAGTGTTCACAAGCATAGATTCTAAT
The DNA here is from genome assembly GCF_903995435.1 of Acomys russatus. Taxonomy (NCBI): domain Eukaryota; kingdom Metazoa; phylum Chordata; class Mammalia; order Rodentia; family Muridae; genus Acomys; species Acomys russatus. The sequence continues at coordinate 50,333,588 of NC_067141.1, forward strand.
GAAAAGTTGTGGGTCCGAATGTGGCTTTTGTAAGTACCCGCACTGACAGGCCAAGGGTAAGACTCAGGGCTGTGGCTTCTCGAAGTGCGCTGTATTGACTGGCCAAGGCTAATACTCAGGGTTGCCTATAAATCTAAGACACTGTCCTTGTTGCTGCCTCAAAATATCAAAGTGAATAACAGGATAGCACTCATGATTTAAAATCAAATGCAATGTCCCTCCCATTTAATATTATAGTTAACTTTAGGAAAGCAAAACCCTTTGGTCTTCATACTCAAAACCAAAATCCTAGCCCATGTGAAGCAGAAGATAAGGTCTCGGCCTTCCGGTGAATGAAAATAAATTTTAGTCTGTCTGGATAACTCCCTCTTGGTAAAAGGTAGTTGGAACATCCCCCTAAGAACTAGTCTTTTTTTTTTTTTTTTTTGTTTGTTTTTTTTTTTGGTGTGTGTTCTTAGGGTTTAGGTTCAGATAATACAAATCAGGCTGTCAACAAATAGTTTATATTAAAGTTGTAAAGGCAGATTCATCCACATGTGATATCTTTCATGCAAAGCCCAGAGAGTAAGAATCAGCTCAATACAAATTAAACCTACTGATTAAAACTATTCAACTCTTTAATGGAGTTATAAGGTATATCTAGAAATAATTATAATGCAAGGTAGGAAGTGGTGCTCACCCTGGGGGCATATGAGGGGGAACAGATCACAGCTAGCAGAGTGCAATGCTTCTTGAGAGGTTGTATCAAGGTAGACTTGTGCATGAGTGGGTAGAATGTAAACACAAATGTGAGGGCATCCATTACCTGGAAACCATGATCTGTACTAGAAATCAAGTAGCTAGTGTTTAACTGATACACAGAATGAGGGAAAGTAGTGATTAAGTCGTGATGAATCCCCAAGTTTATGGGTGGGAGAGCCTCCAGAGAGGCTGAAGCTTGAGTAAATTCAGGAGATATCATGAAAACAGCAAAAGCTTGTGAGAAGCCATGGATTTTCAAAATGTTTTCAACAAATGGATTTATTCAGCAAATATTGTTGGGACAATGGGACACCCAAATGTAAAAGAGAGGGAATAAAACTTTTATTTCTCCATAAGAAAAAGATAGTTCAAGATAAAAATGAGTACATTTGAAGGAAATTCAATTTTAGAGTCTCCAGAAGAAAAATTGAATAACCTTATTAAGCAAATAAGTGTTAAGAAACAAAATTGATGATAACTAAAATTCTTGTTGGTAAATGAAATGATTTAAATTAAAAAATTTAAATTCCTCATTAAAGAAACGTAAAAAGACAAATCATGAAATTGGTGAGAACATTTGAAAATCCATAATAATTTGACATAACAACTTAATAAGTCTCATTATAACTCATTTTTCTAAAAATAAATTATTGGAATAAATATTTTATATACTAATGCCTAGTAAGCACAAGAAAAGACTTGTTCTCATTAGTCATTAGGGAAACCTACATGGATGTAATATCATAACAAAATGGCTGTAGTTGAAAAAGAAGAATAGCGTTAGGATGTGAACTAGAGCTTAATTCCCGCCCCCCCCCCCCATGTGTGTTTGTATTGATCAGAACACAACTCATGGAAGTCAGTTTTCCCCTTTCACCATATGGGTTTTATGGTATAATCCTCAGTAGCAAATGCCTTTACATCATGTGTCATATCACTGGATAGCCCAAACCAGATGCTTTTCTTTTCCTTTGAGAAATATCTTTATGAGTACACTGTATTCACATCATTCTCGCCCTATCTGTTCTCTCACTCGCCTCACGCTCTCAGATTCATGACCTCATTTGAGTTTAGTGTTCCATTCCTTGCATTTATTCCATTCTTTAATCCATCTGAAAGCTAATAAACACTTGGGTTATTTTCAGTTGAAGTCTGTTATGAGTTATGCCATTGTGAAAAATACATTTGCAAGTTTTTGTGTAAATGTGTATTTTTATTTTTATTGGGAATATACCTAGAAGTACCTAAGAATATTATATGTCTAGATGGAATCTCTATGGCATAGCAAATTTAAACAGATTTAAGTGGTGTGAGGATTTGATTAGACACATTTTCCTGTAACCCATTCCTTAGTGTATTGGGGAGATGAGACTGTCTCCTCTTAGCTCAATTTGCTTACCTTCTAAGGAAAGCAAAGCGTTCATTTGGATTTGGGCTAAATGACAAGATGTTGTTGCGGACTTGTGTTTAGCATCAAAGTGGAGAGGAACGCCCAGTCACAGTCTTCTTAGGCCATTGTCATCTCTCCTGTTATCACCACCTCCCCTCTTGCTTGTTCAGCCATCACCCATTTGTTCACTCCAACTTTTCTTCCATTTGTCTTTTACACACTCCCCTGTCTGGCTGAGTGCTCCTCACTCATGTCTTCGGCAAACACTGGCTAAGTCTGGCAAGTAGCTGTGCCATTCTGTAGACTAGGAAGGCAGGGATAAACAACAAAAAAAAGTTCCCTGCTTGGGGGGAGTTCGCTAAATATTAACCCAAACAATACCCAGCCAAGGCGATGGGCTGGCTCCCTTATTGTTTGTATCTAAGCACGCCTCCTGTGCTATCTCTTGTGATAGCTAGTTGAATGGATACTACGTCTTGTACGGAAAGAGTGTGATCAGGGTGATCAAGATTTGCAGTTTCATAGTTGTGAATTTAGCTTTGTAACTGAGTGTGTGTTGGGGTGGGGAGCTGTAGAAAGTCCTACTTCCTGTTTGAAGGGGTCATTCTGAACACAACTTGCTCAGTTAATGGAAATAGTACAGATGTAAACATTTTATTACTAGCAAAAACACACACTCACTAGCTTCTGTGGGGTAAGAAATACTTGGGGGAACATTTTTCTTAGTTTGCTATTGCTTTGTTTACTCCACAGTCTTGGCACACAGGCCAATAACAGTTTGTTTTCTAAAGATACAAACTTAAGTTAGCCAGAGGAACTAGATCAGAAGAGAAACATTTTTAAAGAAAACAAAAGCAAATTTTGGTATTTCATTCATAAATCTGTAAGTCAGGCCAGAAATGTATTTGTGTTTGTGCTGTTTGATTGCATCTCTCTACTTTGGAAAACATTATTTCTCATCAAAAGCTCTGTTCTGTCTTGGTAAACAGGAATGGTTAGAGTCACCCTGCTGAGTTGTGGTAAATTCTGTAGCTAATTGCAATATTGGATTCACAGAAAACAATTCATAAGTATCAATCTGCTCTGTCACTGTTTCTGTACAAACAGCAGGAAACTGCCCCAGTAAAACTTCTTAGATTTGTTAAATCAAGTTCTTTCTACCTTTTCCTGGCAGAAGACAGATATTCAGTTGATGTGACATGGTCAGTATTGACTGCCATTATCACTCCCCAAACGAGACACATGGATTGTAGCCACATATCTCCTGAATGAAAAGATATACATGAATATATTTTCAAACACTTTGTAATTTGAGTATAATAAATGCACATCATAGAGCTCTGACAATAGTACATACACAAAGAAATAAATATGAACTTTGATATCCCAGAGAGCTGGATTTGACTCTCAGATCTGCCACTGATTTTACAACCTTGCACAAGATAGTGTCAGCTCTGAGCCCTGTTTCTGTATCTGGAAAACTTACATAATAATGCCTATCTTCAACGAATGTTGGCAGTTGCAAACACATAAGACATTTTATGAAGTTCTGAGCACTGGGCATAACCATTCATCAAATATTTGTGATAAATATCTTCCAGTCTAATCCTTTCTTCTTCAGACAACAACAACAACAACAACAACAACAACAACAACAACAGGGACATAAAACACTTTCTAATTTTTCTAAGCTCAATCTCAACTGTATTCTATCGTTTTCAGAATTGTGTTTACTTATTATTTTTATGTGTATTTTTTTTATGTGTGTTTACTTATTATTTTTATGTGTAGCCTGCATGTACGTTAATATACCATGTGTGTGTGCCTGGTGCTCATGGAGGCCAGAAGAGGACACTGGATTCCCTGGAACTGGATCTCAACAGTTAAGAACTGCCCTGTGGGTGCTGGGAACTGAAGGGACAAGCATCTGTTGCTCCTAATTGCTGAGGCATCTCCTTACCTCCGGCCAACATTATTCTCAATTGTTTCTGTCAGTGAACATCTACATTAGTCACGGGTCCTGTTCCCATCTTTAATTCATCTTTTTAATCTGATATGAGGTTTATTTAAGTTGAAAAATAATTTTCACTTTATTTCATTTTCATACCTTTCAAATTACAAAAAGAATGTGCATTTACTATCAAATGTGAATATACAATCCACCGATGAATAAATACAAACTGAACTTTGGCATTCTACCTCTTCTAATCACAGCCCTTGTGGTACAGCCAGAGATGTATGCTTCTTGTGGAGAGATACATTTTTTTTTTTCTGAAAAGAAAATAGTTTAAAACATACTGTTTATCTCTTGTTTAAATTTAACATTTACGATTATTTGGTATAAATGTATCTTTCCCTACTTTCCTTCCAGGAGTATCTCTTATCAACAGCTATGGTGTGTGTGTGTGTGTGTGTGTGTGTGTGTGTTCTTACCTCCTTAGTCTAGCTATTTCTTGAGGCTAGTGATCACCTTCAACTCGTATTCTTCTCTTTAGAGCTACATAGTAGCTATCCAGGAGCCGTTAGAAAACTTAGGTAATAGTTAAGAGTCCTAACTTTTCAAGCCAAAGAGATTTAGATTCAAGTTCTCTGGCTGAAGCTGGGTGAGCAATCTGGTGGGTGAAGCACGTGCTTAGCAATCGTGAGCACCCGAGTTCACATCCCAAGCACTCAAGTGAAAAGCCAGAAGCAGCTGTGTACTGCCATCCTTTCAGTACTGGGGAGGCACGGTGCTCCAGCAGACAAGTTCCAGGTGGAGGGTGGGACTATGTCTCAAAAAAAAAAAAAAATGTGGGGCAACTGAGGAAGACCACCAATGTCGATGTCGACCTGCAGGCTCCATTTGCCTGCAAGCCCTTGTGCATGTGCCCACACGCCCAAATTCTATCTATCCTCCGACTAAAAGGCAAATCATGTGACTTACATATATCAAAATGAAAATAAGACCATTTGTATAATTACTGTAAAGACTTATTGAAGTCATGTAACTGGGCTCAAGAATGGTCAGATTTAGAAATGAGAATGAAGCACGGAGACCTGTGGAAGCTTGCAAAGTCAAACTGCTAAGGCTTCCGCATTCTCGAACCCTTGTGCTTTCCTGGGGCCTGGTCACTTCCCTTCTGTCTGGGGGACTCTGAAGCTGTCTATTCAGACACCTTAATTCTTCGCTAACTTCTCTCAAAAATGTCTTTATCTTACACCTTACCTTTTAACCCTACATTTAAGGGGATAATTAATGCAAATTAGTCAAGAGTAGTCAATGAAAAATTCCTTTCAAGTATAGCTAAGAAGTAAACCAATTGTCATGGCCTCACAGTCCAAAGCCAGGGGTATTGTTACAGGTGGTCTAAAACCATCCTTGATCTAGGAACCATACTGAGGGGTCAAACCAGCTCCCTGTCCCCTGGGAGACCATGGGGAGATAATAGAACCTGTACAAAGAGGCTTATCTCAATGAAAAACATGAAAGGAGTGAGCAGTTTAGGAATAAAAGGTTATCAAGGAGAGACAGAGTTATCTGGTGGAAAGGCATTCATTTGAAAGATGTGCATGCAACTCCTTATGCGAGGAAGTGAGTAATTGTTACATACAGTTAATGTTATGTACAGAAAGTGACTAGGAGGCCACCGGTAATCAAGAACTATAGGCAAAATTAAAATTGTATCTATTCAGATACTAGTATCCAGTTCTAAAATATTCCATAGCCTTCTTCTGGAATTAAAAGCACAAAGCATGGCAGGCCATATGAATATCTCTGTTGTTGCTTCCTGTAAGGACATAACACAGACATTTAAAACTCATGAGAGGCCAGGTGTGGTAGTGCACGCCTGTAATCCCAGCACTCTGTGAGGCAGAGGCAGGCGGATCTCTGAGTTAGAGGACAGCCTAGTCTACAAAGTAAGAAACAAATGCCCTAAATGTCATTTGGAAGGAAAAGCATCTTATATGAGGCTTTATATTTAGTGGGACTTTCAGAAGCAAAAGGTAATTTTAGCAGTTTGATGGTAACTCAGAGAAAGAAGAATCAACAAGTTAAAAAGAAATGGAAGCAGAAGGAGTGTGCCTCGTCAGCATAAGGGCGTTGGCAAGGAAGAGACTGAAGAGGAGATAGAGTTAAGAGACTTTTGGCCAAGGAGATGGGGTGGGTGGGGAACCGGACTCAGTGAGCCTCTAGATAAGGAGGAAGAAAAAGATTGTATGCAGTAGAAAGATGGCAGATAGCATCGTCTTCAGTCTGAAGGAAAGGCAGCGGCTTCTTCTGAATGGCATTAAGTTGACTTACTGAATCTTTCCTTTTTCCTCTGTAAGTAATAAAATAATCCCAATGAATTCTGGGCAACTAGAAAGCAGCCCTTGACCTCGGGCCAGACCTATGTGTTTGCAACATTTACGCCAAGTCTTTAGCTTTTATGAAAAGCAATACAAAAATCATTTTATGTGTCACTGCAACATTGGAGATTTGCTCAACAGCTCTGCTAATATAAATCACTAGTCTTTTGGTCTAAGGCTTCACTCTGTATTTCATTATTGTCTACCATGAATTTCACTGTTCTTCCAGCACTCAGAGCCTAGACATGCAATTATATAGGACACGGAATTATTCATATTGACTTACTAGATGTTTGTCTTACTTGCGTGTGTTCATTTTTATTAGAATGGCCCTCATATCTGTACAGAACAATTGGGGTGAGGAAGAAAGGAAGAAAATAAATATGGAAGTAAAAAAGGATGAAATTTAATGTATAAGCTAAAGATTTGCCTAATAGTCCAGAGTGATGTTTACTTATAAGTTGGTAGGATAAAAATATCATCCCATATACAAAGAACTGTCACCAGGAAAGAAATATCTCATGTATTACTAGACTTCTTTGACAATACAAAAGTAAAAAAATGCCTTCTAGGGGATCAGTCAGACAATGCTTAAAACCAGGAATGTAGAGCTCAAAAGTACATCAACTAATCTGTTAGGTCACCAAGAGTAAAACAGACATGAAAAGACATTTTAGCTGCTTTATCAAGCCAAGTGCAGTATATTTTTGGAAAACAGAATTGGTCAGATGTGGTGAAAACTGCCCTTAAATACAAAAGCCCACGACAAACCCTGGTGTTAAATGCAAGTTGTTACTGCGGCGTTTCAGTTTTAGTCAAACTCTCCCCCCCCCCTTATCTTTAGCAACCCATTTCCCCTCATTGTGGTCTTGCTACAGTCTCTCTTCTGCTTTCTTCTATACTCAAAACCATTATCAAAGCATCAGCTAGCCCAGCTGTCTGTCTGCATGATGCAGGCAAGTCTACTTTATTCTCCGAGGAGCTGAAGATAGGGGCACAGGACGTGAGGAAGATAGGAATGTTTGATTTACGGAAAATGTCTCCAAAAGTCTGAGACAGCTTCTGCCCTGTACAGGGCAGGAAGAGAAACCCGCTGCCCTTTATCTGGCCGTAACCATCTGAAAGATACCGAGTCCATTCCGCCCCGTAAGAATTCAAGCAATCCCACAGCAAGGCACATTCCTATGGATTTGATCTTTATCTGAGACATACCAGGCCTGGAGGCCTAAACTCTACCTATAATTAGGTCAATAGCCTTGGACAATTCCAGACCTTTCTCAGGGACAGCCTCTGACCCATAAAGATGAGAGAGAGAGAGAGAGAGAGAGAGAGAGAGAGAGAGAGAGAGAGAGAGAGAGAGAGAGAGAGAGAGAGCACCACTTCTGCCTTCTGCCTTCCAAGCTTTGTGGGTGCTGGGATCTTCCTTGAGACACAGAAACAAAAAAACAATGTGACTGGCACAAAACAGCCCAAGTTAGAGTCAGTAGATTTTCCTGGTTATGCTTTTACACTCATTAATTTTTACCCAGTGACCCAAACAGCTCTTACATCTCTTATGGGATTTTAGCAGGTTCTCGCTGCGTACAAAATTGAGTGAAGAATCTTAAAGGTCAAATTTTAGATCCCAGTAACCATCATTGAGGAAAAGTAACAAATCCCTAATATAGAAAGATTGAACCTAAGTAAAATCACATTGATTGGGCAAAAGGAAAAATGGACCTTGTTTTTTGTTGTTATTTTGTTTTTTAATGAAAATATGTAATATTTTTTTTTTTTTGTTGTTGTTGTTGTTGTTTTTTTTTTTCCCCAGAGGTCTCACCTGCTAGGCTCCTGTTCTTCATGAGCCAGTGTACTGAGCTGTCTTCTTCGGGGTCACCCTACAGTCCCTCAGCATTCCCTTCAAATGCTTGTTACTCAGTTTTCCTCAAGGTGAGATAAGACCTGCTAACTCTGAAATTCAACGCTCTTGACCTCCAGGTCCCAGTAAACAATCAGCTTTGTCTCTCAGCAGTTGCATACTTCAGATTTCTTCCCAACTTTCAGTGATTCTGCTAATTTGCAGCGTCCTTTTAAACATTTCAGACACTAGTTTGGGGTTTGTTTGTTTGTTTTTTAGTTTTTTTTTTTTTTTTTTTTCTGGGTCATTCCTGTGTTTTCCTTCAACTTTTTTTTTTCTCTTTGTTAATTCTTTTAAAATTTTATTTGCTTATTTATTCACTTTACATCCTAGTTGTAGTCCCCTCCCCCCTCTCCCCAGAGTCCCACCCTCCCTCCCTCTTCCCCCATGCCCTTTTCCCTACCCACCCATCCCAGCTCATCATGTCACGTCTCCCCAGAACTGAGCTCATCCTCTTCCCCTGTGGCCAGGGGGGAAGTGATCAGAAAGCAGGGAACAGAGTCCATGTCAGAGAAAGCACCAACAACCGCCTCCAACCCTATCCCCTTACTAGAGGACCCACAGGAAGCCTGAGCTGCCCAGAGGCACTTCTGTGTAGGGGATCTCTTAATTCTGTGATACTTGCCCACAAAACTCCTCCCCTCCTCCATGTTGACTTTCCCTACACTTTTTTTTTTTTTTTCATATACCTGCATTAATTAGATGGTTCCCATGAAGACTCTGATAGGGTTGGTTTTGTTCTGTGAGTGCTCCACTGTGTCACTGTCCATCCATGCTGCTCTGGGCATTTGAAGAAATCCAATGTATACTCACTGGCCTTTAATAATGCCTTCAAAATAGTGAGGCGGGTTGATGGAGTGCTGCTGAGGTTTCAGTAATGGTGCATGCATTAAAAAAAAAGAAAAAAAGTCCCTCTAAGAAAATCCTCTGAAGCAGTCTCAATCTTCCTATCTCTGTGACCCTTTAATACAGCTCCTCATGGTGTAGAGTTCCTAGCCCCCATAAAATTATTTTTGTTGCTACTTCATAACTATGAATTTACTACTGTCATAAATTGTAATGTAAATATTTTTGGAGATAGTTTTGACAAAGGGATTGCGACCCACAGGTTGAGAACCACTGCTCTAAAGAGTTTACTATTATCAAATCTATTGGTGAAGGAAAGGACTTATTATTTTTAATTTATAAGTGTGTTTTTTGTGATGGTAGAGATTTAGCCCAGGACTTCATATATGCTGAACCTTTGGTTCAACAGCACTAGAGCCTAGATAAGAACCTTTTCAATAACAGTGAGAAAGAAGGAAGAGTTGAACTTCATTATATTAGACTTTGTTACATTTTATAAAAGATATATAGTTAGAATACATTGAATATGAATTATTAGAGAGTTTACCAAAACATATTATAACCAAAATCTGCCTTGGCTTTTCAGAGTGACGGATGTCCAGTGAACACTTGGTACAGAAAGTGCTCGGTCTCTAAATGAGCTAAAGGAGACAAGAAGAGAAGACTGCATAGAATTGTTACAGACAACACAATCTGACTCACAGATCAGGGATGAAAGTGTTAGGGCCAAATCAGAGGAAAGAGCATCCAGGTAAACCGGTCACTTTCTCTTGTTCATTGTATGCTCCTTCTGACAGCAGAGAGAGTCCTCTGTTGCTTGTTCCCCGGTTCCCTTTACCATTTAGTCTGCCTGGTGTTCAGAAAGACTACTGGAGGCACTGTAGCATTGTCATGATCTCAGAGCTAGTGTAACTGAGGAACGTGGTCTCTTCTAAGGACCGTCTCATTGACCACGTTCACATCAAATTCTGAAACACCGGTGGCACACAGGTCCAGCTTTCCTAATCAGAGTGGTCCTTTCTGTGCCCAGTCTCACACTTGCCTAGTGCAGTCTACATCAACGATCAAAACTGGCTCAGGACGTTACCATCTATTTCCTCAACTTCTGTCAGCCAACGTAGCATGAGTTGGACAAGCAAAACATTTGCACTGTTATTTGTGTCTTACTATGTTTAGTTTGGGGGACATAAATTTTAGTACTTTAGCCCTCAAGTTTTTAAAACAGAAACCAAGTAAATATTGAAGCTGGTTAGCATTTTGTTGACAGTTGGCAAGCACAGGGTACTTATTTTCTGCTCTGATTTTTAAACGTGCTTGCTGCTAGGGTAGATTCATGGTAACTGCAACCTCTTGGCTCTGTGTGTAGAAAAGCCTCTAAAATATACAATGTGGTCATTCTCAACACACTAGTAGGTGCCTGACTAATGGTGGAAATAAATTTCTCAAGTGATGATTTTTTTCTAGTCTTTATAACCAAGTTAACAATTATTGAGCTTTATTTAATTACTTATCTATATTTCACTTAGTGTTTATGATAGTAACACTCATTTCTATGCCATTTCTGGACCGATCACTATAGTCTTGGTTATATTTGTCCTCCATCTTCTTACCCCTCTTTTCACTGTGCAGGCCAGTCTATGAGCCTATGAAGCTTGCATACTTGCCAAGGGTCCCATAGCAAGTGAATCAAGGTTTATTTAGACCCAAGGCTTGTGGAATTTACACCAAAGGAATAAAAATACCAGGTGTCATGTGGATAAAGTATGTTGGGGCACAGAGAGGAGTTATAACTTTGGTTACGGGATAGGTAGATCTATAGAAGGTTTATATTTGTGAAGGAAGGGAGCGATGTGATATGAAATACACATTTTTTTTTTTTTTTTGAGTAAAGGGAATGAATGGCAAAGACTCAGAAGGCCCGTAAAACATTCCTTGCCAACTTTGATTAAAATGAAAAGGTAGGTTTGGCAAAAACTGGGTGAGGATTTAAAAGCCTAGCTAAAGCTTGGAACCCAGGATCCAGCTCAGTGGGGAGAGTGCTCGCACCCAGGTAAAACAGGAATAACACAGTAGTGAAAGTACATGTAGTCCCCATGCAGATAAGGTGAGATGGGGGATTTAGACAAGAGAATCCCTGGTAGACCGGCTAACCTGGCACCGAATGACAGTAGACTCTGTCGAATAAAGTGGAAAAGTAAGGACCAACACTAGAGGTTGTCCTTTCATCTCCGCATATACTCCGTGGCTCAAGTGTAACCATGCGGCGGGGGGAGGGGGGATGCACACACACACACACACACACACACATCACATACACATTTATACATACACACACTGGCATGTAGGCACACACATATACAAACACACGTACGCCACTTTTAAAGGCCTAGTTAAAGTAATGTAGTCCTGCTTCTATGGGGTGCCTTAGAGTACAAAGAAGCTAGAAATAATTCAAAGGATTATAAGGATTTTGTAATAAAACTATATATCAGAGACGGTGGGGTTTAAATTATAATCATTACTAGAAGGAATAATAAGAAATATGTATGAAGAATTTTTAAAAATATGTCTTTATTTAAATTGGTAAGCTGAACACATGAAATTTAAAATGTGGGTGTGGTGGGATTATACTGCTAAAATAGACGTATGAAAAGCAAAATAGTATCTGTCACCTCAACTAGTGAGCTCCAAACACCCTCGATGTTGTGAGTCTGAAAAATGGATAAAGCACAGCTGTGTGGTGGTTAAGCTTCCTAAGTCAGACTCCGCTTAATTTGATTTTTGTGAGTGTTATATGGAGCAATAAGGAAGGAACCAACTTCATCTGTTAGTGGATCATGTTTGGTTGTTAAGAAATTACTATGTTGAAATGAAGGTGGCATGTGACATGGAATGAAAGTCAGTTCATCTACTGGAAAACAAAAAAAAACACCCTAATGTATTGTGCAACAAGTGGGTTTCCCACCTGCACTCCCACCCCACCCCACCTCACCGCACCCCACCCCACCCCACCCCCGAGACAAGGCTTCTCTGTGGAGCCTTTGCTGTCCTGGAACTAACTCTGTAGACCAGGTGGGCTTTGAACTCAGAGATCTGTTAACATCTGCCTCCTGAATGCTGGGATTAAAGGCATGAGCCACCCTCCCGCCCCCTACCCCTGCACTCCAAGTGTCTTCTAAAACTAGATATTTTTCTGTTTGTCAATGGAAATATAAGAACTACAATTTAGCTTCTAGGTTAATATATTTGATCCCTTTGTTTATAGATGATGAACTAAGCAACATGGCGCTCTTGAGTGAAATAATAACTGAACGTGTAGGGTAGAGGAGTAACTGTCACATTACACACCTGAGCAGAGCCAAAGTTTCTTTCCAAGCATGCTCTAGTTAGCTTCCAGACTAATTTTTCTTTTAAAGCTAGCTGCTGAGTCACTGTTCTTTAAAACTTCTCTTTCCTTAATCCAGATTTCATTTTGCTCATCAATACCAGAAGGTGGAGAATTGCCAGTTTCCAATTTCACTCTGCAAAGTTCATGATCTAGAACCAGACCAGGTGAGGAAGGAAAATATTACTGGGTCCTGGGCTTTAAATACAAACAGAAAGGCTGAGTGGGAAAAAGTCACAGAGCTAAAATCCAAACTCGGCCTTCATACGTTGCACTGAGGACAATAAGCCCAAGGGTTTCACACACATGGTCCCATCTCATTATGGGGATATATGTTCCCTCCCTCCCAGGAGGCCAAGAAACAGCCACATGGTCATGGTTGATGTGATAAATGCTGGAAGGCAAGGCTGAGTATCACAAAGCGCTGGAGCTTGAAAGAGTTTAGCCTGTAAGCAAGCAGGCTATTGTCCTAGTGCAACATAATTATACACACACACACACACACACACACACACACACACACACACACATATATATATATATAGTACTTATGTAAAATATAGGACTTGGTAGCAAATTTTTTATATTTACTTATTACTTCATTTTTTTCTTTGTGAGCACCCGTTCACTACCAAATCTAAAAATGAAGATTTAATCAATCTATTATCTTATTTTTTTCTTTATCCATCTAATACATTGCTCATAGAGTCAGGGTTTTAAATTACCTCTTTACCTTTGTTTCTACTGTCACATATTGTTTTCTTTGCAGCACTGGTGTCACTTTCCAAGTGACAAAGAAAATCCTTTGACATGCCCCCCACAGGAAGGGGGTCCCCTTCCCTGACTTTATATCTGGGCTGGACTCTGAGTTCTGGTCCTTGGAAACCTATGATGCAGTGTAGGAAACCCCTCCTGATGTCCTTGCTAGGTGGGGAGGCCTTGAAATTACATGGGGAAACAGAGGGGGACCCACTGACTCCATCTGTTTTTCTTCCTGGGGTGCCAGCTTGGAAATCAAATATTAGAACCTTAAAGCCAGTGTTTAATGTGCAGTTAGCTGTCTGAAGTTCTTTCTGCACCTTAAGTTTCTATGCAATAAACTGTAACTAAATTTGCTTAATAGACTAAGACCTAAGGATACGTGTATAAACACCGAATCGTCATAGATCAGCCAATCACTGTCATAGGCGTGGTAGACAACAATTACTGGCATCCAACTGAGTGAACCAAACACAGATGAGGCAACTGCTTAGCAATGGCCACTCAGGTAATTAACTCTTCCTTGCTTCCATATTCATTTAGAAAAGTTGGCTAAAAGGAGCACAAGGGATAAGTGATGCCCTCTGGACAAAGGAAGCCCTCCCGCATGCATGGAGAAACCCGAGTGTAGTGTTGACCGGCGAACAGAGGGCTGACTTACTCTGCCCTTCAGCCATCAGGCAGGCTGATGGAGCAGTAGGAAAGAAGGCGGAGGCAGCAGTGTTGGTGCCAGGCTTGCATTGAAGCTTGGAGAAATAAACGAAAAGATGGCGATTAGCCTGAAAATGGTACGTGCGCTCCAACTCCTAATCGCTCTCAACCAGCTTACACATACATGTAAAGGGAGAAAATTGAAATTAAAAACTCGCTTGGAAAGTGACACCAGTGCTGCAAGGAGAATAATATGTGGCAGTAGAAAGATGGAGAGGCCATCTAAAACCCTGACTCTCTGAGCAATGTATTAGATGGATAAAGGAAAAAACAAACAAACAAACAAACTAAGAAAGGCTATTGATTAAATCTTAATTTTTAGATTTGGTGGCGGGTGCTCACAAAGAAAGATGGAGAGGCCATCTAAAACCCTGACTCTCTGAGCAATGTATTAGATGGATAAAGGAAAAAAAAAAAAAAAAACCTAAGAAAGGCTATTGATTAAATCTTAATTTTTAGATTTGGTGGCGAATGGGTGCTCACAAAGAAAGATGGAGAGGCCATCTAAAACCCTGACTCTCTGAGCAATGTATTAGATGGATAAAGGAAAAAAAAAAACAAAAAACAAAACAAAACCTCAGAAACGCTATTGATTAAATCTTAATTTTTAGATTTGGTGGCGAATGGGTGCTCACAAAGAAAAAAAATGAAGTAGTAAATAAATATTAAAAAATTAAAAACAACAAAGTAATACCTTTCAAATTGGAAACATGTTTCCTTTTTATTGCTTTAAAACATTTTAAGTTACGCGTATGGATGTCTTGCTTGTATGTATGTATGTATGTATGTGCACCATGTATGTGCTTGGTGTCTGTGGAGGCCAAAGGGGGGCTCCTGGAACTGGAGATACGGACAGTTGTGAGCCACCGTGTGGGTGCCAGGAATTGAACCCAGGTCTTCTGGAAACGCAGCCAGCATTTTTCATCTTGAGTCATCTCTAACCTCCAAAAAGCTGTATTTCAAGTTCAATACTAGATCTCTGTTGTTGGAACACCTGCTGGATATAAAAATTCTTTAGCGTAAGCATGATTTTAGGCCTGTTTCTTTCTTTTGTTTTGTATATAATATCAATATGTATACATATTAAAACCATATATCCACCCACAGAGGGAATTTGAAAACATAGTAAGTACATGTTGAGTATAGCAAAAAGCAAAGATATTCCAAATAAAACAGCAAAATGAAAGTAGGAAAGCAAGTGAGATTGCAATCCTAGTGATGCCAATGGAGAAAGGGTAGGTAGAGAAGACCATATGAGGGGATCCAGGCAGTCAAACATACCATGAAGCTCATGTTCAGAACTGCTCTACTCCTTGCAGTAGCTTAAAACACTGTTCACAGACCCCACCCAGTAATCTAGATTTTATTTCAGTGTCCTTGTGATTTGACTGCTAATAATATCTAAGTGTTATGTGACTCCAAATAACTATGAATTTAGGTCTGGGGGTAGCAAGCTATAAATATATATAATTGCCCTTTTTATACATGTGAGTTTATTCTATACTATTCACTTGAATGTTTGCTTTTAAAAATAGCCTTTTTACCACCATATCAAATGATTCATTGCTTATTTTCAACTCACTATCAAAAGCCAAATAAAATACAAAGGGTCAAAATATGTCTCATTTTATAAAATAACGACATATTCTAAAGCTATAAAACCCAAGTTAGAAATTACGAGATTGATAAATATATAATTGACATTTTCTTATGAATGAAGGGGAAACTAAGAAAAATGGAAATATATTTTGTTTTGTTTAGAACTATTGTAATGTCAGAACTTCAGAGGTGGGGCCAGGAGTTGTCCAAGGCTAGGACCAATTACCTACCGTGTGAGACCACCTGAGAACAAAGCCAATCCCTAAGGAAACACCTGCATCTGTCACTGTCAATGTGAAGGGTTTTGATGGTGACACCATTTCGAACCTATCAGTCTGCTGTCATCTCCTAATTCAGAATATTCAACTATTTTGAGAGGAGAAAAATCTGACATGACTTGTGATTCTCTATTTGGTTTATATTAGAGTAGAAATATGTTTAATTTTGCTCACTTTTCTAGAGATCAGGATTTGAAAACAAGAACTTTGCTCTTTTTTATTTTCCTCAGGGACCTTAAATCTCCTGTAAATGGAACACGGTCAATTTCTACTTGTGGAATAACCACAAGGCAGTTGGAAGTTAAATTGTCGAGCAGCCCGCATCTAATTGAAGTCTCTCCATTTTAACTATTTTATTTTTAGCACCTGGAGCAGTCTGTAGCTTTTCTAGCCTGTAATCATGTTTATTTAAGAGCTGTGCAGTCTTCAGCAAGAAAATACAAACCTACCGGAACTGCCCTACTGAACAGGAGAAAATAGGAAGAGGGCTGTAGGCTTAGGGTGCCAGTTAGCCTGCATTTTCTTCAGTTACTGCCCAAACACTGCAGCCTGAGTTTTAAGGTGTCCCTAAAAGCCTCCCCCGCCCCTTCCTACAGAGCTATGGATACGTGTATCTATCTGAGCTGAAGGAGGTATGTATGCTGCTTTGCTCTTCAGAAGTTCAAGCCTGTAAATTGTGAGGCTGCTAAGTTTTATTCTGCAAGGCATTCCAGAGAAGCCATGTCTAAGACTCTCAGTTTGCCAGGAAGCACGGGTTTTTGTTTTTTGTTTTTTTGTTTTTTTCAGCTGTCACCTTCTCTGTGTACTATGTGACTACTAGCTTGCAATTTAGACATTTTAATATCCAGACTCCTTACACATCCTTCTACCAGCCCAAATGATAGACTATGAATAAAAAAAAAAAGATTTTTTTCAAAAACGAAATACACACATGCTGTTCCCCCTCCTTTTTCTTCCTCTTGATTTAAGTAGCAACACGTGAGAAGAGAGACTCTCATTTGAAGAATTCCCTCCATCTGATTGGCCTCGTGGGCGTGCTGGTGAGGGTCGGGGCATTTTCTTGTGATTCTTAACTGATAGGGTAGAGCCTAGGCACCTGGGTGTTGCTAACTCTGGGCAAACCGTCCTGGCTTGTATAAGGAAGCTAGCTGAGCAGAAACAGGAAGCAAAGCAGCAAGGGGGATGTTCCTGTGTGGGCGCTTCTTCAGTTCCTGCCTGCTGGTTCCTGCCTGAGTTCCCTCAGACGGTGACATAGACATGTAAGTCAAAGAAACCGTTTTCGTCCCCTCAGTTGCTTCTGGTCAGTGTTTATTTTCACAGCCACAAAGAGCAAACTAGAATGGAAATTGGTCACACTATGGAGTGTTGCTGTGACGAACATGAACATGCTGGTTTTTTGAGAGAACTGTGGAAGGATTTTGGAGCTTTGGTTTAGAAAAGGCTATTTATTGTGTGTTCGGAGCTTAAGGAGCTGGAAGGCAGGGACGTTGAAAGAGAGGCGAGAATGGAAGACCGGCTTGTGACGTTTCTGAGGGAAGAAAGACTCTACCGGGGCCATTTATGTGGTATTTGAGCTTAAGAACCTGTGGAAGTGAAAACTTCGCTTTACTGGGACACGCAATACTGGCCAATTGGGGCTAACGTGATTAATAAGGGACCAGCATCGGAGGTGAAATCTCTGGGAAGTATTTTCTTAGGGCCAGCACCCAGAGGCCGCAGGAGAGTGGTGGGCCCAGCTAGAAGCAGATGCTGGTACTGCGAGGAGCGTCCCACACGAGCCTAGCTTTGAACGGGTCCTAGGGAACAGCTGAGGTGTGGCACTGGGAGAGTCCAGCAGAGGCCCTGGGCATAAGGTGGGTACATTTCCTTGTTTGCTAACTGAGGGAGGAGAGCCTAGTCTACTGTTGGGTGTGCCTCGTCGGGATAAGTGGTCCTGAGGAGTATAAAAGAGCTGGCTGGGCAGAAGCAGGAAGGATGAACGCAATGGTTTCTTTGATAGTTTTTGCTTTAATTCATGCTTCCGGCTTCCTGCCTGGGTTTCCTGTCCTGACTTCTCTCCGTGGTTGACAAGGAAGTGTGAACTAGATAAACCCTTCCATCTCCCAAGTTATTTTGGTCAGTGTTTTCATCACAGTGGCAAAGCCAACTAGAATGCATTTGTACTTCAGTAGTGGTGATCCACGCCTTTAATCCCAGCACTCCGGAGGCAGAGGCAGGCGGATCTTTGTGAGTTCGAGGCCAGCCTGGTCTACAGAACGAGTCCAGGACAGCCAAGGCTACACAGAGAAACCCTGTCTCGAAAACAAAACAAATGTTAACCACGAACCTGGATTCTTGAATCTCTTGGAATTATGATCGCAGAGAAGTTGCCCTGCGGTTTTCCCCCAACCCCCTTCAGGTTGCTATTAAAGAGCAGGTCAAATTTATTGGCCATATCCATAGACCCTCTTTACCTGACTTTTTAGCAGATTCGTTCTCATGCTCTCTCCCTCTCTCCCTCTCTCTCTCTCTCTCCCTCTCTCCCTCTCTCTCTCCCTCCCTCCCTCCCCCTCCCATGTGTGTGTGTGTGCATGTGTGCTTGCAAGCATTCACACACACCTGTCGTGCATGAGGCACAGCATACATGTAGTGGTCAGAAGACAACTTAGGGCCACTTCTCCCCTTCCACCATGTGAGTTTTAAGAATCAAGACTAGTCCATCAGGCTTGTTGCCATTGGCTTTTATTTGCTGAACCATCTCACTGACTCCCAAAGTCTTTTTAATATATACTGTATTATTGAGCTACTTGCTAATTCTCTGCTGTTTTCAGATTTTCTAAATTTCCTCATGGGATCCTCTTCATCTTGACTTCTTTGTCTTCTAACATGCATTCATTGATCTGTTTTGGGCACAGTTAAGAGTTTTAGACTTGTCTTTAGTCTATCTCAGACAAGGGGCTAGGACTTTCTTAAAAGGAGATTTCCTATCTCTCCATGGTTTCTAAGTGAGAGATGATGCTTACAAATACTATTCTAATTGTTGGGCTTGTTATCACAGACTCCAGACTTTTGAGTATAAGGCAAGTGTGGAAAAGAATATGTAAATGTGTTTGCATATATACATGCATATATATGCATATATACATACACACACACACACACACACACACACACACACACACACACACACAAATTTATACCGGTGCCTTGTCAAATATCACATTACTAGGTGTTAACATGAATTGCTTGAAAGGTTATTGGCAATATGATGTTGCTTATCCTTCCACAGGCTACTTATTAATCATAAACAGAAAAGAGAATTCTTACAATGAAAGATCTAGTCGCTGTCACATTAACCAAGAATCAAACTTCTCATCAGTAATGCAAAAAAACCAATGTTGCAGTTGGCTAATGTAACAAAATAGGAAGGCACAACTGTGTAGTATACATGCGAATAATATTTAATCAGAGATTGTCGCATGGCAACCATCAGAGTAATTGAAATGGTTGGCTAGGCATGATGGTTTCCATTTATTCTGTAATTCTAGGATTTCAGAGACTGAGGGGTTTAAGGTCACCCTCTCACCTCTATAGCAAGATTGAAGTTATCCTGGGGTACACAAGACTATTTCAGTCCTTCCCCCTCTAACTTGTTTTAGATTTAACAGCAGTTTCAAACTTTCTAAACGTCAGTAACATGAAAATATAAAGGAGGCTGTTTTAATTTGTCAAAGAGAAAAGAGACATGACAACCAAATTCAATTTATGATTTGATATTAGGCCCAAAATTAAAGGTGAATAATAGGTACCTATGTGGTGGTGGCGAGTGAAGTTGGCGACAGCTGGGGAAATTGAATGTAGGCTTCACATTGTTATTATTTATCTAAATTAAATGTATTATGTTTAATAAGGTTAGTATGGTCATGTTCTCATCTTTAGGAAATATCTGCTAAAATAACTTGGGAGAGTTGCCTGATACCTGCAGTTACTTTGAAAGGTTTTTTTTTTTTCAAGTCATACATAGGAAACAAACAGGAGTGTGGTTCTTGTTTGCAGTTGAGATTTTTTTTTTTTTTTTTTTTTTTTTTTGTAGTTGGCTTCATGTGGATAATATTCATTGTGCTATTCTAGTGTTTTCAAAAAAGAAAGAAAATCTCATTGGAGGTCAATATTTTCAAATAAACAAAATTTGAAATCATCACTAATACATCGAAACTTGCTTAAAATAGACACTCTCATAAAGCTACAAGGGGAGAGATTAACTTTTTAAGATGAACCATTTTACGATCAGCGTTAGAAAGCATTTATGGAGTATTTCCTCTATTCCAGAGCTATCAGTACTTCATAAATAAGCTACTGGGTAGGTACCATTATTCCGCACGTAGTGATAAGGTAAATGAAGCTTACAGTTTAATCACCTTGACAAAGGCCCAAAGCTAATCTTTTAGATTCCACACCAGAATCTAACAGTCCTTATCCACTTGATTCTACCAGAAAAAGGGCTAGTCAAGGTTCAAAGTCCAAACTCTGGACTTAGGAAGTTTGTGTCTGCCTTTGACCAGTTGCCTGGTTGGGGAAAAGTCACCTAAAGTGGACACAATTTGAGTAATTGTGTGGAGATTATGCTATCGAGCCAAATTCATCGAAAATACTTTAGCACGGTAGCTAGCATGAACCAAAGTCTGTAAAAGCATCTCTGACAAGACTTATGCTCACTCTTTTCAGTGTTTTCTCAGAGTACAAGGTAGGTTCCTCCAAATAAAACTCAGGACACCATAAGTAGAGCTGAGTTTGAAACCAGGGTCTCTATCATAGAAGAGCCTGTGGCCAGTCTGCTGTCCCACCTTGCAGGGTTTTCCTAAGTACATTATTCTAATCAGTCCCTTTAAGTTCTATTTTGTCTTCTCTAATTTATTAAAAGAGTAGATCAAACAGACTGCATTACAAATATACTTTACACTTTCTCATTTTGGATATTAAAAAAAAGGAACCATTGACAAAACTCCTGTTTGGTTTTGATTAAGATTGAATTTTCACAATAACATAGGACTGAGGATAAGATTTGTAAAGTGATATTTATAGTGAGACTGGACTGTTTTTAAGGAGCTGCTTGTGGCTTAAAATTTAAATTCAGAAATATGTAGTGTCATTAAGATATTTTTAACTTACAGGTATTTGGAGGCAACTTTAGACATATGTATTTCCTAAACAACAACAACAACAACAGCAATGTAGAAATCCAATGTTACCAAGGGACATTTTGAAGGCTTACAGGAACATGGCTTTGAAGTACCACTCTGATAATAGTACAAGCAAGTAAAACCGTTTAAACAGATCTCTCAAATGTAGGACATTCTCACATGTTCCCCTTGGAGATCTTTGGTATGCATTTTGGAGGAGGGAGAAAGATGAGGAGGTAGATGAGAAGGAAAAGTGTTCTGTGTCTGCTCAGTGGCCATGCAGAGTCATGTGATGATACCTCAAGGGAACTGGCTCTGCAAACGAATGTGATTTGTGAGCAGTGCAAAGTCCACAATAGAATAGAAAAGGCAGCAGTGCCACCCCAACTTCTCAGATCCTGCAATGCAAATAAGGACTCACTACAGAGGCCCAGCAATGGTCCAGCATATTCTACTTGAAATTTCTATTACATTATTTATTTGTGTGTGGGAGCATGTGCATTTCACAGAAGACAACTTACCTTTGTTCTCTCCTTCCTCTGTGTGGGTTCAGGCAATGAAACACAGGTACACAGAGAAGAGGCAAATGCCTATCTACTGAGCAATCATACTTGTCCCACCATTATTCTTTTCTTAACGTGAGAAAGTCTATAGCATATCTGGTAACTCCTGATGAACTTATTTTTCACAGACATTTTGAGAGAAAAACTTTAAATGTACCCTTTTTATTGGCCCTGTTATCTAGCTATTATACACCAGTATAGAGTAAATTTTATGTAGCCTTTGCATAACTATAGAAGCACCTCACTTTGAGAAAAACATTATTAATAGGACTGTGAAATGAAGATAAATGTCCTCAGACAATATGATACTTTGGCCCTCTGTATCCTTTTATTTTGCTATTCTCCCATGCGTCTCTCATTTAGAGTCCCAATAGGATGCCCTCCCCTCTGTCCCAGTTTCCTCGTAAGTGAAGGCTTTCATGGGACATGCCCCTTGGGCTAGTATGCAGATATAAGTGAGTATATACCATTTGATTCTTTCTGCTTCTGGGTTAACTCACTCATTATGATCATTTCTAGCTCAATCCACTTATCCACAAATTTCGGGAATTCCTTGTTTTTAATAGCTGAGTAGTATTCCATAGTGTATATGTACCACAGTTTCTTTATCCACTCCTCTACTGAGGGACAGTTAGGCTGTTTCCATGTTCTGGCTATTATGAATAAGGCTGCTATGAACATGGTTGAGCAAATTTTCTTGTTGTGTGCTGGAGCATCTTCTGGGTATATTCCAAGGAGTGGAATAGCTGGGTCTTGAGGAAGCCCTATTCCCATTTTTCTGAGATAGCACCAGATAGATTTCCAAAGTGGCTGTACTAGTTTGCATTCCCACCAGCAATGAAGGAGTGTTCCTCTCTCCCCACATCCTCGCCAGCATGTGGTGTCGCTTGAGTTTTTGATCTTAGCCATTCTGATGGGTGTAAGATGGAATCTCAGAGTTGTTTTGATTTGCATTTCCCTGATGACTAAGGAGGTTGAGCATTTCTTTAAGTGTTTCTCAGCCATTTGATACTCCTCTGTTGAGAATTCTCTGTTTAGTACAATTTTCACTTTTAAACAATTATTTTTCTGCATGAGTTACTGGAAAAACAATGCTTGTATGTATAAAATTTTGACTTTGAAAACACCATGGTTCTGGGCAGTGGTGTCACATACCTTTAAATCCCAGCACTCGGGAGACAGAGGCAGGCATATCTCTGATTCTGAACCCAGCCTGGTCTACAGAGTGAGTTCCAGGACAAGCTAGGGCTAAACAGAGAAACCCTGCCTCAAAATAAAACAAATCAACTAAAAACAAAACAACAGCAACAAAAGAAAAACACAATGTCTTCTGTTCCTTTTATAGCTTCTTGTTCAAGTTTTTTTGTCTTTTGTTGTCTTTTCCCATGTATGTATGTGTGTGTGTATATATATATATATATATATATATATATATATATATATATTAATTCATTCATATTACATGTCAATTGTTTTCCCATCCCTTGTATCCTCACATTCCTCCCTCACTCCTGCTTTCCCCCTACTCCTCTCCCCTATGACTGTGACTGAGGGGGACCTCCTCCCCCTGGATATGCTCATAGGGTATCAAGTCTCTCCTTGGTAGCCTGCTATCCTTCCTCTGAGTGCCACCAGGCCTCCCCATGCAGGGGACATGGTCAAATGTGGGGCACCAGAGTACGTGAGAAAGTCAGTCCCCACTCTCCATTCAACTGTGGAGAATGTCCTGTCCATCGGCTAGATCTGGGTAGGGGTTCGAAGTTTACTGCATGTATTGTCCTTGGCTGGTGCCATAGTTTGAGCAGGACCCCTGGGCCCAGATCCGTGTATCATGATGTTGTTCTTGTAGGTTTCTAGAACCCTCTGGATCCTTCTGTTTCCCCATTCTCCCATACTTCTCTCTCCTAGAGTCCCAATAGGATGTCCTCCCCTCTGTCCCACTTTCCTGGTAAGTGAAGACTTTCATGGGACATGCCCCTTGGGCTAGTGTCTAGATATAAGTGAGTATATACCATTTGACTCTTTCTGCTTCTGGGTTAAACTGACTCATTAAGACCATTTCTAGTTCAATTTACTTGTCCACAAATTTCGGGAGTTCCTTGTTTTTAATAGCTGAGTAGTATTCCATAGTGTAAATGTACCACAGTTTCTTTATCCATTCTTCTGCCGAGGGACACTTAGGTTGTTTCCATATTCTGGCTGTTATGAATTAAGGCTGCTATGAACATGGTTGAGCATATGTCCTTATTGTGTGCTGGAGCATCTTCTGGGTATATTCCAAGGAGATCATCTCCTTAGATGCAGAGAAAGCATTTGATAAAATCCAACATCCATTCATGTTTAAAGTTTTGGAGAGATCAGGGATACAAGGCACATACCTCAACATAATAAAAGGCTATATACAGCAAGCTAATAGCCAAAATCAAATTAAATGGAGAGATACTCAAGGAAATTCCTCTAAAATTCGGAACAAGGCAAGGCTGCCCACTCTTTCCATATCTCTTAAATATAGTACTGGAAGTTCTAGCCAGAGCAATAAGACGACAAAAGGAGGTCAAGGGGATCCAAATGGGAAAGGAGGAAGTCAAATTATCCCTATTTGCAGATGATATGATAGTGTACATAAGTGATCCCCAAAATTCCACCAGAGAACTCCTACAGCTGATAAACACCTTTTTTGTCTTTTGATTTCTAGTGGCATGATATTGTCATCAGTAAATACTCTGAAAGAATAACAAAGTTATTTAATTCAGACTACTCAATTTTAATCTTCATTATTTATGCTTAAAGAAATTCCCTATATTGAAATTACTTCAAATGAAGTAATAAATCTGTGCCATTTCAGAATTACAGAGTCTGGGCCAGTAAAATCTGGATTAATGGAGTGCACTAAAACCTGTAAGATTCCTGATTAAAGATTTTAAGTCATTCTTTATTCTCTACATTTTATTTTAATTATATACTAAACCATGCACTCCATAGCTGGTCTCTGGGCTCAAAATAAAAATTACACAAAGTTGTACCTGGGTATGTTCAAATTTTTATCTAGCTTTTTACAATTGTTAGCACATCATATCATCTGACATGATGGTATATAGGAAATACATATGATACAATAAACAGCAAAGATTTGGAACCAAGATCTTAGGGAGACTGCCTCCACAGATCAAACCAAGCAAATAGCTTAAAATGTGTTAAACTTACAGTGTAAGGCAAAAAGAGCTGAGATCTCCCTGGATTAACAAAGCAGTTGATGTTTACTTTAAAAGAAAAAAGCATGGAAAAAAATGGTCAAATGAAGGACTAGACTCCTTAAGACATTGACACTTTCAAAATATTTTAATGTTTTGTGCCTGATTTTTGGATTAGGATTATATTTGTATAATATCATGCTCCAGATTCAGTAGCAATGATAACCAGCAGTAAAATTGAGAAGTAATTTGTCTATTTTTTATTTATTAGTATATTTATGTACATGAAAAATTAGGTAATTAACATCAAAATATAAAATTAGTAAAAATAAAGTTTAAAATTTTTTTGATTCAGTAAAATAGTTCCATTACAGAAAAAAAACCAGATGACACATTAACTTGGCTTTTTGTTTTATATATCTTATGACTAATACAGTGATAAATCTGTTCATGGAAGGCAGAGTGGGAATTTATTGATTTATTTAGCACATTCTTAAAAGCAGCTATTAAAAGAAAGCCCAGAGCTGTTAGTTTTATTTAGAAGAATGAACTAAAATTTTATGTACATAAGAATACAGTACGGGCATGCTATTCATTTAGTAAGTATGAATAATTTGCAAGTGTTGGAGTAAGAGCCATGAAAGGGAGCTAATGGCAGGACAAAGCACATCTGACTTAACCTGTGATAACTAGTGGGGCAGGCCAGGCTGTCCCTTGAGAAGAGATGACTTTTAGAAGAAAATAAAAGAGACTTCAGCTAAGCATCGTATCTTGTTTCTCTGTCTTCCATTCCAATTCTGAGATTTGGAAAAATGAGTTTTCTTTTAAAAGTATCTGCAGAGCGAGTCAAACCCAAAGCAGTCCCCCCAAATCACTAGTATGTTTGTCATTACTCTCACCAATGTCTTTGAGGCTGCCAGCATCCATATTTTCTAAGGCATTCTTCTATTGCTTAGCCATGTGACATCGAGACATCAACTTGTGCCTTAGTATCTTCCTGTCGCGTTGTCTTAGCATTATAAATGAAAACATCTGCTAGGTATGCTGCCAGGCTTTGCTCCTAAGCAACATTTACCCGCTGTGTGCCTGACCGTAGTGCTGGGAGCAAAGCATTTTAATTAAAGCTACAGAGAAGTGGGTTCCAATGTTAAATAAACTCCACGAGTCAAAGGAAGAGCTTTAAAAACTACAGTCTCAAAGGTCCAATCCCAGGAATTTCTGGTGAAGTAGGTATTGGAACAGGCTAGGGGTCCTTTAGTTCAAAAAGTTTTCTGGGTGTTTCAAGTGATGGAGTTATAGAATTCTCAATCAATAAGTACACTGGCTCAGTTCCCTCTTGGGGACACGCTGAAAGCATGTGCATATTGTAGATCTATTTTCAGCTTTTTGAGTTTTCATGCTTGCGTCCATAGTGTGTGGGCTAGTGTGCCTTCCCACTAGCAGGAAAGGGCTGTCCCTTCTGTCTGCACCCTCTCTACTACCATGTATATCTTAATGGATTTTAATAACGTTTTCCAATCAGTAATTTTAGGTGTTAGATTATTATAAGTTAGCATCTAGTCATTTTAATTTAACTAATAAATTGCATCAAACGTAAGGAATGCTTTAAACGATTAAATACACAGTCCTATCAGTAAGAGGAAGCTGGAACTTTGTGTAAACCAGGTTCAGGTTCTGGAAGATACACAATATTAGGGAAACAAGCCTAATGTCCTTTGTGTAGGCCTTCTCGCCCATCAGATGAGAATAATAAGTGTATGTTATAATGAACTATATTGTGCAAATAAAACAATATATGTGAGTCATTCACTCTAGTGTTTGATAACTGAAATAGGCTCTGAACATTAGCTATCATTATTTCCAGTCAATCAGAGCACTTTACTGGGTTTGCAAAAGTCTCAAACTCTAAGAAGTGAGACTCTTCACTGAGTCTCTAATATGTCACATACGATGGCACATGCTTTCACATGCTCACATGTTAGTTAACATGTGAATTTAAGTGCAGCCCACAAGTTCATGTCTTTATCATGCACCAGACCTTCTGGTTTTCCCAATGGCATGTCCCTGACTTGATACAGTAGAGGTGGAACGTGGGAAGGGAATGACAGGAAGGAAGGAGAAAGACGAGCTTGCGATATAATATTTCAGTTGAATTGTTAGCACAACTGAACCCGAATGGCTTTCTGGAGATTGTGTCTTTATGTCATAGCTGGGAATGGAGGCGGAGGAAATACATTTGTGTTGTTGAAGAGCTACCTAAGGCTCTGCTTGTTAATAGCATGCAGCCATTACCTTCCTTGGATCTACAGATGGAGGAGACTGTGTGAAGTTTCCCAACACACAGCCCATTGGGCAGGCTTAGTCTCGGTCATACTAGCTGCAAGGGAGGCTGGATATGTTCTTAGGAAAAAAACAATTGCTTTCAGGGTTAGTTTATAGTGATTGTCACAAGGTGTTTTACAGAAAGGGCAGGTCATGGAGGATGTTGTGATTTGAAGCAAAGAGTTAAACTACCGAGAGTCCATGGGAGAGCAAGGAACTAACCTGAAAAGGAATGGATGAAAACTGTAAACCAAAGAATGTTAAAGAAATGATGTCAGGACCCCCCCCCCCCTTTTGCAAAGTCACAGATATCATCGGTCCTTGCAGATGTTGCAAATTCTATTATCTTTAGGCCTGATGGTCCTATACAACCAAGCACTTGGACAGTGGGGCGGGGCAAAGACCTCTCTTCACTGGATCGTGGGTGTTTGTTCAAATTAATGGAGGTGCTATTACCAGACTGCCAGGAGGGACAGCAGCGAAGATGGCTGAAGACCATGTTGCATTATGTGACTGAATCAGGGTTAGCAGAGAAGTTGACCCAAACCGTGTAAAACTGCTACACAATTCACTTGGCGAGAAAGGCGTTTGTCTACCTAGCTTGCCTGCTGTAACAGATGGCACATTGACACATAGATAACCAGCTGCATCAGATGATTTTTTTGGGGGGGGGGCTCGGCAGGATCCTTGAATGTAATGTCAACTAAAGTAAGGTTTGCCACAGATCATATGCTTAACTTTGCAAAGTCACAAAAGGACTATACCATTCACTTTGCAGCTGCCTTTATACATGGGCTTAACCTATTGGCCTCACAGGTCCATTATGGAAAGAAAGATGACAAAATTTTACTACCTCACTTGTTTTGCTCTAAGCACACAAGAGAGATTCAGGAAGGTACAGAACCTTGTTATTATGGAATTAAAATTGACTACCCAATTAAGGCTAAGGAGCAGGACACCAGTTGGTATGGAGACCCTGTGGTTGCATCTGCAATGAGGCTTATCCAAGAACTATTTCATTCTTTATATATGGAGTCACAAGAAATGGAAAGCCTTCTAGACTCAGGCCAATCTCCAAAGAAGTTGGAAGGATTATCCCTGGGTTATCTTTCACAGTCACCTGGAGTCTTGGTGGTGGTCTGGTTTTGGTTATTTTCCCCTTCAGCAGGGCAGAAGGGCTGCAGCAGTAGCTTACTATTTGCCATTGCTTCTTAGGGCAAGAGGATATAGAACTTAGTGTTTTCTCCAAGGAAACTCCAGTTGATGTTATACTAGTTATTTGCCATGTTGCCAATGTCATGGTCAACATCACTGGAGACCCTACCATATTAGAGACCATTAAAAGAGCTGATCTCTGTGGAACAGTCTCAATGTGACAACAGCCACAGATGTCACTGTCAATTCTCACCTCATCTGCTTACCACTGAGTTTATAGGGGTTACCAAATTTCCTATTTCCTACAGAAATGCTGATACTAGACATGTTTTATGTGTGTCAGCAACTTCACTTGAGCTGATAAGGACAGGTCAGCCAGTTGGATTTAATCAGGTGTGCTGCACACCAGTAGTAGTTCCTGAAACACTTTGTCCTGCAATGTGCCCCTTGATCAAATCTCTTTCAAGCTAATTGCCAAGGCAATATGTAATATCTTAGAGGCAATCTGTCTGCCTCCTATAATGGTTTCCAAGTCGAGAAAGAGTAACCCTGAATGGAAGAGGGAGAGTGAATGGGGGCCAATTGGAGCATTGGCACCAATGATGAGTTCTCTTCACTGTTACCCTGAATTCTCAAGAAAAGCATTAGGTCATCATGCACGGTCTGTCTGCTGGTACCCGTTAAGGCATGAGGAGGAGGCGTTGTCTGTGTTCTTAGGTGGAGGGGCGTGTAGAGGTATAGATGTGAAGCATTAGGCACTTGTTTAGTTCTGGTTTATGATAAATTAGTTTCTGCTTCTTCCTGTGCTCACCTCCTGTGCACTAGCCTTGCTGTATGGAACAATGCAAGAAAAGAGAGAGAGAGAGAAACAGAGAGACAGAGAGAGAGAGGGAAAGAAGGAGAGGATGAAGAAGAGAAGAAGAAGAAAAGAAAGAAAGAAAGAAAGAAAGAAAGAAAGAAAGAAAAAAGATTTCAGTAGTAAAGGGCAAGTTGTCAGATGAGGTGTGACTATATTAAAACAAAAAAGAAAGAACTTGCTTTCCAATTTCACTGGTAGCAGACACCTGCTGAGTATGTTGGAAGCACTGGTACATTTATTTGTTTTAAGCATTTTCTACAGTAGGCCATTTAAGTGTCAGGACACAAGAGCACTTTGCACTCCTCCTTGATCAAAAAACAATTGAGAATGAAGAAAAAAAAAAAAAAAAAAAAAAAAACAAAGTGAAATGTACAGAATCCCAGAGTGAATATGGTCCATCCTCTTTACTGTCTCCAGCTTTGTTTATATTAGCTATGAAATTCAATCTCCTAGCCAGTAAGATGAGAGTCAAGCTGCCTCAAAGTTTAACTCTCTCCACAGAAGGGTGAGAGTTTTCTCCCAAATGAAGCTGTCTAAACTAAAGGCCATGGCCTGCTCAATTGGTTTTATGCATTTGTGTAATTTGTGTTTGCTCAGTTCATCACAGCGTATAATTAACAAAACATGAAGCCAAGATCAGAGAAGGAAATGTAATGAATGAGGGCATTTATTAAAGCATAATTGTGACTTTTTTCCTTCTTTCTTTTTTTTGGGGGGGGGATTTTCCCATGTTCCATTTTATTATAATCTCAGTAAAATTGACATCACCTAGGGAGCTTTCCACATCTCACCCTCTTCTATCAAGTTCTCTGGTCGCTCTTCCTAGTGGCAGTTGTTCTGTTTAGTATTTCTTAGTGGAAAGTAATGTGTTCAGTAAATGAAGGAGTTTTGTCTCTTTTCATAATTTTGGGGAAATCTGTAAGAGTAAACTCAGAATTTACAGTGATATTCCTAGTTGGAAGGTAACTTATCAAGAGACCTGCCTCATAATTCATATGGAAAACCCAAATCCTCGCTCTACCTTTACAGTGTGTAATATCTTACATGATTGACAGAGAAAGAATAAAAAGAGACTAAGTAATACCTATAATTCTATCTTCTGGATAGGCCATGTAGGGTTAAACTAGGTATTTGATGCTCCCGTAATACTATGCATGCCTTACAACGCGCTGGTTCCTAATGATTACACATGGAGAAATTCTGATCATTCCTCTGTATTTTAATGGTTGCAGAGCTGTAGTGAAATATACACGTGACCTAAACATTTCTACTCTGTCGTACATTTAATTCATTTAAGACTTTTTCTATGGCACCATTGAAATTAAACTTTTACACAGCTACAGTTATGTTCTTAAGATAAATCTAGATATCAGATTATTATATGAAAGACCATTTCCTCCTAAAGCATGTGCCAAGTTGCTTTTCAGAAAAAGGTAGCCATTGCTTTCCTTGTTAATGGCACCTAGTTTTCTTGTTTGTTTGGGATTTTTTTTGTTTTTGTTTTGTTTTGGATTCTTGTTTTGTTTTGTTTTTCGAGATTGAGTTTCTCTGTGTAGTCCTGGCCATCTTGAGCTCACTTTGTAGACCAGGCTGGTCTTGAACTCACAGAGATTCACCTGTCTTTGCCTCCAAAGTGCCAGGATTAAAGGTGTGCACCACCGCCGCCAGGCTAGCACCTAGATTTTTGTACCTGAGCCAGATGTAGATGTGCATTCTCTGCTTCTTTAAATAAGAATGTGTGTAATTTAACATTTAGGATAATTACAGCCAAACAGAGCATACTCCACACAGTTAAAGAGCTTAATGATTACATTCATATTAACACTACAGTGCATACTTGCATTACGAGGTGACATTTTAAAATTATCCTGACATAACAACAGTGTACAAATAGAATCTTGGGCTTGCACAACAGTTAAACTGTAATCCATAATTAAGTTATCCTTATGTTTACAATTTGATAATGAAGCTGACGTTGTCCCTTTGACACTCTTCTGCAGGCTCTCTTGGTTTGTTTTGAACACAGACACATATACATATTTTGGGTGCATATGCAAATACACATTACCTTTCTCACACACACTTTAACAGTTGTGGGAGGCTTTTCTAAGTTATATGCCATGCACTTTTTGGACATGGTTGGACATGGTTGGACATGGTTGGACATGGTTGGACAGTGTCCACAGTGCACACTGAACAAAAGATGAGTTAACTGGTGTGAAAAGAACTTTTACACAGCCTTCCAAGCACGTGATTCTCTGCAGCAAAGTATACAGGTTGGCATCACCTTCCCTAGAGCCAGTTCCATTATACAATTGAAGATGGGTGGTGTGTGAATATGAAATGCCCCCATAAGCTCACCTGAACACTTGGTCCCCAGCTGGTGGCGCTGCTTAGGAAAGCTGTGAGCGCTTTGGGAGATAGAGCCTGGGTAGGAGTGGGTCAGTGTATATTTAACCTGCCCTCACATCCAGTTCACTTTGCCAGCTCTGTTCCCATCGCCATGCCTTCCTTACCAGCTGCCATGTTTCCCCTGCCACATGGACTGTCCCTCTAGAGCTGAAAGCCACAATAAAGCCTTTACCCACTAAGTCGTTTCTGTCAGGGGATGGCATCATAGTCACAGAAGAGAAAGTGAAACAGTGAGCATTTGCACACTATCTAGTTCCCTGGTGTGATGCGTTGATGTGACTATCCTAAGTGAGCTGAGTGAACTAGCCATTTACAGTTTGAGCACCAAGTACATCAAGCTTGAAAAGAAAAGGAAAGCAAGCAAGAAGGAAGGAAAGGCAATGCTCAGAACACTGTCTGCTCGTCTGTTTTTCATTTGCTGTGAAATGTCTCCATCAGGCTCAGGTTTTGAATACTTGATCCCCAGCTTATGGAACTATTTGGGGGGGGGGGATGGAGAAACCTACAGTGTGGGGTCTAACGGAAAGAACTGGGCCACTGGGAATAGATTCTTGGTGGTACATCACCCCTGACCACTTCCTATCTCTCTATTTCCTGCCCAACGTGAATGAAGAATCTCCCCCCTCCCCCATCAGCGAAGCCTGGTGACACAGTAATCCCAGCACTTGGAAGTCAGAGGCAGAAGAATGGGGAGTTCAAGACTATTGATGCCAGTCTCTCAAATAAGTCCTCTCTCAAAGAAGGAAAGCAAATTATTAAAAAAAAAAAAAAAAAAAAAAAAGAAAGAAAGAAAGAAAGAAAGAAAAGAAAGTGAATTTCCTTTACAAAGCACCCTTGCTCTCCGCAACATTCTATCCAAGTGCCAGAGGAGAATAAGCCATACATGAATCCTGTGAAAACTGTGGTCAGAATAAACGGGTCATTCCTCTCTCAGCTGTTCAGTCAGGCAGCCCATCATCGCAATGGTAAAGGGGACATCTTAATCCACTCAGTTTATCTTCAGCTGCTGTAAGACGTTTAACTACAGCAAGCACTTTAACGAGGCAAACAGCCTATCTTCTGGGCTTTAGTTTTTACTCATAGTTCTCAGCACACAGAACAGCCAGCCCACACTGACATACATGGCTTCCACAGCGCAGCCTCGCGCTACCATGCACAGGTGTCTCAGGTGACTAGACAAGCTAGTATTTCCACCGTCTTCAGTTTCTGTGTGAAACAAGTGTGGCCAAACCACCTTTCTCCAGGGACACATGGTACCTCTTTAACCTTTTAGGTAAGTTTGGGTCCCTGATCTTTATCATAAAAAGAAGAAGAAACATCTGTGTTATTTGACAGTAGTGATTGCTTGAAGAAATCTTCCCCAAACAGAGAAGCCCCTCATGGTTCAACCAGATTCTCCCATCTGCTTTTAATTTGAACTTCAGAGCATCACAGATATGTGAAAGGTTTCAATATAAGATTCTTTTAACAAGTCTTTTTTCTTACCCATGAGGAGAAAGTTGTGAAATACTGTAGAATGTAATGTTGAGTTATGCTCAGCCATGTTTCATGTCTTTTCCCAAACTTAGGGTTTTTTTCTTTTTAATGTGTAATTTGTTTAATAATTCATATTAGCATGGGGCTGGCTGCCACTACTCTCCCCAAGATAACTCTGTGTTTAGGGGCTGGGGATATAGAGACAGTGGTGGAGACTGTGCTTAGTATTTGGAAGTCAGTCTTTCTCCTGCCACTCCCACCACTGCCACACTGCCCACTAATTCTGGGGCTATGGGAATGCGCAGCTGTGAACGATTTTTATGCGGTTGCTGGGTTTTGAACTCGGGCTCTCATGCTTGCCGAGGGAGTGTTCTTAACCTCTTAGCCACCTCTGCCGTCCCTGTTTATACTTTCAAACAGTGGGCCCTACTCTTATTCCTGGCATCAGATTAAACCAAGTTTATATCCCTGAAAAAACATACAACAAGTAACATTATACAGACTGAGCAGGTCACATTTCAGAATATATTTGCACATGTGTGTATGTGTGTAGGAAAAATTAGTGAAAAAAAGGGCTGTGAGTTTAAAAGAGAGCAAGGAGGGGTACGTGGGAGGGTTTGGAAGGAAAAAAGGACAAAAAGATGTAATTATAGTATTAAAATAAAGAAATAATTTTTAAAAACATTTCAAGTCTTCCAGGTGAAAAAGAAAAAGAGGTGAGGGACTTGTGGTTTCATTGTAACCACTTTACCAGGAAAGAGGTTAAAGTTTACCTCCTCCTAGTACAAGAGCTTGATACTTACTTTAAAAATGCAAAGAAAAGCTTCTCTCTCTCTCTCTCTCTCTCTCTCTCTCTCTCTCTCTCTCTCTCTCTCTCTCTCTTTTCTCTTTCAACACATTTTGGTAAGAGCTTACCATCACATAACTAGGTATCTTGCCATGTGGCCATGCCAGAGCTCGAGGAGGTAGAAAAAGTATGGCATTTGATTTTAAATTTTGTCAGAACTCAGTCATTATCCTATGACAAAGCTATGGTGAAACAGGAGGATTTTATGCCCATGACACAGTATTTATTAAAGTAATAACTCTGGAAACTACTTGATTGTGTCTTGGTGCCTGGTTGAGTAAATCAGAGGATAGCCTATAAATAATGCAACCCCCCCCCTCCCCAAAAAAAAGAGGATTGAGTCATCCCCTTTTTGTTATATTGGACAATAGACAAGACGCTCAAAGCAGAGAGATCAAGGTGCAGGGCAGTGTGTAGCCTCTGGAAACATAAAATGAATGGTAAGCTTGCTGGTGAAATCTTCTCATGGGCAAGGAGGCAAGTACATTGTTTAGGACTCAACTACCACAAAACATTTGAGCCAGCAGCCATATAAAAATTTCTAGATTCTCTAAGATCCTATTTAGGGTTTACATGGTATATAACTTTCCTTTTCCTTCACTAATACAGTACTTACATATTTATGTATGTATGTATGTATGTATGTATGTATGTATGTACGTATGTATGTATGTACGTATGTATGTACGTATGTATGTACGTATGTATGTATGTACGTATGTACGTACGTATGTATGTATTTTTCATCTTCATATAGATGTAGAATCTTCTTTTCTTGGTACTGTCCTTGTAAGTTCCTAACTGGACAGGAAGAAGAGGTGAACTAACCCATCCCCCTGACCCCATCCTGAAAGGTCAACAGGAAAGGCTGGGGCCGGAACCTGGTCAGTGAGATGTGCAGAGAAGGATATCCCTACTCCATCCGGGCCCCTGCAGAAAGCATGCAGTAACAGAGCGCATGACACGCCTGCCCTACCCCCTCCTAGAAGGCCGCTTTTTCTGCTGTTTCCGTTTCCTTTCCTCTCAGTGTGTGCTACTGAAGACGGCAGGTCACGGGGGGTCTGCCTTCTTGTCCATCAGGCAATGAGCACACTTAGGAAAAGAGTTTCTCTGGGTGAAGTAGCAGAGACTTGTGGGCAAAAGGGACACAGCCACAGACATCCTGCCAGGGCCCCTTGCTGCAAGCCAACAGAATGCATGCGACTCCCTTGAAAAACTGACCACTTCCGGGAACACAAAAACCTATGAATATTCTAGGACATCTGTGCTATTTAAGGAAAATGTTGAGACAATCGGTCAGTCACTACTGTCCTTTGAGTAGTGAACCCAGCGTTTTGTGGTTTTGATGTAGACTGTCAGAATACTACAGAATAAATAAATTAGGAAGCTCGTTTTGTCCTTCCCCCAATACAAATACCAAATTTGGCAAGGAAACATAACAGAGGAAATTTAATTTGGGGATTTATTTTTATAAAGCCATCTAACCCTATCCCCATCCCAATCAGTGTAATACAGGTGAAGCAAAAGTTAAAACAATTAGTTGGCAAGAGAAAAGTGGAGCATTCTAGGACTTAGGATTGTTCAGTAATTATTTTTTTAAATCAAAGTAATTAAAACAATTCTTTTTTATATCAGATAGTCTGGATTAATCATTTGACTTAAATTGCCATGTACTGTGTTTCCGTACAACCCCTTCATTTTTTCTGCCCATCATTAAGTACTTTGGAATTACTTTCTTGGACATCCCCTCCCTTTTAATAACTGTTGGCCATATAGATAGATTTTAATTTGTTGGAAACTATTTTTGCTGATGTTTTTTGAAACTGAGCATCACTAAGGAGCAAAGGATGGTCTGGATGGCACTATGCTGGACAGGATCTCACTAGGTTGGCCAGAATGGACCTGAGTTTATAAGCATTCCTCCTGCCTCAGCATCCAGAATCCAGGTATTAAAGGAACAAACCACCAGGAACACCCAGTAGAAGAGTGTTTTTGAAAGTAGCACTATCAGATTTAAACCCATATTATTATAACCACTTGAGTTTATCAATGTAGACTACATTCTCTTTACAGTCACTCAAACATAGACAATATGTCTTATTAATTTATAACCTGGCACACGTGCCTGCACATACACGGTTCCAAAATGTATCTATGCTTGTACCATTTTATGATTATTTAATGTTAAATTTTATTTCAAGGACTATCACAGCTGAGAGAGAGAAGGGGAGAGAGAAGGAAGGGGAGGAGAAAGAGGGAAGGGGAGGAGAGAGAGAGAGAGAGAGAGAGAGAGAGAGAGAGGAGAGAGAGGAGGAGAGAGGAGAATATCTAAGCAAAGAGTATATGTCAGGAAATAAAGTAGTATTTTCATGTTAAATTTTTGATGCCTATCACTAACTATCCCAAGAATTCCTTGCATTCTACACTCTAGAAATAAAAGGAGAAAACTTTACGCATTTAGGAACTGTAAGCTGAAAGAAATTACTTCAGTATAGAATATTTATGAGTCAAGGCAATCATTGTGTACAAAAATTTACATGCAAGAGAAACAAGACGATGTAGCACCTCTAGAAAAATAATTAAGAGAAACAAGGCGATGTAGCACCCTCTAGAACAATAATTAAAGAGTTTTGTTGCCTGTACAGGTAAGTGCCACACCGAGGATTTACAACACAGTAATTTACTGCAATCACAGGGGAGTTCCATCAAGAAACAAAGTCCTTACACTCCAGAGGTTTTTTTGGGAAGTATTATCGGAATGCTTAAGTATACGCTGAAGATTTGGACCTCCGTGGACTGATCTGACGAATCATAAAGGATTTTCGTAGCATATATTAGATAAAGGAGTCCATCACATTTAGACCGTCGGTTTAGTGTCTCTGACAGGTGTGGAGCCTGGAGGAATTACTGGCCTGATGGTGGTCTTTCTGTACCCTGCAAGCCAGCCCTTCCCCACAGTAACAGCGCTGGAAGATCTCCAGCCCGTGGGAGCCTTTCCGCCTGTGCTTGGTGCACACTTGACCTTCCTTGAGGACAGGCTTACAGATCTTGGACCAGAAATGTCTCGCACAGCATAGCCCCGTGGCGCAGTCTGATGACCGGAGACACACAGATCCTTCTTGTCCTGTGAAGGAGACAGAAAATGACTGTTACGGTTAGGCCTGGTACCATTTCATTAAGCGAATTCTAAATGCACTTCTGATATATACTAAATGGGGGTGGAGGGGGGGGGGCTGAGTCTTAAAGCCTTCTTACTACCTTTGGTGTGATAGATTTTTGAAGTCAGTGTGGTTCTTCTGGAATGCCCATCCAAGGTGCTGTGGTCATTACCAAAGTTTTCAACGATGCTTTCCTCAATTTCCCCTCGAGGCAAATGGCTGTGGTCAGAAGGCATGCATATTCCTAAGGAAGCCAGAAATACCGATTAATCCCTAGGCTGTAACGTGTAGCTGCCAGTAGCCATGACAGGTCTCTATGATGACACCAGTGTGAGATGACACCAGCTCACTGTAGCTGGTACCTTTCTGTTCAACAGAACTCCCCAGCAAGACACGCATCAATAAGCGAACTGTCCAATCATATGGAACGAGCCAGTATAGCCATTTAAAATGCTTTCCCACTAATTGTGGTGGTGGCAGCTGTGATATTTCTGTCTGTTGTAATATTACCCTTTGGGGTAAGAAAATGAAATCCAGTCTTAAAAAATTAATCTTAAAAATAACTTCCCTGCTCCGGGTGCTAACTGCGCAATGCAATTCCAGCTGCCTGGAAGACTACGGGTCTCACCCACCAGTTACTTTACTGTGTAATTTCGATATTACAGACACTTAGTGCGTTCATCCTGGAATGCTGCTGTACCCAAGGGAGTTTGCCACCCTGTGAGTTTATTTCTGGAGACTTCTTTGAGACATTAACATTTTGTGGATCTGTGGTTGTCCGGAGGGTACTTCTTTGAAAGAGGTGAGGGTGGAGGGAAGTGGGCAGAGGGGTGGGGAGTTGGGGATGGAAGTGGCACAGAGATCTCTTTTAAAAGCTGGCCAGCCAGCAGAGAGTAATCATTCTAGTCTCCTCGGCCGAGGACTCTTTTAATATATAGAGACCTCGAGAAAGAAGAGAGCCTGACTGAGCCACGGAGAATCACCTTAAGAAAAATGAACTGGTAACAAAAGCCAAGGCTGGCTCCTGGTCCTCCTTTCAGAATGACCTCTCCCCGTTTCTCAAATGCCCTGAAGGATCCCTGAAGATAATTGTTTGATGGAAGGGTGCACTCCCAGGTAAAATGCCGTTAGATCACCAAGGGAGGCAGGGAAAGATAAACTTCCAAGGCCACAAACATAAATGAAGATACATCAGGATGAGCCTGGGCTTGCAGGTGATCCCTTCCTTGGCTTTGGTAGAATCTGAGCATCTCGCTTCATTCCTGGCTGTTGAAAGGCAGGGGAGCTCAAGTTTAAAAGGAGTTCAGTGACTCACCATTTTTGCAGTAATTCCCGGGACAGCACATAGCGTGCCGCATGCAGCGTTTCCTGCGCTTTCTGCAAGCCAGACAGATTTGTATGCCTCCAACACCGGCTGCCCCGCGGCTAGGACTGGAGCAGTACTCCTCAGTGCCACACTCCTCATCCTCTGCGCAAGAGTAGAGCTGTGGGAAGGGAGTGGAGTGGTGACCAACTCAGGCATCCTGATGCCCAGACCTTTGTGGTCCCCATCTGTCTCTTCAAAAGCTCTCCAAGAGCCTTGCTCCCAGCGCAGTGATTCCAAACACACCCTAAATCACATACAACTAGGATACTCCACTCCCTCTTCTCTGAGACCCCCTTCAGGATCACAACATCCTCTGATCCCAGAGAACCCTCTCACCTGGTAGTTGTCAAGAGTCTGGTACTTGTTCCCGCCCTCGTATAGAATTCCAGGTGCTACGCTGACAGCTGAGCCCGGCTGACCCGCAGCGCCGCCCAGCGGTGGGGGCAGGTTCTTGATAGCGTTGGAATTAATGATAACTGAGTTCAAGGTGGCGCTTGCTCCCAGCAGTGGAAGGCTGCAAAGAGCCACTGCTGTTAGCCCGGCCAAGAACCGGACAGCTGCCACTGCACACACAACCGTCATCTCAGAAGGATGCAAGCAGGAAAAAGTCAGGAAAAGAGAGGTCACTTAGAACAGCGGCTGCAGAGCCCGGACTGCTGAACCTTAACTGCGGAACTTCAGTTAGTGGAATCTCTGCAGCTAGGCACACAGCTCTGCACCGCCACCGCCACCTCTGGCTGCCTTTATACTCAGCCTAAGCCTTCCCAGCCCCTCCGGGAAGACAACAAAGCCTGGATGGGATTTCAAAGCTTTGGGAGGAGCTGGGAGGGGGAGTGTTTGTGTATCGGAAGCAGGGTGGACTTTGACACTCCGCCCCCCTCGCCCCTCCTTTGCACTATGGTCCTTCTTGTACAGCTCACTTTAGAGTGTTAGAGCTTAGCCTGAATAATAATAATAATAAAATAATAATAATAAAATAATAATAATAATAATAATAATAATAATAATAATAATAATAATAATAATAAAATAAAAGGTTTTTAAAAGAGAGGGAACGTCCTGCTGTGTGGTTATTTCTATCCGAAATATTTTTCAGAGTTAAAAGTGATAGAATATAAAACACCACTTTTCTTCCCGTCCGCTTATGCCTGCCCTCGCTTTTTGTGCACGCAAATAATATTCAGTATTAAACACTCAAAGGCTTTGTGAAAGGCCCAGGTGGCTCCTGTGAGTTGCTGATTAACCCTTTCGGGTTGCGATTTGCAAATGAGGTTCTTGTCTTTTAAGTTTGTCTAGTTGCCCCCCCCCACCTCACCCCACACACACACACACACCAGGAGAAAATGTGCAAAGACAAGAAAATTTGCACATCAAATGAGGATGCCAAGGGAAGAACTAATTCGCTTTTGATGGTGAGTTTGGAGGGGGAGGCGAGAGACTGGGGTTTGGAAATTAGATCAGGGGTGGAGGGAAGGAGGGAAACGGGCACCCAATAATCAAACTATTTAATGTGGGTCTTTGAATCTGGTCAATCCCGGCAGTAGATGAACTTGATTAAGCAGACACGTGAGATCAAAGTGGCCCTGAGCCAGAGCGGACAGGGTCCCCAAGCCCGGTCAGTCCTCTTTCCCTGGTTCCCGGTTCCCAGCGGTGGGTTAATAGAAGAAGATAAGAAACCCTGAAGGCTTAGCTCCCGACTTCCTCATTAGGGTTTCGTATCGCGGAGCTGAGCGGCTGAGGGCTCGCTTTTGATCCCAAATCAAACCTTGTCCAGCACAGGACAAGGGGAATGACGCTCTAGGGAGATAATAGGCTACCTCCTAGAAAAGGAGCGCTGAGCCTAAAACAGAGAATGAATTTGAAGTGGTTTCAAAACCACTGTGTGAAACAAGAAACAGCGCCGATGTCAGAATGCTGTGCTTGTACATTAGAGGTCATTTATTGAGAGAATAAGAGTCAAGTTCTTTGTCCAACCGTTGCAATGACGAAAGAGACAGTTGTCATGATATAAGAGAAGATTAATGTTGGAGAACAGATGTGAGAAAATAAGCAGCTCTTGTGTAAGATTGAAAAGGAAGAAATGATTGGAGATCACTGTTGGAGAGGGCGGGCTGAGGTGTTCCATAGTTTCTGGATTGTCTAGAACGATTCTCCCCAACACTGCCTTATCTATGACAGTCACTCTTGGGAAGGGCCCCAAATTGCCAATGATAGTCTTGAACAAATATAATCCTGAAGTTGTGCGAGGAAGGATATTTATTTTAAAAAAGACCTTTAAATATCAGTTTGTTAGATTCAGAAATTATCTTAGAGCATATAAGCAACTTTTAATGTTGCCTCAATTCTTTAATGTTGCCTCTGTACAGAGCGATGTCATCTCTCACCTCAAACTCCATTTACCTTAGGGAATTTCCTGTGGTTTATTGAAGGTCCAACATGGATTAAATCCTACATTTTAATCTGTCTTTTACTAGGAATATATTTGATTGTGGAGCCAAGCCTAATTACCTACAGAAGTTTAGAAAATTTTAAAACAAAGAACAGGATTAAAAAAAAATTTTTTTTTTTTTACAAAGTGAACATTAGAAACAATTGGGTGTGTGTGTGGGGGGGTGGGGGGGTAAATAACAATAAAATAGATTTCTGTGGCTCCATACAGACATACCAGTCAGTGGATCTGAAATTTGCAGTGACACTGGGAGATGAGGGAGGAGAAGAATAAAGTTGGTAGGATGTCTTAGGACTTATCACATTCCAGTGTGGCCAATGATGGGTGTGTTCAAGCTCATATGACATTGGAGAGCAGGGACTGGACCCCCCCCCCCCACCTATTTTGGGAAGTGAAAAGACAGATCTCTGGTCCTATTACCTAATTGAAATGATTCTAGAAACACACATCTGCTGCCCCTAACCCCTTTCCCTGTATTCCAAGGAAATGCACCCTGATTAATATACCTACTCTTAATGAGCCAGAGAACTTAGCTAACTAAGAACTTGAGACCACAAATGAAACCAAGGGTCTAGTTTTTTCTTCACTCTCTACCTTTTGTGTTTCTTCTAAAGGTGTGAAGAGGCCCACATCTTTGGCCTTACTGTGTGTTAAACAGTCTACTTGGTGTTGCTTCAATAAAAAAGAATAAAATAAAGAAGAACAGTCATAATACTCACCTTCAGATTATTTAGGAAAAGAGGAAGAAAGCTCACCGTGATACAGGGGGAGACATTTTGGAGGAGAAACTTGCCTTTTCCAGCACACCCCATTCTCCATCTGTGAATACTTGCTTGGATTTAGCTTGCTCCCAGGTGTCATAATCAGGAAGTAAAGGTGGAAGAAGATGCTCACCGCTTCTTTGATGCCAAAGACCATGCAGTGGGGGCCCTGTAAGAGCATTTCTCTAATACGCTGGAGGCACATATTAGTCGGGGGGGGGGGGGGAGAAGAAAAGAAATCCACATCTCAGGTCTCAGGAAGTTGTAGGTCACATGACTCCAAGTCTCTGGCAGCCAGGTGGTGTAGCAGAGGGTATTAAACTTAATTTGCTGTGTTCTGGAAGGCACTTTGCCTCCTGTTGGACATGGTCTAAATATGACCACAGCTATTGCAACACAGTTCGTATTTTATATTAGATTTAAAACTAGGAGAAATACTAAACACAATGGAATTGAGCTATGTAACTCAGGGATGGCGTAAGACAGGACTTCTTTCTACTTTTACGGGTTCAGCAGCAGCGTAGAAGATAGTTTCTTTTTATTTATGGGACAGATGATATTTACAG
Organism: Acomys russatus; assembly: GCF_903995435.1. Taxonomy (NCBI): domain Eukaryota; kingdom Metazoa; phylum Chordata; class Mammalia; order Rodentia; family Muridae; genus Acomys; species Acomys russatus. The sequence continues at coordinate 50,375,807 of NC_067141.1, forward strand.
AAGCAAAACACTGGGCTATTTGCAAACTGCTTTCCCACCTTCGTTGTCTTGGGTTCTTTCCTCTCTGCCCCCCTCCCCTTGTCCTTTTGCCCCTGGCCTCTTCATGCCTTCTCTGCTTGCCAAACCTAAGGCAGTGGATCTGTTGACATGCTGAGATTGGGTTTTGTTCGTTTGTTTCTTTTTGGTGGTGTTCCTGTTGTTTTCTTATTTGTCTTGAGACAGGGGTTCTCTGTGTGGCCCTGACTGTCCTGAAACTCGCACCATAGTCCAACCAGGTTTGCCTGAACAGAGACCCCCGTGCCTCTGGGTCCTGAGTGCTGGGATTAAAGGCAAGTGCAGCCACCAACTGGTTTTAACATTTAATTTTTGCTTCCATAAGAAAACACCCAGTAAGTGGCTGGTGTTGCCAGCAACTTCCTTGGTGCCAATCTTGAGCAAATGGTGGGGCTTTCCTGGTGTTTAGTAAAAACAGCATGAAGACTTTCTCCTTCCCTTTTAAAAGATTCCTCTGTGCTCTTCATGATGGGTGAGGTTTCTGATGTCTCCTGTGTTTGGACTCCCCGGAAACGGTTAAGTTTTTCTGTAGTACAGAAAGCAAGTGGGTTCACAATGATTACCTTTATTCAGTCCCTGAAGATGGCCAGCCTAGATAAATTCAGCTTCAAGGGAGTGTGTAGCCCCTATCAGAAGGTGGCCCCAGGGGCCACTGAAATGTAAAGAGCATAGAGCTCAGAGCCCTAGGAGGTTTGACTAAAATCTGCTGAGAACTGTACCCAGGGCAGTCGGAGTACCTGACACTCAGAAATGTCTAGGGAAGGGTAGGGTCTAGGAGTCCAGCTGCCCCATAATATCCCCCGGAAGGACGTAGTATTCCCAGTCATAAAGATAGGGTAGTGCAGGTGGAAGGCAGGCAGGAAGCCACCAGATATAGAGAAGTTTGGATTTTCCTCAGTGTCATTTTCTGTCATTACCCTCCAAGGGCGATGGCCAAATGGGCCCCATGCCACCACACTGGATGCTAGGGCTAGCCCTTAGCAGTGGATGCTTCAAGGTGACAAAGGTCACTTTGTTGGTTGTGGATCTAGCTCTCTTTTCATTTGTAAATATCCTGCTGGGAAGACACGAGAGCCCCCTTCTGGCTACGAAAAATAGTCTTTAAGCGGTCAGGGCAGGGCTTTTGTCTTCAGGTTAAATGTCTTTCAGACGACAGCCCACAGGCTTTATTAAGCAAGGTTCACTGCTGTGGGCTCTGGTAAACTGCTGCTTTTGAAGAATGTAAACTAAGTTTCTGAAAATATGACGAATTGTGCTATTACTTGATTTTCTAAAAGATGTGGGAGGAGGGAGGGAGGGAATGAATGAATGAACGAATGAATGAATCTGAACGGGAAGGGATGAATTGATTTTGTTTTGTCATCCCAAAACTGGTCGCAGCGCTGTGGAGATGACATCTTATCAACCTTCAAATTTCCAGCTAGTAAACTGGCGGAATCTATAGATGTAGGCTAGAAACAGTACTAACTTCTGGAAAAGGGATTGGAGCAAGGCTTCTTCCCTTAGAGCGAGCTGGTCCAGGAGCTCCTGGCTGCACGTCTTTCCCGCCAGGGTGAGCCACGAATCCCCCCATTGCCGGAGTGCTTGCTCTGGCTCAGGCCGCCCACAAGCTGTCGCTACCTTACAGTAGTGTAAAATGAAGCTTGCTTAAAGACTCTTTGATGAGTAAAGATCAAACAGCTCAGGGTCCCCCGTCTTAATCAGCCTTGAGCCAGGTGGCATCGCAGGGCGGTTTGCTGCTTGTATGGACTTTGTGTTTAGCAAACTCATCAGCGTAATCCCGTTGAAGCCCTGGCCTGGCCGCAAATCCCTTCACACTACACTGGTGCTGTGGGTCCACGGTGTCAGTTCACGGGCAAATAAATCAGGGTTAATTAGAGGGGGAAGGCAGAGGGGAAAAGACACACACACAAGAAGGTTACTCATTCAAAGGACTTGAGTCCTCACTGCAGAGCTGACTGGAGGAAACAATTCCGTTCCTCTGCTGCCCCCTGGTGGAATCCTGTTAGAAGTTCTTTGGAGGGTTGTTTTCTGAGACAGAGGTAGAGGTGTGAAGTGTGGGTGTGTCTGGGTATGTGTGGGTATGGTGTGTCTGTCTCTCCGCCTACCCCTTTCTGTGTAAGTATAGCAGCCCAGGCTGTCCTGGATCTCACTCTATAGACCAGGCTGGACTCGAATTCACAGAGATCTATCAGCCTCTGCTGCCAAGTGTGGGGATCTAAGGTGAGCCATCATGCCCTGCTGGAGGACTTTTTATATTCTAGAAAGAAGTGTAGGTCCATGTTATAGGTAACTTCACCTCTCACACTGAAAAATTTTCAAAGCTAAATAGTCTGTCGCTCTCAATATTCCACACAATAAATTGTTCATAGAATAACTCGAGTCTTCACAAAATAGAACAGTATCTAATAGTGCTAATACCAGAGTCTAAAGAATAGGGAGTTAGTGTCTGGCACACAGGTTCTCAAAAATGATTATTCAGTTAGGTATGAGTTACAAACCAAAATTTTGCGTTGCTGGATAAAAATGTTAGTCTCTTCACACCTTAGGAGAATCCTATGCTGAATGTATTTTAGAAAAATTCATACATCTATTTATTTTCATAAAACATTTTGGAAAATTAAAATGGTTTTTGTTTCAACGAGATAATGTTAATTTCGAATTTTCCACTTTCAGAAAGATAATATTATCTAGAAGGCTTATGAAAAATACAGGCGGGTAATAATTGTGCCCACTATTAAGATTTATTTTTAAGAATAAAGGACGTAATGTAAGCTGCAAGCTTTGAGAAATGAGCGAAAAGCATTTTGCCAGTTTTAGGAGCTTTGTGGGTTCAGCTTAGCTGTGAACGTGCTTAGAAGCTACGGAAGTGGTAAAGACACAGAAGCTAATTAACCTTTTGTGAGAACAGTCTTCCCTTTGCTCCAAATGGTGCTAGAGACGAACTGTGGCCAGAGATGTAAGCTCTAGAGCCTAAAGTTTGTTTTCTCTGATGATGATGATGATGATGATGAAGAATTCAAGCATTGTTACTTTAAAAGTAGCAAAAGACAAAACAAAGAACAACAACAAAGAAGCCCACACATCACGTTTAACCAGACTGAACCCAAAGACACCAACCCAGTGAACACAGAGCAGCCGCTCAAGCGGACCTGTGCAGCTTCATAGTTTAAACTTTTACTCTGGATATATATTTTCTTGTTAGCCATCACCAAATCCAAAAAAATCCTTGACAGAGTTAGAAGGAGACAAAGCATCAGCTGTCCGTTCTCTGTACCCATCCCGCCTCACCCCGATGGCCACCCCATCCTGCCTCACCCCCTAAGCATCAGCCCTTCTTACTCTCTTTCCCGCGTGTCCTGCACGTGTTCTCTTACACTGTCTTGCCTCCCAATACTATACAGTCTGAGTCCATACTTTTTCTTACAAATGTTGTGGTTTCATTCTTTCCTTCAGAGCTAAATAGTATTGTATTTTACAAACATACACAGCACATTTTCAGTATCCATTACTTTAATGGTCATGATTGACAGGCCAAGTCCTCACTTTATTTGAAAACTTACCATGGTGGCCTAATTTTATTACAGTTGAGATTAGAAAAAGAAGTAAGAGGGGTGGGTGGAGAATTGGCTCAATGATTATGCACATAAAATAATAAATAAATCTAAAAATGAAAAATAAGTAAGTGGAATGTTTATTTGTATGTATGGAAAAAGTGAGGAACCAAACCAAATCAAACCTGAATACTTTGATAGGAAAACATCTCCGTTGGAAAAGTGCTTGACAGGAAAACATGAGGCCCCAAGTTCGATTCCCCAGAACTAATGTAAATGCAGGGGCAGGCAAGGCAGCTGAGAGTCCGAGGGTCAGGCAGGCAGAGTCAGGAGGATCCTGAAGGTGGAGGATCAGTTAGTTTAGCTGAATCATTGAGATTCAGTTTTAATGGCAGACCCTATCTCAAAACATAAGATGGAAAGTGGGCAAGACATTCAAAGCCATCTTCTGGCCTCTAAATGCATATGTATCCACATGCACACACGCATGCACGCACACACAGAAACACATAAACAAAAAAAAATAAATGGGTGAATGAGTAAAAAAAAATATTATTTTTTATTTTGGAGAAAGTGAAAGAATTTGTTAATTAAAACTTTCTCTGAAAGTGTTTATCAGGCACCTTGTGGGTCTATGGTCCTTCGGTTGGTTGTTGTTTTGAGAGAGACGCAGTAGCCTAGGCTGGCCTTAATTTTCTGACCCTTCCACCTCCTCTTTGTAGTATTACAGATCGACAGTAGTTTCAGATTGTGGTGTGTTTGTACTGTGGGAATTAGTGGAGGCAAACTATGGGACCTGAAGCATCCCTTCGTGTGTGTGTGTGTGTGTGTGTGTGTGTGTGTGCGTGCGCGCGCGCGCTATGGAACAAGGGAGGCTGCGATCCCCAGTCCCTGTCCAAATACCCAAGCACCTGGGAGAGTCTGACGGCTGAGCGCCACTGGAGTGTGGTGGCGAGAGCAGGCAGATTGGCAGAAAGCCTGAGACAAGACAGCTTCTAACTTAGGAGGACAGAAGATGAAGACCTTAGTTTAAGGAGAGAGATATATCCATCCTTCCCCTTTCTCTTTCCTCTCTTTGGTGGCCACCTTTTTAAGCACTAGTGAATTGGATGGCCACAGACCAACCACCCTTTAAGGAGGACAGATCTTCCTCAGCCAGCCTCTTGATTCAAATGCTAATCTCTCTTGAAAGCACTCTTAGAGACTCCTCTAGAACTGCTGCTTTTCCAGCATCTGGGTGCCCCTTCCTTACCTCTAAATTAAGTTCTAAGTGAAATGCGCTTCTCCTGTTCTTGAGGGAGGAGATGCTCAGCATTTCTGTAGTGCTTACGGCTTACACGTGCAGTGGGCATGAACTTCAATACAGGCAATCACACAACAAAGTAAAGCATTTAGGCAGTGATGCCCTTTGCTTATAAATTAGTTATATAACTTACGCTGTTTAAAAATAATTAACTGCACATTTATGTTATACACATACAGAAGTGCACACATGTGCACACACACACATACAAACACACTCTCTCCTGTCTCTGTTTCTGTTTCTGTTTCTGTTTCTGTCTCTCTGTCTCTGTCTCTGTCTCTGTCTCTCTCTCTCTCTCTGTCTCTGTCTCTCCCTCTCTCTCTCTGTCTCTCTCTCTCTCTCTCTCTCTCTCTCTCTCTCTCTCTCTCTCTCTCTCTCTCTCTCTCTCTCTCTCTCACACCTTGCCATAGTTAGCCATAGACCCAAAGCTCAATTGCAGGGTAGGAAATGTTCTCATACCCAAAACAGTTTCAACCAGCCACTCTTTTCCATCACTTTGCCTTAAACTTTAAGCTATTTAGCCTTTGTTATAGTGTCAACGGTTAGAGAGTTTTGGAAGATTAAAAAAAAAAATCATATTCCCAATTGGAGAGATGGCTCAGTAGTTAACAGCACTTGCTCTTCCAGAGGAGCTGGGTGCATGTTCCAGCATCCACATGTCAGTTCACAGCCATTCATTACTGTAGTGCCAGGGACTCCAACACTCTGGTCTCTGTGGGCACCAGGCATGCAAGTGGTGCATAGCCATTCATGCAGGCAAAATACCCATACACATAAAATACAAATTAAGAATGTTACACAATTATATCTAGTAGAAAGTTTGATCCAAACACCTGAATTTATTTTTTAATAGATCCTTTCACGTACAAATTTTTAAAAGTTATCTATTTATTTTTACATTTGGGGCCACAGAGATAGCTCAGTGAAGTGCACTTGCTGCTCTGAAAGAAAAAATGGCTCAGAACCATCTGTATCCCACAAGATCCATAGAACCCTCCCTCTGCTGGCCTTTTCAAGCACCAGGCACATATATACACCAAGGGAAACCAGTCACGCACATAAAATAAAAATAAATCTTAAAAAGAAAAAGAATATATTTAAAATGTTTGTTTGATGCTTTTGACCCAGCACTGTTCATATGATTGTCTATATCAGATCCAATTAATATATCTATTTTTGATTTTTGCCATAGTCTATTATTCAAATATAATAGATTTAATAGTCCATTATTTAGGTGATGAACAGGTTGATTTCTAAACTGTTTTCCTGTATTAAAAAGTGTCTAGGAGCACAATGCATACACCTCCTAGTAAATATACACAATTTTTTCTTTTTTTAAAATAAATTTTAAATTAAAAAAATTTACATATATATTTATATTATTTCACATATATACAATAAACTACCTATAGCAAGAATAGCCATGACACAATCAGGAATTATATAAATGTTAGTGTTTTGGCTATTTGTATTTGACAGCCTTGAAGAATATATCTTTCCCATTTTGGTGTGTCTAAAATTCTGAATATAAATCAATCTCCATCATATCTTGTCATTATCAACTTAAAACATCTATCTAGACCTAAAAACATCTTAATTCCTAAACAACTAAGCTTAATTGTAAAGCTCAACTACCTGGTCTTCAACTTTATCAGGACTTGAGAAGGAATAAACTTGATTACCTGAGTATGCCAGGAGTACAGGTTAGTAGCTTTCCAAATGAGAAGATGACAGAGACAGTTTTCTATCTGGATAGTCACCCGAAGCTCTCTGTAATGTTGGAGCATCATCTTCAGCCTTCTGGCCCAATATATCTGATAGACATATTTGTGAGGCAGGAACTATTGAGGACTTGTTTACCCTGTCTTGGTGGAGTTTGGCTGTTGACTCTGCCTGCATCCAACCTTGCCTTTTTTTTAGGCAGAATTCTGTTTGTAATAGAAACAAGAACATTTTGCCCAGTGGCTTGTTTGCCACATTTGAAGCCATCTCCATAAGGAGGTTCTGTGATGCTCATCATCTTCTTTGAGGTATATATGCAATTTTTAAGGAAACCCACCAATAGGTGTATGTGTTCAGTTGTAGAATATAGACACTTTCAACCCTATTAAATATTTTAAAAATTGTTTTCATAGTTATAATTACCATTTGAATCTTCGATATGGAAGAACGCAATACTGTATACATTCTAAGATCATTGACTATTTTTATTTTAATACTACTTATTTTTTAAACTTAAATTTAATTTTTTGATAATTTCTTATATAATGCCTTCTCCAGTTCCTCCCATGTGTCCCCATTCTCTCACAAAATTTATGACCTCTTCTTCTTGAACTATCTATGTGTGTGTGTGTCTATATATATATATATATATATATATATATATCCTGTTGAGGCCATTTAGTGTTGCTATGCATGTGTGTATGTGTATTGTGCGTATTTGTATATGTATGTGGATATGTATACCTGTGTAGGGCTGACCACTGGGGATTGAATGAGTTATCAGGGAGCACATCTGTGGAGAATGCTGAATCCCTTTCTCTCACCAGACATTAACTGCTCATAGTTCTTCCTTTAGGTGGGGCCTTGTAAGATTTTTCCTGTTCATGTTGGCATGTCAACTGACTGGTGTCATAGTACTGGTCTCATTTAGGTAACCGTGTTGTTGAGAATTCAGAACGGGAAGTTTCCTCATCATATATGGAAGGCACTATGTCACAGTAGACTGCCTGGTCCTCTGGCTCTTCATTCTTTCCACCCCATCTTCCACAATATATCCCTAAGCCTGATATCAAGAGGTTGTGTTGAGTGAGTTGGGATTGGATATCTCGCAGTCAGTTATTCTCTGCCTTTTGACCAGTTGTTGATTTCTGTAATTATCTCTGTTGACTGCAGAAGAAGCTTCTTTCATGAGGGGAGTGAGCTACATTTATCTTTGGGTAAAATGATAAGTGTTTAGAACATAGAAATTATTCTGTTTTACAAAAGTAGCAGGAATAGGCTCTCCTCTAGGGTCTATGGCTGTACCAGCCATCGTAGTTGGCAGGGTTTATGGTACCAAGTACGAATGTCTTCCTCTTGAGTGGGTCTTAAGTCCTATTAGATGGCTGTTGGTTACTCACAAGCTAGAAGAGTCACTACTGCACACTGAGCATATCTTGCAATGGGGGGCATACTCGTGGCTTATAGGCCCACAGCTGGGCAGGACTACCAAATACTTTTCTTTCATGGCAGCTTGCAAAGCACCTTCAGATACTATGAGAGCCTATCTTCAGGGAGGAGTCTTTCAGGTCAGTTTTAGCTCAATTCCTCCAGATCCTGTGTTTCAAGTTGGTGGTATTTTCATTTATAGAGTCTCACCTTGAAGTTCTGGGAGGCAACCAAGGGTAACAGCAGTAGCCTATATTGTTTTGGGAGCCTCTTGGACTCCACTGATCAATTAGAATAGAGGTTTTGATTTCCTGGCACTGAGATTTTTCTTAGAAAGTCTATGGATCTTTCAGGAAGTATTATCACCCCAAGTGACATAATTTAATCTCTGTGTGTCTGTCTGTCTGTCTGTCTGCCTGCCTGCCTGCCTGTCTCTGTCCCTCCTGGTTATATTATGTTTATTTTTAAGTAAACACAAAATTATGACCCCCTATGGCATTTTCAAACATCCTCAGTGTTATTTATCCCTCGTCCATTCCTCTCCTTTATCGATCTTCCTCTTTTTCTAGTTAAAAAAAAAAATCCCTTCCTCTGAAGAGCACAGTAATTGGATATCCAAATGGTTGGTCCTAAAAACATATATACAAGTAACACTATAAAGCTGAGCATGTGTGTGTGTGTGTGTGTGTGTGTGTGTGTATGCGTGTGTGTGTGCTTGGGTGTGTGCGTGTGACAACAATTAATGCAAAGAGAGGCTATGAATTTGAAAGAGAGAAAGGGGGAGTTTATAGGAGAACTTGGAGGGAGGGCAGGGGAGGGAGAAATGAATTAACTCTATTATGTTCTCAGAATTTTAAAAATTATTACTGAAAAATTAAGTACTCCAAGTCCTGTAGGATGAGTTGAAGAACCAGAGCCCTGTAGGAAGTCTCTTCATCTACCACACATCAGACAGCATGTCTTCAGGTCTATACAGGTTCCCAAAAGGCCATGGTTTAAATGCCTTTGTAGAGCATTAGTTTTCAGTCTTAGGAGGTAAATCATCATAGCCTAAGTTCTCTTTGTGTTAACCTAATTGCCTTACCTACAACATTAGAGTGATGCAGAGATAAATCTGTTGGGTAACCTTCCCTTCAAGGAGTCCTGTAACCCCAGGGACCTTCCTGAAAACGTCACCATATTCTTGCCATGGTAGATCATTACCATGTCTCCCTGCCTAGGACTATTTTGAAATATTTTTAAAAACTTGCTTTTTATTTTATTTAGAACTGTCATGTATTACTTAGAGAGAGAGAGAGAGAGAGAGGGAGAGAGAGAGAGAGAGAGAGAGAGAGAGAGAGAGAGAGAGAGAGAGACAGAGACAGAGACAGAGACAGAGAGACAGAGACAGAGACAGAGAGAGAGGAAACACTATCCCTGTGTCCTGACCTTGCAGAAGGACTTATTAATAATGAGAACATAGCCTTGCCTGAGGTGGCTTCTGAAGGTGGTTCTCATGTCTACGCATATTGAGTTGGCCATTGACAAGTGAGCTGACAAAAGAAAGTTGAAAAGTTCTGGGCACCACCGCCAGTGGTTGTGAAAGGCTGACGTCAGGCAGGGATCGGGACCTAAACTAATCTGTAAGCATCTGGGGTGCAGGAGGCTCACTTCATTCTGTCAATAGGTCAGCGGTTACAGGGAGCTAGGAATTCCAAAACTATTCACATTTTTGGGAAAGAGTCTCAATAAGAAAAATGGATTGGAAGCAGATAAGTCATGGAGGAAGGAAGTTTTTTTTTCAAAACATATGTTAAATAGGAGCTATCTTAGAAAAATTTAATTTTACACACAAATACATCAAAGCAGTTTTACTGCATCTCATTTTTACAGACCAAGAGGTACTATATGCTCAAATATTTGGTATGTATTTTATTTGATAGAGATCTTTAATATTTAATCCTATGTTTAAAGATTTTATGCCACCAGCTAAATTAAGAAATTACCTTACCAGCACTTAACGGTGTTCCATGTTACTCTCCTCAAAGATAATAACTACAACCACTTAGAAATTATCCTACTCTTTGGAATTTTTGAATGGAATATTTCCTCCAAGAAATAAATGTTTTCAAGAAATGTGCCTATAAATATGCACACATGTGCAAAGAACCTCAAATAAAATCCAGCTCAGTATCTTTTGAAAATCATCAATAATTAAAATACACAATAGTTTCTTCAAAGAAGAATGTATGTACCCTGCACATTATTCCCATATGTTCAGTAGATTGTACTAAAGCTTCTCTAGTTGAGTCAGAATATGCAATGCATTGAGCCCAGGGCTGTGGAAATTTTGTCCCCACTAGGTAGTATTCATAGTGTTGGAAGGGACTAGTGAGCCTGCTGGGAGGAAAAAGGAAACAGCAGAAACAAACGTTTAGCTTTGGACATTGTGTGCTACAATCAACCCACCAGGCAAGATGTGCCCATTAGTGCACTAGTGGCATAACTGATTTGGTGACAACCAACTGCTTTCTGGTTCAGTTTCTTAGAGTTCTATAGGAACTCTACTTAACGCTGTTCCCTCCTGTCTTCCTTCAGTCTCTTCTCTACTTCTTTCTTTTCCTTCCTTTATTGGAGCCGAAGCTTGACTTGTTTGACTTTGCTAATGGGTAAGTGAATAGACTCATCATTTGCTCCATAGGTTGATTTTTGCCTGAAAAATAGAGTTGTTGCAGATAAATACTACTGTACAGAGAGAGCTTATATCTTGAAAGAAGTTAAAGAATACACACACACATACACACACACACACACACACACACACACACACAAACTTTAAATAGGATGCAAAAAAAAAAAAAAGAATTTTAGTGTGGTGGCCGTCCTACATCATATACAAGTGGTAGATAAATCTTGTCAGTTTGATTTGATTGAGAAGAATGTAATATTCGTAAAGGATATTTATAGGTTTATCTGTGAAAGTATTTTCAGACACTATTCCACTCTAAGGGCTCTGACCTAATTATTGGGTTAATGATTTCTTCATGGATTCAAACTATGATAGAATTAGTACAAGTTGAGATTGAGACCGTGTTGGAGGAAGCAGGCATTTAAAGCATGTCTTAAGGGCTATATTTCACTGTGACCCTTTCAAGGATCCTCTTTTTTTTTTTTTGGCTTTCTGTTTGTTCTGGTGTGGACTATTGTGCTCCACCATGCCTCTTCACTTTACTGGACTGATATCTTGGGGACACTGAGGTTTAAAGAGTAGAGATTTCCTTCAAGACATCTCTCTCAGGTGCTGATCACAATAACAGAAAAATGACTAATCAGTACGGGGCACATTTAAGGCTGAAAAATCTGAGGGGAGATATGTAAATATTAGGCAATTCTTCTCTGATATATTGACGTATTGACCCTAATTGACTCCTATGAATCACTATGTCGTGACTGTACTGAGCTTTACCCACAGTGTGCTAGTGGGCGAGTGGCTGTGTGTACTCTCCATCATCTCATTTGTAAGCATGAGTATCACAGCACACTGGCCCTAAAATGGTGAATAATTTAAAAACCAAATAAGACAATTCTTAGAACTACAGTAGGAAAGCTGGGGGTGGGGGGGGCAGGATAATAAAAATTCATGTTACTTTTCTCTTTTTAGGAGAAGTGAAATTATTGAGTTACTATACTTAAATGGTATTTCATTCTGATTTTTGACTGTCAGACTGAGAAAGTACCTTGACTGCATATCTAGTTTTCTTTAAGTTTTTTTCCCCACGAACTGTCACGGGCAGTGTATGTCAGTGGGACAAAAGCAGTTGATTTGAGGAAAGCCACATGCTCATTTTAATGGGTTAGTCATGTCCTGCAGTGAGGAGCACAGGAACAGGGGGGTGCCCATCATCATTTCAGGGACCCGAGTTTTTACATCCATGTTGTCCTCAGATTCCCCCATATTCTTTTTTGTAGCTGAAGCTTAGTGGAAGGATCCAGGAAGCAAAGTCCGAGGAATGTGCTTTACACACTGAACGTTTCTGTTTGGTGTGGAAGTCTTGCTTCACTCTTCACGTTACATGGCCTGATATTATCTTCATTGAATTTTAAAAACATGAGTCATTCAATTATTTTCCTATTATGGTATCCCATGAAAAACACTTGGGTTGCAGGTGTTTTGTACATTGTCAATGACTATGTGGCATCTCAAATGCTGTATGGTAGCACATTAATTCTATTATTTGACTCATCTGGAATTAAAGACAACTGAGTTCAAAAGTAATTATTTTTTTTTTATTTCAACTCTATAAAGTATCCAACAGGCACTCTGCAATTACAGCTGCAGGGAAAATACAGAGCAAATCAAAGCAGGTTAAGTTATGAAAAAGTTTTTAATCTACATCAAAAGAGTGCAAGTGGCCAATGACCATTAAATGACAAATTGTTGCATTCTAACAAAAGACTCTTTCATATAGAACAAATTGTAAGAGGACAATCAAATAACCATAGCTGTAAGAGTACAAAAGAACTGACCAGTTGGTAAAAAACATCACACATTGAAATAAACTGGATAGATGACGCTTAAAGAAATGTCCCTTTACTTAGAAAGCCCAAATCTCTAGGTCATGGCCAAGGTCCCAGAGCTCTGTCTGTTGATGCAGGGGCAGAAAAGGAGGAGGGCGAGCAACATACTTCCAACATTTTGCTTTCAAGGTCTCCTGAAAACTTGCCTCATACATGATTTGCATATACAAGAACTCAGAGAAAGAATCGCATTTTATTGAGGGGTGCACCAAGGTACATTTTCATCATTGGTTTCATAATGAGGTGTGGTGAGCAGTCATTTCCTTTTTTTGTGTGTGTGTGTGGTTGGACCATTGTTAATGGAGTCTATAAAATGAGATATGTTAGGATTTGACTGCACTACTTTTTTTTATTTTTTTAAATTTATTGAGTCTGCACAGCTTTAGCAAAACAGGAATACCTGTATACAGACTGATAGTATGTCATATAGTAATTTGACCTGCACGTACATTTATACATTTCACAGAAATGACGCTGTATCTCATGAACAGACACACAGCTCTGGTACATTTAACAGAAATAAGATAACAACTTCATCATTTCTGTAATTCATCAATATTTATATAATAAAGGCTTTATAAATTGTTAGCAGAAAGAACTGTAAAACGCAGCAAGCTAAGAAAGGACAACATTTTGAGGTGTGTTTGTCTTTGTCATGCAGCATAACACCAAATTTGTTTTCTTAATAAGATGCCATGAGTTTAAGGCACTTGCAACAACGCCAGATAGCCAGGTCATGTTCTAAACTATGGGACAGATGAGTGACAGTACTGTTGACATAAGTTTTAATAATACTAACAATTATAATGTTCATTCAAGTCTACTTGGACCTAAAAACATTACTTAATACAAATAAAATGAAATCATAATGCTGTGAAACACTAAAAAAGTTATATGTACCACAAAATATCACACAAAAATATCTATTTACATAAATATTTGTTGTGGTCCTATTGTGAAGGAAAACAGTGTGGATAATGCACAGATCACCTTTACTGTATAAAGTTGGTTTGAATACACTTGTGTTTAATATGGTAGCTGACTTCTTTAGGTTCACCATCAGGTCTCCATTTGGAAATGAAGTGAGAGAGAGTCAATAGGTCAAATATTATTCTACATGTGTAGTCCACATGTATATTCCCCAATTTTAAGACAAAAACCTATGATTGTGAGGATATAATAAAAATAAATTTGTCTTAAATGCTACATGGATTTGATTTACATCCAAATAACAAAGAAGGTCATAGTATAAAAATCAACTATAATAAATTTCCAAAATGCATTTTCTTTGAGTGTCCAATCTAATAGAATATTGTGATGTCCTTTTCTTGGCAGTTTGCAGTTTTTCTGTGACTTAAGACCCACAGAAAGCCCTATTTCCCATACACAAAAGCATCATCAAGAAAGTCAGTTAGCAAATCAAACAAATTGACACTATTCTAATTTACCCAGATGTTCTTTGGTGCAAGAAAGCAAAACAAAACAAAACAAAAGCCAAATAAAAAGGAGGGGGCTTGGAAGAGTCAGGGGAGTAAGATGTAGCTTATGAAGCTGACCATGAATTATAGCCCTACTGTCGTCCTTAAGACAAGATTTAAATCCTTAACATTCAGGGTTAAAATCTGATGGATGTTCTCTGTTAGCATTTCTTGGAAGACAGAGTTCACCTTTCTTTCTTGTGGTTGCATTGGACAATCTAATCAATACTGTGGATGAAATGAACAAAGATATATCACAAGTGAAAAAACAGCCCACGTCACATTGTGCTGAAAGCAACTACTTTCTTCTTTTCCTCTACAGAGTGCACGCGCGCGCACACACACACACTCACCCACACACCCACACACACACCCCCACACTCACTCATACGTTGTCTTAGTCTCGAACCTCAGTTCCGAAATACATGGTTCATGCTATCTCCTCGGTATTTGTGAATATGCGAAAAATGAGAGAAACAGATTCCATTTGCTAATATCAAGGCCACCGTAGTATCCTAGCATCCCAGCAGGCCTTTAGTGGACCTAAACCCCACTGTCTGCAACAAAAGCTACTGAACACTGATTATATTGTTGGAATTACATTTTTAAAACCAGTTAAACCACTGAACTTTAGCTTGATGTGTTTCATTTTATACTATCTAGTTTGTGAAATCCACAGACCTCTCGGGAAATCTAGTAATCTTGAGAAATTGCTTATGAAGAAGAGGATTCCAGTACACATATCAGGATCAGAGTTTTCACTGGACTTCTACCCCAATTAAATATACTCTCAGTAGTTCTAAGTCCTCAGATGTTTTTGGAGCATTATTTTTTGATAGGATCACACATTTGAAAGTATTTTTGAGTATGAAACTTCAAACAAAACTCATGACTTACAGGCTAGGGTGTGATGATCTAATGGAAACATTTTTATAGTAATGTCTAAATTAAAAAAAAAAACTACTCAAAAAATAGCAACCTCTACTAACACACATTTCCAAATCAGGACGATGTCTTGGACAGTTGTACGTTTCTCTGCATAAGTGACATGCCACCTGCCAAGAAAAACCTATAGGACGTTCTGCCACTCAACAACAGTGGTCAGCTGGCCTGCCAATAACATACTTGCTTTACTTGGATGATCCTTTCCCTCATGTGAAAATGATAATTTGATCATTTCATAGCTTGTCTTCTCCAGCCAACATGAAGTTTCAAGACTGTAATATCTCTCTGCTCTATTTAGCTGAAATGCAGTTTCGAGAAATCAGTTTCCTGTTTCCCTCTCTAACCCCTTCTTACTTTGCCAAACGTCCTCAGGGAAAGGTCCTCCTTTCCTTGCTAGGTTGTGTCTTCCTCCTTGACCTCAACTAAGCAAAAGTCCTTAGCGTAATAAGTCTTAATAACGTCGACTTTGTGCTTTCAGAGTGTACATCTGTATCTTGTTTTGGTTCAGGCCTAAGACAAGTGACTAGTTTAAATACATTTTTTAATATCCTTTCTCTCTGCGACCTGGACTGTGTTGTGATGTCTGACAGGAGTTTATTTTTAATAAAGTTAGTGAAAAATGCTTGAGTCTCTGGCTGGAGATGATGATTAGAATCTGTGTCGTCCGTTCAGACGCTGACATTACAGATGAAAGATAGACGTAGCACCTTTTCATTTTTATTTTTTGGATGGGTCTTCATTTCTCCCCACCCCATCCCACCCCTTCCCCCAAGGGTTGGTTTATTCTTACAAAAGGGAATCGTTTAAGCCTCAGTTTGAGGGTGTTAGGTAATAAAGAAAACCAATTGGCTGCTAGTCATTTCCAGGACCATCTTTAAGCACAATATACTTTTTTTCTAAAAAGACATGAAATGGTGTTGTGAATTCCTTTTCCCCCCCTCCATTTTGTCATGTCAATTTCTCAATTTCCACGTACATTTTCCATCCTCTAAAAATGTACTATGTACCTGCCACAGGGGCGGGGGGGGGGGGGCTTGTATGGAAACCATAGCAGTTGTGCTTTTTTCGTCAGACCAATTTTTGGAATCTATCAGAAAGAAAAGGTAACATTCAGTCTCGTCATCAGCTCGGAAAGAAACTCAGGGACTTCTAGCACTGGTTTGACATGAACTCAGTGACCCACAGATGTGTGGTCCTCTTTGTACGATATACATACCGACTAGCAGACATAGGCGCCACACCCTCTGCTTGATGAAAGGGAATAGCCCGGGTTCTGTACCACAGCCATCTATCGTACCAAATATATTATTTTCTATTCTTCTTGGTAATTCTAGCAAGATACAGACTCCTCTACTAGACTGAAGTGTTTCTACACTCTTTCAAAATATAATCAGGGCAAAGCAAGGTCATCGCAACAATAGAAAACATCACTTTACTGGCGAAAGGCTTTGCTTCAGGACCACCATGTCAACTGCTATTGTAGGTTCAAACATAAAACATGTAAAGAGCACTATCGTAATCTAAGCAATAAGTCCTAATGCCACTGTAGTTACTGGAGCAGCATCGATCAAAGGCATCATGGTGACCCCGAGCACTAATCTTCTCTCTTTCCCTCAGGTTTGCTGGCAGCTGTGTCTCAGAAAAAGCTGTCTTCAGCAAGGCAGAAGCAGGTAAGAGAAATACATTAGAAGTCTATGTCCCAGCCTGAGTTGTCATCAGGAGGTGGCTCATCGCTGTCCTCAGGGAAACTGTCGAAATTGCTTGTGTCTGTGGGTGATGCAACCTGCAACGTGACAGAATGAACAAGATGCGTTTGATGTTATTTGGTAGAATTGTGACCTAGGGATTTTCTTCTTCCTTCCTTCCTTTCCTTCTTTTTATTTTATATTTTTGGCTGTCCTAGACTCACTTTGTAGACCAGGCTGTCCTCCAGCTCACAAAGATCTACCTGCCTCTGCCTCCCAAGTGCTGGGATTAAAGGCGTGAGCCACTGAAGGATAGTTCTTTATTTTTTAAACAGGTAACTCGAGAGCTGTATGCATTCAATAATATTTAGACCAGATTAAATATATCTGTCTCCTAAAACATTTTTATTTTTGGTCCTTGTGAAGACTTTGAACATCTTTTCTTCTAGCCTTTGGAACGTGGCATTCCTCGTTGTTTCTGTTATTTTTTATTATTATTATTATTATTATTATTATTATTATTATTATTATTATTATTATTATTATTATTATTATTATTATTATCTTTCATCACCCTGCTCTGGTCAGTCGCATGCTTTGCTTTCTGCTCCTATCTAGTTTGGTAGCTATCGATCAATTATTCTCTTTCCACTCTTCTGCCATCCTCAGTTTCTTAGGCCTCTGGTACACAACATTCTAATTTCAACCTTTGTAAGAGCAACTTGCTTTTAGATTGCACATGGGAGTAACTGTGTAGTCCCTTTTATCTTTCTGTTACTGAATTACTCATGAAAGCAATCTCCAGTCACATCCATGTTGGTACAAATGATAGGATTTCAATCGATGCATAGAAAAGTATTTAATCTTGCAAACCTATACATTTTCTTTTTATATTGAACTAGAATTGTATTGTTGTTTTGAGATATAATCTCACTGGGTAGCCTCTACTGGCCTATAACGTAAAAAAAAAAAAAAAAAGTCTGTAGGCTAGGCTGGCCTTGAACTCACATAGCTCAGAAACTACTTGTATCTGTCTCCTGCATGTTGGGATTAAGAGTGTGAGTGCTGGGATTTAAAGGTGTGTACCTACCATCCCTGACACTGAGCTTGAACTTTTAATAGATATTTTTTAAAATCATTTTTTGTTCCATGACAATTTTTGAACATGTACTATGAGATGAATGTTGTGCTTTAAATTTTGGGTAACTCTGAGGAATTGGAAACAGGCACTCTTCCTATGCTCAGGGGAAATTGTAAGGAATTATATAAAATCACAATGCTCTGAAGAAAATTACAAGGTGCTACGAAAATGTGAGTGATCATAGATAAATATCATTGAAAAGTATGATTTTAACTTAAGAACTGTTGTTCAACAAAGAGGATATAGCACCCATGAATGTTCTAGCAGGGTTCTCCGTTCTGAGGCTGGCAAACCTGCCAACCTGAGTGCTGCCTAGGAGACGAGAGCAAAATGAGGCAAAGCCAGAGAAGGAGCCAGAAGCCAGGCCATAGGCCCTGGCATTCCATGTTATGTATGAATTTTGAATGTTTGCTTTTAAAAAATATAATGAAAGTAGTCTAAGAAACATGTTTATTCTAAGTACAAAGGAAGTTTAAAGATTTGCTCTAAACTTGAGCACAATCCTTAGATATTTGCTGGTTAAGTCTGATCATCAGGGCATTGACCAAAACCCTCGTAACCATCCCTACCATGTAAAAGTCATCCCTGATCAATTTAGGTGAGAAACATTGACATCAAATTTTTGGGTCTTCTAATTGCTTACTCTAATTGCTTACTCCACCCTTACTCTAAAAACAAATCCCCACGAATGTAATCAGGACCTATGATGTGAGACGTGAGTGTAGTGTTTTTATTGGTTTTCTGAATAAAAAAACAATCAGCAGAGAAACGAAGCTTAGAAGAAAGAAAAATGTTTCTATATGCAAAGAATCTTGAATTAACCCGAGAGCTGAAACATATAAACAAAATTCATAGAACCGCAAAGCAGTTCCCCCTTCGTTAAGTGCAGCATGCTGCGTTAAACAAGGGCAGTAAGTGGGAAGGAAACAACTTCATTCAGCTGAAGTCTATTTCAGAGTAATATGATGTACACACCCCAATGGCAAACCAGCTACTTAACAGCATGCCTCCCCCTCGCCCTCCTCCAGTAAACCATGTTAGGAAAAAAGAACCTCCTTACAGCCATTAGTAGAAGGAGGAAAGAACGCATAGCTTCAAAGTCATGCGGTGTAAGTGTGGTTGTGTAAATGAAGCAACACTGGAAGCGTAAATTCTCAACTCTCTTCTCGCTGCCACTGCACATGTTTAACGTGTACAATAACAACAGATGACTTGTATTCATGAGCAAGGCGAGTTTGAATTCCAGTGGAGAATTTTAAAAGATAAAAGGCAGATCACACGTATAATAACCATCCCTAGATTTGTTAGTATTATGTTTTGGATTTTTAGACTATGCCATTATTTTAATATGGTGTTTCATATTTCTCATAATCTGATCATAAAACTCTGAAGTAACAAATCTTTAGTAGTTTTCGGTCAACAATCAGGTGCATACCATTCACAAGCTGAGAAGTTTACTTACACTTGGGATTATGGGAGGTGTCAAGGTGCCTTTTCTTAAGCCTTCCCAATTAAAGCCTTCAAACCACCTAAGAAGCAAAAATAAAGACAATTAAGACAGTGCATCTTGGCTCTGTATTCTCACCACAACATATTTGATGTACATGGGAGAAAGGCAGCCAGGCAAGTGTTTTCAGGTGACAGAAATTATTTCCATTTGATTGTGTTCTTGTTTTTCCACATAAGAAAGGGTCTTGTGTAGTCTAGGATGATGACCTCCGACTTGCTACATAGGTGATGATGGCTTTGAACTAGTGATCCTAAGTGTTGGTATTACAGATACAAGCTTATTTTATAAAATTTAAAAATTTTTAAATATTTTTAAAATTTTTATCTAAAACGTTTACACTGAAAGTATAATTACCAAATTTAGTTTGTCACAAAACTTTTTTTGTAATTTCATTTTCGTCTGTATGTCTAAGTTCTTGCACTATAATAATTTAATAAATGTCATATTATGCTCATCTCTATGCATTACAAATACTTTCCATGTTTGCTAGAGAATCAACATGCCAGTAACAGTGGAGATGGAAGATCAGAGACCAATTCTATACTATCACTAGTAGCAGCCTGAGGTGGCTTTTCAGAGACCTCTACTTAGGTGCCAATGGGATTCTTGACTTTATAATCTCAGATAAGATTTGTTAGTAGGGATTTTTAACACAGATTTAAGCATGAGGGTTACTAGAAAAACAAACACTTGTGTTGAAGGCTAAGACCCAGCCGAGTATGCCTGTGAACATCTCCAGCCAAGTATGCCTGTGAACATCTCAAGAGATGTTATTTTATGAGTGTTAACAATAGCCATATATATGATATTTGTGGCTAAAACTGCACCTAAAAAGTTGGCTAAGAAATGTCCTCTTCATCCCCTCTCTCCCTCCTTTTGGTAAATCAGAGAATAGGGTGGCTCCGTGGGTACTTCGGGTTGTAACCTGTTAAGGCAAACGGTGGCCAGCTCCCAGGAGTTACTTAAGGGGATTTAGACATATCCTTCCCTATCAACAAGGTTCCTAGAAAACTGTAGGCTGGGTTGGAGAGATGGCTCAGTGGTTAAGAGCACTGGCTGCTCTTCCAGAGGTCCTGAGTTCAATTCCCAGCAACCACATGGTGGCTCACAACCATCCACAATGAGATATGGTGCCCCCTCTGGCATGCAGGTGTATATGCAGGCAGAATACTCTATACATAATAAATAAATAAATATTTAAAAAAAGACTTTATAACTTCAAAGAGAATTAGGCCATACTACTACTTCCAGACCCCTACACATTATAAAAAAGAAAAGAAAAGAAAACTGTAGGCTTGTGGAAGAGGGAGGAGAAAGACTGTATAAAATAAGGCTTTTGAACATGATGAATTGCTATTTCAATAGCCCTCAAAAGAATCTTGTCCCTACACAGGTGACCTTAACAGCAAGGGTCTTCGATCTATCTTTACGTATATAGTTATATTTGTATATTCTTCATATGATTCCAAGTCAGTTTATAAGACAATGAATACTAATGTAAATTGAAAGAGGAAAGTGGCCCAAAACTCCTTTTAATTTACAGTATAATGGGAATTTCAAGACAAAAACTCTCCAGCTGTAGTTAGCCCCAACAGACAAAACTTGGCCATTTGTCCTAATTATGCCAGTTGAAGAGATAGTAGTGGCAAAGCTTGTAGAGAGAGGTTTGATTTCTGTAGTTGTGTTGTAGAAGCAGATAGAGGTGCCTAATGGCCCTAGCCTCATTGTTTGGATACTGACATAAACTTTACATGTAAGTAGAAAACACTGAGAAGAGATCAAGAGGCATAACTGGGCAGTCTTGGTACAGATGTTATCTGGTTGACTGCTCTCTCAATTCTAGTTTTACAAGGTGGTTCAAGAGGTCCCTACTGCTTGGGTAGATAGGCTGGCTCATAGGAGAGGATGCTCCTTCTCTTGGGTGCAGGCTGCCTTCATCTTGGGAGTGCTTCTGCTTGGCTGATGCTCCTGGGCTACAAAGATTTAAAGCAATAATTTAACTTTGTGCTTTCTTGAGTGATTGGTATGCTTACCTGCAGATATAAGCCGGCAACTCAAAGGAAAAGAGGCCTATGTGCACAATGAAGGCAGGGAGACATTTTATCTTGCTGTTGGTTCCTTCCCTTTGTAGGCCCTCTACAGAAGTGGATGAGTTTTAACAGCAGTTTCTAAGTGCCTGTTATTATAGGACTTAAAACCCCTAACAAACTGTTGTTGGAAAAGGGAAGTTAAAATTTGTCTGTGTTTAAGATACCTTCTTAGATAGTCATTGGAATACAGTTATTTTATTTATTTTAGAAAAGGTGGAACTATTCCCAATCTTCAGAAAAAGCACCAGATTGATATCCAAAGAAGTTGTACAAGTTTGCACTCCCATCAGCAATAGAGGAGTGTTCCCCTTTCTCCACATCCTCGCCAGCATGTTCTGTCATTTGAGTTCTTTGATCTTAGCCATTCTGATAGATGTAAGATAGAATCTCAGATTTGTTTTGATTTGCATTTTCATGATGACTAGGGACGTTGAGCATTCTTTAGGTGTTTCTCGGCCATTCAATATTCCCTTGTTGAGAATTCTCTGTTTAGTTCCGTACCCCATTTCTTAATTGGATTATTTGATTTGGTGGTGTGGAAGGACCTGGAGGGGATAGGAGCTCTACAAGGAGACCAATGAAGCCAACAAATCCAGGTGGGGGGGGGGGGTGCTACAGAGACTGATGCACCAACCAAGGACCATGCATGCTGAGGACCTAGACCCTCTGCTCAGATGTGGTAGATAGGCAGCACAGTCTCCTAGTGGGTCCCATAATATGGGGAGTAGGGACTACTTCTGACATGGGCTCTGGCTCCCACAGGTTGATCACTTCCCCCTGGTGGGGCTGCCTTGCCAGGTCACAGAGAAAGAGGATACAGGCAGGCCAGATGAGACTTGATAGGCTGAGGTCAGATGTTAGGGGAGGAGGGCTCCCCCTAGGGGTATAAAGGAGAGAGGGTGGGGCCAGGAGGCAACAAGGGAGGGGACCTACAATTGGGATGTAAAGTGAATAAATTAATTTTTAAAAATCTAACAACAGCAACAAAAATGAGCTGCATTAAAAAAAAAGTTTTCTAGACCCCTTGCACCAGCCCACCTATCAGTAACCTTACTCACTTTGAAGTCTCTAACCATGTGTAATCCATTCCAGAACTACAGCCAGGTCCTCCAGACCCATTCTACCCATCCACCTTTCTATTGCCACCCTTCCCAATGCATCGCTCAGCACCACAGGAAGTCCTTCCTTGTTAGTTAGTCTGGTGTTAAATTTTGGGCCCCAAGTTCTGGTTGCAGTCTGGCCCAGAAGATTGCATTCTAACATAGCCAGTCTTTGTTGTGTAAAATTTGCTCCTCAATTATCTCTGATTGGTTAATAAAGTCTGGACAGCCAGTAATTAGGCAGAAGAGAAGCAGGCAGAGGTTTGGTTTCCAAGATGGGCGTCACAGCTAGGGACTATGAGACTGGGAGAAGGAAGGAGAAAGAAAAGGATGGAGAGAGAGAGAGAGGGAGGGAGGGAGGGAGGGAGGGAGGGAGGGAGGGAGAGAACATGGCCCCATAGAGCAGATCCAGCTAGGATAGGACACATTTTGGCAAGTAACTTAGGAAATGTGCTGGGAGGTAGCTAGACTAGCTTAGAAAATTAGTTTAAATCATACCTGCCCAGTATATAGTTGGGCGTGAACTCTAGGTAGGTCTCCTAGACCCATATCCGCCAACTACCGGCTATTGCCCTCCTACTCGATTCTTCGACCGTGTCCTGGCACAGTATGGAGTCTAACCTGTCACCCCAGCTCATCCATCCTAAGTAGCACCTACAGAATATGAGGAGGGCTCCACAACTGAAGACTGACAGAGAGATTCTTCTAAACCTACACAAAGTTTACGTATAGACTTGTAGAAGCCGTTCTTATTTGCTGAGCTGCAACTACTTCTGAAACTCCATTTACACATCAACGCAGATTGGCCCCAAGACTGAACCATTCAGCTATTCAGTTGGTCCATAACCTAGAAAGTTGGGGTAACTACAAACTGAGATCCAAATACCACTCAAAATGTGAGATGAGTTAGACACACTCCAAACTGCCAAGTACCTAATTCCGGATGACTAGGTCCAACTGGAAACACATACATGCACACGCACGCACAGGAACAAAAAATTCAGGAAATCTGAGATACTATAAAAAGATCAAACATCCAAATTATAGATATAAGTGAAGAAACCCAGGTTAAAGGCACAGAAAAGGTTTTTAATAAAATTATAGAAGAAAATTCTTAAAATTAAGGGAAGAGATGCCCATTAAAGTGTAGGAGGCTCAAAGGACCAGAAAAGAGGCTCCCATCACATAATCAAAGCAATAAATGTTTTGATTGATAGGATGAAAAGGGAAGTGAAAGTGTCAGACAAAGTATAAGTCATCTCTAAAAGGCAAGCCCATCAGAAGAACCCTTGCCTTTTCAGTGGAGACTTCCAAAGCCTGGGATCATGTTCTACAAGTGCCTAAAGACTACAGATGCTAGCCTATACCAGTCCTTCTCTCCTAAAGGAATTACAGGCTTTCAGCTCCTGTGATGGCTGCTGCCTGGGCAGAGGGAAGTTGCCCCAGGTTTCCTAGTAAAAGC
Organism: Acomys russatus; assembly: GCF_903995435.1. Classification (NCBI taxonomy): domain Eukaryota; kingdom Metazoa; phylum Chordata; class Mammalia; order Rodentia; family Muridae; genus Acomys; species Acomys russatus. Next base: position 50,399,836 of record NC_067141.1, read on the forward strand.
CCCACTAGGAAGCCTGCAAGCAACACTGAAGTGTTCCAGAAAACTCTTGACAGGTAAACATTTCAATTTTCCTTTCAGTATTGGGGCTTTGTTCATTAGCTTCCTCAGCAACTTAGGATCACTCACTAAGTGGTATTGATAAGGATGACCCTAAGCCCCAGCCTTGTGGATTTCCCACTTAGAAAAACCTTGTGTCTTATGTGCAGCAGAATAAGATACTGGGCAATTTTTATGTCTTCTACCCTCAGCAAATTTGACAATCATTATCTTCCAAATAAGTTAGTTGAATTTTAAAAAATGCACCCTGTTGTTTTTCCTAAAATTATACAGAAGCAGCCTATTCCTCATGCTAGGGTGGTCTTTACTGACGGAACTTCTAAAGGTATTGCAGCAGTCTTTTCCCAGAAGGTAATCAAACAAATTACGGTAGCCACCCTTTCTGCTCAGGTGGCAGAATTGCAGGCTGTTCTTTTGGCTCTACAATTATCTCCTAATATACATCTATAAACATCTATTTTGATAGTAAATAAATTCTCCCTTTCCTAGAAACATCTGCCTATGTAGCTCCTATTTCTTCGGTACATGGCCTTCTCTTACAGATTCAGGGGTTAATTTGCCTGAGACAACATCCTCTTTTTATTGGACACTTAAGAACACACACATCCCTGCCTGGATCCTTGAGTGAGGGAAACAGGATGGTGGATGCCCTTACTCAAGAGCCCATAGCTCTGACAGTAATCACTGGGGTGGATAAAGCTCAGCAACTACACCATAAATTCCACCTCAACGCCAGGTCCTTATGTTGTCATACTGGTGTTACCAAAGATCAAGCCACCCAAATAGTTAAAGACTGTCCATCTTGCACAGAGTTCCTTCCAATTCTGCAAACTGGGGTCAATCCTAAAGGGCTCCTGCTGAACCATATTTGGCAAACGGATGTAACTCACTTTCCAAGCTTTGGTAAATTACAATATGTTCATGTGTTATAGACACATACTCAGGTTTACTTTTTGCTTCAGTTCACTCGGGAAAAAATACGAAACGTTAAGGAACATCTGCTCTTGGCTTTTGCGTATATGGGCACTCCCAAGCAAATAAAAACTGATAATGGCCCTGCATATATTAGTGCTGGCCTTGCCAAGTTTCTAGATGACTACGAGATCGTTCATAAAACTGGGATTCCATATAATCCCCAGGGACAAGCATTGGTAGAACGTGCACATCGCACCATTAAGGCTTCTCTTGCTAAAATAAAGAAGGGGGAGTATGGAGGAAAATCCTCCCTGCATTCTCAATTAGCATATATTTTGTATATTCTCAATTTTTTTAACTGTGGACGATTCAGGCTTATCTGCTACGGATAGACATTGGAGACCTCCCAAAAGTCACATAAAGGACTGGTTAAATGGAAAGATCTTTCCACTGGTCAGTGGAAGGGTCCGGACCCCATACTGGTGTGGGCCTGAGGGTCTGCTTGTGTCTTTCCACAGGACAATGAAGTGTCAATCTGGGTTCCTGGGCGTTATGTGCGTCCTGTTGTTCCACAACAGTCAGCCCAGCCTACAGGAGACCGTTTGGGCTCTGGTGAAGAGCCGGCCTCCCCATCCTGAAGCCAGTAGGTCTGAGCAGACCAGTATGGCTGTATTTGAGTAATTGCAGCCTGAGCACGGCTGCTATGCCTGAGGATCTGGAAAGGAGTAAAAATATCATAAGTTCAGCTATCTGTGCTGTAGCACCTTTCCTTGTTGTTACTAATGACTCCCTTGAGGGGGAGACTTTAAATTGTTCCCTGCAGGATTTGCCATCCAAGAAGTTGCTGGAACGATGAGAAGACTGCCGTGGTGGCACGGACACCTGGAGTGGTTCCCTTTCCTGTGACGCATGACGGCTGGCGAGGCCTGGTGATCTACCGTGAAAGGACCGATTTCAGAACTACTGCTGCTCTTATTGTCATCATTGCTGTAGCAGCTACTGCCACCACTGCTGCTGCTGCGAGCATTGCCATTTCTTAGTCTGTTAACTACTGTGCACACGATGGATAAACTCTCAGGAGAGGTGGCCAGTGAGTTGGTTACTCAGAATTCTCTAAATTCTATGATACAATTGGCTGTCTAAAATCTTAATCAGTGAACAGCCTTATTACAGGAGACTAGAGTTCTACCCATTATGGGGAATGGCTTTATAAAGGGCCTACAGCTGTGGGAAGCTTACTAAAAGGCTGAAGTGATGCTATCATGCGAAGCATCCTGCTATGTGGCTTAGGAGGTTTTCTGTTCTGGAGCCTCTGCCACATAAGAATGCAACAGGCATTTCAACAGTTCTATGCACAACAGGTCCTCGTGCCTTTGGCAGGGGATAACCCTACTGCCCTGGCTTGGCTGAGCCTTGATAAGTGAGTATCCAATGATGGGTAAGACCATGGAAGTTCCTAATCAACCTAAGACAGGAGGGTTTTGAAGTACAAAGCCTTTCCAGTGACGGGTAAGATAGGAAACTGTCCCTGGCAACCTAAGACAGGAACTCATTTGTATTAGATAAAGGGGGGACCTGTAGGAACCAGGTCTGACTGGGCTGCCTGCATGTCTTGCTGTTTCATATCCTGTTTCTAGCAGCTTCCATGTCTGTGTTTATCCTGGTTAGCTAGTCGTGTTTACTGCTCTGAGAATGTGCCCCTCCCTTCCTCGAGACTTTTCCTCCTGTGTGTGATTACCTCTTGAGGGATTTCACCTGGGAGGGGGATTCCTGTTTTGCTGCCTATAAGAAGGCTCCTTGGAACTCTGGGATAAAGAATAATAAACCGCTGCCGCGGCTACTGCTCTCTTAGCACAAAGGACCCACTGTGTTATTGTTTGTGTGTGTGTGTGTATGAGTTAAATCCACAGCCCCTCACCCTCGACTTGGTAGTGTGGTGGCACGGGTGCCACAAAGGAGGCTGACAATGAGATCTTACCTAAATGCTTCCATCTCCCATGTGTGCTGACAGTCTCAGGGTGGATAAAGATCTGATGCACATGAACTGAGAAAACTCAAATGTTACTTTGTATAATAAAATTGTCCCTCCTGGGACTCAGCCTCGATGACATCCCAAGAGCATGGCACTTAAACCTGTATATTCTGAAAAGCCTTAAAATTTCTCTTCAAACAAGACATTTTTTAAAAGGGCATCTCAATATCATAACTTCCTAAATAATAAATCCCAATTACACATTTGCATGTTTGACTTTATGTCGTTATTTTTAAGGCACAGTTAGCGTATGCACTCAGTGCTCACAGCCTTTGTTTTCTTTTTAATTTATTCTACCACCGGACGGATTTCTTCTTGGAATTGTTCTTTTATGCTTAGTCACATTCTCAGTATATAACTACCAGCAGATTTTATGACACCCCAAGGTCCCTGAGTCTGAAATTTGAAGGGTATCCATCCATGAGGATTGGGAACATTGAGGCTGGATATGGTCATATTTCATTGTATACATAGATGAAGTTCTCGAGGACCAGCATCATGGCTGCCGGATAGCTCATGAGTAAGGAGGCATTGCTGTTTTTTGTTGCTAATATTAAATACAACAGTCTATGTTATGTTATACTTTCTTATTTATATGTTTGATGTCCCAAGTAATCATACTTTCTTATCTAATCCTTAGATATCACAGGCTGAGACTTTAGCTGGCTGGCTGCAGCCCTGCTCAGCAACAAAGACGATTTAGAATATATACCTTTGAATACTATTCACCATTAAGATGAAGGGCTCAATGTCTCAGAGGGGGAAACTGAGGCCAAGATAGAAAGAGAAGACTAAGAAGACATGAGAAGTAATGCCTCATTCTGGAGTCTGGGCAAAGTCTGCTGCAAGATCGGAGTCAAAACCGCATCCCGGGTCACCATTTGCTGTGAAGAGCACCCTCACAGAGACAATGCTTCTTTTATACAGTTGTTAAACTGCAGTGAATATGCTTAAGGCTTAAGTGGGCATGATCTTTTTCTGTTTCCCAGGTGTAAAGCTACAATTATATGTAGGACTCTGACTAGAAGACACGTGTAGTAAAAGATGTCCTAAAACTCTTGTGCAACCCTGGCAACTAACTCACGATTTTACCAGATTTCTATCCTTAACCAAGGTATCTCCGTTGCAAAAATAATTTTCTTAGCAATCCTTGAAGATATAACCTGACAACCAACAAAATAGAACATGTGGATACTGTTAAGACACGCAAGTGACTTGAGAAGCTCATGCCCATATTTGGGTATGAATTATTCTTTCTGTGTGCTCTCTTTTTATCCACCCCCATGCTTATGCTGGAAATCTTTCTAGTAACTTTAATCTGATTCATCTTCACCTGACCTGGAATGCAGGGCTCTCCTCAGCAAAGTCAAGAGTTCCCATTGTCACCTAAGTAGAGACAGTGTAAAGAAAAGCTCCAGCTCCTGGAGTGGGATAAAGAACTGTGTCCCTAGCTCTCTTGCATCTAACTGTCACTGCCACTGGTGATTATAAGTATCTCTGTCTCCCCCCCATCCCCTGTGTGTTTGTGTATATATATAATATATATATGTGTGTGTATGTGTGTTTGTGTGTGTATGCATGTATATACATATATATGTATGTTTTGCCTTTAATTAAAAAATAAAGTATACTTTAGTGAGCAATTTTGTTTTTATTATGTAACAAAGAATAGTGTCAAAGTTATTAACATATATATTTTTTTCTTTGGGGTAAAACAAATACTGGCTAGTGTTAGTTGAAAGAAAGTGAGTCAATGAGTTGCTGGATATTAATGAGCAAATTTTCAGATATACATAGAAATGTTCTCAAGAGGCTAACGCTCTCTCTGAATGTTCTAACTAGTCGCCAAAAGCTTCCACCTTGGGGAAATTCGTCATGCTTTCCAAATTCTGAAATCTTAAATTACATAAAAAAAAGAACACTTACTTGTGTTTTTGAATGTCTTTCACTCCGTTTTTCAAATTTCCTAACCTTTCTGATGGGTTGTCCCTGAAAATGAAATAATTGTCATGTTAAAAAAAAAGCTGAATATTTTCACATTATGATCCTGTTAAAATGCACTTCAAACACTTACCTGCATAGTTTTTTAATTAAATTAGCAGCATTTTTTGCAATCTTCTTTGGAAACTCTATCATGTCAATCCCGCGCAGTATGATGTTATAGGTTTTCATAGGATCTGGGCCTGAGAAAGGTGGGCTGCCAGGGGAAGATGGAGAGATGGTAGTTTTAGTCTCTGAATAGGAATTAGAATGTTGGTAGAGCCGCATTCATGATGTCAGCTTTTACACTGCGAATTGCATGAGCTATGACACCGAAACAAGAGTTAGAAACGAACAAACCCCGAGGAGGACGCCTCCACAGGTCTCTGCTCAGCAGAGCTGTTGGTGAGTGCCACTTGTGCAATGGCCTCTCCTTCCTTTGACTCTCTCTCTCTCTCTGCCCTGTGCTTGGTCATAGTGTTGCCCATTGAATGTTCCTGCCTTTTCCACACTGCCTCACTGGTGGCACGTGGGTGACTAGCATATACTTGATAAATTATTTCTTCAGAAATTACTCTCTAAATACAGAGCTTATACCTCTTTGGGGGAATAAATCTTATGAATTATTTTATTTAAGCCCCTGTTTTTAGATTCTTCACTTTAGACCACAATAGTATTTCCCTTGACTGTCTGTGTGTATGTGTCTGTGTTATTTACTTTAGTACATTATTAGTAAGTACTTACAGCGTTGATTGCCATTCAAATGGATAAATGCAATCCTGTGTAATCGCCTAGTGTTTGCCCCTCTTTATGTGCTGTCAGAATGAGCTGCCCCTTTTGCTTGCCTAAGTTAACTTGCCACTTTTGATCTTGCTTCAAGTATGAGGAATCAAGTCCCCCAAGTCTTCTTGTGATTAAATTAGCACTTTCTATTCATTCTTTTTATATTCATTTATTTTAGACAATAATTTATTAGAGACATCGTTTGTATATTTTAAAGATGATGCATGTTTAGTCTTTGCTAAAATATTCATAACCCTATAGACTATTATTTAGTATAAAATGAGCTATATAATGCTACAATATTAATAATTAACATTTGATGGACAAGATTTCATGAAATTATTTGTATATATGAACACATATGATAATGAGTTTTTTCTTTTTTAAAGAAAATAAATTCTTATTGAGGCTGATAATCCTGTCATAATAACAACATTTTAAGGTATAATTAAACAAAGGATTAAACCTATTCTGTACAATAATCTTTAATTCAAAAAACTGTACTTTAGGTAACTTTATATGTTTTCTGATTTGAAAAAGAATCTAGTAAAATTTATGGTGGATGTGTAATCACATTATTATCATTTAAAATATCATTCATTAGGACATTTGTCTGTCTTTTGTCTCAGATTTTAATCAGTTTAAAAGTTCTATTAGTGGTGGTGATGTACTCATTTGATCCCAGAGCCTGGGAGGCAGAGGCAGATGGATCTCTGTGAGTTTGAGGACAGTTTGGTATACAGAGCAAGTTTCAGGACAGTCAGGGATACACAGAGAAACCCTGCCTTAAAAAACAACAAAAACAAAACAAAACAAAAAACAAAAAAATTCTATTAAGAAACTAAGAAATTCTATTCTGAAAATTTTAGTATTGAAAATATATTTTCTTTCATACAATACACTCCAACCCCTTCCTCTACTCCTCCTAGGAGTTTCTTTCCTTTCTCCCAGCTCCACCCCCCCCACCCTGTGTCAGGTCCTCTGTATAGATGTTATGGCTGTTAGCTTGGTGGTTTTGTGGGACTCCCAACAGCAGGAGCAAGTGTATCTTATATCTCTGACTCTTTCACCTGCTCTTGAGACTCATTTCTCCCTATTGGGTTGTCTTGTCCAGCCTTGATATGAGGACCTTGTCTTATTGTATTTTGTTTTGTTCTGTTTGGCTATTGTCTATTGGAGGCATGCTCTTTTTTGAAAAGGATATGCTTTTTAAAATGCAGATATGTATTCAACTTAATTTTGCATCAAGTAGGAGTAACACTGAAAGAAACGCTAAGCTTTGAACATTTATTTTTGAACAAAATATCAATTCCTAAAATATTGTTATAAAACAAAAAGTACTAGAATCTTGAACCTCAATTATGAAAATAATTTGAGATTATTAATCTTGAATGATGAAAAATAAAAAATGTCTACAGCTATTCCAGCCCTCTCCTTAATACATTGGTATTAAAAGGGTTAAAGAATATAATATTTACATTCTCTTCAATAACATTTAAATTACTTAATCTAAAGTCTAATATTCTAAAGCAAACAACATCATCAATCCATTTGTCGGTTTCTTTGTTGCTGAGATTTTCATCAGATTCACCCTTTTGCTGACTTTGCCAATTAGCATTTGTGAAAGGCCTGGGTGAACACTTTATGTGCCATATCTTTATTTTAAGAATAACTTATTTTGGTGTAAATTACTTTGGCTATATTCCTTTCCTCCTTAGAACTTTATGGTTATTGATATACTATCTGTTAGCGTTAAAAGTGCTGATGAGAAGGTTGAACCTAATCGGATCCCTAACCCTCTCATGGCCAATACCACACATCATGCTTTTGTGCCTCTGATAGCAAGAAAATTATTTCTTAACACTGAGTATGGAAAATTCGCCTCAGACACATCATGGTGTTGTTACTCTGAACAGCCTTCTAACGGTAAGAGCTAATACTGAGATTTCTGAATCAGATAGTCATTTTATTTTTTAATCTATTTTTGAGGAAAGCCATGCTTAAAATGTCTTTCCCCTTTCTCTCTTTATCTACATTCTATTCTTTCTGCCAGGTTCTGTCTCAATCGTTTATTGTACAGAAACCTTCTTCTGAACCCCATAGGTCATGATGACCCTGTGTTACTCAACGTCTTTAGCACATAACATGGTAGTGCAGTCCTTTTTCTTTCAGCATTATTTTTTTTGGGGGGGGACTTGTAATATATCTTATATCCTGTGCTATTCCTAATGGCTGTTGATTATATTATACAAATGAGGAGCAAAGGGCTCACATTTTATTTAGACACAAAACCTGCTAGAAGGTCTTCTTGCTTCTAAGGAAATATAACCTTTGAACTTTTTGTATGATTATCATTTCTCATACTGTATTGTCAGGTAAATGGCAAGTCTAAAAAATATCAAGAAAATTTGATATACCTATATTACACAGGGTGAGAGAGAGAGAGACAGAGAGAGAGAGAGAGAGAGAGAGAGAGAGACGAGAAGACAGTGATGGTGAAATTAAAGTTGGTATTGAGTTGGTTGTACTCTTGTAACTTACTTTGTTGCTTGCTTCCTGAATATGTGATTATTTGCATAAATAAATGAAGATGAGTTCCATGGTATAGTGAGACGTACTTTAAGATCATTTAGTCAGAGTGCCAAAGGCAGGAATGCACAGCTGTCTGAGGCCTGTTGTTATTCAAAGTTCCCTGTAAATGTCCATACCTGCCAGTCAGAAGCTCATACATTAGAATTCCTAGTGACCAGTAGTCAGCTGAAATGTCATGGCCTTTGTTCAGGATGATCTCTGGGGCCACGTATTCTGGAGTCCCACAAAATGTCCATGTTTTCTTTCCAAATCCTATTTTCTTTGCAAAGCCAAAGTCAACCTTACGAAGAGAGAAAACAAGACACCTAAGCTATTTATGATCAAGTTGCAGAGGAATATGCATTTATCTGAGCACATTGATGATACCAATAAAGAAATAAATCATTACAGTCCTGTCTTCTAAAAAGAATCACGTATGTTACAAACACAGATGCCATGTTCAAATTCAGTCCGAATGAGAAAAGTAAAACCTGAACATGGATAAAATTGAAATCTCTAAAAGAAAAGGCTGTTTCTAGAAACACTTTTCTATCTTTCTACTTTGTTTGCCAATAGTGATTGTGGCATAAAGAAAGAATTTCTCCTTTAATGAGGCAGAGGTCCAAGTGGGACACTGTAAACGCTTTCCCAGAATACACATGCTTTCCTTTGGATGGCATGAAGCTGACAGCAGTAGTTTTGAGTATATAAGAAAGAGGTTTACTTTTGAAGTTGTTGGGTGACACAGTGCAGAGAGCAACACCCACTCTTGGTAAACATGCAAATTAAAAACAAATCTCTTCTTTTGGCGGAACTTTTTGGAGGAGCTGCAAATACAGAAAGCTTCCCTTTTTTTGTAGTTGGTTTAGATGCAAATAGTTTCAGGTCATTGATTTGGGTTATCTAAAAATCCATGCCTGGGTAACAATTCCAAATGTTTATCTAGAATCAGGCACCAACACAACCAAAGTTCACAGAACATGAACAGTTTAAATGAAAGAACTTTGCTTATATGGCAGCTCTTTAGAACTCTCAGCCAATTGTTAGTGCTATTGCTATTAACATAACTGAGATAACATGACCTCAGGGCTCATTTCTCATGAGCATTATTCTTAAATATCAAATACTACAATATTGACAGTCTTGTTTAGCACTGATTTCCAGTGCATTTGGACAGCCGAATGCTGGCTGGAAATCAGTAATATGTATAAGTGCTTTCAGGGCTGTGATTACATGACAACAAGGGCATTTTCTAACACTTGTTATAACACATGCTTTGTAGGAGTATTATTATTTCAAACCTTGCCAACTTAGTTTTCCGTAACAGTTTACATAATTTGAAATACATTTTAATTTTAATTAAAACTATGATGCTAACACTGCTCAAGAGTTTGTATCATTGAAATGGAAAATAGATTTTCTGTTAACAAATGAACACAGGTACTTTTAAACGTCAGGACACAATCTATGTGTGAATCACACTGACCAGTTTGGCATAGCCTCTGTGATCTAGGATGAGATTTTCTGGCTTGAGGTCCCTGTAGATGATTCCTTTGGAATGCAGATAGGCAAATGCTTCTACCACACATGCTGTGTAAAATCTGGTTGTCGAATCTTCAAACGAACCCCTGAAAATGGAAAATAGAATGAAGAGCGTATGAGAAATTAATAGAAAGACTGACTCATGTATATATGAGTTCATTGCATTTCTGCACCAAAGCTGGCTCAGAGAAGGATGTCTAATTTTGTCCATAGTACGTGATTTCAATTCCATTAGGTTTTTAAAAATCATCTGAGGATGAAGGCAAAGCATTCTTTGCCATTATGTGTGGGACAGTTAAATCCAACTTCCTGGAAGGCTCAAGAAGGCATCAGTAATATACTAAGTTTCATAGATCTTGTGGCTTCCTCTCACCTGCCCACTGCTATATAAAAATGTGCAGTGTCCCAGCAGTGGGCAGGAGAAAGAGTCCTGTATTAGCACTCATTTACCTACAGTTTTCTTTTCAAATGAGAGCTTATCTTGATTGATTAATTGTTTGTTCTTTGATACTTGGGATCAAAGCCAGTTCTTCACATATACTAGGCAAGTCCTACACCAAGAAGAAGTTCTACTAAATGTAGATTATTCACCTCAATAAGCACGCATGTATATATGAACACATACACACACACACACACACACACACATACCTGATTTGTTCATGGTTACTTTTAGCAAATTTATGTCTGGATCTTTCCAAGAAGTGTAGATGTGGCTTTTGTGAATAATGAAAATGAAAGAGGCCAGTGTTTACAGAGAACCAGGCCATAGAGCTCCAACACTGAACATGCCATCTCACCAGCTATATGTTAGGCCTCTGAAACTTCTGCCACCAGAACAGTCAGACAGACAGACAGACAGACAGACAGACAGACAGAATCTACCTTCTATACCATTACCTTCTGATCAGAAGGATGAAATGAACGAAAACACAGCTAGAGTTAAAAGTCACTAGAAGGAACATTTAACAAGAAAGCATTTTTTTTCTTTGCCTCTCTGCCTCTCATCTCTTCTCTCTCTCTCACCTGGATGCATATATGTGTCTGTATATAAGCATTAAGTTTGTTGATTAACATAATAATAAAAGAAAGCTCCAAGGTCATTCCTTGTCTCTAGAGCAGAACTTTCATAATCGTGTAGCCACTGAACTTACAATTGGTGTGTTCTTCTGCTTATTTCTCAAGTACTGAGGTTCAGTTATATGACAGCACGGCTTGTGGGTGTTACCAGGAACTTGGTCAGGTAGCGTCCACTAACCCAATGGTGCAGGAGCTTGTTCCCAGGAAGGGCCCTGGTGCCTGCTTGCATTTTGGTGACACCTCTCTTTAAAAACTGAAGAGTGAAGTCTAACAAACTGAGCAGTAGGGTGTGGCTGCATATTTACAAACTCCATCTGGAAACCCAAGACTAAAGCTGTTGTCTTGAAGGAAAATAATATGTTCAGCTGTAGAGACCACCTTCTCTATCCCCTGACTAGTTACTAACACAAACACAGATAAGCAACTGTAATTCCAGTTCCTGGGAGGCTGAGGCAAGAGCCCAGCCTGGACCTTATCTCAGTCACAAATCAATATAAATACAATTCAGGATTAAATTAATCTCTAGATATGATGACGTCTACTCTGATGAATCAGAACTGTAGCTTGCATTACTAAGGTCATACCATTGTTCCACTGACTTCTGAGTGACACAGCTGTGAGTTTCAAAGGATGGAAGGAAGGAACTCCATCCAGAGCAGGGAGTGAATGGTGTTCCTTAGGCCATGACTGCCCTCTAATGGGTAAATAATCAAGGCAGATCTAAAAATTTGCAGTGCCAGGGCCTGGAAAGGGATTAGAGCATTGTCCTGCATTCCTTTTCTCCTTTGTCCTTAATAAAGTTTTAACATGTTTGCCTATCAAAAATATAACATTCCTTTGAAAACAAATCCTTTACTTTTAAAGAGTAAGCACATGTACACATATGTGTGTGCATTCTGCGTTGAATATGATTTCAATCTCTCCAAACTCAAAACATTCCTGAGTAATGCTAATCAAAACACTACATGAGCGGGGCTTTAGAAGATTTCACACTGCATGGCTTGAATGAATCCAGAGATCAGCTACTTCCTTTCATCAGAGGTACCTATCCTGGTTCTGAGCCATTTTGGAATTTAGAAGGTTGGTTTTTTATTTTATTTTAAAGAGTCTATCCGAGTATAATACCATTTATATTTGTAACTAATTTTAAAGGTTTGAGGAAATCCTTGTCTTAGACTTTGAGAAATCAGCAGGGCAAATGCATACAAACAATGTCTCAGGAGAGAATTGTTGTACCTTGAAACGATTGCTCAAGACCACTGAAAGAGGTCACAGAGCACAGTATTGGGGGACTCATATGAAACATGACCATTAAATCTACCAATTTAATGGCAATGTAACCCTGGTCTAAGTAGAAGCAAAAGCTTATTTTCCCAGCTGTTCAGAGAGTTGCTCAAAGAAATAAATCATTTATTCTATGTAGCTCTTGGAAATAACAAGTGCTTTGACAGCTGTATCATTTCAAGTCAAACTATGGGGATAGGCTCCCACACGCTCCTTAGGAGTTGTTGTTTTAGCTAAATGGCATGAAACGACAATTTGACAGAAGTAGAGGGTTATATATATTTATTTACAAACTCAAATTAGAATTTAATCACAGTATTTACCCAGCTTACCATAAACTGAATCCTGAAATGTCAGAATGTAACATAGACAAAATATCTTTTATCAAGTGAGGCCAGGCATCAGTAACTAGTGGCAGCAATCATTAGTGACCACATAAATCCGAAGCATCTGCAATATGCAGGGTTATGACCCAATGTAAAAAAGACTATTGGGTAGACTGACTCATTTCTTTAGAAAAACTTTTCAATCAGTGCCATCTATCAAGTCATCAAAAAAGAATTTAAATAATCACCCTCCACAAAATAGCCAGGATCATAAACTCTATCCAGGAAGACATATGACGAGAAATTGAGGTCGTGTGTGATTTGAAAAATCATGAGTTTGGAGATACTTAATCTATTCAGTAAAAAGAAAACAAGCAAATAAAAAGCCTCATATTTGACATGCAGTTTCATTAGATTAAAATATACATAAACTACTCATATTGACCCATGTGCTATAGCCTATTAATATGCTAATGTATGTTTTTATCATCCATTTGAATATACAAATAGTAAATAAATATTAGCTAATTACATTTTTAAAGGTTTCAGGAGTTAGAAATTCTTTAGGTGTTAGAGGGAAAGCAAATAAAATATAATTTGTAGTTGTCATGTCCCAAAGAATGAAATAGAACTTTGGGAAGAAAAAAAAAACCCTTATGAACTAGATGGTAAATTACAATAGCTACTGAAGAACTAACCTGGAAAATGTGAGGGATAGTTAATACACCAGTGTTTCACTGAGTCCATCTAATAGTTGTCACAAATCTTGCCTGCATGTAGCATCAACTTAATTCTCAGTTCTCTCCCCCGCCCCCCCCCCCCGTGTGTGTGTGTGTGTGTGTGTGTGAGAGAGTTGCATGAGTTGCATGGGTGTGGCATAGGTATATGGTATATGTACACGTGTGTGCATGGGTACACACATCTAGGTGCGTGCAGAAGCCAGAAGGAGAAGTTGCATGTCTTGCTGTCATTCTCTATTCCCTGAGACAGGGTCTCTCTGAATTTGGAACTAGGTTGGTGACCAGAGAGCTGCAGTGACCCTGCTGTTCGTGCCTCACCCCAGTGCTAGGCCATACCTATCTTTTTATGGGGGATTTACACTTAGGTCCTTATCCTTGCTCTTAGACATGGAATCATTTCCCTAGCCTTTGATTCTCATTAAAAATAACAACAGAGAATGGAGTGATGGCTTAGTGGTTAAGAGCACTGGCTGCTCTTCCCGAGGACCTGGGTTCACTTTCCAGCACCCACATGGCAGCTCACGACTCCAGTTCTAGGAGATCCAACACCCTCACACACATGCAGGCAAAAAGACCAAGGCATGTGAAACTGAAAAATAAATTATGAAAAAGTTAACAACAGCAACAGAGCTGCTCTGTGTTCCTTTTCTGTGCTGATGAAAACAACTGGAGAGTTAAAAAAAAAAAAAGGTCTTCACAGCCAAGAGTTAGAGAGGGCGCCTGAATCGGTCCCTAGGACTTCTTCCCTCACTAAAGGTCCAAGGCTCCTGGCGATAAAGAATGACATCACACAAGCCTGGTTTCCAATAGTCTCATGCAGTTCTTGTATACCTGTAGGGTAGTTTTTCCCTTATCACTGCTTTCTTTAGACACAAGAGGAAAAGTGAAGAAACCGACTGAGACGTTTTCTGTTTGTTCATCATTTTCATCGTAAGGTTTTAAATCAGAAATCTTTATATGTGCCGTGCAAGTACTCTACCACTGAGCTACATCCAAAGCTACTTTTTATTATTTTAATATTTGAGTCAAGGTCTCACTAAGATTGCTCAGAGAGCCCTTAAACTTTGGAATACTCCCCTCAGCTTCCTGGGTAACTGAGATTACAGGAAAGAGCTAACAGACTTGGCTCCCAGCATTTTTATTAAAAAGGTAAAATAAATCTATGGAGAATAAAAGAGTAAGAATATATGTGTACATGGTAGAAGGGGAACGGGTGGGGGAATGAATCCAAGTCTGCATATAACAGTGTTCCATGCAATTCCACAGTTCCGTCATCTTGGTGTGAGGCTTCAAAGTGTTGGAACCTTTCAGGCAACTAAGCAGCCTTTGTTTCTCCACATTAAGCCCACTCACACCATTATCAAGTTCCTCGATAGTACATGGCAACCATCGACTCAGAACTCAGAGATAACACAGGGGAGGGAAAAGGGAGCGTCCTCATGCAGCCCTTGGGGATAGAGGAGCGAGCCCTCACTGTTACTGTCCATCCAGCCACTCCTTCCAAGGGAAATGGCTTCCTCACAGTGCCTCTTTGTTATCCTGCTGAGCAGAATGTAGCTCACTCAGAAACCTAGCCTGACACACGCGGCCAGCCAAACTAATGTCAAGCTGCGTGAGAAAACACAGGAGCTGATATTTCCTTGCAAGAGCAAATTGAATATTGATGAGTGAACATCTGTGATGCCCCCAGGCTGAGTTCTAGTAATGCTGTTATGGTCACTGTTCCAATAAAGGAACGTAAGGCCAATTTTACAGAGCCCTGAGAGCATAGCTGGGCCTTCCTCTGTATACCTAATTTACACTTTCCTGTTTAATTCCACATACAAACCTCCTGTTTTAAGGAACATAAAGTAGAGAAAAGGTTTTGTACACACTAGCACATTGAAAAATAATACAGTAGAACCACAGGAAGAACATTAGGTGCGAATTCATAGATCAAAACATTAGCTTCCTGTAATAGTCAGCACGTTCCACTGAGGAGTGGGGCCATGTCTATCCTATTTCTCAGCTTATATCCAGGGCTGGTATCACCATGCCTGTCACAAAATCATGGCTCAGTTATTAACAATACAGTAATATGCAGTGTATGGGAGCTTAGTACAGATGTTGACCTGATACTGTGTTAACAACATGAAGTTCTTTGCGTGCTTCTTCTAACCTATGATTAACATATCACACAAAATATTAGGATGCCAAATTTATAACCCAGCAGAAAGTGGTCTATTTAACGCGTATGTGTGAGTAAGGCTGCTGGGGTCAAAGGCTTTAGTGGGTAGGCCGTATGAAGATACAAAGGCACAAAAGGGGTAGCATTAGGAAGGAGACGTTAGCAAAAGTCTGTAAAGACCCACCTGCTCTAACCTGTTCTAACCTGAAAAACAACAGATATGTAAAAATCATTTGATGCACAGGCACATCTGGGCTATCTCCGGTTAAGTTTGGGGAGTGATGATTTTCTAAATGAACAACTTGAAGGCAAGGCTAGAACAAATAAGGAAAAATTGTATAAAGATGACTTTTCCAGAAGTGCAAAGACAACAGCGTGTAGCTGCTACTCTAGCACTCCGGAGGCAGAGGTGGCAGGGGTCAAGCGGTCCAAGGCAGCTTGGACTACACAGCAGGTTCTTGGCAAAAAGCCAACATTTGGGGAGGAAACTCAGTGGGAGAGTATTTGTTTAGCAAGTGGAAGACTTTAGAGCTGATCTCTAACCTGGGGTGGGGGTACACAGTGACTTCTGAATAATCAAAAGATCATTTATAGAGAATAAGCAAAAAATATTTGTAGGAAAACAAAGTTTTCATCTTTAAAACAACAAAAAATTTAAATGGCATTAAAATTAAGAAAACACTTTTAAAAAAACAATTCAGAGAAACAAATGTGTACCCTCTAGACAAACTATCTCCCAGCAAGGACAGAGGGCAAATTAAATTGTCTGCATGAAAAGGAACAAATAAATGGATTAATTTTCCTACCAAAGTCAGCAACCTCTAAAAGACAATGTAGTTAACTTGCGTTGGTTTTCAAAACAGAGCTATGAAAGAAAGAAAGAAAGAAAGAAAGAAAGAAAGAAAGAAAGAAAGAAAAAGAAAGAAAGAAAAGAAAAGAAAAGAAAGAAGTAACTTTGGAAATATTTAGCAGTATCATTAAAGATAAGGTGACCACATGAAAACTGCAGTGCAATTAAAGTGACAGGTAACCCAGACTATAGCTATGATGCAGTTCTCAGTGTCCCCAGGTTAAAGCACAGTGTAGAATTCCAGGTGTAGAGCTTGCTCATTCCAGTAACCACAGCTCGCAAAGGCATGCGTAGTGGACATATTTTTCTACTGCTCATTTTAAGGCAGACTCAAACTATACCATTTATTACAAGGTGAGTTTTTACATAATTATAGTAAATTCTATATGCTATTGGCTATGCCTCACTATTACAATAGAAACTATAAGCATATGTAAAATGTACATATAATTTTATATGTGATAACAGTGGATTCTTCTTGCAGACCATTATGGATCACTCTGTTTTCAGGAACATGAAAGAAAGATTTAAATCTCCTACCTATCCCTGAGAATGGTCCAGAGTTCTCCACCGAGGCAAGCTTCCATCAACATATACAAGTACTTGCTGTCTTTAAATGTCCTGTATAGCCTGCAGGCAGTAAACAGGAAAACAGAAGTATAAGCATCATTATCTTTTAAAACATTCATTTTTAAGTTTGATGGATCATTTTATTTTATTAGCATGTATACACACACATACATATGTGGGCTATATTAAGGTATAATAAATATATGCACTGCTTAATAGTTAAGCCAGGTTATTAAGCACATGTGCCATGCATTTGTAGTACAAGCTTACAGTGAAACAGGGGAACTAAGTTTTGCTGTTCCATTTGCACAGTTAACAATATTGCATTGAATATTTCAAAATAGATAAAAGAGATAATGTTCTTATCATAAAAGCTAGTGCACAGGCTGCAGTGTTTTGATTTGCTCGTCTTGGTGTTTTGTGGTGAAAATGAAGGGCACTCAAGTCCAAAGCCTATGTCTCCCGTGGATAATTTTTATAAACTATGGGACTAGAAGCTTCGGGAGTGGGGTAGGCCAAATGAGTACACACATGAGACTTTCTTTTTCTTCTTCTTCTTCTTTTTTTTTCTCATGAGACTTTCTTAAGTTTCTTTTTGACTGCTGTTTCAAGCACAGCCTTGAGCAAGACTTGGTGGTCATAAGTACAAAGTATATAGATATAAATTATATTAAATGTTGTAAATACAGATTGTATATAGTCACTTAAATTTATATTTTAACTTTCTATGAGTGTAAATTGACTATAAAAGTTTCTCCTACATATTAAAAACTCTCCATTATCATTTTATTAGTGCTATGAAAATACCGAAGTAGACAGATTGCCTGTCATTTTATATGAAACAAAACAAAACAAAAAACATCCAATGGGGCTGGGGAAATGGTTAATTTGGTAAAGTCCCTGCCTCATAGGCGTGAAGATCTGAGTTCAGATCCCAGTACCACATAAAAGCTGGGCATGGCTATACCCATCTATAAGGCCAATGCTTTAGGGTTGGAGATAGGTAGAAGTGTGGAGCTCACTGGACAGCCACCCAGTCCAGCCAGTGAATGAGCTCCAGGTTCAGTGAGGGACCATGTCTCAAAAAAAAGGTACAGAGTGGTTGAAGAAGATGCAAGTATCAGTCTTTGGCTTCTACAAACACGTATTTACCTGCATGTGTATGTACACATGAACAACACACACACACACACCACATACACACAGAAATAAATAAATTCTTCAGAAAATTAGTACTAAGTAGTCTGATTTTGGTATCTGTCTCTTGTGCTTTTAAGGTCTATGTGGATGTTTGGAGAGCTATAATAAAAAAAAAACAAAAAAACCCGAAATGTTAAAAGTTGATAGCTCTTTTGGGAAAAATATTCTTTTCTGGGAATATGGGAACATGATTCTCTTTCAAAATAAATGTAGAAACAACCTTTTTTATTCTTAAAAAAAATCTAAATATTCTCCAGTTTTGATTGTGAATATGAACTAACTAAGGGTGAGGGAGGGCTGCCGATGACTGTGGAGCGGCACCTTCGCTGCTCAGGTGCACCTTTACCTCACTATGAAGTCAGAGTGAGCTCCCTGCATGATCTGCTTCTCGGAGCGGATGTGCTCCTGCTGCCTTGTGTCCACAATGTGCCGTTTCTTGAGAATCTTCATCGCAAATGTTTTGGATTCTTCACTCTTCAACTGGACCTTAAAGACAAGCCAAGAGGACACACGTTGAGAACCTAAATGCTTAATATGCCAGACAGCATCATTGTCCCGAGAGGACCCAAGTGAACCCCAACTACCACCCAAGTCCCCCAAGTCTCCTTGGGAGAGGGGCTGCGTTCACAAGCCACAATATATAACCATCCTCAAACCTCACTGTGCCGGATCATATGAGCATCAGCTATCCACATCCCAAATTAACTGTGTGCCCCATATGAATTGTAAGAAAATAGACTTCATGTTTCATTTTACTTTATACAATGAGTCTGAGTCTAATACAGAGCCTTTCCTTATATATAAAAAAAAGTCTAGTTCCTTTTTAATTCTATTTCGTGTGCTGGTAGCAAAGTATAATCATATAGTCACCTGGGACGTCACACTCTTCATAGTCCTCACTACAAACATGTCCAGTGTTAAGTTTAGTCACTGGCCCTGGTCCCTGCTGGGGATGGAGATGGTTATGTCATAACTACCATTATCTGTTTTACACTCCAATCTTTTCCTTGCCTCCAGTTAAAAAATATAACAAAGATTTTTTTTTAACCCAGATTTTAGAAAAGCATTTCACCCCCTCCATCATGTTGTGTCCACTGAAGACTGATGCAGTGAGCTTGCATCTCAAGCAGCCCACATGGCTCCCTGTACCTATGGAGGAGGCTGAGATCCTCCAATAACTTCTCTCCCACAGGCTACTGGTGTGTGTTCATGCTTACAAGGAAACTTGAACGGCAAGGAAGGGCCATGGTGCAGCTAGTCAGTTAACAGTAGACAAGGGAGTTACCACAGTGTTCTCAAGCAGTGGAACACCAGAGCGATGCTCACCAGCAACACTATTTAGACCCAAAGAAAGCTGCAGAGAAATGGCATGGCAAGTCTTGGCTGAAGCATTGCTCGCCCCTTCCTGAGTTTTGAATTCTTGGCTGCTTCATCTGCAGGGGAATAGATTTCTTGAGTGTCTTGGCTGTGCACAATATTCCGACTGAATTCAGTCTGAGAAGACTTAGGATGTCAGGAGGAACTGAGTGGATGCAACAGACAGTGGGGTTTGTATTTGTGCATCTACATGACCAGGTAAAGGGCAAGAGAGAATAGTGTAAAATTTCTACAACAGCCAAAGACCCTCTAGTTTGTCTGTCTGTGAAACTCCTTACAATGATAGATGAATGTGGTGCAAATGGATTCAGTTGTAGTTCAAAATAAAATACAAATGTGGAAACCCACTTATACAGGAAATTGGGACAAAGAAGATGGAATGACAGAGGATCTGTTGTGAGAAGGAGAAAGTTCTAAACTTTCCAAAAGGAGAGAAAATGTAGCCTTATCCAGAGAGCAAAGAGAATCCTGTGCTGCTCAGATAATCTGGTTTAAACACTGTTGTCTTTATTGGTAACACCAGCTTTCCCCTTATGCACAGGGTAGGAAAAGAGACAGCATTTAGAGCCACAAGTCTAGATTTTAATTCTGACCCTTCTTAGTCTCTGACTCCTGGACCAGTTGCCTCACTGCTGCCAAAGACAACAACAGCAATTGATACAGAATCATCATTGTCTCAAAGGAGATTGTGTCAATGACTTGCTATATTTGGTGGCCTTTCCATTAGTCTTCCTGTCCTGTGTGGCAGTTTATTTCAAGTATGGGCCATCAAATGTTGCTTTAAAAATCTGTATTTTCACAGAAGCACACTTGGCACAAGTGGATTCAATATAACTAATCGGGGAAACTGGTAAAATCAAAGGCAAAAACTACACACACAAAAGTGTTGTCTAAGTTCACAGATCTACCAACTGGCAAGAACTGAGTTCATATTCAGGCCATTTGAAGCTGAGCTAATTATCAGTACACACAGCTTTTCTTCAGCTGGACTAAAATTAAATGAAGGTATAATGGTGGAAATTTACAATCTGAGCTAAATGGAATATGCTAACTTTAGACTCTATGTGAAAAACTGGACCATGTATTTATTTATTGGCTTGCATCTTCACTATTCTACATGGGCAGTGTGACCATCAAAGGTGACTAATCAAAGCCTTGTCACTTGGGATGGTGAGATGGCTCATCAAGGGAAGACACTTGCTGCCAGTCCTGACAGCTTGGGTTCAGTCCTACATGGTGGGAGAAGAGACCTGATTCCTGAATAATGTCCCCTGATTTCTCCACATGTGCAACAGCATGCAGTATTTTCCATACACATGCATGAATACACAGAATAAAAATAAGTGAATGAAAAACAAAAGAAAAGTCTGGGTTATTCCCTTAGTCACTTATGGTGTCCTCAGTGTATTATCTGGGGTTTGGGATACCCATTTGCTTGAGTCGTACAAGAAGCCAAGTGGGTAGGAAGTGGTTAATGAAAGTGGTGAGGAGGCAGATTTCATGAGAGGTAAATTTGACCCCAGCATCTTTTCTTTAAAGACTTGATATTTTTAATTATGCTTGTACCTGTGCACGTGAGTGTGGCTGCCCATGGAAACCATGCAGAGCACAAAGGTATTTGATAATTTGGAGCCGAAGTCACATGTTATAAACCACCTCCCACAACTAATGTGGGTGGTGGGAATCAAACTCAGGTCCTCTGGAAGAGCAGTATATGATCCTCAATGTTGAGCCATCTGTTCAGCCCCAAATTCCAGTTTCTTGACTTAAGAAGTCAGAGTGCCCAAGGACTACCACAGTGAGCTAACTAAGCACAGACAGTCTCTTGCTTAGATTAATCCCTGAACAAGACCCAACTAATGTGTTCATCGGAAACCTTCTGGCAAACACACAACTTTTCAAAGGCCATTCACAGATCTTTTAGTCAACATCATCCTATCAAAAAAGCCAGAAACAGCCTAAATGTCTTCCAGTAGGAACCTGAAAAAAATAAATTATGCAAAAATGCCCATGTAATGCAGTTGTAAAATTGATATCAAAATAAAAACTAAAATATATGAATAAGCAATTGTTAAGTGGTATTTGCTTTATGATTCCATAGTACATCTGCACATGAGTATATGCCTACCTATGCATATATCTAAAACAGATTTATAAAAGAACAATCTGAAGGTCATCAAAATGTTCACAATAATATTTCCTTTATAGATAGTTAATACCTCCTTAAGCCTTTTGAGTTGCTTAAAGTTTATATATTAATTATTTTAATTTTATGAGAAGTAGAAGTTAAAACCTAGTCGTAGAAATAATTTACAAATTTTTAAAGAGCTGGGAATATACCTCACTGGTAGTGTGCTTTGTCTAGCATATGTGAGTACCAAGGTTCACTTTCCACTTACTTTAAAATCCCTTTTAATTATAATAGCTGATTGATAGGAATGAATGATGCCCTCAGAGTAATCCTGGTCCTATTCAAGTTCCACAAACACGATGAGAAGTGATACACTGTACTGTGTGTATATAATATATTACATATATGTACAATGTAGTATATATGTAGTAACATATGTACACTGTAATATATAAATCTGTGCAAGTTTTGAGCAATTTCATGCTGTTTATGTATTTAAAAGTTTTCTATAATTTGTTTTTTCCCATTCTGGACCCTCAAAGTTAAGTCTAGCAATTTGTATTTGATAAGTCTAAGGTAATATGTTTAATATGGATTAAATTTAGTGCACAAAAGTTATAAATCAAAGTTAAGTTTGCTTTCTTTATTGCCTCTGTGTAGAGTCCACTTGTAAAAATTTGAGGTGATGATGATGATGCTGGTGGTGGTGGTAGTGTGGTGGTGTGGTAGAGGTGGTGTGTTGTTGTTGGTAGTGGTGGTGTGGTGGTGGTGGTGTGGTGGTGGTGGTGGTGGTGGTGGTGGTATCGTGGTGGTGTGGTGGTGGTGGTGTGGTGGTGGTGGTGGTGGTGTGGTGGTGGTGGTGGTGGTGGTGGTGGTGGTGGTGTGGTGGTGGTGGTGGTAGTGGTGGTGGTGGTGGTGTGGTGGTGGTGGTGTGGTGGTGGTAAGTGGTGGTGGTGGTGTGGTGGTGGTGGTGGTGGTGGTAGTGGTGGTGGTAGTGGTGGTGGTGGTGGTGGTAGTGGTGGTGGTGGTGGTGGTAGTGGTGGTGGTGGTGGGGTGGTGGTGGTGGTGGTGGTAGTGGTGATGGTGGTGGTGGTGGTGGTGGTGGTGGGGTGGTGGTAGTGGTGGTGGGTGTGGTAGGGTGTGTGGTGGTGGTAGTGGTGGTGGTGGTGGTGGTAGTGGTGGTGGTGGTGGTATGATGTGGTGATGGTGGTGGGGTAGTGGTGAGGGTGGTGGTATAGTGGTGGTGGTGTAGTGGTGGGGTCGTGGGGGTAGTGTG
Organism: Acomys russatus; assembly: GCF_903995435.1. Lineage (NCBI taxonomy): Eukaryota > Metazoa > Chordata > Mammalia > Rodentia > Muridae > Acomys > Acomys russatus. Next base: position 50,422,717 of record NC_067141.1, read on the forward strand.
GGTGGTGGTGGTGGTGGTGGTGGTGGTGGGGTAGTGTGGTGGTGTGGGTGGTGGTGTGGTGTGGTGGTGGTGGTGGTGGTGGTGGTGGTGGTGGTGGTGGTGTGGTGGTGGTGGTGGTGTGGTGGTGTGGTGGTTAGTGGTGGGTGGTGGTGGGGGTGGTGGTAGTGGTGGTGGTGGGGTAGTGTGGGTGGTGGTGTGGTGGTGGTGTGGTGGTGGTGTGGTGGTGGTGGGGTAGTGTGGGTGGTGGTGGTGGTGGTGGTGGGGTGGTCGTGGGGGTGGTGGTGTGGTGGTGGGGTGGTCGTGGGGGTGGTGGTGTGGTGGTGGTGGGGTAGTGTGGGTGGTGGTGGTGGTGGTGGTGGGGTGGTGGTGGGGGTGGTGGTGTGGTGGTGGGGTGGTGGTGGGGGTGGTGGTGTGGTGGTGGGGTGGTGGTGGTGGTGGTGGGGTGGTGGTGGTTATTATCCAGCAGCCCATCTACTAGAAGAAAGAATTAATGTCAGTTTGGATAGAAGTGGGCAAGGACGAGAAAGGGATGTGTATTTATATTTCTCTTTTCTTTTGTCTATGCCTCTTTTCTGTCCAATTGGCCAAACCTGCTTATGGGGTTGTCTTCCCTAGTAGATTACTCTAACCTTCTAGACACAGGGGTTATGCACTGGCTGGGGGGGGGGCACTAATCTGGCATTTAAGTACTTTTGAAACTCAACTGTGTTTTGGCCTCTTATCTTACAGAAGTTCTTCAAATTCTGTTTGCTTTTTCATCTCTGTAATAGGAAGAATTCACAAAGGTAACCTTGGAAATTGATTTAAGACCACCTGGAATAGAGTTACCATTTGGTGACTATTAGCTGTGTTTATTCTAATGAGCTCTCTGGTCAATGCACTGGGCATATGTTTTACTATAGGTGGAGAGCCACTCTGGAGCGGGATAGAGAGGCAAGGGAAGCCATGAGCACATGAGAAATGAGAGGACCACCACACCCCAGAATCCAATCAAAGCTGGGAAGCAATAATTCCAACACAGTGCACAATGCTTGCTGTGAACAGTTACCGATGTAGAGATAATATTCCTTCCACATATATACTTTATGTTGAAAGAGCAATGAGCCAGGCTCATGTCCTGAATATATATAGGACCCAAAGTAGGCCTCCATTCCTTTCCTTAGACATTTTTTTTGACACCTCAAACAAAGTGAAACTTTTGTTTACAGTAAAAAACATCTCAATTTCCCCTTAAACCCTGTGATCCAAGATCAGCTGTAATCCTGTCCTGTGTGTGCGGACTGCCATCAGATCTCACATAGGTTGTAAAGCAACCCTTTGAAGATAATAACTTCAAAACCCACCAATAGCCTAAGTGTGATCACTATACAGACAATCACCTCCCCTTGAGACACCCATCCTCACACTTGGGTAAGCTTTGCGCTTTGCCTGAGCATCATTCTTTCTCTTAACCTTCACACTTAGCATCTGCATTGAAGTATCTTGCTAAATCCCAGCTGTGCTTTACAACTTGATAGTCCTCGAATTGCTTTCTGTATAGCAGCCGATAATTTGGTCCTACATCCAGGTCTGTGAGAACCCTGGGAGGTGATGCCTCCTTAGTCTTTGAGGCAGCAGAAAGGAGCTGTGTCTCTGGGTTAGTGTCCTTGGCAATACTGCTAGCTGAATGTCATTTGTGCCTGTTCCTATTCTCGCCCCAGTCCACCTCAGTGCTGCTAAGAAGCAAAAGTCAGCAAGTGAGAAGTTTGGGAAAAGCCACTTTAAGATCACAGACACTTAAATCACACGACTTTACTTGCTAAACTCCTGGGAAGTGAATGCCAAGAAGAAAGTGCTAATAACCCCTTCACTCCATACACACAATGGCTAAGAACTGTGCCAGGGAATGGCTTCAGAGAAAAGGGAGAAGTTGTCTCAAGTAATAGCAGTATGACATAAGGAAACAGGGGCAAGTCACTGGAAGGGGTGACCATGAGCCTACAGTGTGCGTGTTGTCTCAAACACCTTAAAAGGGACTCCATTTTGATTGCATCCAGTGCCAGAACTGTTGCAGGAACACCAAAACAGGGCCATGTAGGCAGAGGCATATGAACTGTAATATGCACAATAGAAATGTCAAACATTTTTTTTTTCTGTAAATGTGGGCTTCTTCGTATTACAGTTTGCACTTAAATCTATTTCCAAAGTCAGCGCCCCAGTAATGATGAACTACTATGCACTGGTTAAGTAAGTCCGAATTTAGAGAAGTTTTGCTTTCATAGGAAATGGAAACAACTTCATGATGATGGTCTGAATTAGTTTGGACTTGCGAACCCAGTGCGTCCTCACCCAGGCAAGGTATGTTCACCACGGTCATGAGAGAAACCAGCAGGACTGACGTGCCCGGAAGCTTCTACTGTGTAAGCCAGTGCTACTGTCCTCAACATTTCTCAATGACAAGGATTGTGAACTGTACAACCGAAGCAGTGATCTTTGTAAAGCCCTTTTTTCCCCCCATGTAAATGTGTTTCAACATGGAATGTCCTGAAGAAGTCCTACGCAACTTACATGTTAATATCCTTATGTCATAACTGCTATCCTCTGTGTCAGCGTAATTCGTAGGTAACTCCATTTGCCAAAATGTGCCAACTATCAACTCCCATTCCATAAACATGACATTTATATTTGTGCTCATGCTTAAGTGCACGCGCACAACCTGAGGCCTCAAACACTGACAGTTCAGTATTGGATCCTGGCAGTTCAGTTTCTTTCATTGCTGTTCTTAGGCTGAAAATGAGTTGAAATGGACGGGAGAGAACCTCATACTGCAAAATTCAACTATCCTTTTTCCATGTGGCCAGGTACCCCTGGAAAAGGACTGGTATTCTCATCTCACTTTGGAAACAAAAGGCCTATGTACCACGCTCCCTTGGAGTTTTAATCATTATATCCTAGAAATCTTGTAATCGACTGGGCCTTCATCCATTGGCTCTGAGCCCAATCAGATTTTATTTATTTTTTAAATGTAGTACTATCCTCAATTTTACTCTTTCTGTCATAAAAAAAAAGAAAAGAAAAGAAAAGAAAATTTCCGAGGCTTTCAGGCTTCATTAAGTATTTACATGATCATGTATATAACTAAGAGTGAACTTCAAATGTAGTTGTCAATTCTACAAGTATTATTAACTGGTGTGGGCTTATGTCCACTTAATCTATAGAACGCAGTCATGCTAAACACCTGAACTGCTCTGTAATTATGCATATCATATTTAAAGTTGTAGCGCAGACCAAACCATGGCTGTCATTGCTTTAACGTCTTTGAAATCTTTGTCTCTTAACTTTCAAGGCAGCTGGTAGAGTCAAGGTTAGGAAGAAAGATATCAAGTGGCAGATGAATTGATACCCAGGCAGAGACTGTTAAATCTCCAGGGAATACCCTGGCCACAGTTAGATTGCAGGTATTGTAAGAAGTGGGTGATGATGAAGAAATAATAGTTTCAAAGTAAATAGGAAACTTTACATAGGTTAAAGGGAGACAGATCCCAGATTCTCTTCCAGAGGAATTATCCCCAACTGGGGTGCTCAACAGTAAAAGAGAAACCCAGACACAGAACAGACAGAACTCCTGCTTAAGACTCAAGAATCTCAAAAATCTGTACTGTACTTTTAGTAACAGACATTTTGAGGAAAGTGAGGGAGAGGAGGAGGGAAAATAAAGCTAGAGGACAGAAGAAGGGGATGGAGGGAGAGAGGGAGGAAGAGAGAGAGGGAGGGGAAGGGAGAGAAGAAAGTGAGAACAAAAGTGGCCCCTGGCAATTACACCCATAAATAGCAGAGAGAGAGAGAGAGAGAGAGAGAGAGAGAGAGAGAGAGAGAGAGACAGACAGACAGAGACAGACAGAGAGAGAGACAGACAGAGAGAGAGACAGAAAGAGAGAGAGAGAGACAGAGACAGAGAGAAAGAGAAAGAGAGAGAGAGAGAGGAGATGTTAGGAAGACCCTCCCTTCTCAAGAGTTAACAGGGTCAACAAGAATCTGGTTTAGAGAGTCAGTGGCTTACTGGCCTTAGAGGTAAAGTTCCTTCTGAGCCATTGACTCAGGAGTCCTGTTACTGAACTGTGCTCTGCTCCTTGGCTGGTAAAATACCTCTGGAGAAAGAGGAAGGATGTCCTTAAAACCCTACAGAGCTCAAGTAGCTGGAAGTCTGGTCTGGGTGACAATTGGAGCTGACCATGTGGACACAGGCTTTGCATAGGTGCTGCCCACATGACATGCTGCTCTAAGCCAACCACTGTGGGTTCCCTCAGCGACTGCTGAGGCAGAAGCAAGGCAGGAGATCTGAGACAGGCTCCGCACGCCCACCCGCCCCTCCGTCTTTCCTTCATATTTATGCTTTCCTTATTCGCAGCTAATGCCAACTTAGTAGAGCAGCTTACCCAGACACCTCTTCTTTCCTTATTTTTACTTTATTATAGACCTTTCCAGGCTGGAGTTTGGGGTCCCCTTCTGTTTTAGATGGTCTAACTATATTTATTAACTTCTTTTCCATTATCCTTTAGTTTGAGCTACCTTAATGCCTCTTGTTGTCTTTATTATTTTACCTACTGTCCTCCATTCTGTATTTTTTCCATCACACTAATACTAATTTCTGGCCCACTCTAATTCTTTTACTCCCATTCTACCATTAGCAACATTTATCACACCACACCATGTCATCCTTGCTCCCTCAACACCTCAAAAGTACAGTGTGATTTTAAAAATAGTTCATTATATTTTCATAGTAGGCCTATCCAAAGACTGAGGTTGCTTCTGCAAATAGTATTTTTTTTAATGAGGCTTTTTTTTTTTTTTACATTTCCTTATTTATTATGTATAGTGTTCTGTCAGGATACCAGAAGAGGGCACCAGATCTCATTATAGATGGTTATGAGCTACCATGTGGTTGCTGGGAATTGAACTCAGAACCTCTGGAAGAGCAGCCAGTGGTCTCAACTTCTGAGCCATATCTCCAGCCCCTCCCTGAAGATAGTATTTTATTCTTGGAGTTATAGAGGACCAATCTTGACTCCCTGTGCACATTGGATATAATTATTGATTTGTAGTCACAATCTTGCAAAAATGTAAACCCAATTTTACTATGACCACCTCCTACTATAACACTGCAAATTACTTCCATGGAAATAATACAGGTGATTTTAAAAATCCAAGCAATGACACATTGCCTGGTGGCCATATCCCAGTGCAGAATTACAAGAAACATGAGAAATCAATGTTGTGTGATTCTTCCAAAATTGTTGATACCACAGTAATCATATTTAATATGAGAAAGTTAGATGAAATCCAAAGGATGTAAAGAATTACTCATAAGAATGTTCAATAAAAATAAAAAGACTCAAATTCCTAAATGAATCCAAATAAAATACTAGTTCAGTGAAAAATAAAGTCAATGTAAGGTATGAAACTGGAATTCAATAAAAATAAATATTTATAAAATACTTCAAAATATTGAAAATGAAAAGTTTAATAAGTCAGAAAACACCTTAGACTACCTCATCAATAGAATGACTAGAGCAGAAAAGACAGACACTTGAATGTAATGAGGATGCATAAAACATCCAGAAAGTGACAGACACATTAATAAGAAAGTGTGACCAAGGCAGGAGAGAGCTACACAACACGATTGAATTGTATTTGCAAGTCATGATCATAGAAGAAGAAATACAAGCTAAAAGAAGAGAAAACACAATAACATTAGAACAGGAAATTCTCTAAATCCAGTGAAAGAGTTGTGGGAGGGATTTAGGATACCAAATAAACAAGCTCCAGGAAAAACCTTCTGCACATCATATTTCAGCTACTGGTATACAAAACAAAGACACTGAAAGTTGCAGAAACACCAGTTACCTGCAAAGAAAAACCCACCATCAAAACAAGTAAAAGAAGACTGAAATACTTTTGATTCATAGCATAGGAAAAAACTGTAAATCCACAGGAAGAGAAATGAAAACACGCACAAACTCACGGCATTGTGTAACACACACAAACTCACGGCATTGTGTAACACACACAAACTCACGGCATTGTGTAACACACACAAACTCACGGCATTGTGTAACACACTATTGAATAATGAATGGGTCACTGAAAAACAAGTCAGCAAAGAACTAAAAAAGATTCTAAGTGAGAAAGGGAAACAACATGACAGAACATGTGAGATGTGATGAAAACTTCTCTCAGAGAAATTATGGATATGAAGAGAAAGAATAGGGCCAAAAGATACTGCATGAAAAACCTAAAAACAAACAAAACACCACAGAAGTAAACAAAACAAGAAACCTCAAGGAACTTCATGATATACCTCAAGCGCAAGCCTACTCCCAAACCACTAGACAGAAAGAAATAACGACAGTGGAAGAAATAGATTAAATAGAAACAAGAAGAAAGGTGAAAAGAACAAATGACACAAAGAACAGATTATTTGCAAAGTTAAACGTGATTTATAAACCCTTAGTCAAACTAAAGCAAAGAAGAGGAGAACCAAATTAAGAAAATTATAGACAGAAAGGGAAAATACCAGTAAAATTTGGAGAATTATTAAGACATACTTTGAAAACCTATGTTTAATAAGCCCGGAGACATTTGTAAAATAAACTAGGAGTACAGGAAAAAAAATAAACAAATGTATAGCAAACTATAAGATTGAAGAAGTAACAAAAAGTATTGTCCTCCCTCCATGTACAAAAAGACAGACTCAGATGCATTTCATGACTGAATTCTACCAGACTTTCAGAAGACCTGACACCAATGCTGCCCAGACTCCTTCATAAAACATAAAGGTAGGGGCATTGTAAATGGATTTTATGAAGTCATTTTTATATTCTTATCAAAACCAGACAAAGGCCACCAAGAAGGAAACTGAGGGGGGGGGGAAGGGAGAAAGAGAAAGATAGGGAAAGGAAGAGAAGTGTGTTTGGAGAGGACAGGAAGAGGAGTAAGAGAGAATGTGTGTGTGTGTGTGTGTGTGTGTGTGTGTGAGAGAGAGAGAGAGAGAGAGAGAGAGAGAGAGAGAGAGAGAGAGAGAGAGAGAGAGAGAGAGACAGACAGACAGACAGACAGACAGACAGACAGACAGAGACAGAGAGACAGAGAGGGGAGAGAAGGGAAAAGAGCAGGGGGGAGGGAGAATGAGAATGAATGTTTACTACAGAGAAATAGTCATGTCAAACATGGAAGCAAAAATCTTATAAATTGAATTCAACTTTACATCAAAAGGTCATTCACCAGAAGCAAAAGGGTTTCATTAGCTCACAATGGCAGTTCAACAGAGAAAAAACAAAATATATGTATAAAACAACACATTGATAAACTCAAATGCAGAAACCATGTGATCAAAACAACAGGTACAGAAAAGATCTTTGATAAAGACTAACATTCTTTCATGATAAAAATCTTCAACTAAATATTGAATAGAAAGAACATATCTCAACACAACAAAGGCTATACATAATATACCTGTAAGAGCATGTCACTAAAATCAGAAATAAGACAAGAATGTACACTTTCTCTTATTCAGTTCAGTTATTGAAGATTTAGCTAAAGCAATAAGGCAGGAAGAAATGGGATATATAATATATCATTAATATATTATTATATTAATATATAATAGAATGTATATAGTATATTATATATTATATGTATTAAATATAGTAAATATATAATATATCAACATATTAATATATATTAAGAGATATCAAATGGTCCTTATTGCAGATAATACATGAGACCATAAAGACTCCATTAGAACTTCTTTAACTGATGAACACTTTCTGCCAAGAGGCAAAATACAAAACCAGCACACAAAAATCAGTAACCTTTCTGTGTATCTAAAAACATGTGGAGAAAGACATCAGATACATAATCCCATTCGCAGTGGTTCTCAAAAATATTGGCAAGAATAAACTTAGCCAAGGAAGAACTCATGGGTACTAGGTAGCCCACCCCAACAGACAGAGCTACACTACAGTTCAGGCTTAGGAGATACTATGGAAGGACTTTTCAAAACAACAAATTGCAGTGAGAATGTGGAGAAAGGAGAATCATGTACTGTTGGTGGGAATGCAGCCTCCATGAAAAACATAAATGAGATTCCACAGAAAACTAAAAACAGTACCTTCAAATATCAACCCATACCATTTCTATGCCTGCACCCTAAGGACTCTAAGATAGAACAGAGATGTCTATGTACCCATTACTGTGGCATTGCTCACAGTGACCAAGTTATGGAATCAGCCTTCGGTATCTGTGAATGGATAAAGTCTCTGCACATATCCAGAAAGAAGAATGAAATTATGCCATTTTCTGTAAAAACTAGTACAACTGACCATCATATTAAGTGAAATAAAAACAGAAAGATGCATAGTGTGTTCTTGTAATCATAGACCTTATAATTCTTTGTAGATGCATAGAATCATGTGTATGTGAGTGTGTGTTGTGAAGCAGAAGAGTGGTGGGGGAAGAAAGGATGGGGAAAGGGGAGGGGGCTTTGAGAGAGGGAGGGAAGGGCTATGGATATTGCAAAATTACAGGCTATCCTTGAAAAAACTGGTTTTATGAAACCTATATGAAAATACAAATTAAAAAAAACCAGTCATTTGAATCATAAAAGCTCTTGTCTTCAGACAGTCTTCAGGCCAATAAACTGTACATGTTATTGGCTATAGGGGGTGTGCCAATGTGAAGGATTTATTATTAATTGACAATAAATTAAACATATATGTAGAAACTGTGTATAGTTTATAAATCTACCTAAATTTATACAGTATTGTCAGTTTAATATTTTTCCAGAAAGTAAGATTAAATGTATTCATTATATTGACATAACCCTTGTCATAAAACAACTATTTTTCCTTTATCTAAAGATTAGGGTGATTTTCTACTTTACCAGCTTACACAGAGGGACCATTTTATTCCTTATGGATAGTCTCCTCTTCTGAACATGTTTAAATAAAACTTCAATGGATGAGTACTACATCTGGCCATAAAGTGAACTGAGTCAGAAGGGAAGTGATGCTTGCTTCTGGGAGCAATGTCACCTAAACAATCTGTTAGTCGCTGTGTAGCAAACAGAATGTGGAGCCATGTTTTAGTTTATACAGTTAGCCTTTTAATTGTTTTGAGAAAAGATCTCATATAGCCCAGGCTGGCAATACACTAGTTACTCTTATCTTCTTAGGAAGCAAAAATTCTTTGAAGGCTAGAATCATGTCTGATAATATTGCTATATTCCATAGAGACTATTCAGGGATTTCGGGGCATATAGATTAATTTGTGCTGAATATGTATTTCATTAAATTTGTATTGTTTGAGACTAAAATTGCTAAATAAAGACAGGGTCTGAAGCATACTTTAAAGCTGTCAGCTCTATGCTAGGCAGAAATCTAAACTGATTCAAATCTACTCATAAACTAAACAAAGTACTCTAAACCTCATAACTTACTTATACCCCAAGCACTTGCCACTATGGTGTTCCTAGGGCCATTTCTTTCCCTGTTCTCCTCAATGCTCCGTCGTCCTCTCCCAATGCTCAAACTTTCTCCCTCCTCCAGGAAGTCCCGCCTTCCACTTCCTGTCCTTCTGCCCAGCTGATTGGCTAAACAGTGCTTTATTGATGATTGATACATTTACTCAGCGTTCCTCCACAAATGTGTTATGTCTATACATTTTTTTGGAAAAAAGTAATATTTTTTTTGATGTAGGAAACAAAAAATATATGTGATCTAAATGCTAACTTTGAGCCATGGAGAAATTAATCCAACGCCTTCCATATTTAGACTGATTTTCCTAGGATCATATCTAAGTTTGGAGGAAAAAAATGTTACTATTTTCAGATACTAATTTTGTATAATTTTCATGAAAAACATACTTCAATACACAGATAGTATATGACATTCCTATAAATTAAAAATGTATGTATTTGCTATCCTTCATGTAGCCTGAATTATGTTACAATTATTGATGCACATTTGAATATATATCCTATAGGAACAAGTTGAATTAACTCATTCTTTGTTTGCATCTGTCAAAGTACAGCTAGTATTACTCCCTGTATGTTCTGCTTAGAAACTAGCTTTGTTGAAACCAGTATAAAAATTAACTTTGTATCATCTTTTATGAGTCATATGTCCTTCGGTAAGCAGTCTGTCCTTCTGTATCACCTAATATTACCCTTTCTTGGTCTCCTTTCTAAATGCTAAACTGTACCCACACGTAACAGTAGTTTACACATAAACATGCATACAATACAAGCTGGGATCCATATATGAGAAAGAATAGGTGAATTTTTATCTTTCTGACTTGTGTGACCTCATTTAATAGTATACATTTTGTCTATTCACTTTCCTGCAAGTTTCATGATTTAACTTTCTTTGCATCTGAATAATATTCCATTTTGTATATATAATACATTTTCATTACTTATTCACCGGTTGATGGAACATGCTGGTCCCATTTGTGTGCTGTTGTAAATGGAACAGTAATCAAACATGGATGTGTGATCATTGCTACTGTGAGATTTGGAGTTTTCTAGGTATTTGCCCAAGAGTGGAGTAACAGGTCATGTGGATCTATTTTTTAACTTTTGAGGGTCCTCCAACCTGACTACCATGGCGGCTACATTTGTTTCACTCTTACCAGCTGTGAATGAGGGTTCTTCTCCCTACCCTGACATCTTTCCCAACATGTAATAGTCATTTTGATTGGGGTGAGGTGGTCCTCAAAAGTAGTTCTAGTTTCAACTCTGTCATAGATTTATTATTTTTTTTTCTGGTAGATTAACTAGAAAACGATAATTGACAGTAAGAGAGTGAAAAACCCCAAATGGAGATTCATAGCGTCAGAATGGCCATTCTGACTGTATAAAGAAGGTCACTATAATACAGTGAGGTTGGAACTGGCTCTGTGTTTGTTTTGTGGATACCTTAACCTAGCTGTGTGACGGTTTCATTTGTGAGTTTATTACAATAAATTGATTTAATAGAATGAAAGAAAAAGAAATGAGTTACAGTGTCTTTGTTTCCAGTGATGCTCTATCAGTGTCTTTTGGACCGAACCTTTATTATTTAACTAAATGCCATTCTTCCCTTTAGGAATCAATACTATGGACCACAATTATCTTTTGTTTTATGATTTCTTAGAAAGAAAACCAATAGAGAATTCCATAGTGAACTTTTTCCATTTCCTTTTTTTTTTTTTTCTTTCAAGACAAGGTTTCTCTATGTAGCCTTGGCTGTCCTGGAACTCTCTCTGTAGACCAGGCTGGCCTAGTAGTCAGAGCTCTGCACCTGGAGTGCTGGGATTAAAGATGTGCACCACCACCACCCGGCTTCCATGGTGAATACTGTGTGAGGGAGAGTACAGCTAGACACAGGCTGTGTCAAGACTGGGTGAACTTGTAGTTTCCAATTCCTGTTGAGTGTTACAGAAGACAGGAGGCCCTTCTGCCCGGCAACCCCACAGTGATTCCATTTCCCTGCTGTGTGGGTTGGCAATAGGAGCTCTTGAACTATTCTCAACTTACTCGGGGTTTCCCTTTGGAGTTAAGCTCCTCTCCTTTCAGAGTGATGAAACAAAACTCTGGTGACTGAGCACTGGGTTTATCGCTTCATTTCTTGCTTAATCATCTCTGCCTAGTTTGTTCCCAGTTGCTTTACAAGGCCTTCTATACCTGCTTGCCTATGAAGTGCGTATCAAGGAAGCTTGCAAAAATGCTGAACAAGTGGCCCGGATGAAGAATACAGGGCTGCTGCTACACACAGGAGGCCTCTAGGAGCAGGATGGTTATTGCTACTCAGTACTCTATTGCTCCTCAGGAAATCCAACTTCAGGATACAAAAGCTAGACTCATAAAAAGGATCAGAGGTACCCAAGTACACCTTTTGGCAAGAGTCTGGCCCTTATTTGCCCATTTAGAATACAGATGCAGAGACCCACCACCAAATAATAGGCAGAGCTCGGGAGTCTTGTGAAAGAGTTGGGGGAAGCATTGAGGGAGCCAGAGTGATCAAAGGCACCACAAGAGGACCTACAGAGCCAACTAACCTGGTTTGCACAAGTGTTTCCTATAAGGCTTTGCTCACCCTGACTTTACCTGAACATCAGTCTTCTTTCATGCACTAGCCTGTGCAGCTCCTGCTTTGCTTATGGTTTAATCTTATTCTCTCTTTGCAGCAACCTGAGTCCCCAAATCCAGGAGCAATTTTTCTAATTAAACTTTTGGATTTCCCAGAAATAATATAGAAAAAAATACACTGCAAGAAAACAAAACTTTTTATCTCCCTTATATTTTAGGTAAGTATAGTTTATTGGTATAGGACATCTTAGGACTACAGAATAAATTAATATTTAATGCAACAACCACCAACATCAACAGGTTACAAAGTTGTGGGCAAATCTTTCCTGCAAGCAGGTGCCTCTGACAAAAACAAAAGTGGAGTAAACTATGGATGTTACTGTAAATCAATGGGACACATTTTCACTTATGCCTGTTAAGACAAATCTCATCATTGTACAATCGTACCTTGCACATTAAGAAAATAAGGTACCATTTAGTAAGCATATAGTAGTACTTCAAGACTGAAGGTGTGCCCATATGGTATACATATGAGTGACACTGCAAACCGAATTGCTTTTTCTGGAAGATATACCGTAAACACGTCATACTGAGCAGATTACAAAGCTCACTAGTTAAGAACATGGCAAAGTAAGTTATTTATAAATTCTCCTGGCAGGAATACTCCTGCACCAGAATTTACCTAAACTGACAAATGAAAGGCTAGGAAATGTGAAGATCATCACGTTGAGCATATCCTCATGCAAATGCCACAAGCATGGTCTGTAGATCAACTGGGAATACTTACAAAATTCTTAGCTCTTTGAGGACACAGGGCTAAAAGTTTCAAATTTCTGAATGCTTCATCTCTCACTGGCAAGTTTATAATCTCATGCCTGGGAAATGTTCAGGATACTACAAGGCAACTTACAGTATCACTTTTAATATCCTTTGCTTGATAGTTAATATTTGTAAATAAGAATTAGCTGGTTTAAGTTGTAAATATTACACCCTTTGCATTATTATGTTCAGAACTGCCCTTCCATGTATTGAAAATCTATGCACTTTTGATATTCTGCACAGTCTCTAGTCCATTTTTTGGGATGTGAGTGGTCACATATGATGTGACTTCTGAGCTTAAGGACATATGTCTCTGACCCCAATGGATTCACTGTTCCTAATGACACACTAAGGATTTATGAATATTACATCAACATTTTGCAAACTAGCTACATTTATAATATAAATGAATTATTTGGACTTTCGATTTTCTTTTATTCTTTTTAAAAATAATTTTATTTTAATTATATGTACATGTGTGTATTTGTATGTGCATTGTGCACATAAATGCAGGTGTTCAGGGAAGCCAGAAGAAGGTGTCAGATGTACTGGAGATATAGTTATAGAAGGTTGTGAGGTACCTGACATGGATGCTGGGAACTGAACTTGGGTCCTCTAGAACAGCAGCAAACACTTTAACTGCTGAACTCTCTCTAAGCCAGGGGTTTGGTTTTCTTTAAAGTATCTATGAAAAACAGTAAACTATAATATCCAAAACCACTGAGCCATCTTTTCCTTTCTTGCTCCTAGTCTTTAAAGCCGGTTTTAAGGAACTGTATCAAACAGCCTCCAAATCATGCTCTAAGGCTTTTCAACCTTCCTAATGCCGAGGCCCTTTAACACATTTCCTCTTGTGGTGACCACAAACCATAAAATTATCTCATTGATTCTTTTTTTGTTGTTGTTTTGTTTTTTCCTTTTTTTAAAAAAAAAGATGTATTTATTTATTATTTATTGTATATGAGTGTTTTATCTGCAGAAGAGGGCATCAGATCACATTATAGATGGTGGTGAGCCACCATGTGGTTGCTGGGAATTGAACTCAGGACTTCTGGAAGTGCAGGCGGTGCTCTAAACCACTGAGCCATCTCTCCAGCCCATCTCATCGATTCTTTATAATGGTAATTTTGCTACTGTCATGAATTATAATGTAGTTATATGATATACAGGATATCTAATATACAACCTCCCAAAAGGGTCAGGACCCACAGGTTGAGAAACCCTGCTCTAAGGGCTCCTGTCCTTTAGGCTTATCACAGTATGGGGCTGTCCTCTCAGCCTTAGGTCTCCACACTCCAGAACAAAACCATCCAATTATAATGATGCTATTAACTTTCATTAGCCATTAGGATTTGTCAAAGTTATAACTTGCCAAATTCTTGAAGAAAAAAAAAAAACAACCCTAAAACCTAGGGTGCCATACTGGTTAGTTTTTGTCACTTTGCACAAACAAGCATCACTTGCAAAGCAGGAACCTCAACTGAAGTACTGTCTCCATCAGATTGGTCTGTGGGCACATCTGTGAGGAATCTTCTTGGTTCATAATTGATATGGGAGAGCCCAGCCCATGGTGGATGGTGCCACCCCAGGCAGGTGGTCAAATTCATGAATGTGAGAGGGAGAGGGATGAGAGGGATTAGAGGAAGGAGAGGTAGGAGGACTTAATCTATCTTTTAATGATGATAGTGGTGATGGTAATGATGATGATGATGATGATGGTGATGGTGATGGTGATGGTGATGGTGATGATGATCAGAAGAAAGCAAGATGAGCAAGTCAGGGAACAGCATCTATACTCTGCTTAGTTCCTGCCTCTAGGTTCAACCTAGAGCTCTGCATCTGACTTTTTTCCCTTGCAGACTTTAGACCTGTTAATCACCCCAATTTTTTTCTTCCCTAAGTTGCCTTTGGTCATGGCATTTATCATAGCAGCAGAAACCAAAGTAGGACAGACTCTACCAATTAATGGGAAATTTTCAGAAAAGCAGGAAGACTTGTCTGTCTGTCTGCCTGTCTGTTTTCTGGACCCTTACTCGATTTTTATATGCATAATTAACAATAATCATAACCCCACAGGCACATCCTGGATGTTCATGTCTGAAATAACAGTAAGTATGACAATAGCTTCAGCCTGTGTTACAGGAAGAGTGCAGATGCAGGGGAGCACACCTCAGCTCTACGACCTTTTAAGACTTCAGCAAATGACATTTCCCTGTGTCAAAGGCAGGCAGCCCAACAGCAACACAAACAAACATCAGGAATAGCTCTGGGTCACTTGACTTTTGTGGAAGGGATTCCTCCTGACCTCGGGTGGCAACAGTAACTGTTTACTGCACTTTACAAACTGCTGGGGAGTTCCTAACACACTGTACTGGCATTGCCTGTCAGGGACGCCCTCACGCTCTGCAGAGTAGAAGTGACTTTGTGTTCTAAAACACCGTGTGTAACTACACAGTATTGGAACACAGCTACCTCAGTCACCAGGACGTAGTTTCTTTATTAATTTCTCTTGCAATAAATCAGTTTTTAAATTCGTATTTCAAACAAATGCAGAATAGAGTTACGTTTTCATGTAGTTTATACCACACTCATACAAAATGCCATAATATGTATCTATTTACCTAGTGAAATAAACTATATAAAATGTATATAATGTGAAATAAATGAAACAAAACATCCAAACCATTATCACTATAATCTAAATAGGTACTTATAATTGTCGGATCACAGAATTACTACCGCTATACATATTTTGTGTATATAAATATGTATGTACATAGTATTTTTCAGTTTCTTATTTTGTATTTACATTCAAATTAATTTAATTGCACCATAATAAAATTAGTAAGCACTAATCAGAACTAAGGAAGAAAGTGAAAATCAAAGACAAGCAGGGGCAAAAGTGATTTACAGCTCCTCATTAAATGAATGTGTTTAACATTTATTCACCGCAAAGGTTTTCCATAAGGCTATTTGCAGTTTGTTTAGACACCACTGACTGCATGTCCTAGCACTGTTAAGCAGTCTTTGACATGCCTGCATGCAGGTGTCTGCTTCTGATTAGAGCAACAATAGTTAATAATGAGACGTAAAAACAGGGAGGAGAACAAGAGCTTAAGCCAGGAGAAAATGTGAGGAGGGAGAAAGGCTTTGAAAAGCATTTAAAGAAAAGTCACCTACCAGCTCTACTCGTCCGAAGCCTCCAACTCCAAGGGTGTCGATGATGTTGAAATCAGACAGCTTCAGGTTGGCGAAGAAGGCGGCTTCGGCTTCATATCTGGATTTTTTGATGTGAAAAAATGGAAATTTCTTAGATGTGCAAACACAAGTACCACGTATGAGTGTATTGGAATGGCATGACTGTGGCACGGTCTTTACCCGCTTCAATTCCATTTTGCTTTTAGAGTCTGTTTTCTCACACTCATAACTTTTTTGGTCCCAGCTGTATAGAACAAGATAGACTTGCACTTGTTTTTCAGAGGAGAAAAATACAGAGTATCCAGTGCACGCCAGTCAAAGGACTGATTAAATCAGTCACATCTTGGTGTTTTTTCTACGCGTCTTCTTATGAGTGTGGATTGTTTGGGTTACTCTCTTTTGGGTTTGTTTTGGAGTTTCGAGGTTTGCCTGGTTTTGTTTTTGCTGTTCAGGTTTTAAATAGCAAATTTTCATTAGTTTCCCTTAGTCACAGATTGTCAGTGTCTTCCTTCTACCGAAAGATCCAGAGACAAGTAGGGGTGACTCTGGAGTGCAAGCACAGCCAGGTTTTAGGAAAAAACAGATCCGAAAAGCTGAGGACTGAGGTACAAATGTGAAATGGATGCTCCCAGGAGTATGTTCACATCTCTAATGAAGGCCCTTCCTCTATTCACTGACGCCCTGCTAAGAATCCCAGTGCCTGTAGGTTTGCAAGTTTCTTATATGAGTGGCGAGAAGCATGGACTAGCATCCAAGTCTAAATGCACACGTGTCAATCTCACACAGGCAAGAGGCCAAAATGTGCTTCTACCCAATGAGAAGACTGAGTATGACTTGCTTAAAATATCTCCTGGGTAAAGGCCCTGCTATTTTTAGAAAGGGCAGGAAGGCTTAAAGTGAAGATGATCAACCCACTGACTAAAGCCAGGTCAGGAGCGTTGCTCAGCTGTCTCAATATTGAAGCACTGATATCACTCTGTATGACCCTTGACCTTCAGGCCAATAGGATTCAATCTAGTCCTGTACTATGCACAGACATGAAGACTATATTTGAGGAAATGGTACGTACATAGTGTGTGCAATGCTTATTCTTAATACAAATCCCAGCACCTTTGGTGTTACACTCTGTGGCATTTCTATTACAATCAAACACACCTTTAAACCTTCTACTGCAAAGCACACGAAATAGCTTCTTAGACAAGCTTTCAATGCTCTTCAATTTACAATTACAGTCATGTCTTTTCAATAAGTCCCATGTTGGCAGACAACTCAAGAGTGGATGAAAACAAGCAGAAAAACACTAGCCTTTATTTGCTTATTGTGTGAATTCAACAACTTTGAGCGGACCTTTATACACAAAGCGTTTGCAGATTTCTCTCATGAACTACACAATCCAAAGGTCGCCAGAGCAGTTCAGGGCCTGATGAGCTGGAATGGAACATAAGGGGCGAATGCGCATTTCTAACATTCCGAATGCAGTCTGCTTGTGGAAAGTTAAAACTCCATCCCATTTAACGTGGCAGCACCAGAGCTGACTCCAACAGGTGCTTAAAAAGGACATCTGCTGAGCTCTGACTCCTGAGGGTTTATATATACTCAAGTATTTCCTGGTCATCTAAATGAGCACATCCCTAACAGCATTGGATTTGTTTCTGAACATGAAATGAAACAAACAAACAAACAAAAAATTAATGTGGAGTCTTTGAAACCTTCATATTCATGCTGTTTTATCAGCCTCAAAAATAAACATAAAAAAGACCTGAAAGGAAAAACTGAAATAAACAAGGGCTGGTTCTGATTTCTCATGCAGTTGCTGAGTTTTTAAGACAACACATCAGCTGCTGCTTTCCTTTGGGTTTTTCCTGTGATTTGCTTTGTCTATGTTTTGAGACAAGGCCTTTATGTATAGATCAGGCTGGCTTTAAACTCATGATACCTTCTGTTTTAGCGTCTCCAGGACTCGGATTACACATGTGCACTACCAGACTTTGATAATTAATATTTTTATTAATTCAAAACAATATGATCTGGAATAAAACACTTTACTAAAATGCCATGTTAGTACTAGTAATCCCTACACTCCCAACACAGGAACATTTTGAATAGTAATGTGTTTGCCGGATGCGCAGACCCTAGGTGCAAAAAGGGCACACTCAGACTACCGAATTACTGTCTTACATTTATTTAATTTATGGTGTTATTACTTAGACCCTTGGATAAACTCCTGACATTCAGCTTGGCCTTGTGAAGTTAGACTGAAAGGGCATCAAATGAGTGCAGCGACACCCAGCTTCTGTAGAACAGCAAAGCTGCCTGAGCTCTTTAAACACCATTCTGAGCCTTGCTCCTCCCAAGTGAAGCAGCTATTTCCAGAGCTGGCACCCAAAGCCTCCCTCATGAGGAACTCCCTGCGATACGGCCTCACAGCCAGAGCCGACACACAGGCCTAACCCTTCTGACATCTCCAGCTTTCTAGTAGCAGCTCCAGAGCCAGTGTGCAGATGAAATTGGACCAGATGGAGAAGCTGCTTCCCAAGGAGCTGGGGGTGGTAGAACCTGGCAAGAAGGTTTGGGCTCCTTCAGGTTTGGTTCTCCATCATCAGGTGAACAAAGGTTCTATAATAGCTGTCAGCTTAAATGTTAACATATAAATAATTAGGGCCAGCAAGGTGGATCAGTTGGTGACAGTGTTTGCAAAACTAACCTGACAATCTGAGTTTAATTTTAAGAATCCATGTTGAAAGGAGAGAACTAACTTCTAAAAGTTGTCTGCTCTTTGACTCCCACACATTAAGTATCTATACTTATCCCGGACACTCTCTCCTCTCTCTCTCTCCTCTCTCTCTCTCTCTCTCTCTCTCTCTGTCTCTGTATGTCTCTCTCTCTCACACACACACACACACATACATACACACAGAGTCATAACACACACACACACACTCTCTTTTTTCTCTCCTCTCTTTTTCATACACAAACATACACACACACTCACATATACACATGCATATGCAAACAGGCACATATATACACATACACACATGCATATATATATACACACATGCACATATTTTCTAAGTAGTAGACATTTTTCTTTAGTTGTAGGAATCTATTAGTATGTATACATTTTCATGAACTAGAAGCATTGATTGGAATTACCAATAGCATTGTAATCATACTTTGCTAATTTTTAAAAATTACGTTGCTAGTATTACTTTGTGAATTTAAAAAACGTGCCCTGAAGATATTATCTTAATATTGGTGAAGTGTATTTTAAGGGAGCCTTATGATAATAGTAGTCTTGATCTTCCATTCTGTTTCTATTTGTGTCAGGGCTAATGTTTGCACAATTCAAACAACACAGAGGCGGTTTTTCTTTTCCAACCCAGGAAACACTATGAGTTGCTTAATATGTTAGATGTGGACAATTTTTCCCTCTCATTTAGACTTATTAAGGAGTAATGCCTTCATCACAGGGGCTTTTCACACTCCCCATCTTAACGAACAACCTTAAAACATGAACAAGGGTATGTGCAGGGATTCCTGAAGATGCTCAATTATGATTTTTAAACATTTTTTTTTTATTGTCTACAGTAGGAGCGATACATCAATTGTTTGAAATTGTCAGTGATCTTCTAATTTCTTTATAGAGTTGATAAAGTTTGAGTGGGAAAGAAACTAAGTTATTGACATATTAAATAACCCTTTTTCATCAAAGCTCAACTGAGTTTCCAATCCATGTTTTTAGTTAACCTGCGGTGGGGAGGCTAGGGTACAAGGAATCAAGTATGGTAATGTATTCATCAGTTGAACAGTGTTTATGGAAGGGCAGTTGGCAAGTGTTTAATAAAAATCCATTTCAGTAATATGTACAACCCTCAACATCTGGTTGCTTACACTATAACAGGGATATAAAAACTATATATTCTCTGCTTGCTCTTAAGTTAGTATGAGCCAGTAGCTTAAATATTATTATGTTAATATAGTAATGGGATAGACTTATGGGTATGTTTTTTCCAGAAAAGTATAACCACTGGCATATACGTTTCAGTTATAACTGTATGAAGCATATACACCCATAAATAGATTAATAAAATACAAGTAGGGCTTAGAGTGTGGCTTAGAGATAGAACATTTGCTTAGCAAGTGTGAGACCGTGATTTCAATTCCCACCAAACATTTAAATTGAGCAAGAAAAACTAACAGGCAAATAAAAAAAGCAAAAATTTCTATACAAGCCATTACGTGTGTTGTGTGAGGCCTGAAGAGGGAATGTGTCACTTCTCCAACATTCCCAATGATAAAATTCCCGTGGGACGACAGTGATTAGAAACAACAGAGCATTGTTCGTCCTTATAGGATATTTGTTAAACTATGGAGTGTTGTACAGTTAATTTTATTCCCTCTTTTCATCTTTGTTTTTATGCCTCAGGAGTTCCTAAAGCAGTGAAATTGAAAAAGGGAGGGCATGGAGATGAGACTAAGACACACATAGCCTGGACCATCTGCAGGCCTTTTACCCCAGCATCTATCTCTCCTCTTTCCATAGCCACTCGTCTGTGCTGTGTTATGCTCCCATTTCTTTAGGAATCATATAATAGTCTTTAGATTTCCAGTTCTTCCACTGACAGTAAAGCCTAGGAGTTCTTTACTAATCATCACACATGTGTCTCTTGTCCTCACGTAGCACCTGTGAACCAATTACTGCCTATTTTTGAATAAAGAGAATTGGGTGCTGTAGCTTATGACTTATTATTATTAAGTAGTCAATATGTCTTCCAGGATCTCAGCAACCGGATGAGTGATTCATCCAGAACCAAACTTATGGGACTTCCCATTGTATCTCTACATTAGTTATTCTACTAACACAAATATTTCTACATCATTTGATAAAGCAGACAATATTATATATACTTTTAATTAAAGATGAAATGACCAGAACATAGCAAGATGAGTAATTAAGAACCATTTCAACAAAGCGAATGTGGCCCTGTTTGTTATAGTTCACTTTATCTAGCATAAAAAAATTAACTTCTGAAGTCTAAGCCCCCCCCCAAAGAAAATAACCAAGGTCTCAGAATCTCCTAATTCACATACAAATGACTTTCTACTGGCTCTGCCTGGATTCCTCTGCCCTTGAGTGTGCTTGTATTACCACTGAGTTTAGGTTTATCAGTTCTTGGGGGAAATCTACAAAAATAAAGTACCCCAGCAAACATAGACTAACTGATGACTGAACCATTTTTTATTATATATGTAGTGGCATGAGATTTAATCAGATGGCAATGCCTACTTGGGACTAACACGAGTCTTAACAGACAAAATCTCATGACTTGTGGTCCTGGCTCTGCCCATGACTCTGGCCTTCCAAATTCTCATTTCTGTAATGTTTGTGGACCTTAGAGATATTGAACACATACACCCAAGCTAATAAGCAGCCATTGTTTTCTAGTTCAAGCCAGAACCCAAGTTCTTAAAGCAGCCAGGTAAATGTCTAGAAATTATCTGCCTTCACATTATGTGTGATGGTACGTCACTGGAATCTACAGATCCATTTATACAGAAATAGATTAAAAAGGGGTGAGAGATTTCAGAAATGAGATTTATATGCAGAGGACATAATCTTGATCTATGATAAAAACAAACTATAACATTGACCATTACTAAATGAAGACTTACTTGCATACAAAATATGTTATGGAATAGTAGTTTCTGATCTAATAGAGCTTGGTGTTTTGAATAAATTGTGTGGCAAATAAATATAAAAGTAGTAAAAAAAAAATACCCAACTATGTTCACAGCAGCCTTATTTCTAATAGCCAGAAACTGGAAACAACCTAGATGTCCCTCAACTGAAGAATGGATAAAGAAACTGTGGTACATTTACACAATGGAATATTACTCAACTTTTTTTTTTTTTTAGCATTTTATTTAATTTATTTTTTTTCATTCTTTTTTTTAATTAATTTATTCTTGTTACATCTCAATGTTTATCCCATCCCTTGTATCCTCCCATTCCCCCCCCCCCCATTTTCCCATTATTCCCCTCCCCTATGACTGTTCTTGAAGGGGATTACCTCCCCCTGTATATTCTCATAGGGTATCAAGTCTCTTCTTGTCTACCTGCTGTCCTTCCTCTGAGTGCCACCAGGTCTCTCCTCTGAGTGCCACCAGGTCTCTACTCAGCTATTTAAAACAAAGAAATCGTGAACTTTGCAGGCAAATGGATGGAACTACAAAAGATCATCCCAGAGGAGGTAACCTAGACCCAGAAAAACAAACATGGTATGTACTCACATGTAAGTGGAAATTAGCCATAAAGCACAGGATGACCATGCTACAATCTATAGATCCAAAGAAGGCAAGGAGGGCCTGAGGGAAGATGATGAATCTCACTCAGAAGGGGAAATAAAATAGACATCTGAAGTAGATGCAGGGAGGGAACTGTGCAGGAGAGGGTGTTGGGACGGTAACAGGGTGGGGGATGGAGGTGGGGAGAGGAATGGGAGAGAGACTGGAAATTGGTGGTGGTGGGCATTTCTGAGACAGGGGAAGCTCCCAGGAGTCCGTAGGGGTGACTTTATCTAAGACTTTTAGCAGTGGTAGTGGGGTGTTAAGGGGCCTGAAGTGGCCACCTCCTATAGGCAGGTGGGACTTCCAGTGGAGTGAGGGAGACAGTACACATAAAACCTTAGACCCCCAAATTTGTCTTGCCTGCAAGAAGTGTAGCGGTAGAGATAGAGCATAGATTGAGGGGATGGAAAACTAATGACTGGCCCGACTTGAGACCCAATGCATGGGGAAAAGCCAACCCCTGACACTATTAATGATACTCTGCTATGCTTGCAGACAGGATCCTAGCACAACTGTCCTCTTAGAGGCTTTATCCAGCAGGGGATTGAAGAAGATGCAGAGACCCACAGCCAAACAATAGTCTGAGCTCAGAGAGTTCTTTGGAAGAGTGGGAGGAAGGACTGAAGGAGCTGGAGGGGTCAAGGGCACCAAAAGAAAACCTTTGTTCAAGCCTGTGCTTGGTGCCTAGAACCTCTCAATTCTCTTTCCCAGTAAAAAGATCTTAAGGATTTCTTATTAACATGAGTATTTATAGAACATCACTTGCTGGCTGTAAATCAGAGGTGTAAGAAATATACAACAGGAAGATTTATTTCAACTTTAGGACTCAAGCTGCCAGCATTGTAGTGTAAGCAAGCTTCTTCATGCGTATCTGGACATGTGTCTACTAAAATGCAAAATGTTATCGTGATTTGTCTCTCTTGAACACAGCAGTGTAGAGATTTTTTTTTCAGAGACAAGTAATTTATGAGATGATAAGTGAGTGAGATGGTTACTCAGAATAACAGTGTAACAAGAATCTGCTAATACAAAAAGGCTCTTCAAGCATAAGTTTAAGCTATAAATGTCATGGAAAGTAGGCTGAATGGCTTGCCTTCTTGATCTAAGATCGTGGAGACGGGTTTAAATAGGCTTTTCCAGTAACTCCGAGTTCTAATAGCAGTAAGGGATGAGGTGATACACAAATTACATATGTATTTATATATACATACATATATATTACTTTAAAGCTTATCTCTTCTCACAATCATATGCATCTCACTTAACTACTAAAAACAAAATAGACAAATACATAGGTTATATTCTGGAATACTGTTTCTTTAACCTAGAATTCCATACAGATTTTCTCTTTCCAATTAAATAATTACTTAGTGAACACAAAAGAGTACAGAGTTGACACCTGGTTTTCTCTATTAAAGAATCTTATGGTGTCAACAGAACTCTTAGGGTAGTCATTGTTAGTTGATTATATGTTATGTAGTATCAGAAAACCCATCTCACTTCCTACCACCAAATTTTCTGTGAGTTATGAAAACAGCCAAAGGTGTTAGCCTACACCTTTCATATGTTAATGTAAGCAGGGAATAACTAAGGGGGTAGCAGTATTCTGTGGTTGAAGCATATTCTTGGAAGCCAGTTGGCTTTGAGCAAACCTCAGATCCATTGTTCACTTAACATAGACAGGAACAGGAAACTTAATCCATTTCCATTTAACCATCAGGAGAAACAAACCAGCTTCCTTGTGTCATAGTAAATGTTAAATGAGATTAAATTACATGAAAGTAAAATAAGGAAAATTGCTACTAATCATTTTTGAAAGATCATCATTGCCTAGGATTCATTTTAATTATGTGTAAGATACTGTTATTTTAGTCATGTTTAATTATTACTAATTTCCTAAAGTTTTTAATCGATGGATTTTGGGCTGGCCTAGAACTACTCTAGTCCAGCTGGGTATGATCTATAGTACATTTGATTGAAAAACAGAATAGATGTTAGTACACAGAAATACATCAATTTAGGAGCATGTAGGAGTTGAGGTAACAATAATTAGCATTGATTCTGTCCCTGGAACTCAGTTTCCTCATTCTGATTGTTTTAATTATGGCTTGTGTTGTCTCCAGGAAAGTGGATGACGTTTGCACTGTAAAAACATACTGCAATTAAACTCTGTCTTTATCAATTAATTTTTGAAATATATGATTCGTTGTCGAATGAATCAGACTGAAAATGTTGTTATATGCAATGAATGAAGGTTGGGGCTTTTCTAGTCTATTCTAGACCTTCTATTAGAAGAGGATGGGGGAGGGTCTCTTTTGGAAATTTAAATTTAACATGTTCTTCATGTCTACTCTGCCTTCAGAAAATATGGAATTAGTGAGGCTTCAAAGGGACAAAAGAAAGACACAAAGCCCTGCATTGCTTCGCAGCAAGGTCCTTACCTTCAACTAGGGCCTGAGCTTGTGAGACAGAGACGATACAGCCCCGTGCTCTTAGCCACAGCCAGAAAACAGACAGAGTCAGGTAACAACCTTCGCAATCCAGAGCCTGGAAATGACTGAAACAGATTCTCAAGAGGCATCTGTAAATGTCCCCACTGAGAACGAATCATTGCCCAAATTAGAGCTTCCGAGAAACCATGCAGTGGCCCATCCCTGTAAACATCCCTCTGTCGTTTCCTGGAGCGTACTCAGTACGAGAAACTTCCCAAGAGCATCCCCAAAACCACGCTCGTTAGGAAACAGTGAATGCCTTGCCAGGATCCGTGGGCACAGAGGACATCATTGGTAACATGCCAGTGAAAATCATGGCTGCCTCCTGTTGACCAGATATTTGTCAGTGGATCTTTTATATTGGGAAGGCTCAGTGTCAGATCCACTCTTTTGCTGTCTTTGACAAATAACGATAAACACTTTTTATTAACATCTTTACAGGAGTTATAGTGTCTTCCCCCCACTGCAGAGCATTTGTTAAAGGATCATTCCCAGAGGTACATTTTGGAAGACAAAACAAACAAACAAACAATAAATCCACACAGACACACAGAGAAAAATCCGTTCATATTTTACTGACAAATGACAATAGAAGGAAAAAGGAAACAAAGGATGCATTTCCTTTTTTTCCCCAGACTTTTCCACAGTGCATTTGCAACTTTTCATCACGTCCCATGAGCTTATTGGCAGTGCTATGAGTATACAGTACAATTAGCTTTGTGTGGGAGGATGTTTTCTGCCAGTGGAAAAAGAGCCATCAGTAAGCTAATGCTTTGGAGATGAAACTGACACCGTGATCTTTGGGACCCACTTACTGCAGATGCCTTGTTACTGTCTCCTCTAGCAGCTATCCTCTCCTGCCCACTTCCACCCAGCAGTGCTGACGACTAGGAAGAGCCTGGTCTGTATTGTTACAGATTCTACTTGGATCAAGAGTCCTCCATGCAAACATAAAGAAGCAAGTTATGACACAGCCAGGGACAGTATTTTCACTTTACATATCATCAGTGCACATTTGTGTGTGTGTTTCAACTGCAGTGTAACAGCTGTACATGTGCCTGGCACTGTCGACCCTTTCCACACTAGGTCTTGGTAGGGAGCACAAATCGACACAGGACACACACAGTTGTAGGCAATAGTGAATAGTACCCTACAACATATGCCTCGCATTCTTGGGCATCATGCTATCATAAAAAGACAAAAATAAAAATTTACCCGGCTGGGACAAGTGGGGAAGTCTGGGGCTTCTAAGCCAGGAGTTTTCCTAAGAACCTAAGCAAAGAACCCCCTTTCCTTTTGCTTCAGGGTCCCCCTCCTTCCAGACCAGATTCCATTGGTTCAGCAACGCACTGGCTCAAATCCCTGCTTCAGCTGCGACCTCTTCACCCCATGCTTTTACTTTCCATTGAAAATCTAAGGCAGAACCGAGCAAAGGTCATTTTAAAGAGTCAATGAAAATGAGGCGGCAATGATCATGGCAGCGATGCGATTTCGAGCTAGGGCTACCCAGATTGCGCTAGCAGAGACTGGCTTCAATTCAGAAGAGCGTCATTAGGTTACCACCTCCGTTAACCCACCCACACTCCAGTTCCCAATTTACTTGCCTTTAAAGAATTCCAAATCAAGAGAAATTGCATACCACCTGCTTTAGATTTTCTAACAGAAAGTGAACATTGAGCTTTGCAGCTAAAACAGACATTAAAGCTATGGCATCGCTAACTTCCTCTGGAAGGGGAGGGAGATCTGAAAGCAGAAACATAAAGTTTAAGAAGTAACACACAAGTTAAGAAGTAACACGCAACAATCTGCTATTGTTGCCCAGCCCATTAAGCGTGCAGTGCAGTGAGACTTGAGCCTGACGTGGGAAGCCGGTGCCTCGCCACGTCGTCCGTCTGCCACTGAGTCTCTATGGCCTTCGTGCTACATACAGAAAGCACTTCTATTATTTACGTTTTCAGATGTTACTAAATGTACTGGATTTTTAAAATTCTGTTCAACCTATACTTCATTTCTAAATGGAATATAGTTTACTCGCCACAGTAAAATATCACATTACGCAATGCATCACATGTGTCCAGAAAAACAATGAGACTTAGATGTTATAGGTAAAATTAGGAGATAGGTAACGTTTCCTTATCAGTTTTCTAGCGAGGTGGAACTAACAACTTGCAAGCACTGTGGCAGGAGTTTGCAGATGGCTCTTGCCATGTTGCTTCCGTGTGCTGCTCCCTCTTTATTGTCATAAGTCATCAATTACAATTAACCAGACATTTCAATTTCGTTAGCTTCCTCTAAGGACCAGGTGTTAATATTCTCCAACTCAATCTTCGTTCCAGTATCAACAGGGTATACGATTTTTTTTTTTTTGCATTTTTTTAAAGAATTGCCCAATTCAGCATAATATTATATGGAATTTATTAAGTTACCATTTTTGTGCATTTTCAAGGGCAATCAAAATAAACTCTACAATTAACTGGGTTATGGCTACCTTAGTGACTTGATTAGTAAAAAGTTATCAATATTTCTCCATGGACTCTGGGCTGTGCCTGGATGAGGGATACAGCTGCTTACTACTTCTAAAGGAATCTAATGGTCTGTGTCTACTCTGGAGCGTTTGTGAACTGGAAACGAGGCCCAGTAATGTGCCATGGTTAGGAATTCAGCTATGAACATCAGCTTGGAACAGGCTTGACCCAGGATAGCCTGCGATTCTTGTTCCCTCATTTAGTCTTAACATAGAAATAATAAATCAATCGACTTGACATGACAAAGGCATTCTGAAGGTTAGTATCACCTTTGCCCTGCATGCTTTACATTGAAAACCAGTTGTCTAAGAGTGACATAAGTATCCTATCCCTAGGTTGATAAAAACATAATTTTCCCGCGACGGACAGATTTCACAAAGCTGTCTATACATGACATAGTTGTCCAGTGAAGCTCTCTAGAGACTGGTGTGTGTTATACAAAGCTGTTGTGCTAAAAGGCATTTGACTGACTGAGGTAAGGAAGCCAAACCAATAAGGTAAAGTAAAATACACAGCTTTTGGCTATTAAGATCAAAACAGATTTCAAATGGCATGTTTTTAACACAACCAGGCAGTTCTGCAAATTGCTAATAAAACATGAATATTCCAGATACTCTTATAGATATTGACTGGGGACACAGATGTGCACAAAATAGAGAAAAGAAAAACCCAACTCTCATATGGCTTCCATGCTGATGGAGAAAAAAACAGAAAGAAATAAAAATGTGTGCGTTAACTGTGGTAAATGTTGTGGATAACAGGAGTGTGAGAATAGGTGAAGAAGGGTTGCAGCTTTTAACTCAGAGTCCAGGACACTCACTGAGAAGAAGAGAGTGTAAGTCTTGTGGAATCTGCGCAAAAGAAACGGAAAGTGTGGTGGCCCCAGGGCAGTTGTCTATCTGGTGTGTGTGTTACAATTAGCAAGGTTACCATAGAGGCTAGAGCCATAGAGGCAGGGGTGGGAGAAGGAAATGAGATTGGGGGAAGGGTGGTAGAAGGGATGAAAATTTCCTGGTGCTTTCTAGAACATTGGGGATTTGACTTACTCTCAAAAGGAACCCTTTGGAGAAACAGGCATGGCTTTTTCTTACATTCTGATTTACATTTGAAATTGCCTCTCTTGGAGGGTAGAAATCAGACAACAGAAGAACAAAGATAGGAGGATGGGGACAAGCCCTTCTAGTAACCCATGCGAGAGAAGATGCTGCTTAAATATAGTTGGTTCCACATATATTTTTAAAAGAGCACCAGCACGATTTTCTGTGTGAAGACCACGAGAAGAACAGAAAAAGGCAAAGGGAGAGGAGTATGATTATTAGACCTGAACCTCAGGATAGAAATGATACAGTTCAAGTGATTGAAGCAAGAAACACTATTAAAAAAAAAAACAGGCTTGGACCAAGAGTAGAAGTTCAGTTTTGATATTTTAGATTTGTGTTGTTTATATGCTATACCTAGGTGAACTTTTCAACTACG
Source organism: Acomys russatus (assembly GCF_903995435.1). Classification (NCBI taxonomy): domain Eukaryota; kingdom Metazoa; phylum Chordata; class Mammalia; order Rodentia; family Muridae; genus Acomys; species Acomys russatus. The sequence continues at coordinate 50,451,684 of NC_067141.1, forward strand.
TGTCTAGAGGTGTGATGTTGGAAAAGCAGAATCTATCCTGGAAATATAAAATTAGTACATTTGGGTTCAAAAGTTAGAAGACAACCTGATATTGCCAGAGATGATGAAAAAAAAAAAAAAGGCATGGATTCAGAAAACGAGTCCTAGAGCATTCCTCTGCGGCACATTCCCAGCCATCTATCTCATTGCTAACTCACTGCATCTCCTCCACATCGCACACAGACCTAGAATGTAAGAAGGTGAAGATGAGTCTGTTCATTCTGGAAGTGGTGAAGAGAGATGCTTCACAGATTAAATGAATCTTTCAGAACAAAGGGGAGATGACCTGGTATATGGTGAAATGTGGTAACAGAACAAGACTAGAGCTATTTCAATGTCAAGTTTCAAAAGAGTGACCTATTAGGAGGAGGGATTTTAGGCCAGGGAAAAACTGATGATATGAAGATGACGTAATGGCAGGACTAATTAAAGTGATAATACAAGGTTATATATTTTTCTAGCAACAATATTGGTGAGCACTGACATTTTTATTTAGTGCCTGGATAATTTGTAGTAGACACTGCTCTAAATTCTTTATATTTACTGTCATTTAATTCTATATATTTAAAAAAAGCCTGTTCTCTAATCAACTACTTGATCTTCATCCTGACTTCTTTTATAAATGTAGCCTTTGATTGACACAGCTAGAAAATCTCTCATTTCCATGGTCATTTATTATTTCTGTGGGGAAAGTGATCAACAAATACTTAAGAGAAAACACTCTGTAATTAAAAAGACAATTATGAATCTAGGAGGGAATTTTATTATATAAAAGATTTGGAGTTTAAAAATGACTAAAGATCAATTTCTATTCTCCTGTTTTACTTAGCAAATAAAATCTCTTTCCCCAGGAGGTACCTGCATAGTACTGCCACTGGCCAGAGGCATAAATAGGCTTATTTCTCACAAGATTAAAAACATTCTGTTCCCATGGGTGAGCTCTTAATGGCACCTCTGCTGATATCAAAGGGGGTTTAAGCTATCCTGGGATGATTCTAAGTGAACATCAAAGGCAGTTTACTGGAAGGCAGGGAATTCTTACCCGGTCACAATATTCCCACAACTCTGGGCACAGAGGAACAGCTGATATCTGAGAACTGTCATCTCCACTCTTGCCAGACCCCCATATGCAGCACAATTAATGTGCCAGTTACCCAACCATGCAAGCCCCACTCACAAACACCTGCCCAATCCTTCTTGGTTTAACTTTTAAGTTTGTAACTATCAAAGCACTTAATAGAATTATAAAATCAGGTTTTATGAGATGTACTCAAAATCTAATATTCTTTCCTAGCCTGCTGCTTTTTAGAAGAATTTACAACCCTCCTCTACATCTTAATTTATATTTATTATAGCTAGAAATACACATCTTACAACAATAAGCTCAATAAATATTCACTTTTGAAAGGTCTTGTCTACTTCAAAGGATCACCACCTCTTTCCTATATGAAAATTGAGTAAAAGCATCATGCCTTACATCATTTACTGATTTAACTTTCTATTGTTAACAAATATTCATGTGACTTTTTCATTATTTAAAAAGTAATAAAATTTAGCAGTTTGAGCTCATATTTTCTTTTAAAACGTGATTTTAATAAAGTTTATCATTTCAAGCTTTAAGTGGAGAAGTTAATTTCAATGAAATATAAGGAATGGAAATAATCTTAAGCCCAATGTTAAATATAGAAATTTTTATTTTAAAAGTATTGACTTAGCTTATAAAATAAATTATATGTAGTTTATTTAACATTCTTTCTATATCAGATTTTAATAGAGATTTTATGTTATTTATATAATACTAAAAATCTTCCCCAAATGTCTTACCTTAAATCAGTAACAAATACTTATCTTCTAGATTCTGTGATTCAGAAGTTTAAGGAACACTTATCTGGGCCATATGTCTTGGGGGGGTCCTTGCAGATGATACATGGGACTAGAGCATCTGTGAGTGTCCTGCTACAAGGGGGCTTTTTCCACACAGCTACTAGGTAGTGCTAGATGGAAGTGAAACTTAGTTCCTCTCCATATGACCTTTGTACTCTCATGATATGGCGATCTGTTTCCTTCTGAAACAAGCAGTCTTACAAAATAAGGCAGAGAGCGCAATGCCTTTACAATCTGGCCATCGAAGCCACTCACCAATGACATCCATAGCATTCTCTCTTGGCCACACAGATGCAGCATTCTATGTGATAGAAGACTACAGAAAGGCTCATATACCAGGGGGCACTGGAGTGCCCTTTTGTCTCTTCCTGGAGACTCTGAAAGTCTCATTCTGTGTATGCTCACTCTAAAGCCCTCATCATAGAAATCAGGTACAGATAGAACTTCTCAAATGGGATTCCTTAACTACAGCACTCATCTCTATCTATCTATCTATCTATCTATCTATCTATCTATCTATCTATCTACCCACCTATCCATCCATCCATTGTCTATATGTCTACTTTTATTATTTATTTATTCATTTATTATTTCTTTATTTGTTACAGGATATTTGGTCCCATTGTGGTCCCTGGGATTGAACTGTAAATCTCTGTTTCTTGTGGGTGATCCCTAATACACATTTAATCCAAGAGCTTTCTGTTTATTGTAAACAAGTGATTAAGGTGTGGTTAAGCAGCCTTACATACTCCTTTAATCCAAGAGCTATCTGTACATAGGATTTAATAAAGTTAATCCTAGGTTGAGAAGCAGAGCAAGAAACCAGCTGACAGAGATTAAAGAGTAGGGGGGACTTTGAGTTGAGGGGTATTTAATTCAGCCTGTAGAAATAGAAGAGGTGTTTGGTCCTTGGAGCTTCTTTGGGTTTGGGATTTTTAGCTTGAGCTTCTCAGCTCCTTGGCCTTTGGCTTTTTGGGCCTTGAGCTAGCAAGCCTTTGGTCTTGGGTTTTTTGGCCTTGACCTCCTGGGCTGTCAGCTGAGCTAGTTAGCCTTTTTGGGCCTTTTCAATTGGGGCCTGAGCTAAATAGGAAGATCAGCTGGATTCTTTCTCTGCCTCTCTGAGCTAGCAGGTTTTTCACCACAGCACCTGGCTCCTGAGTCTTTATTGGTAAAATAGAACGATCATGGATTTTCAATTGAAACAACATTTATTTACTCATTAGTTTTGAGACTATCTCAACATGGAAACCAAGTTGGCATGGTGCTTTTTGCTGCGTCTACCCTGGTGCCGACTGCTGGCCTGATCATCTACCATGGTGCCAACTGCTGGCCTGAGCCACCATACCTGCAAGTACGGTTCTTTGAGGATGATTCCTCCCAATGTGAAGCCACAAGAATCAGGATCATTCATTCCACGCTTTCCTCACCACATGCACCCTCTCTAGTTCACAGAAGTTCTTATATCTAGCCAGAAGCAGGTTGGTTGTCCCTGAGTTGTGACTTACTGGGCTAGAAATAATCGAGGCTCCTAGCTCTGCCTTCAGTTTTGTCACCTTTCCTTCTAAGTCATTCCTCCTTTGACACAAACAATCACTCAGTGTTTGGAGTAGTTTTCTCAGGCTGCTTTCTGCTTGGAGACTTTCAGGACCCCAATGACCTCTCTTCACTTAGTGCCACCTTCCCCCCCTCTTTGTCCACACTGGTGATGTTTGGTCAGTTAAAACCTCTAAAGAACTGCAAGTTTATGCTGAATCGTGCTGGAGTTCCATAAGACAAAAGACACACCCACAGCTGCCTCTGACATAAGTTCTCTTTGCCTTTGTGCCTCTGTGCACACTGACGAGGAGGAATGCTCCTAACCTGTACGTGAAGCCTCTGTCTGACCGAATCATTCTCCAAGGCATTGTCTTAAATTATTGATGACAGAACAAAAGATCTTAACGGAATAACTTGAGCTTTATATTTATATTGTCTTTCCCTTAAGGTTCCTTAGATGTGACTCCTGCCTGGAAGCCACCTAATTTTAGCATCATTTTCATTTTGGGAAGGATGAAATTTACTAAAATATCTACTGGGTCATTTATGCTTGACAGTCTTTATTTATCTCATATTTCTCATATTACATTTCCCAGAAGTAATGAGACAAAACCAAGACTGATTTTCCATACATTGCTTGCAAAATGACTTCTAGCTGGATTTCTCCCTTGGGTCACCAGAGTCATTTTTACATAACCTGTCATTCTAGGTGACATTCTTTCTACTACATAACCAGGGCTCCTCTCCTACAGTTTCGAGGAATGATTTCTATTTTTGTTTAATGTGTCTGTATGTGTATGTTTGAGGAGGGTGGCAGTAAGGGTATCTGATGCCCTGGAGCTGGAGTTACAGGTAGTTGAGAGCCCTCCAAACAGATCCTAGGACCTGAATTCAGGTCTTCTGTAAAAGAAGTCAGCATTTTAAATCACAGCACCATCTGTTTTAGCCCCTCTTCATTTTCTTAAAGAACATACTAAGTGTCCTAAAGGCACTGGGTTTCCTTGAAGCCTGTTCAAAGTTTCAAAGCCCTTTCTACTTTGCTCACTTTTCTGTCCCAATCTCTTTATAATAGCAGGCACATACTCTCGGAAAGCAAAATATGTATTAGTCATAGAGTGCTAATACTTAATGACTTTAAGCAACTGTTTTAGATACTTAAGTGGGAACTTCTGAGTGTCTGGAGCCCAGATGGATCATGGCTGGGGAGTAAAACACTATTGGTGTTTTATTAGAAGTAAAAATCTATCCATACTGGGAACCTCAGAATCAGAGTCTTAATTAGTTAAGATGAGGTCATAAAGGATAAGGTAGGCCTTAAACCCATAACCTGTGTCCTTACAGGAAAACCCTATAAAGAGTCTGCTACTCACAGGGTAAAAATGGCCATGTGAAGATGGAGATATTGGAGTCAGAATCCACAGACAGTGGACACCAAAGACTATTAGAAACTCAAGAAGTAGAAGGGTTCAAAGCAGTTTTTCCTTTGAGCCTTCAGGGGGATCCTGGCCCTGACACTTCCTTGGATTTCAGACTTATAGTTTCTAGTGAGATGAAAAAAAATTCTCTGGTTTTAATCCATTTTAATAATTAGTTGTAGTAGTCCTAGCTAACATACACATACACCTATCTTCTTTAGATTGTTCTTATTTGTTAATCTAGTTTCCCATTGTAGAATCAATCCTGTTAGTTCACAAAATAGAATAATTCACATAGCTCTCAAATAAGTGAGTCAGCAAAGCAAAACAAAACCATAAAAACCAAGTGTGATAACTCACTTCTTTTAGTTCTGCATGTGACCATTTCAACATGAATTCATTAGGTATATTTATTAAATATCTGGAGGAGCTATACTTACTAGAACCAAACTTTCATCTCATGCCAGCGTAAGTGAGGGGAGTTCTCCCTCTGGTTAGAGAGGAGAGGATCATGGGAGTCTTGCAGAGTATATTGGCAACCACAGAAGGAGTCTAGTTTGTAACTTGTCTCCAGTGGTCATGGAGTAATTGACTCCCAAGCGAAGAGCTCTCAGCATCTTATGGACACTATTAAGGAGCAGTGCCACACGTGTCTCCTTAGACCGCCGAGCTGTTCTATGACAGACTCAAACTGACCTCAGGGTTTCTGCTTTAGCCAGCAAGACCACACCCTGTCACCCGAGGCTGCTCCTGCTTCACTTTTCCAGACTCTTCCAAGTTTCATCATCTTGAGCAGTTTAGATTCACTTATTATTATTCACTTTCTTGACTCTTCTTTTTTCCTTCCTTGTTCATTCTTCAGCAAATACAGTCAATTCTTTCCCAAAACATCTTCTAACCAATTGCTTCTTGTTTCCTACCATGGCCATCAGTGTTCTCCAAAACCACCTTTATCTCAGACCCGGATTACTACAAGGGCCTTGTCTCTGGTCAGCTCTCATCCTGGAGGCCTGCCAAAGAGTCAAGTGCGTCGCACTAGCAGTGAGTAGGCTTTCACCTTCCCTAGTCCTCCTAGTCAACATAAGCCAGACTCAGACAAATACTGCATATTTCTCCTATATAGATCCCAGGCTTTAATTTGAAGTGTGTGTGTGTTTGTGTGTGTTGTGTGTGTGTGTGTGTGTGTGTGTGTGTGTGTGTCTGTGTGTATGATGCAGACCATGAGAGGGGAAATGACAACTTAGGGTGGAAGGCAAGAAAAACAGAGCAATAGAATAATATATCTGAGATAGAATCAGAAGATCGCCCATTGGGAGAGGGAATTGATTAGCAGAAGGGTGGTGGGAGCAGAGAAAAATGATCAGTAAGAACAAAGTATGGGCAGGCCTATCACATTGTATGCTAATTTTACAGGAACAATCAAACAAAACAACAACAAAGTGAAATTGTTTAGGAATAGCACACAAAATGTCTTGTTGGCAAAGTAATTGGATTTGATCCCAATAAGGAAAACTCTCTTTGACAAAGATTTCAGCGAACAGCCAATAAAAGAGGCTGCTTTAATATTTCATGGAACCCAGAAGCTAGTCTCAATTATATCATTTAAAAGAAGAAAAAAAAGTAGTTTAAGTCAGAACCTAAAGAGAAGCTGTTGTCTCTATAGCACTTTGGGTGGAACTTTTGCCCTCAGTGAATGCTGTGCACATCTGACTTAGGAGGCATTTATAAATGTAACAGCTAATAATGAATGTGACCAATTCCAGTGTATGGAATTATTATCATAGAATCAGGCTGTTCTTTTGTGCTCACATTGCCTAATGTGAATATGAAATCCATATAATTCTGCTTTGCCAATAATTTGACTCCCTCTTATTGGGAAAATATGTTCAAGTTCTTAGGTAGCTAGACAGGCATTTAGCAAGCTTGCAGGTCATCTGAAGGGATAGACCCGAACTGCTGCTATGATCGGATTTAGACTCCACTTCTCTCTCTTTGTAGCACATCCATTTTAAGAAAAGGAAAGTTGTTTTCTCTGAAGATGGCTACATTGTAGATTTATAAATTTTTCTTTCATCTTATTTAATCTATTTTGTTACAGGACTTCTTGCTCAAAAGAATAGAATCTGAATCTTACCTGAAGCCCTGGCTAGAAACATGATATCCTATACACCTCCAAAATTTATAAAATTACAAGAATACATTTTTGCCCCTTCCTTTAAGTGTTAATACAAACAGCCCAATGATTACGTGGGCAAGAGCCTGCCCTGCAGGAAAGTGGAAAGACCCGAAGATATGTTAGAAAGGTGAGAGGCTAGGCAGCTCCTTAGTGAGGTATGTTCTTAAGAAACTCTAGATGCAGTTGCTCACGGACACTGATGGCTTGGCCAGCCCACTGTCTGAGCTCTAACTTTCCTTCCATTCTAATTTTTATTCAGACACCAGGCAACATCTTAAGGCCACTTTCCCTGACACTCTGGCATTGTCATTCCACTCCTGAAGGACACCCCTTCCCCCATGGAGTTTCTCATGGGCTTCCATTGCTGATCCCACCTTTTGTCTGAAACTTTTAACTCAAAACAAATCTTATTCTTCTCTTATTATGTACCTGCCACCTCCCCAGCTGCCAAACTTTCATAAAATGGTGTACAGAATAAAGATAGATTTCCTGTTCCTGGTCTTAGTAAAAACACTTTGGAGCTCTCTCCCAACATAGTGTAATGCTGGGTATAGGTTTGTTGTACATAGTTTCATTGTGTTGAGGTATGCATCATTTATTTTTAGTCTTTTCAGGGATTTTATTATGAAGGGATGTTGGATTTCATCAAAGTCTATTCTACATCCATTGAGATGATTTATGTCCTTGAGCTCATTTGTGTAATGACTTGCATTTATTGATTTACATATGTTGAACCATCCCTGCTTCTCTGAAATGAAGCCAACTTGATTATGGTGAATGATCTTTTTGATGTGCTCTTGAATTCAGTGTACAGATATTTTATTGAAAAAAATTTATATCTATGTTCATCAGCTGGATCAGTTTATAATTCTTTTTGTGAGTTGTCATTTTCTGGTTTTGCTATCAAGGTAATTACTTATCCACTAATTCAATATAGTGCTTCATGTCTTAGTTAAAGGAATAAGACAAGAGAAGAAAAGAAAAGGGGGTACAAATAAGTAAGGAAAAAGTCAAAGTAAAATTACTTGAAGATTATATTATTCTATGCATAAAATATCTTGAAGACTCCACTGGGGAACTCTTAGGTCTGATAAAGACTTTTGGTAAAGCAGCAGAATACAAAATTAGCAAAAAATACCAGCATATTCTTATATTCTAATAGAAAATATACCGAGAAGAAATCACATAAGCAATTCCATTTCCTACTGACTAAAAAGAAAACTTGAACTAAGACCAGACAAGGAAGAGAAACAAAACAGTAAGGGAGGAAGTTGAAGAAGACTGAAAAAAATATGAAGGTGGCGAAATTAAGTAATTCACAGATTCAGTACAAATCCACCCAAGTTTCATGCTATTTTTCACTAAAACAGGTAAAAAAAAAAAAATTAAAGTTCATACAGAAGCACTAATGATCCTAAATCATAAAAGCAAATTTTAAAAAAGAGTACTGGTAAGAGTATCACCCTAGCTGATATCAGGTTACACTACAGAGGCATAATCCCCAAAAAGCATGCACTACCACACAGATACACAGCTCAATGAATAACCTGGAGACTTAGATATAAACTCATGCAGCTACAGCCACCCGATGCTTTTATCAAGATGCCAAAGCAAAGCAAAGCAAAGCAAAGCAAAGCAAAGCAAAGCTAAACTAACAAACAAACAAACAAAAAACAGAAAAGCTTTTCATGAAATGGTTGTTGCAACCAGGGTGCTCACTTGTAGAAGAGTAAAACTACATACCAGCTCCCCTGGCCAAATACCAGTTTCCTGTGGATCATAGACAATATTGTGGACGCTCAAACTACAAAACACTAATGGTGGAGAAAATGCTTTAGATATGGACAGAGGCAAGAACCTTTTGAATAGGACTCCAGTTGCTCAGGAAACATTGCCAACAACAGACAAATAGGACCTTGAGAGTTGAATCCTTCTGTACATCAAAAAACAAAACAAAACAAAACAACCCCCCCCCAAAACAAAAACAAGAAACCACCCAAAACAAACAAACAAACAAAGCAACAACAACAAACCCACCAAAACACACAAAAAAAACTTGGGATATATTTCTTACAGAGACTTTATATTTAGAATAAATTTTAAAAAACTAAATACAAAAACAAATCATGATCACATCAACCAGTCAATAAATAAACTAATGACACGAACAGATAAATTATAAATACTAATGAGCACATAAAAAGCTGTTCCACCACTCTGCCCATCACAGATTGCAAATAAAACTTCACTGAGATCACATTTCACATTAGCCAAAATGGGAATCATTAAGAAACAAGTAACAAGCTGGCCACTATGTGGATAAAAAAGGAACACTTATGGAAGGGATGTAAACTAGTCCAGTCACTATAAAGATCAGTTCGGAGGTTCTTAAGAGACCTAAACACAGATCTACCCTGGGACTCAGATTCACCATTCCTGGGTTTTATCCAAAGGTCTCCAACGTACCACAGATTCCTGGGCATCAGTTCTCACTGCAGCACTACTCCTGCTAGCTAAGCTATGGAAACCCCTTAGGGTCCCAACAACACAGGAATGGACAAAGAAAATATCATGCATACACATAATGGAATTTTTCAGCCATAAAAATATGGAGGTCATACCACTTATAGTGAAATGGATACAACTGGAGATAATTATATTAAGTAAAGTAAGCCAGTCCCAGGAAGAGAAATATCTTATCCTTTCTTTCATTTGTGATTCCCATGTTTTATATACATACATATAGTAAAGTATGTCTATGTGATGTAACGAAGGAACAAAAGGGGAAGGGGAAAGAGGCCCAGGAGACATGATCTGAATAAGCTGTTTACTTGTAAAGAACGGCTTATGTAACATAGCCCTATGCAAATCAACAAACACAGCATATACTGTTTTAGAAAGAACAACTTTTAAATCCAGAATAGCTAAAGCAATCCAGTACAATAAAAGATCTTCTGGAGGAATCTCCATCCCAGATCTCCAGCTGTACAATAGAACAACAGTAATAAAAACAGCATGGTACTGGCATAGAAATAGGCTGGTTGATCAATAGCATTGAATCAAAGACACAGAAGTAAACCCACACACCTATGGACACTTGATTTTTGACAAAAGAGCCAAACCTATACAATAGAAAAAAATAGCATCTTCAACAAATGGTGCTGGTCTACCTGGATGGCTACATATAGAAAAATGCAAATAGATCCATATCTATCACCCTGCACAAAACTAAAGTCCAAATGGATTAAAAACCTCAACATAAAACCAGACCACACAAAAATCTGTTAGAAGAAAAAGTGGGGAAGAGCCTTGAGCTCATTGGCACAGAAGACAGAACACCAACAGCTCAGGCACTAAGAGCAACCCATTAATAGATGGGACCTTATAGATCTGAAAGCTTCTGTAAGGTAAAAGGCACTGTCATCAGAACAAAATGACAGCCTACAGACTGGGAAAAGATCTTCACCAACCCTACATCTAAGAAAGGGCTAATATCCAAAATATATAAAGTACTCAAGAAATTAAATGCCATCAAACCAAGTAATCAAAATAAAAAATGGGATACAGAACTAAACAGAGAATTCTTAACAGAAGAATATCAAATGACCGAGAAACACTTAAAGAAATGCCCAACATCCCTAGTTATCAGGGAAATGCAACTCAAAACGACTCTAAGATTCCATCTTCCACCTATCTAAATGACTAAGATTAAAAAAAAAGAACACCTCAGGCGACAGCACATGTTGGTGAGGAAATGGACAAAGGGGAACGCTACTCCATTGCTGGTGGGAGTGCAAACTTGTACAACCACATTGGAAATCAACCTGGTGATTTCTCAGGAGATTGGGAATAATTCTACCTCAAGACCCAGCCATACCACTCCTGGGCATACATCCTGAAGATGCTCCACCATACAACAAGGACAGTTTGCTCAACTATGTTCATAGCAGCTTTATTCATAATAGCCAGAATCTGGAAACAACCAAGATGTCCTCAACTGAAGAATAGATAAAGAAACTGTGGCACATCTACCCAATGGAATACTATTCAGCTATCAAAAACAAGGAATTTTTGAACTAGAAAAGATCATCCTGAGTGAGGTAACCCTGACCCAGAAAGACACACATAGTATCTACTCACTTATAAAGGAATATTAGCCACATTATACAGGGTAACACACTAGATTACAGAGACTGATACATCAACGAAGGACCGTGTAGGGTGTGGTCATAGACCCCCTGCTCAGATGTAGTAGCACAGCTCCTTGAGGGTCCCACAATATGGAGAGTTGGACATGACTCTGATCACCGAATTTTGATCACCTCCTCCCTGGCAGGGCAACCTTTCCAGGCCACAGAGAAAGAGGTTACAGGTAGTACAAATGAGACTTGATAGGGAAAGGTCAGATGTTAGTGGAAGAGCGCTTCCCTTTCTGAGGACTAGGGGAGGGAGGGAGAAGGGTTGAGGGAGGGGGGATTGGAAAGGGATGGGGGAGGGGGATACAATCAGTATGTGAAGAATTCAAACTGCAGAGCAAGCAGGTAACTTATATTGCTTATCCCACTATATGGGAATAGCTCTGAGACTGGCTGAGACATGAATGTCTAGGCATAGACAATGCTTCTTGTTGGATACAGAATCCCTATGAATTATTATTAAGTGCCATTCTTTGTTTGGCACGAAGGAAGATTTACAGGTATCTTTTTTTCTGCTCATACAAAGAGCAGAGAACCAGCCTTAATTGTTCTGTGCATCATGCACACCTTATACACTTATAATTTTATGGCTGTATAATGCTTGTGAGAAATTATATGTTTTCAGAACAAAAGAACTGGACAATGACATTGGATCAGACCCAACAGAACTCATTCCTCTCAGCATGCTGGACCCTGACATCCTGTATACTTCATGTTCCAGCACCAAGTGCTTCAATTGCTATTCCTTATCAGAATAAGACAGCTCCCAGGACACCTTTGAAGAGAGCTTCCAATCCCAATTGGTCCAGCATTTGAGACTATAAGCCCAGAATTTGTCATCATTTAGAAACTGGACCACAAATGCTAGACCACCATTTCCCCAATTTTCTTTGGGCTCCTACAAAGGTACTATTTATCCCAAATCAGCTAGAAGAAACCTTAAGAGAATGACATCTCATTTCCTTTAAGGGGGTTCTGGTAGGTTTTTGGTTGCTTTCTTGGGCTATAAAGGGTTATTATCAATAGGAGTTGGTGACAAATTATTATTGGTGCTATTTATAGAGAAAACAAAGTTTGACTCAGGGATTTCTCCTTTTCCTTTATCTTCCATTATCAGGTTTGGAGATAGGGACTGAAAAGAAAGAAGGCGGAATATAGAAACATATAGGGAAGATAGAACAAAAAGTAGATTAGTGAATCTGCTCCTCCACTTAATGCCTTAATTGTTACTCACAAGGCTATTTTTAATTCACTGCTATAGAATTTTGTATATAGATAGAAAATAAGTTTAATTTTAGATACAGCGGTATAGAATTCAAATTTAATGTTATTCTTCACACACATTATATATATTTCTAATATGTGGTATTATACCCATAGAATAAAATTATAATACAAGATTTGCTTCCAATACACTGAAAATGCTATTACAGGCTATTTAGGATAAGTAAGTTATTCAAGTTAATTGTTAGTTGATCAAATCATGGTCATGTAAATTAGTAGTCTCTTTTTATCACAAGAATATACATCTTAGGTGAAATAGATAGATATGATTCTATAGAAAGATAAGATAAAATAGACAAGGTCTTCAAAAACCTCAGTGACATTCAGAATATGGCATTTAAAATTGTTTTTCTTTTTTATTATTTTAAAGATTCATTGAGAGTGAGACAGGTTAATTCCTGGCAACACCCAGCCTATCTCAAAGAGGCTGATGAACATCAAAGAACCTCCTTATGGAGATGGCTTCAAATGTGACAAACAAGCCATTGAACAAGATGTCCTCATCTACCATGGACAGAATTCTGCCTAAAAAAGGTCAAGATTAGATGCAAGTAGAGTCGACAGCCAAACTCTGCCAAGACAGGGTAAGCAAGTCCTTAATAGTTCCTGCCTCACAAATATGTCTGTGAGACATATTGGGCCAGAAGGCTGAAGATGATGCTCCAACATTATAGAGAGTTTTGGATAAATGCTCAGGTAGCAAACTGTCTCTATTATCTTCTTATTTGAGAAGCTGCTAACTTGCACTCCCTGTATACTTAGGTAAATAATTTTATTCCTTCTCAAGTCTCTGGTAGGGTTGAAAAACAAATAGTTTAGCTTTACAATTAAGGTTAGTTATTTAGTGGTAAAATGATTTTAGGTCTAGATAGATGTTTTAAGTTGACAATGATGAGATATGATAGATATTGATTTACGTTCAGAATTTTAGATGCACCAAGATAGGAAAGATATTTTCTTCGAAGCTGCAAAATACAAATAGCCAAAACACTAAGAATGTAACATTTATATAATTTCTGATTATTTCATGGTTCTTCTTGCTGTGGGTAGTTTATTGTACGTATTTGTAATAATATAAGTGTATATGTAAAAAATAAAAAAATTAATTAAAAAAAGATCAACTTTTCATGATTCGTTTCTAAGTTCCTTTTAAAATTCCTTTCTCAAGAGACTATAAGGGACCTTGTGTTTACAGGTAGCAAAGATTCTAGGAGGAAAGTAAATAAAATATGGTTCATTCAGGGATGGAAAATGGCAACTAGTTATAATATGGAATCATAAGAAACGCTAAGTAGAGCCATGGGAGGAATGCAAGTAACACTGCAACGGAACATGCAACAGTTTTTGAAGAAGGCCAGTAGTCTGAAAAACAGGATAAAGTTCTGAGACCTGCTCCCCAAGACACTGGTCACCACACACAGGCCTCAGAGCTTGCTCCTCAGTTGACAGAAATCTCTGTCATTTAAAAAAAAAATCTAATTATTAGAAGGGCTTCCAGGAAAATGGATTTTGTTTTGCTTATTATTTTACAAAAATATGATTTGGGATTTGTGACCTAATGTGACCTTCCACCTATCAACGTTCTTTCCCTTTGAGAAAAATTCATTAAATTACTTTAGAAAAATGAGTGGGAAGCATATATTAATTTTGTTTATTTCTGTTTTCTAACTGGTTTCACTTGCAATATTGTGTTATGTTTGGCAAAGTTTGTTCTTGGCAGGAGACTCACAGATCTGTCCAGCATTGCTCAAAAGAAAGAGTAAGAAACAGCTATTTTGGTCTTATTATTTATATTGTCTACATATTTATATTATTTCCATATGTCCATTCATCAAGTGATCAGAGGTAAGAAAGAAAGAAACAAGCAAACAAAAAAGAAAACAAGGATGAGGACAAATGTTTTCCAGACAATTTCTGGTTATTGGACCCTTTTTTTTTTTTTTTTTTTTTTGCTAGTTCTGTTGCTTGGCCTCTTCTAGGAATATCCCTGTCTGAAAGATCACTCAAGGAAGGATGCTGCTTATCAGGTGGTGAGGGGAACAAACAGTCAGCTGATTGTCAGCTCGGGTAAAACTCCACCGAATACCTGCTAGGGAGAATAAGTGACCACTTAAAAAGAGTTGCTTGAAGGACTGACTGTAAGAACTGGTTTTCTGCTCACCTCTGCCTGGTCCTGTGTTAGATTAGTAGTCAAGGCACTTTCTATTCAAAGGATTATTGAACATTCATTTGTTTCTCAATCTGAAGGGGGACAAAGCAAAGTTAAATTTCCTAATTGGCCAACTGGTCATCATTCTTCTCAGTTAAGTTCTTTATTTTATGCCCCTGTGATTTTTCTAATTCACATAAGCTCATTAATGTGTTTCACATAGATAATTAAAGTCCCCAAGTTTGAAAACTATTGATCCTAGTGTGTGAATGTCTGATGACTCTCCGAGCTCAAAGCAAGAATCTAGAGTATTACTTAGTTTTGCAGGAAATATATTTTCAAAGGGATTGAATGAACAATTATAAAATTAAAAATAATCTAAATTGTTCGGAGAGTATGGTTCAATTAAGGAAATCAGGTTAAAAGAATATTACTTATGCTGTTGTGACCTGATTCTTTAAAGTTTATTTTGTGATTATTATTACTATTATTATTATTATTATTATTATTATTATTATTATTATTATTATTATTAAAAAGTTTCTTTTGTGGTTATATCATTATTATTAATTATTATTATGATGATGATGATGATGTGTTTGTGTGCATGTATGGAAGAAGAAAGAAAAACTAACTTGAATTTAACCAACATTTAGTAATTTCTGCCTGTTTTTTTTTAATCTTATTTTTTGAGAATTTCTTGGATACTTTGTCTTTCCCGTGGCACTGTGGTTGTGATTCCCATTCATGTGAACAAGCAGTCTTCCAGAGAGGTGCCAGTTGGGCAGAATTCTCAATTCACCTTGTTTTAACAGAAACAACTCCATCCAATTTTTTAAAAGCCACGAATAGCCTAAAAGAAGCCAGTGAGAAGAAAGAAGAAAGGCTTAACAGTGATTGCATTTTTATGTAAATTGCAAATACAGAGTCTGGTGGAATAAGAGGACCAGAAGGGCTGCCAACACTATCACTGTTGCCAGTGCTGTCACTATTAAAATGTCCATTGGGATGAAGTCTACACTGTCAATCTTCCACACAGAGCTTGCATCTGTTGTTTCAAGCCACCCATGGAAATAATTTCCATTTTTCCTATGCAGTATAACAGGCAGCAGGACGCTGGTCCTTTGTGTAGTTTTATAATAACCCAGGCTTTTGAGTTACTATAAATATAGGTTAATGTTGTTTTTTGATTCTACTGTACCATACTGGATAAATTTAAATCTGCATACATACTATTCAGAGATTGTTGCTATTATTCTGAAAGTATGGCCTAATAAAGGTTTTTATTAGGCTTGTAATTATTATGACAGTATTATTTACCTGCTTTCACAATCAATAAAGACACAGACACCTGATATATTTTAGAATTGCTTAATTCACCTTGGGCATGGCAGATACTACCTCCTAAGCTACCTTCTATTATCTCCCAGCCTCCATCCATGCCATCTGCTTCTAATCGTTTCTATTTGGGCTACCTCCCATCCGTAATCCCCAAATACTTGCTAACGTTGTTCATCTGGGCCATTTCTTTCATGTGGAACTTCAGAGTTTCCTCCTCTAGGCTCACATGGCTCCTTTCTATCCCATGGTGATCCCCTTCCTTCTCTTTCAGTACTTGCCTGCTTCTCCTTCCCAAGATCCTCTCTGTCCTGCAAGCCTGTGAACTTTTGCTCCACTCCTTCTTTCTGTCCTCCCAAGCGTAGACCTTTTATTCAGCCAATTAGGGAGACAAGGTTACATAGTGATACTTGGGGCATGTGAGAATGTGTTCAGGGCAGCAATTAGATCTTGGGAGCCAGTAATTAGCGTCAAATCACATAGCACCGGACCAACCTCCACCCGGAGACAGTATAAGAATATAGTGTATTGATATTGGGGCTCAGTGAATAGTCTATTATCACCACTGTCCTAAAATAGCTCAATTCCTAATTGCACTATAAATTGTTACTCTTACAGGACAGATAAGTGGAGATACATTCCCCCAAGCCCCCAATAAAAGAAGCTTCTTTTTGCAGCAGATGTAGATCATAACAGAAGCTGGTCAAAATGCAAAGAGCCACTGCCCATGGGTACCCAGCCCAAATGAATACAACTCCTCCACTTACTACCCAGGAAATAATGCTGAAGAGGGAGACAGAAAATCGTAAACATCAGAGGAGCAGGAAATCTACTGTAAGATTGTGCCTTCCATCTAAGGCGGGGAAGCCACACCCACAAATTATCAATAACATAGTTGCCTAAAAATGACCCGAACAATTCTAATATCATCTGACATTCCAACATAAACGGGGTGTTGTGTGTGTGTGGGGAAATCACAGGGCTCCTCCACACCTAGACAAAAAGCTACAAACAATTAGCAACAACAGCTTAGTGAGGGAGAATGAGTCTTCCCCAGGGATAAGCCCCGATTGGTTATTTAATACCAAGTGGTCAGCACTTGATATATATATGCAGCAACACTGAACAGATTTAGCAGGTTGAATTTATGCGGTTAGTCATTTATATGCATATGTAACAAGAGTGGCTCAAGAGGAGGAGGGCTGTGAATTTGGGAGAGAATGGGAGAGGGGAAAGGGCAGAGTGGAGGAAAGAGAGTGGAAAATGATGGAATTAAAATAAAAAATACGTATACCTGACTGATTCATTGTATAGAGTTCTTTAACTATGGAATTTATTTGATATAAACCAGCTAAGAACTCAGCTCTTATGTGTGTGTGTGTGTATGTATGTATGTATGTATGTATGTATGTATGTATACACACCCATCCCAGCAACCAGTGTATGATAAGTCAAGCATGCCTCAGTAAGCTACAGCCCCAGCCCCATTTTTAAGGTGGTAAAAATTATTATTCTGTTTATATGCTTATTATTTTATATGCTTTTCCATGAGGTTTTCCCAGTACATCTTTCGAGAGTCTATGGGCCTCTCCCAGGATATGCATGCCTTCCTGACCAATTAAAAATAAATACAGCCACAGGAAGTTGGATCAACTCACTCCTAAGTTGGCTTCTGACCCAGAGGTGGAAGGAGGCAGGGTCAAATGAGCCTGGGGTGCTATTTTAGAAGAAAGGGAAATAGGGCCCACACAACCACCCTTCCATGACCTGTGGTTTGAGAATCAGAGCTCTGAGTGGTTCCCACACCACAGCTGTTTTTCAACATCACCAACACCGAACACAGGAAATGGAATGGCACATAGGCTGCAGTTTATAGACTCTTGTTCTCTGGGCAAGAGAAACATGATCTTCCAGGCTCCTACATTCCCTCCAGAATAGCATCTGAACTCACAAGTTAAAGGAATCTCCTGTCTCACAAAAGGGGCCTTCACATGCGAGAAGCCCAAAAGCTATTAGAGGCATGTAAGTAGGTGTGTAGCGTTTATGTTTAGACAGAATATTTGGAAATTTTAGGAAGATTTCAGTCCATTTAATTCTTGAAACAGAACTACAGTGTGGCCTTGAAAACATACTTAAAATCACACAAAGACTAAGGGTTCACTTTCTTCTAAGGGCCTAGAAAACATAACACCCGAAATATGTTAAATTCCAGACAGCTGAGAATAAAACCATCTATCTGAGGCACTCTGCTGAGTTGGCTCTGGCCACCATGTCTAATTTCAGGGCAATCAATCTAATTTTGAGAGCTACTCATAAGAAAATAAATGACTTGAGTTTCAGTAGACAAGTATTTTTCTAACATGGAAATTCTATGCAACTCTAGCTATTAATGCTCCGTGCAATTGGCTTTTAGGAACTTGTAAAATCTATGTGAAATTATTTCTCTGTTTTTCTGGCAGCTATGTGGGTTTTCACACTTTGAATTCTTTATAGAACTCCATACATGATCACTGCATCTATGTGGCTCTTGTCCCTCCCTTTCCCCTTCCAACTCTTCTTGGGCCCATTATTTCTTCTTCAATAACCTCTTATTTGATTTTTGGTACATTCACACACACACACACACACACACACACACACACACACACACACACACACCTTGCAAACTCCATTTGCCCAAGTCTCTAGGACTGATTACTTGGGATTTAACATTCTATCTGGGTCCTCATCCTTGAAGAAAATGGATTCCTCCCCTCCCGGCCACCATCAACTGCCTTTTCGTTCTTCATCTAGGGTGGGCCCTTCCTCAATCCGCACTGGTGTGTCGACTTGTGTTGTCATTATGCAGATCTTGTTCAGGCAATCCCATTGTTGGGATTTCATGGGTGCAGCTTCCCTGTCATGTCTAGAAGACACTAGCAGCAGGTGTCTCCTTTTAGCCACTGAGAAGGATAGCTCTCATCCCGCATCACAAAAAGGTTCTTTGTTTTTTGTTTTTTGTTTTTTTGTTTTTTTGTTTTTTTTTTTGTAATAGAGACTATTACAGAGATACACACTGGTCAAAATATACAGAGGAAGTGGCCATGGAGTGCCCACCTATGATTGATATATCTGCTACAAAACCCTGCTGAGGTTCAGGGAAAACTATGGAAGAAGGGGTCAGAAGATTGTATGTATTTTTATATTTAACCGCAGACACACAGGAGCCTGTTGAATGATGGAGAGACTTGTTTCCATCCATCTGTGAATAGTCTGTCTGAATAAAGGGAAATTCAAGCTTCACTTCCTCCACTCCGCAGTCCTTCTGTAGAGAAAAGTGTGTGGCCCAGCCTATTCCAGAATGATTAGCACAACTGTCTACACTCCAAATCGTTTGTATCTTTGGCAGCTGTCTGGAGAACTTCCAAAGTCATTGGCTTTTACTTCCCCCAGGTACTCTGGGTAGGAGAAGGCCATATTTCCCGGGTCCTGGGGTCAATGCTCGCTTAACTTCCTATGACGTTGTCTAGGCCTGCTAAATGAGTCTAGGGTGAGGAGTTGATTTTCCAAAACCTGCCACTAGAGGGAACAAAAGTACTATGTTTACCTCAATGTTGAGCCTGCTATGATGTTACTCATCTTAAGATGCTCACTTGGACATTTCATTTGCCCCTTTGGATCTGTAAGCATTCAGTGTCTACCCTGTCATTGTTTTTGTTGATGGCATTATGAATAAGGTCCAACTTCAAAGTCATTTTCCTACTTGTTCCTACTATGGAAATGAATTTAATATAGCCACTCTCCTGTTGTGTATGTTTTGTGTTTTAAAGCTTTTCATTAAAATACATAATTTCAAAATTGTATCAGGCAATTATTCTCTTCTGAAAATCATGAATGTATGACTACATGGATCCAGCCATTTTCCTGTGGTAAAGAGAGAACATTCTGAGTGACTGAGACGAGATGCACACAGGGAGATGGCTTTACTTTCTTCTGATTTTAACCATCTAAATGCCTGTATCCCTCGCCTATCATAAGATGCATCAGGAGAATCAAATACAAATAAACTTTGTTTTCAGAATGGTATATATCTTGAAAGTAGTCTCTTTAACATTGCAGTTAAAAATAAAATTTTATATCGTAATATAAAATGATACCTATTAATCCACACATTCCTAAAATATGTATTTTAAGGAATATATAACTCTCATAGCAGAAATTCTCACCTCAGTGAAAGACCTCCTGATTTGTCACCTGACTTATTCTGTCTTCCTAGTATTTCTCTCACTAACTTTCTGAAACTGAAGGTAGGGTGAGCTGAATGCCCAGAGGCATTTGTATTGAGTTAGAGCTCTGGGGTATCAAGGGACTGCAGTCTAACTTCCCTACGCAACATGTATGCTCTAGTGTCATATGGCTACTTAACAGCCCCTAAGTGCCCTCTCTGTGTAGCTTTAGCTATTATGTATTATATACCAACAAAGATGGTTTCTAATCTTAAATATGAGCATATTTACTGCACATCAGCCACTGTAAAAAAGTGATGTGTACAAAATTCTTAGTTATTCTTTGTCTAAACTCCGAGGGAAGTCTGCATGCATGTGTATGTGTGCTCTCCATCTTGTAGGTAAAGATATTGCAGACTGGTGAAAATCAGCGATTTCAGCTTATGAATCTAGATCCCCCCGACATTGCTCTCTATGGATGCAAATTCACGTCACCATGGGTTTTGTTGCAAAGAGAACAGCGAGAGGCATACATCTAAAGTGCATCTCTATATTTAGCACTTTCGCTCTTTTCTTCCAGGCAGGACTCTTATCTCCTTTCTGCTGCCATTGTGCCTTGGGGTGTCCGATGTAGAATATTTATGTACCCATTCCTCTATATAGAGAGGAAACTTCGGGAGCTGAAAAGGGATGTGCAATTCACTCTCATGTCTCTCTGCTGGTAGAATGCCTGGTATTTTGGAGGGAATCCATAAGTGAGGATTGTGGATTGCCAAACTGAAAAATAGCAAGTTTATTCTATATTTTGGATATTCATCAGAATTTGAAACATATAAACTTGACTTTCTAAAAGGTACTTTTGTACATATGTTGAGCATATATTTGTTTTCCACTTACAATTCACAGAGACTGTTATTTATAAACATTTGGAAGCGTACTTGGCTTTAATTATATCATCTACCTAATAATGAATGCTGTAGATAGCTCTGGACTGACACTCTTGTCGCCTTACTGGGCTTACTATAGCATGCATTTGTTCAGTCGGGGTGCTAAGGTACAGGCTAGTTAAACAGAGTGTGCCACTTAATATTTACTTACAGGGCCATTGAATGAACTCTAAGCACACCAGCTCAAATTGCCTCTGCTCCTTACATGGAGTGATCTTCCTACTGTCTCTCTGGATTAAGGCTATGTCTTTGTTTCATTCGTGCCTTGAGAAGTTCGCTGTAGAAGCAAGATGGCATTGCAAACTTACACGGGATCCCAAGATCCCTGGGCACCTCCTCACTCCTCTGTCCCATATGTTTAATAGGAAAAGATATTCTTCTTCAGTGAGCTACAAAGCAGTTCTTAGGTTTGTCTCTGAACTGACTACAGCTATGGATTTTATAGCTGCATAGAAATTATGACAAAAGACCCTTCCACATGCTGACCATAAAGGTTTTGTTCCTTGAGTAAATGTAGCAATGTTTTGCACTTATTCTATGTCAAGGACTTAGTGTTATAATGAGAGATGCATTGTCAGGTAGTAGATTCAGCAAAAATTATTAGAGGAAAACATTTGTTAATTTTTAACATATTTGAGAAACTTACATCTGTGGTCATTTTGTATTCTCATTAAATATCAATTAAGCTGATTGGGAGCTGGGTACAAACTATGAGTCACAAAGTACCAGATTATAGTGAAAATAATATTCTGCTACTTGGAAATGTATTTTCTTTAAGTGTACATATCTATTCCTCTCCCTGGAGTTGGTAAAATTTTGTGGTGGTGGTGGTAGTGGTAGTGATGGTGGTAATGATGGTGGTAGAAGTGGTGTGGGGTGGTAGTGATGGTGGTGGTGGTAGAAGTGGTGGGGGGTGGTAGTTGTAGTGATGGTGGTGGTGGTAGTGATGGTGGTGGTGGTGGTAGTGATGGTGGTGGTGGTAGAAATGGTGGGGGGTGGTAGTGATGGTGGTAGTGGTAGTGATGGTGGTAGTTGTAGTGATGGTGGTGGTAGTGGTAGTGATGGTGGTAATGGTGGTGGGGGGTGGTAGTGATGGTGGTAATGGTGGTGGGGGGTGGTTGTGATGGTGGTGGTGGTGGTGGTGGTTGTGATGGTGGTGGTGGTGGTGGTGGTGGTGGTGGTAGTGATGGTGGTGGTGGTGGTAGTGATGGTGGTGGTAGTGGATAGACTATCAAATAAGTCTCCAGAGAGAAGAATGTAGCAAAAGTTAATTTAGGTTGAAACATACTGCCAATATTTACTAAAATAGTAAGCAACTCAGAGCTTTAGAAATATAATATTTCTAGAGGACATTTCTAATGTTTAAAAATGTAATTTGGACACAAAAACATTGTCTAGAAGTATAGAGCTGTGCACAGCCCAGGTCCTGGCAGGGTATGTTCATTCATATCTTCCAATTTTCAGATCTTTTTTCATTATTTCTATCCTGCTTCACTAATCAGTTATTGAAAGTGTTTTCTTTTCCTTAGCATGAGAGTTATGTATGTATCTATGTGTGCTTTTAAACTACTTAATTTCAAAGGTTTAATATCACATTTATAATGAAAATAATTCAGCGGAAGGCTCTCAGTATCTGAGTAAACCCTATCTTCTGCAAGTTTCATGGCCAACCCTGCATCACTTGTTACCATACCTTTGATAGTAGCAGTTTCTAAATATAAGTGCACATTTTAAATGGAAATAGGTAACCAGGTGGGGGTTGAACTTATGGATATGACCTGTAATTAAACAGCTAGTGATCTGGTGATTTAAACAACCCCGGAAGTGGAAAGGCGACAGGAACCTGATTAAGTCTTATTTTTTTAGGGTATGTAGGTTTAACCCATTTATGAGCAGAAATGTGTTTATTTTGATAAATAACAACTAATCGGACCCTTTTAACAAGTGTTTGTACCTTCCCTGGACTTGGTAGTGCACTAAGACAGAAGCTCTGTTGAGTCAGAGACATTGCAGTGTTTTGAACTGATATGCATCCCAACCGAGACTGCAGTTTAAACAAAAGTGACCCACAACCCAACGCCCTACAGCAACTCCAAGACAGAATGTCATTAACTGATTTAAGTGACATTTGTTTTGTCCTCCTGAATAAGAGGTATAGGAGAAGAAACCCATGTAGAATTTCATTTCTCTGCATAGTAGCTGCCATGTGTTCTATACATGTTAATTGGATAAGGATGGTAACAGGTAGAAATGCTTTTTCTCCGTGAACAATGTGTTAATCAAAAAGACTGAGGCAATACTTGAGGGAAAGAAATATATTGTTGAGAGTATTTTGATGTATGCTTTCGAGAGATAAGTTATGCAATCCTGACATAAACATTTTGAAAACAATTATGAAACCTTTTTATTCCTCTATACTTCACACAGGCCTAACCCAGAAGCCATTGAACACATTTATATCAGAATATATGGGCAGAAAAAGAGTTCTCCAGGTGTGTTGGTGCACATCTGTATTCCTGGTATGTGAAAGGTTGAGGTACTTGAGAGGCTAGAGCATGAAGTTCATGAGTTCAAGGTTACCCTTGGCTACATAATGAGTTCCAGTCCAGCCTGGACTACATTGTAAAAATATGTCCTCGCCTCCATGCTCAGTCCCAAGAATGTGTGAGCTTATTTGTTGAATTTCAATAATTATATATTAATCAGATACAACTGGAAGGTGGCTCTGAAGTTTGTTTTTCTATGTTTTGGTTAATAAGTATTTGTTGAAGTTTACTGTTTGCAAAGAGCAGCCAAAGAAATAGGGCTGTACCTTTCTCCCGCAGTTGACATTCTAGCAAGAAAACCACATATACCCCCAAATTAATAATCCACCCTGGGAACTGTTTTAAAGGACATGAGGAGACTTACATGAGTGAGCGGGTGTAAATTGGCGGGGACCGGTTTTGAGATGAATTGTTGGGGTAGGCTTCGGGGAGCAAATACTGAAATTGAGGCTACAGTTATCTGAAGAGTTGTAATAGCTGTCACAGCGCTCAGAGCTTAGAGGACATGAGCAGTTGAGGGAAAACAAGTTATCAGAGATGTAGCAAGCATCCCAGCTAAGGCAAGGAGGAGGGCTCGGGTAGATGCTGCAAGATCAAGAGGAAAAGACATTCTGATTCCATTCTAACTGCAAGCGGCAATCCATTTTGACTAGAGCAGCAACAATAACGATGACAGAGAGGATAACCATAGCAGCTGCTGCCAAACAAGCTCCTTCTATGGGGCTTAGTAGCAGGGGGTTAACACCTGCTGTCAATCATCACACCAAAGCACAAAGCAAAGACGCTTGCTGTTCCCATTTACAGACAAGGAACTGAGTCTGAATAGTTTTGGTTAACTTGCCCGAGAGTGCAGCTAGTACATATGACATTATACTTGTTAGAGTGCCTGGCATCATCACATACCTGTTTTGGGGAAAAAATGGGTTGTTGAGGAATAGAGAGAACAGGGAAAGGGTGTCCTATGGGGTCTCGTATGTGTACAGCTGTGACGGGCTTGAGGTGAGGGGAGACGGAGAGAAAGGGTGGTACAGACACTTAATGAAAGAAGTGGGCTTGAGAAAAACCTAGATTTCAGTTTTAAATAAAGCTTGAGCTGGATAATGTCATAAATTCCAGAAAAATCTTGGTCAAGAGCAACAACACATCTGTGGAAAAAAAAGATTCTAAAGCTGCTTGTTATTCTCAGCCCCTCCCCCACCTGCTGAGAAATTTCCTTAGAAACCAGTTTTATCATTTTTCATATTAACTGAATGAGGTCTACGGTGTTCCTTGGGCAAAGTTGAGTAAACTACAGGACAAGCCAGGCTGAACCTGTTTTGTGTAGTCAACAAGCTAAGAACAGTTATGACTCTTTAAATGCACAAGAAGGCAGGTGATGCTTTGTTACCCTTGAAGATGACATAAAATCGACGATTGGGGCGCCATCCATAAAGTTTTATTATACACAGCTTTTCCCAATTGCTCATTCTCTGTGGCTACCACTGTGCTGCAACAGAATCTGGTCAGCCTGGCATGCATGAAGAACACGGTTATCATCTCAGCACACACAAGCGAACACGGGCAAAAACAGTCCTATGAGCCCCCAGACTACGCCACTTGGTACTGTCAATAAAGCTGAGTGTGTGTGCACATACATACTTCCGTGTCAGTGCACATCTGTGTACTCAGGTTTATGCACATGTGCACACATGAGAATGGAGGTCAGAGATCAGCCTGGTGTGTGGCTCTTTAGGTGTCCTTCACCTGGCTTTGTGAGGCAGGCTCTCGTATTGGAAGTTGACAAGCAAGGTAGGACGGCTAGTCACTGGTCCTGGGTGAACCATCAGTCTCTGCCACCCTAGCACTGAGGTGATAAGCACACTCTACAGGGCCCTCCTTTTTTTTTTTTTTTTTTTCTTTTTTTTTTTAAGGTGGGGTGGGTTCTGGAGCCGGAGAGCTAGCTCAGTGGTTAAGAGCACAGGCTGAACTTCCAGAAGAGCCAGGTTCTATTCCCAGCACTTACGTGTCAGCTCAGAAGCATCTGTAAACCCAGCTCCGGGGTATCCAAGCCCTCTTTTTTGCTTCCAAAGGCACTACACACACACACACACACACACACACACACACACACACACACACACACACACACACACAGTGTATAGACATACATAAATGCCACAAAAGCACTATAAACATAAATAAATTTTAAAATGTTATTAAAAAAAATAGGTTCTGGAGGCAGAGCTTGGGTCCTGGTGCTTGCCTGGGAAAAATATATCACAAACTGAGTTGCGTACATAGATAAAAAAATTTTTTTTTGAATTGGGGCTTTTCTTAAAATAACAGTGTGGTTAGAAAAAAATCTTAATTCTCATTTTGTCTCTTGCTTAAGTGCATTTTCTTTACTACTAAAAACTTGGAAAGATAAGTAAATAAATAACCAAACTAAACAACAACAACAAAATGTCTCAAATTATTTGAAGACCTTAGCACAATAAAGAATTCACACTCAGCTTTAAAGAGAGACATGGTTTCACTGTGAATAGAGCAGTTTTCAAATTCATCAGGAGAGATGCACATACAGACATCTGTAATATAAATTATTCAGAATTTATAGACTCTATAATCATAATTTAAAAGAATCCATTAAAACAATAAGCCCTGCCATTTTTTTTTTTTTTTTTGACCAAAGAGGAACAAAATATAGACGTGCCTTTAGGGCAAGAGTAATTTGCTACTGCACTTGTCTTTGCCTTAAGGACCATCTTGCTGCAATTTCACACAAGGTCACTTGACACTCCTCGTAGAACACTAATGTGCCTAAGTGGCCCGGTATTAGCTCTGAGTAGTTGTAAATTTGCTTCAGTTGCTCAGAGGTGGATTTGATAATGCTGACTTATGGATGAACTCAGCTGTCGACATGTGGGAAACTCAGGCAATTTTAAAATGCAGGAACAGTGTGGTTTTTAAGAAGAGTTGAGAAGAAGGGGGGAAAAAGTGTATAATATGAAAAGTAGAAGGGGTGAATATTTGGAAATAAGAAGGGGGCCATCAAGAGGGGGGCAAATGGGAAGGAAACTACAGGAGAGACATGAATAAGAACAAAATATAATGACATCTAGGAAAATGCCATAATGAAACCTGTTATTTTAAAAGCTAATATATATGTGTATATATATGTGTGTGTATGTGTGTGTGTGTGTGTGTGTGTGTATATGTGTGTGTGTGTGTGTGTGTGTGTGTATTATGCCTAGATAACGAATGATGGCTTTCTTATTCTCAGTAACTTCCTGCTGAAATATGAACAAAGGAAGCTCAAGTGAATTTCTAATTTAAAGCCAAACCTATAAGAAACAGCCTTGCGAGGAAATATTCTGGAGACTGAAGCTGACCTGTTGCTAACTTACAATGCAGCATTAAGCCCCGCAACGGCCTGTTAAGCCACCTGATCCCACATCCCAAGCTCAGATTTTTTCTCTTAATAATAATAGTAACAATATCAGCGGCAACAACAACACATCCTAGGTCAAGGAATTAACTGTTAGAACTAAAAGATTTCAATTGAAACAACAGAGATAGAGTGGAGAACCTGACACAAACTGAATGCCAGTTCAAGTTAACGGTGAGCCTTTGACATGGCAGACAAGTGAGCTTCCTCTCGCCCACTGTTCAGTTTTTCTTCTGAGGCAGGACTCACTCAGTTGCCCAGGCTTGCCCTGAACGCATTCTAGAGACTGGCCAAGTCTTGAACAAGTGACATTTCTCTTCAGTCTCTAGAACAGCTGAGATTATAGGCCTGTGCTTCCAGGCCCAGCTCCAGTTAGGTACCAAGGGAAAGATCTACCCATGAGCCCTTGCATGACCTTTGGGGGGTTTTACCCTGATTTCTGGGAAGTCTAAGAAAAGGATTTGGTAACTTTTCTGCTCCTAATCTTCTAAAAGAAAAAGGCCATCATGTGAATGAAAGGCACTTATCTCACAGGACTAGTGTGACAAAGGCCAATGTGTGAATGGGGCGGGAGAGGCGAGAAGCCTGTGTACAGACACTTGCTTGCTCCCTGGGGTATGCATCCTCTCAGAAGACCCAAGGAATGCTCCTGTGGGTGTTCTTCAGGTAATGGTTATTTGGAGGGAGGGTTGACTGCACTGGGGTCTTGGAGTGACTAACGGCTAAGGTTTTAAAACAGGGCTATGAATTTAAAACAATATTAAGACGCAATGATTCTTTGGATTTCCTTCGTCTTAGCTCTTATGCTTAGTTGTTTAGGGGTTAAGATGTTTTTAGGTCTAGATAGATGTTTTAGGTCAACAGAGATGAGATATGACAGATATTGATTTACATTCAGAATTTTAGATGCACCAAAATAGGGAAGAGGTTTTCTTCAAGGCTGCCAAATACAAATAGCCAAAACACTATGAATGTAACATTTATATAATTCCTGATCGTTTCATGGTTCATGGTTCTTATTGCTGTAGGTAGTTTATTTTATATATATATGTGTGTGTAATAATATAAATGTATATGTAAAAAAGAAAAAATAAAACAGAGCTAAGAATTTAAAACAGTGAGCGTGTTCATAATCTCCCTTTATGGAATTCAGACAGTACTACACTACCCATGTATCATGGGGCTAGTATTTTTCCATTCTGATCTCTTAGGGCACAGCATGAGAAGTAACTCTTAGTCACTGGGCTTTAAGTACAGACGATCTATTTATAGGATGTGGCAGGTATAGTCTCCAAGTGACGGCCAAGTGGAATTTTTGAGATGTAGAATTGTGCTGGCTAGTTTTATGTCAACTTGATACAAATTAGAGTCATTTGGAAAAGGGAGACTCTATGAAGAAAATGCTCCCACTATCTTGGTTTGTGGGCAAGCCTGAGGTACATTTTCTTGATTGACTTTTTGACATGGGAGGGCCCAGATCACTATGGGTGGTACTCCCCATGGGCTTGTGGTCCTGGGTGTTGTTAGAAAGCAGGCTGAGCAGGTCATGCGGAGCGAGGCAGTAAGCAGCATCTTCCCATGCTCTCTGCATCAGAACCTGCCTCCAGGTTGCTGCCCTGATATATCCTTCTAGGATGATGGACTACAAACTGTAAGGTAAAAGAAAACTCTTCCTCTCCAAGTTGCCTTTGGTCATGGCATTTTATCACAGCCATAGAAACCCCAAGACAAGATAATTTCTAGTTCCTTTTCCCTCTAAGAGGTTAAAGAGAGGTTTAATTCTACACTTACCCAGACAATGATAGATATAGTAAGTAGCCTATAAAAACACACCCAGGCCAAAATGTCAGGCTGCGGTGTGGGAAAGGCAATTGAAAACTTTATGGAAGAAGATAGCTACTTCATTCATACTGAGTCAAAGAAAGACATATTGGAAGCAGCAGTTGGGCAGAGTTAGGGGAAAGGAAAAAAAGGAGCATATACAGCTAGGGACCAATCCCGTTCTCCGTCAGTAATCACTAGATTTGTTCAGGGCACCATTCTGTATAGTATGAAAAGGAAGGGCCCATGATCTCTTGGGCTAATTAACCAGTTAACCCTTCTTTGATAGGTTTCCCACCCTAAAAACAGCTACTTTACTTGGGGAAAGGGTCTTGTCTCTTTCTTTCTTTAATCTATCTAGCTATCATCTATGTATGTATGTATGTATGTATGTATGTATGTATCTATCTATCTATCTATCTACCTACCTATCTACCTATTATTATTACAATGCTGGAAGATGAAGTCCAGTACTTTCTACCACTGAGCTAAACATCTAGCAGCTGTGGCTTAAGTCACAGACTTTGTAATGAAGATGTTATCATGAAAATGTATAAATCCTAAGTGTTACCTGTGTCTTTCTCTGACAACCCTTCCCCCTTCTCCAACAAAAAGAGTTGCAGCCCAGATAGAAAGCCATCGAAGAGAACTGTTTAAAAAAATGTGATAAGGATGCTGAAGTGTAGCTCTCCATAATTGATGGCTTCTGGTGTGAGTTGGGGTGGGAAAAGAATTAGTTCTTTAAGGGGCTGACCACTGAAAGTTTGACAGCTCCAGTGAGTATATGGGCAACACAAAGTGGACTCTCTCTCTCTCTCTCTCTCTCTCTCTCTCTCTCTCTCTCTCTCTCTCTCTCTTTTTCTCCTTTTATTTTTATTTTTTGGAGGCATGTCACAAGGGTGGGGAACGGACCTTGGAGGACTGAAAAGTGAGTAAAATTGGGTTACATAATGTAAAATTCACAAATAATAAATAAAAATGTTAAAAAAGAAATAAAGTGAGTTATATGTACATACACACACTGGAAAAGCAAGTGAAGATAGGCGTAAAGACTAAACGGATGTAGCCATAAACCAAGGTAAGCAGAAGCCATCAGAATCCAGAAGAGGAAAGCAGTAGGTTCCTCTCTAGAAGCAGCAGTGTAGTCTGGTTGGGAATTTGGCCAAATAGCATTCATTAATTGTCTCCGGGCTTTCATCTGGGGGAGCACAGATTTCTCTTCGGCCAGCCTGCCTGTGATGATTTGTTATGTAGACTATAGGAAGTAAGTACAATAGCAAAAATACTTCTATTATCATTTAATTATTATATGTTTTCTTGGCTGTATCTACTTACTGTCTTTACTTTCCTGAACTCATTATCAGGCATTCCAATATTATTTTTCCTTTCTGTTCAGTCAGAATATACTGGATGCCATAGTAAATACAGTTTCTTTGTTTCACTTTTGGAATGTTCAATCATAAAACTTTGTATATATCAGTCATCAATAAAGTTCTCAAACAAATAACTCCTTTCCATGGTACAAATATTTATCAAATTGCATGGCAATTAAAGCAAGCTATTATACCCTTAAGATACGTAGTTTTCAAATTTATTATATCAAACTTGTGTAGTACAGATGTTCAAGTTTTAATGTGTATCGGTGTGAAAAATGACAAAGTAACCTAGTCACAAGAAACATTAGACAAAATATGATAAACAGCTTGAACATTTAAAAAATCGGGTTTGTGTTCCATCAGAGCTATATGGAGAGAGTCAAACTAAAGATCATCTGGTGTGAGTGATGACATGGTGTGAATTGTGAACTCCCAGGGGTAGAAATGAAACCTGAAACTCGCATCTGTGCAGCAGGTTGTAAATCAACTGCATCCACGCTTCAAACCATAGCTTATGTACCCCGGATACCAGGAAAGGTTCGTTAAACATTCCCTGTGACCTGCCACTAATGAGAAGCTTTGATGGTAGTTCTGTATGTCATGCACACATGAAGTATATGCAAAAGCCATACTTCTAGGGTTTCCACAAAGTCTAGCAGCTAAGTCCATGCCACTTAGGGCCTGCTTGTCTGTACAGTGACAGAGACCAAATTAGAGATGCTGTTATCTATCGCCATCTCAAGGACACAATGACATGTGTCCATGTTACTCTCCTGTTAATTTTATTCTGACTGTACTAAAACATATCTTCCAAACAACAAGTGATAGAGTCACTCTGCAGAGTCTCGTCCTTAGCTGACATATCTACTTATTCTTACCCAGGCTATCGCTGAGCGTCAGGAGCAGCTCATCACTCAAACTAGGGTGGAATGCATGCCTCACATGTGCAAGAGCGAGGGGCCCAGTTCTTTTGCAGGCTTAGAGATTAACTCATGAGCAGAACTTTGAGAGCTTCCTAACTCCAAGTATTTAACTTTACTAAGAAATATGCAAAATGCCTGACTGTCCAGGTAAGCCTTGAAGTTATCTGTAACATGTCAGGGAATTTCAACAGCAATAAAATACTTTATTCTTTGGGATTTTAGTGAAAAAATGTGCAGGAAAAATATTACACTTAAGAAATCTGCTCAGTTTAAAGCAATGGGAGGCAAAAGGCTAAAATGTTCAGTGCAAAGAGCGTACGCATTGTAGCATGGCTTTGGTACTTCTGCAATGACTTCTGAAAACTACCCAGAAGAAGGTGGAATGATCAGATCCTTCAATTCTATACAAGGAAGGCAAGCACCATGGGTCTGTTTTCAACAATAAAACCCCAAATAGTAAACAGCTTTTTTGCTTCAGGTGGTGTCACTTTATCAGAAAAGCAGCAGGGACGATCCTTCCCCTGCTGACCGCCCTTCACATATTGTGAAATTCATCCTCTTAATGATGCGAGAATTAGAAATGCAGCTGTGGTACATTTACACTATGGAATACTACTCAGCTATTAAAAACAAGGAATTTCCAAAATTTGTGGACAAATGGATTGAACTAGAAATGATCATAATGAGTGAGCTAACCCAGAAGCAGAGAGACTCAAATGGTATATACTCACTTATAACTGGACACTAGTCCAAGGGGCAGGTCCCATGAAAGTCTTCACTTACCAGGAAAGTGGGATAGAGGTGAGGACATCCTATTGGGACTCTAGGTGAGAAAAATATAGGGGATAGGGAAATAGAAGGACCCAGAGGGTCCTAGGAACCTATACAAGAAGAACACTATGATGGGTGGATCTGGGCCCAGGGGTTCTGCTTGATCTAAGGCACCAACCAAGGACAATACGTGCAGTCTTCACCAAACCCCTACCCAGATCTAGCCAAGGGACAGAACATTCTCCACAGTTAAGTGGAGACTGGGGACTGACTTTCACACAATCTCTGGTGCCCCATATTTGGCCATGACCCCTTGATGGGGAGGCCCAATGGCACTCAGAGGAAGGATAGCAGACTACCAAGAAGAGACTTGATACCCTAGCACCATATTCAGGGGGAGGAGGTCCCTCTCAGTCACAGTCATAGGGAAGGGGAATGGGGTGAAAGTGGGAGGGAGGGAGGAATGGGAGGATGCATGGGATGGGATAGCAAATGAGATGTAATATGATTATTTTATTTTTCAATTAAAAATGTGTAAAAAAAAAAAAAAAAAAGAAAGAAAGAAACGCAGCTCGCCTAACTGATGCTACTCTAATTCCACAGTCACATGTCTTTCATGACCCTCAGGATATTACATGCACGCCTCCACAACAGAAAACACCTGCAATCTTTTTTTCCTCCAACTCATCAGTTTATTTGTAGAATATAATTGCTTAAATACTAATGTAATTGATGCGTTGATTAGTGTTGTCTTGCTAAGTTCTAAGCTTTTGGTATACTTAAAGGCATTTGCGCATGACAGGCTTATATGTGTGTGCTTTCTGTTTCTAAAGATTACTGCATCCCCTCGGCGGGACTGCCTTGCCAGGCCACAGGGGAAGTGGACGCATTCAGTCCTGATGTGAACTTGATGAGCTGGTTGGTGTGTGTGGGTAATGGTGGCTCCACTTTTCTGAATAGGGGAGGGGTAGGGGAGAGGGAGGGAGAGTGGGACTGGGAGGTGAGGAGGGATGGGGCTATGACCAGGATGTAAAGTGAATTAAAAAAAAAACAAACAAACAATAGAGCACGGGGGTTGGGGGTGGGGAGTGGTGTGGTGTGGTAGCAGTGGCACATGCCTTTAATCCCAGCATTTAGGAGGCAGAGGAAGGCAGGTCTCTGAGAGTTCAAGGCTAGCCTGATCTATATATCACCCAGGGCTACACAGAAAAACCCTGTCTTGAAAGAAAAAGAAATGAATAATGAAAAATAAAAGATGACCGTAATCCCAGCCCCAGAAAGACAAACGTGGTATGTACTCACTTATACATGGATTTTAACCATAAGGTACAGGACTATCATACTGCAATTCACTGCCCCAGAGAAGCTAAGTAACAAGGAGCGCCATGGGAGGGGAATGTTTGAATCTCTCTGAGAAGGGAAAATAGAATAGACAGCATGGGAGGAGGGAAGGGGGCGACTGAACTGGTGGAGGGGTGGGAATGGCAACAAGAGAGATGAGGTGGGGGAGGGTGGAGGGGGAGAGTTCTAGGAGAGACAACTGGAAAGGGGGTGGGCATCTCTGGCATGAGATAGAAACCTAGGGCAATGGAAACTCCCAGGAATCTATGAGGGTGACCCTAGCTAAGAGTCCTGGCCACGGAGGATATGGAACCTGAGCAGGCCATCTCCTTCAGTCAGGCAAGGCTGACTAAAGGCATGGGAGGCCTCCCGTTTTCAGAAGAGAAAGGAAAGAGGAGTAAAGCAGTAAGAGGCAGGGTGTGGGGAAAAAGACTGGGAGGAGAGGTGGGAAGGCAAGCTGCGGTCAGGATGTAAATTAAATTAAATTAATTAAATATATTACTGTATGCACACTACGGAAAGAATTATTTTTAAAGACTGGAAATGATTTTGTCCTTCCTCTATCACCTCGTGTAAAATTTACACAAAAGAAAAATATAATATATGCTAATTAAAAGAAACTGTCCCATACTGTCCTCTGAAATCCTGTCTGTTGCTCTGCAGGGCACCCAGAGATAATGAAACAAGTGTACAGGAGCCTTTTCTCTGCTGATGCTGGGGAAAGTATAAGCAGTGCCTTAACTTCTGATTTGTAGGGAATTAGTTCTGTGATAAATTATCTATGACTCTTAGGCATTTATCATAAATGGCCTCACTTGCCAGCTATCTCCTAACCAATAGCATGGAAATTATAAAGATGAGTTTCTAACAGAGTTATAGTGAAGCCGCACAAACTAAGCACAAACATGACATGTGCTTCCTGTGCTTTCATTTTTATTGTCTTAAGTGACTACAGTCTCAAGAGGTTTCGTGCTCAGAGATACAGTTTTGCTGACACTACATTCTATGGGTGTGGTGTACAGTTTGATTAATGTCAATCACATAATTATATAAAATCATAGTGATTGTACTCAACATAAAACTTCCATAATTACTTCCTGGAGGTTTTGAATACTGTATCACTTGTGTAAAGTATTTTGAAGATCTAATAGAGAGAAGCTTTGTTTCTATTACCATTGCTCATTTCTCATAGAGCTCATGTGCCCAGGATCCCCAGTGTCCCAACTTGGCCCCTGCTGAAGTAGAAGGCTGTTTTAGCAAGTCAACATCTAACCCACCAGCTAACACACATACACCCTAGAGTCTCCTTAGACAATCCCCCAAACTCCTGCTTTCCCAAAGCGAAATGAACTTCTTTCTTTGCTGGTAAATATATAGGTTTCAGATGACTTCTGTGTAAACTTGTGAACCTTGTTTTTCTAATTTATATTTTAATTAATTTCCCCTCTAACTCTCTCCATTTTATTCAGTCTTTCTTCCTCATATATTTGAGATGCTTTCCAGGAAATAAGACCTTTGTTGTGGATTACAGATTTCCTGAAAACCTCTTCCAGTTAACACCAGGTAAGATGCTAACAAAAGCAAGATTCAAATGGAAGCCTAAGTTCACTTTTTCATATGTTGAACCAATAGTTTCATACATCACAATTAAGGCCAATTTTCATTTCCTCTTCAGTTTTTTCTTGAACCACGAGAGTCATGAGGGTGGACTTTTCCCTGCCATGTCCAGTGTGTATGTGTGAAAACTCCACATGGTTAACAAATATCTGAATATCTGTCAGTTTTAATTTAGATGACTCTACTATGGCAATTAACTAATTAACATTTAATTATTTAATCCATAATTAATTAAAGACAAATTAAGTGTAAAAACATGTTATCATTTAGATATTCTGTAATTAGAAGCCAATAAGAATGAGATTGGTTTGTGAGCTGTTATTTCTTAGTGATCAATAAAATAGAACAAAATTTAAAATATATATATTTAGAAGAATTAGCTCAGTGTAGAAAGTTGGCAATCATAAGTTACAGGTTTAAAAAAAACCTTTGAGGGGAAAAGCCTGCATGATGGCTCATGCCTGTAAAGCCAGTATTTGGGAAACTAAGATAGAGTACTACAGTGAGTCTGGAGCCAGCCTAGGCTGTAGGCATGAGGTTATTAATAATGTGTGATTTAAATGCTGATTTCTATAACCCCCATATTTGGTTGCAATCCTTGTTCTGAGAATCTTCTGTCTCAATATTCTGTATACACTGGTCCCCAATTGTCCCCTGATATGTCAATAAAATAGCTTGCAGCCAATTGCTGAACTAGGAAGAGAATGAGGCTGGACTTCCTGCCCTCCAGGGGAGGAGGAATTAGAGGAGGAAGTAGGGGATTGAGCCATGGGAGATCTCCAAGAGGGACATTTGGTAGTAGATGTTTTCCAAATAAAATAAATTTTGAGACAAGGGCTCTCTCTATAACCAAAGATGGCCACAAATTCACTCACAATCCTCCTGCCTCATCTTCTATAGTGCTGGGATTAATGGTCTACGCTATTATGCCTGTCCCTTCCCATCCACCCCATGAACCATTTTGTGCCATAATACCTGAAAGGTCAAAATATCCATGGTCATCTGGAGAAATGGCTCAGAGGTTAAGAGCACTGACTGCTCTTCCAGAGGTCCTGAATTCAATTCCCAGCAACCACATGGTGGCTCACAACCATCTATAACGTGATCAGATGCTCTGTTCTGGCCTGTAGTTGTATATGCAGACAGAGTACTGTATACATAATAAATAAATAGATAAATAAATAAATAAATAAACCTTAAAAAAAAAAATCCGTGGTCTAATTTACTTTCTTGGCTATCTAAACATCAATTTTAGCAGAATATTTCTCATTCATCTAAGCTAATTGTTAAATTGGTACTTTACATAAATTTAGTTTGAAGCATATGAGACCTGATGCAATTCATTATAGTAAGTGCCACCTTAAGGAAACACCTCAGGAAATCCTGCTAATTATTTTACATTCACTGGTTCATACAGTAAAAGATTGCATTTTATTACCTTTATCACATGTCTGATGCTTCTGGTTGGTTGGTACTGTCATATTTCACTTTAAAAGTGAAAAATATTATTACCTTGATGTAATTTTAGGCTATGAAATTATCAGTAAGTATAAAATAATGTTTTTCTAATTCATTAGCATTGATAGTTCAGTATAATTTACTTTTTCTCCTATAATGAATTTCATCAACTAAATGTTTCAGTAGTAAGTTTTATATTTTTAAAGGCAGAGAGACAGAGACCAAATCACTGCAAACTTTAAGGAAGCAACAGTAGCCTTATCATTATTGCTATTAATATCACATGTTAAGCACATATTTAATTTTCTGTCTATTACTTAAACAGCTCAAAATTAATCTTATTAATTTTAAGTAGTTTCTAATCCTAAGTATTTAGTCCTATGATCATTACATTTTAATAGCAGTAATCTTTCTCCCTTCCTTATTGGCATAACCATCCTGTTTCCATGGGAACTGTAGAGAAGGAACAAAATGGTAGAACACCTCCAGTTTAGATGGAAACTGATCAGGTTGTTTTTCTGTAGGAGCCCTAGTTATTCATGCAGATAAAAATGTGGACAGTGGCTCTCACACACATTACAGAGCAGTGGTTAATCCTTTCAAAGTAGGGAATTCAATTTCTAGCTATTTCAACCTTTCATTGGGGGTGTGGCTATGGGTGCTGAGATTCTGAGGGAGGTGGGTTTTCTTTTGTATAGTTTATTGAATCGTTTGAAAGTTCTGCTGAAAGAAAAGTGGCACTAGCCTTTAGAAGCCATTGTTTGCTACCTCTGGATCAATCCATTATAAACTTTACCAAGAATCTCTAAAGGGTAGCTAGGCATTAGGTATACATACCTCTAGGGAAGAACAGTAATTCTTCCATACACATGAAAGAATTTAGAGGAAATTCAATAAATCTCTCACCAGTTTTGTCTAAATGATCATTACTTTATATACTACTTTTCTAGTAATTGTAATCTAAGATGAAGTGACCATTTCTCCCTTAAATGTTTGGAATCTCTGCAGGGATCTAGAGGAAGGTGGTTCTACCACCTGTTTCTAGCAATGAAGACCTATCTCTTGTCAATACAATATTAAAGCTACTTCAGAAGGGAACTGGAAAAAGCTCAGTCAATAAAGTGCTTGCCATGCAAACACGAGGACCTGAGTTCGATCCCCAGTGCTCATGTTTAAAAAAAATAGCAAGTATTTATCATCCCAGAACTGGGAACGCTGAGACAGGTAGATAGCTGAAGCTAGCTGACCTGCCTACCTAGCCTAATTGCTAAACCCCACATCTAGGTGAGACACAGAACAAACAGATAGCTCCTGAGCAATGAATGTGCACATATGCACATATCCACCCACACCCACTTGAATCTACACGTCAACATTCATACCCATGCATACACACAGAAAGAATGTGTGTGTGTGTGTGAGAGAGAGAGAGAGAGAGAGAGAGAGAGAGAGAGAGAGAGAGAGAGAGAGAGAGAGAGAGAGAGAGAGAGAGAGAGAGAGAGAGAGAGAGAGAGAGAGAGAGAGAGAGGAGGCATAGTCATTCCAGGAATGAAACTTCAAACACTTGAAGTTTGAATGCAGGTTTTGGAGGGAAAACAGAAGTAACCTCTTCTGCTTTTCTTACAATGGACACAATGGCTAGTTTCTAAAGTGGTTCATTTTCCTCACTGTCTCAGAGAGAGAGAGACAGGGAAGGGGAGAGGGAGAGAGACAAAGACAGAGACACAGAGACACACATAGAGACAGAGACAGACAGAGAGAGAGACAGACAGACAGACAGTCAGAGACACACACACACACAGAGACAGAGAGACAGAGACAGAGATTGAAACTGAGATTTCCAGGAGAAGCCAGGAGCTCTTTGTCACTCCCAGAGATTCCCATAGCAGTCACTAACTGCTGTTACCTCCTATCCAATGAAAGTATGCAACCAAGATGAAAGTGAACAGACCACAAAACTCTCTAAAAAGACACTGAAACAAAGACCCCAGCAAAGACAGGGGGAATAAAAGCACAAGCAACAGCAGACTCTGAGTGGGACGGTGCTTCAGTGAAATATAAATACTGTCACATGTGCATATATTACAGGTCATCTTGATTGTCAAGTTAATGAAATTTGGGGGCCCCAAGAAATGAGCCACTAGGTGTGTGTATGAGGGATTATTTAGATTTAGCTATTGAGTGAGATTATCCAACATAAATATGGGGAGTATTATTTCATGGGCTGGAGTACTGGCCTGAATAAAAAGAGAAAGCAAGGTGAGCTCAAATATTCGGTGCTGTTTTCCTGAGCATAGACTCACTGTGAACAGGAACCTCCTATCCCAGCTGCAGCTACCATGCTTTCCCTACCATTAAGGATCATGTTCCGTAGAACTGCAAGGCACTTAGGCTGCTTCTATTAGGTATTTTGTCATAGCACTAAGACAATGATTAATTCAATATGTCTTTTCTATTTTCTAAAAATTACTAAGATAGTCTCATAAAAACCTAAGACGGGAAAGGAGTTACTAATGCAAGCTAAGTCCACATTAAAAAAAAAAAAGAACCCTTTTCTTTTTTATGTAAATATTTAACATCTTAAGAAAACACATAGTCTACAGAGGACATGGTATTAGTCACTAGCAAATGTTTAGTTAACCGGTATTATTAGCCAAGCTCTCTTGAAATAAGATATCCCTTTAAGGCACTGAGAGGACCAACCTTAAATGCTTGATGAAGGAAGTTTTCTAATATAACCACAAGCATCACTGCTAACTCAGAGAGCAACCATCTTGGACCAGGTGAGAATGAGGCAAGGCTAGAGACAGCATCTTGTCTTAAGTGATATACACACTTAAAAGCTTAGAAATAACGAGGCTGTGCTCTAACATTGATGAGTAGAAGTAATCTGGGCTCCTTGAGAAATTACTGTTTTAGAACCAGGGGAGGAATAGCCCACGACAATTCTAGATCATCTTGCTACCCAGAAAGCAACTCTTTATCACTACTGACATTAATTATTGCTATATTCACAATCTTTAGGCTACATAAGTATAAAAGGACTATGTTTGTATTCATATAGCTTTTTAACATTCCAGAAAAATCCTTAAGATACATTTGCCTATCTCAATGATAGTATAATTGGTTTTAATTGAAGGTATTTGAATTTTCCAGATTCTCTGACATTTGGGTGGTTCTTATAATTTCAGCTTTTAAATTACTGCTGCATTTAAATTACCCAGAAAGCAGCTAATGAATCATGTGAAGAGGAAGCAACAACCCAGCTCAGGGGAGCTTCAAGCAGAAAATTAACAAACACATTTGAAAATACACTTAAAATATAAAAATTCATGAATTCATAATGATACAAAATTGTGCAAGAAAATAAAAGTTAAGACCTCAGTTGTCACCAAGAAAGAAGTAGGGCACCAATTATTCAGTGTGCAAATGTAACCAATGGGAAGGGAAAGAGCAGGCGCCTGCCTGCCTGTCTTGATGGAATAGTTTCAGAGAAAACTGTGCATTCAATTTCTGCTTGATAACAGTTAAAGGCTTTCTTTTCTCTTCTTTTTTTTTTTTAAAGAGAAGAAATGCATATAATAGGTATTAAAGGGAGGATGAAAATAGGTAGTGATTATTTAAAAACACAAGAAGATAACTGACAGATAGCAGTCACCACTGCATATCAAAACGTTTAGCATAGGGTTGATGGGAGACCATGATGGAACAGTTGGGCTTCCATCTCCTCAGACAGCAAATCAACTAAAGCTGGTGGGAGGCAAAGTGACCAATCACAAAAGAAATTTTTTAAACTCATTGAAACATCTAAGAAACTTTGTCAAGAATGTTGAACATAAATGTAATCAAAGGCCCAAAGCTAGACAGAAGCAAGGCCCACAGCACTGCTTAAAAGCAACAAAGCAATCTGAAGGGATGGAGCTTCACCAGGATACCCACCTTCTAGAGTTTCTCCAGGAGTGCCCCTGGCACGAAGAAATCTCAGCAGACATCACAACATATAGCTATGTGTGCTTATTTTTTAAGAGCAAATCATGATCATCAAAAGTCAACATGATTGTGTTATAGTTATGCAGCATTTTAGCATTTCAGAAAATGTCCTAAAATACATGTGCCCATCTCAAGAACACTATAGTTTTCATAGAAGCCATTTGAACTTTTCAAGGTCTCTGATATTTGAGTTTTTCTTATAATTTGAGTATCTAAGTTACTGCCGTTTGTCTTGTACAAGTTATACTGATAAGTAACCAGTATTCAAAGAATGAAGAAATGAATACAAATGAGGTATCATTTTATATGGTTATGGGCTTTGGCTGCTCTTCCAGCCTTCAGGGTTATTAATATCCATTACAGTAAAACTAATTTAGAATATTTGAATTTTCCAGTTGTTGAGTGTTTCTGTAACTGAGAGATTATGCTATGTTTTACAGTAAATGAACACTATAGTCCAATAAATACAGAGATAAGCACACACTATAAGTATTTATGGTGATTCAAGTTTCATATTCTGAAGTGCTAAGTAGGGCGCAAGTGAACACATCATTACTAAAGGGCTGGCTCTCAATGCAGCAGCAGCCTCCCAAAGCAGAATGGGGTATTTGTTTATTGTTGTCACTCTTGCATTTGTAAACATAATCCACCTTCAGCCTGCCCTCTGTCATTCGTTGGACAGTGTGGGAGCCTGTCTACAGTCACCTCATTTAGGAACTGGCAAAGAGAAGCAAGCCAGTGCGCTAGGACCTGAGAGGATGAAGGGAAATGAAATTCTTGACCGTATTCAGCCCTTTCTGCCACAGACACACACCTTCAGGGGTGGGTTGTTGAGCACAAAGCTTAAGTTTTTCTTATACCAAAGATTTATCGGCAACTACATCGTATAAAATTAAAGAGGAAAGAACAAATATGTACTTGTAAGCAAATTTACAAAACAAGTCCTTCTTTGGCTTAAAGGTCCCCTTTCCTCTTCAAAGAATAGTGTTTTGATGAAATAAAATATATTACAAAAAAAAGTAGATAAATTCTTGGGGTGACAGAATCGTCCATCTAAGGGCTGAGACACCATTCCATCATCCAACTCTGACAAAAAAGACCACAATCATCTTTATAACTATTGGATTTTTAAAATTGGGTGCTAAATTTCCCAATGGTAGAGAAATTATTTTCTGCGCTGTATTCTCTTTGCCTACCACATGCTTTGCCCTTTAGTTTTTTTTTTTTTTTTTAACACATTAGCTTACTTTATTCCTCACAATAATGACATTCTCTTCTTTGATTATGGACCATCACTAGATGGCCATGTGTTTAAGATATTGAAAGATGCTACAAAAGGTTCCTGGGCAGTCCATTTATATTCATACACATAGAGATGACAACAAAGATATAAAAAAAAAAAACCAGTTTTCCTCTAGTTGAGCTGAGTGAGCCTACGAGTTTAATTGGGGTTATTTATAAATAAGAGCATGAACGCAGAGTTCCTTTGAGGAACCTGGGAAAATTACAACAGCTACACCATGGAGGAAGATTCTCATTTTCTCATAGCAACTGTTAACCTTCTGTACGTCCTTAGGAAGTGGAGTGGCCTTGCGAGCCCCACTCATGATCGAATTGTCGTCATTGCTCTGACCTGAGATGGTCATGGTCACGTGAATCTGGAAGAAACTTCTGCACAACAGACGCATACTTCTATTTCTCTTACCTTCTTGCTATATTCTCCTTTAAAAATGTCCAATTCTACATGTTTTAAGGTAACTTTGTTTAAAGAGGTTTCATTTTTATTCATATTCTAATGTGTATATACTGGGATGGGGGGGGGCGGCATGCATGTGGGTGCAGTGTCTAATAAGGCCAGAAGAGGGCAGCAGTTCCCCGGGAGTTAACAGGCAGTTGTGCGCCCTCTGATTTCTGTCTATGCAGAAGAGCTGGACTTCAGTTTTCAGCAAGAGTAGTATATATACTACAAACAAATGACTCATCTCTTCATTGCCCCAAGGTAACTAATGAGCATGGGGGAAATATGTAGGCTTTAGGTAAGGCACAAAATGGAAAAACATAGCTCTAGTCTCATTCTGTTGCTGTGACAAATATCAGGACCAAATGCCACTTAGGGGGAGAGAGAGTCTGTTTTAGCTAAGAGGTTCTAGCCTATCTTTGAGGGAATCCAGGGCAGGAATTCAAGCAGAAACTTGAAGCCATATATGCTTGCTATCCCATAGAGCATTATCTGCAATCAAAGAACTTGGTTATTTTACAGCCAAAGAATAGCAGGAACCATAGATGAAGTACTTGGTAGCAGTCTTGCTCGCAGGTTTGTGCTTAGCTAGCTTTCTTA
Source organism: Acomys russatus (assembly GCF_903995435.1). Taxonomy (NCBI): domain Eukaryota; kingdom Metazoa; phylum Chordata; class Mammalia; order Rodentia; family Muridae; genus Acomys; species Acomys russatus. The sequence continues at coordinate 50,494,461 of NC_067141.1, forward strand.
CACAGCGCAGGACCGTCTGTCTAGGGAAAGGTGCCACCCATCATGGGCCATCCTGCTGCAGTTAACAAAAAGACAATCCCCTACAGGTATACCCACAGGCCAACATGAGCTGGGAAATTCCTCAGTTGTGACTCCATTCTCAGATGAATCTTGGTGGTGTTAAGTTACAGACAAAGTTGTTGACCAGTCCACATTGGTTGCGTTTTTCAAAGAATGAGAGAGGTACTGCTCTTAGCTCCTTTATTACACATTTTAAACATTCCTTCTTCAGTTTACATGACAAGATAAATTTTTTGTCCTGTCCATCCCTTACATATACACATGAAAATGGATGTGCATACATGATACACACATATGAAAAAAATCACAGTGATTCTTCTATGTGTTATGAATTGATGAACAGTAGAATGCTGATCATAATCCTCCAAATGAACTTAGCGAGTCTTACTCATTAGCACTTGTAGTTGAAAAATCACTAAAACAAAACAAAACAAAACAAAAACAAAACAAAACAAAACAAAAAAAACCCCACTGTTTTATAATAAGCCCAGCAAAGAACTATGATGATTATTGTGGACTGTGGACTGTTCACAGTGTAGAATCACCTGGAAAAGGAATCTCAGTACGTAATAAATTCCCTACAGTAGGTTGGCCTGTAGGCATATCTTTGAGGACTGTCTTAGCTCTATTAACAAATATGGAAAGAGCCTGTCTAAAAGTGGTGTAACTTCACCCTAGACTGGGAAACCTGAACTTTTGAAAGTGGAAAAGTGAACCGACTATACAAACTGTGAGCCAAACAGATCCCTTCTCATTAAAGTTGCTCTTGCCAGGGTATTTTTTTTTTTTTTATCAGAGCAACAGGGAATGAAACTGGGACAGGATCATCTTATTTATTTCCCTTCTGATCTTTTCTGACAACTTCAGATTCTTATGTCATCCTTACTTTTCTTTTTTTCACAGAAATTTCATCATGTCTCTGTCCTGCATCATAGGATACACAGGTACCAGAAACAAAATGGTGAAGCTGTGCCTACCTAATTGTTTCTGGGTGTTTCTTCTATCAGCAAGAAGTGAAACTGAATAGAATGGCTCCCGGCAGCACATGAAGAATTGAGATCATGTCAGCAGGGTATAGGATGATAGCATGGCATTGTGTTGGCGAAATCCATTGTTAGCCATTATCACAAAGGAGCAACTTAAAGAACTCCACGTCCTTTTTTACTAAAAGTTGATAAAACCAGATCCATAGAATGTATAATGCAAAAATGCATCTGTTTGGACTATTTGAAGAGGCTCATTAAATATGTGCCTCTTGGTCTCCAAAAACACCTCTGGTTTTTTGTTTGTTTGTTTGCTTGTAACTTATTCTCTTTTGGAATACATTCAATTTCCAATACGCATTTATATTATATTATATTATTAATGTAATAGTAGAGGTTCATTTTATGTAAATCTATTTCCATGTTTTCTTTCTTAATATGATGCCAGGTTGTGAAATTATAACCCAAGAAATTACATGAATATAAAGAAACCTCATTGCATTATTCCCAGTAATTATATTTTGCGGCTATTATGATGAGTAATAGCCAGTGTAAAAAAAAAATGCCAGCCAACAATGCACTTAATCAAAATGAGAGTGTTTTTCCAGTTTCAGCAAATCTACCAGTTCTGACATCCTAAACTCAAAGAATCAGCCTTTGATGAACCAGAATCCAGCAAACTAATTGTCCCATCATACATTTTAAAATTGAAAATGAAAGTCTTAACGTTCTGATGTGTGATACTATTGCTACAGCTAAACATTTCTGTTGGAAGTGGAGTATTACTTTTTTCTATGTCTATTTTTAACAGAATTTCAGTGTTTCACCTTATAATTCTGTCCTGTTCCCCAGTGTATATTTGATAATGCATAGAAGTACTGTTGTGACATAGGAGTCAGGGTTATGATAGATGATGACGTTCGAGAGACAGAGGTCAGGGGTTAAACATCCTGCATCTTACAAAACATTCTCTGTACATTTACATATTAGAATTATCCAGCCTGAAATGTGCTCACTACAGACAGCTGTGACCATTCTACAATTACAAATAATGTCAAAGGGCTGGCTTATAAATTAAGCTTATCAACAAATGTAGTGAGTCATGCTGTTTTTGAAATTGTTATTGCATTTATATGATGGAAATTGATAGCTAAACACTGCTGCATCTAGAAGTCAATTGGTAATATCAATTAAATAATAATGTAATATGATATCTGATAACAGTGATCCAATTCTAAAATACTCTAATAATCATAGGATGAGAAACTGTAAAATAAATTTGAACTATTTTGTAGTTTCGTAGTGTTTACACATGATCAAATGTTGGCACAATCTTATGATAAAATTAATAAAATGGGTTTGTTATTTTTAAATTTACTTGAATACTGACATTACTAAAAAACAAAGTATTTATCTTTAGTCAAACAGAGAAGCATTGGTCCAAGAATTTCTGTTTTTAAATATTATTTATTATTATTATTATTATTATTATTATTATTATTATTATTATTATTATTATTATTTGCTTTTTAAGCACATGTGCACTTTTCAGAGAAAAACAGCACTTTACTTTGAATTTCGTGATCTCTCACATGGCATATAGATGGAATAAGTAGTTGAAAATATGAGCCAGAAAAACATACCCTGAATGATGCAATTGTTTTTCATGTTATAGTGAATGGTATGCATGTTTTATTAAATGAGGTATCATATTCATATCCTCATAATTGCAGGGATGTGTGTGTCTTCACAAGAAGATGTTCCTAACACATGTATCCTTATGCAGTATTTCCATTATGTGAAAACTGCAGAGTGTTTCACACACTAAGACAGCTAGCTGTGTCTGGGTCATGCAGCCTCATGGCTCATCTTTGTATGTATGCCCATTGGCTGAAATGTGCACAAATAGAAGTCAGTGCTTCTCTGGTAGGTCTGCTTTATTTGACTTCATACCTGCTCCTCAACTGGTGCTAACATGTGAAATCCTCACTCTGATATCAGGTCAATGCAAAAGAAAATACTAATATTGACCATTTGGAAACAGTTTCCTGAATAAAAAGGTTAATGTAGCCTCCTAGATCATACTGTCAAAAGTCCTATCTACCATTTGGCCTCTGCTCATATAGATGTTGATGGCCATTTATTTTTGAAACTGCAGGAAACTTTCAAGCCTACTTAAAATGCAAAGTTGATAGACAATCTAAAGCGTATTCTTCATTGCTTATTTAATTGTCTTTATAATAAAGTTAACAGGGTTGAGTAAGGAAACCCTGAGTCTATATAAGTAATTTCCACACTAAGGTGATAAGTGGAGAATCTGGTTTAGGAAAACGCACTCTTGGAATGAAATGGAGAGTTCTGTAAATCAAGTTTATTACCATAACAGGCATATTATGCTAAATATTTTTATTTGCTAACGCATACGAACAACAGACGGGGAATTGCTACTAGACTTGATTCTTGTAAGCCCTTCAACTGAAACTGGTCTTAGAGTCAACATTTTTCTGAAGCTGTCTTATTTCCTTTTCGAGGACGTTGGGATCAGAACTCAGCAACTTGCGGAAGCTTGTTCCAATTCTGAGGACTAGGGTGATGGCACCTGCTTCCTTTCTCTGTGTGCTTTGTAAGCTAGGGCTCAGGCTGGGTGCCTGACTGGATGGATGCACTTTATAAAGCTGACTGACTCCTGTAATTTATTCAGCGAAGGCAAATGGTGTAATACTTGCAAATGGTGCTGAGCAAAAGCCATGCTCCAAATCTATATCGTCTTTTTCAAGTAACAATTTAAAAAATATGAATTAATACAGTATATTATGTTTCTTGTATCAAAACTGACTTGTGCTGCCATTTAAGTCATTACTTAAAAGTTATTTCTTTCTGAAAGGATTCATGGGGAAACATTACTATAACATTCTCTAGTTTCAAAAGTACTCTATAATTTTCTAATAGCTCTTTATTGAAAGATAGCCTGGCTTATTATCATATCTGTCACATCAGAAGGAGAAAAATTCTATGTGTAAAAGTAAAAATGAGAAATTCTGCTTCTATGGGCTGATTTATTTAACTCTTCTGAATTAGCATAACTAACTTCAGGTCTACAGAACTTTTTATGTAAATGTTTTAAACAATACAGGCACTATAAACAATATTTAAAGATTAGAAAAGGGAAGGAATATAATTTACTGTTTTAAAAACATACATAGATATTTGTTGATTCTTAAGTCTGCTTTCTTTTTAACTTTTCAAAAATACGTTTTCAATAAAAACTTGTAAATAAAAAAAAGTCACATACCAAGTTTAACCAATTGCAAAGTCTATATATCTCATTGAACGTCTGTACAATTAGAGGAGCCATTTTGAAATGAAGCTGTAGAATTTCATATTGGATATTGTACTTTCATTATCCAATGTATTTTACTGTAATTATCCACCAACAAAAATTGAAAATCCAGAGAAAGTTAGAATTAGAAAAATGATGATCTTTATACCCTCTTTTATAACTTGTGTTCATATCCTGCACTCAATCCTTCAACATTCCTAATATTTAACTTTTACTTGGTATGTCGTGCTGTATAGACATATACATTTGTGTGTGTGTGTATGTGTGTGTGTCTCGATTTATATATGAAAGAGAACATGCATTTTTAAGATTGTATTACCATGCTTAATATTAAGCATTTTAAGTCAATGCATTTTTTTAGAGCTGAATAGTAATCCTTTTTCTATATATATCACATTTTCATGGAAAACTGTGTTGATTTTTTATTTGCACTATAGTGAAAAAAGCACACATATATCTTCATGGTAGGGTATGGAATTATCTGGGTACAAATAAGCCCAGGAGTGAAATAAATGGGTCATAGAATAGGTCTATCTTTAACATTTTTGAAGAATCTCCAAACTGATTCTCATAATGGCTGTATTAATTTTCAATGCCACCAACAGGGACCTAGGCGCATCCTCTCCAAAACTGCTGACAGATTTATTGGTGACAGCTTTGCTGCCTGGGGCAATGTGGCATCTTAAGGTAGTATTAATTTGTCTTTACTGGTTGGCTAGGGAGACTGAACACTTTTAAAAATAGTTATTTGCCATTTATGTTTCTGTTTGGAAACTCTCTGTTCAGTTCATCTGTCCATTTGTTGACTGGTGGTGTCTTTTTTGAAGAAATAAATGAGTTGGCAAACCGGGGTTTTATCTGTATTTATCAAGTAAGTAAGCAGTGCTAGATGTTTAGTTCTCTTCAGTCCTCTTTCTTTTAACTAGAAAAGGCGGCATGCAAGGGCATCCGTGAGTCCCACCTAGAAGGTCTTGTTACCTGGTGAGTCTTAAAGATAAGCAGAGTGCAAAAAGAAAAAAAAAAAACTGCAAATGGCCCTTGAGAGCATTAATTTCTTTTATTTTATTTTAATTTTAAAAATATATTTATTTAACTTTTAATTTGTGTGCATTGGTGTGAGGATGTCAGATCTTGGAGTTACACACAGCTGTGAGCTGCCATGTGGGTGCTGGGAATTGAACCCAGGTCCTTTGGAAGAGCAGGCAGTGTACTTAACCACTGAGCCATCTCTCCAGCCCCTAATTTCTTAAAAATGAAATAGATATGGAAAATATCTAAGGCCAAGTAGTTTTATTTGAAATCACATTTTAAAAATGGAACCGAACCAGTCTCACTGTTCTTGAGAAAGAAATTCGTGTCCTGTTCTTTGAAATCTCATGTCACACTGAAGTGTTAATGTTGCTATGGTTGGTCTTAGGATATAGTCTATGCCCTTGTTAGCCTGATATCATGCCCTGGGAGTCAAAGCAAATAGCCCTTGCAAGGCTAAGAACCAACCCAAGGGCCAAACTTCCCCAAAATGTTCTCGCTTCCTACACTTTGCTCTGCAATAAAATGGAAAATACTCTGTTGCCCTGACTCTAGGTCTGTCGTCTGACACCTCATCTTACAAGTAGCCAGGAAGTTCCAGTTCTGGTCTGAGGACTAGCTCAGGATGCCATTTGCAGTGTTCTTTGCTTTTGATTGGCATAGTGTTTTTATTCGGGAAAAGGATATTGCTCACTTGAATTCTTTCCACAAGGGAAGAAACAATTTTCTGGGCCCATTTCCTTGAGAATTGCTTAGATCAAGATGGAGTTGTTTAAAGTACATTGCTGATAAGATTGTGGGAATGCTAAGATCTTTGTTCTAAGAGGCCTGAGAGGGGGAAAAAAGAAAAAACTAATAAAAAGGAGGAGGGGAAAGGGCCCAAATTTCAAAGCCTATGTTCAAAAGATCATACGCTTGTTCACTTAATTTCACATTTAAAATTGTATTTTTTATTACATTTTATATGACCCCAAGGGCATTTCAGAACATGCTAGCAAGCAATACAGCCCTGGGTTCTGATTTGCATGTCCTATTGTGCCTCTCAAGGCATCGCATGAGCTAATGATCAAAGGCCTGCGTAAGATCTGATGCCAGAGAGCATGGAAAATGGCAGCAACCTTGCTATGACAAACAGAGCGAGCAACCAAAGGCCATTTCTGCTAATGATGTGGAAGGAAGGGATATCTTTTATTGCTGTCACACTGTGTCAAGCCGCGAGGCTCGACACCAGATGTAATGGGAAAATAGCAAACAGACAAAAACATTGCTCTGCAAATGAGCTTGTAAACAGAAAGGAAGCTTTAAATCAATGAGCACCAATCATGAGAATAGAAATGTTTCAACAAAACAGCTGATGGATTGGTGCATACACGTGCAATATTCTGGTCAGTTCTGGCGAAGGGGGAGCAGAGAAGTGGCTACGGTGTTAGTGTTTAGTGACAGTAGGTCAATGTTTGAGGGCCTGTCAAGTTTTTGTCTGTTACTGTTTTCTCACACACCAATAGAGGTGCTCTGTTTGGCATCTTTGTTTTGTTTTTGGCTCCTTATCTTAATTTTCTTGTTTTCTTAAGTTATTCTGCCTGTGCTATGCGAATCTATTATATGTATCCTGTTGGTGAACTCGAGCTTTTCAGGTAATGAAGCCCTAATCAGAGGTGGCTGTACTCAAGACTCAGTGCCTGGTGGTCAGAGGCAGCCAAATTAGGTCCACATGTGGTCACAGACATTAACCAAGCTTGATTCCTTTACTCAGATAAAGAATGAAACTTGCCATGCATTGTGAGACATGTAAGGCCTGCTTCTCTACTTAGGTAATGTAGCATAGGTCACATATTAACTAAGCCAACTTCCTGGGTGTGCAAGACCGCTGGGAAACCTTTAAAAGTAGGACATCACTTGCTTTGTCCAGCAAGGCTGAAACTGTCCTTTGGAGCCCTCTTATTCCACCATATTGTCTATTGTTAATTTTAATAAAGCTCTTGTCTAAAAGACGATTTTGCTAAATGTTTCTCCTCTTTCTTCCTAAAAATTCCACATATTCTTTGAGGGAACAAAGCAAAGAGGACAAGTGAACTGATTTAGTACACAGTGGAAGAAGTGAGGGAACCAAGCAACATGGCCATCCTGGGAGGCGAGATCTTGGCAGGTTTGGTCTTCTTATCCTGTCATTTCATGGCATATTGGCAGAGCAGCCCAGAAGGACCATATCTCATCACTCTGTTCTTGGCCTCAGTGACATCATACACGTCTTCTTTTCCTTGTATCTCTCATGTCTCCTCAGTCTTTTCTGAATGTTTCTCCTGACTTTTAAAAGCTAAATTTCTCAAGAATCAATCCATAGCTTCCCACTCACCAGTTCTCCATTTTTACTGGTTCCCTCTATAGTTTCAGACGCCACTGTCATTTGATTGCTTCTTAGTCTGTAATTCTCCCTGTACCTTTTTTGCCTAGCCCACTCCAACTAATGCCTCAGTTAATTACTTGGGATTCAGCTCAAATGTACTGAAAATGTCACTTCATCATGGAAGTCTTGTCATAATGGTGGTCTATCTCTCTCATACTGAGCCAAACATATGAAAGTAAGGAATGTGTCTGTTTTAGTCACTATTTTATGGGGGGTGATTTTGTAGGCATATAGAGAGTTATCTATTGAATGAATCAATGTATATAAAGAAATGAATGGTGGTGGGTGAGGCTGGTGCATGGGGACCTATGAGTTGTCAGAGGAGCCGAAGTCTATACAACAAGTGACATTGCAGGTTATAAAGCATGGCTATACTTCAAACGGATTTTTATAATGATGAGATTCTCACAGAGAACAATATTAGGTTTCATCAACTTAGAGGTAACAAAATACGCACATCAGACACAGATACATCAGAATGTCTCAGGGGAAGTACCTTGATATGTATACCTCCAGACTTCAAGATAAGACGCAGGCTAGAACAGGTGGCACATGGACCAACGGGTTTAAACTGCTGCAACTTTTCTATCAATGCACGACACAGAGTACTTTACACAGCTGGACGGACCAGATGAAAAAAATAAGCTTTTGCTATAGGCTGAGACTTATTTTTTCTTCTTCTGTTGTTCTGTTTTTAGAAGTGATTGAGAACTTATATTCAAAAGAAGAATAATTTGAATCAGTAAGGCTTTAGCTTGAGTCAATCTAGAAAACTAAATTTCCATGCACTGTGTTCTCAGGCAGTACCATGATGATGTCAGCAGAACATAGAACACTGCTGTGTGTCTACAATGCGATGGAGCCAAATGGAGAAAAACAATCTGTAAGGCATGCAAGTGTAAATAAAACAGAAAAGTAGTTAGGAGAATATGTTAGATTGGCTTGGGTGGTTTTCTTTTTTTTTCTCTATCTTGCCATAGTATTTTTTTTTAATAAAAAGGAAAAGTACAAAACATTTGAATAAAAATAATCATTATAAATGAAAAAATAATTAAAATTCTCACCCACTATATGGCCTCAACCTGAGAATATAATGATGACAAACATGAGCCACTTTCAGGGTATAATCTGTACTATAACGGAAGGTTTTTATAAGGTAAGTTGGGTGTATATGTACACTATATATGAATTAGGGGTTTTCTTTAGGGAAAAAAAGGATTCTTTTGTCTATTGTTTCTGAGTATAATATTCAGCATCAAGTACATTAATGATGCTCTAACTATAAAAGATATGTAATAGAGAGACTATTCTGTCAAACATAGTTAAAATAATGAAATAAAACATTTACTTTTATATTTATGGGCAACCATGATTTTACAAGACAAGCCTTACAGATGGATTGAGGTAGGATATCAAAAATCATATGACAACAATTGTCACAACTTGTTCTTAAAAAGCATGGGGTGAAAATAAACGTTGACTTGTATAGCAGTCTCCCTTCAAACTACAAATTAGTAATATAAAATGTTTTTGTGTCGGTATGTGTATTATGTAATATAATGTAAAACCCATAAGTATTTTTTAACTGTTTTTTTTATCAAGTGAATGAGTGTTCTTAAAGCAAAAATGATAAAGTCATGTCATTACAAATGATATTTTTCATTCCAAGTGATACCCAGTAAATCTCAATTTTGATATTATATTGCTTCTTCTAATATTTGTGGCTATAACTCATATTTTAAAGAGCAAAGCCTTTAATGGAAGATTATAAGCAATTAAGAAAGGCTGAACATACCACACAAGTAAAGTTTCTATCAAGAATACATTCAGGAAAGATCTATTGTGATATAAGCAGAAGACACACAACCTTCAATAGAAGAGCTTTGAAAATCATCTTAATAGGATATTTCTTTCAATCCATTTTTCCTGGACTGATTGTCTGATCTCTATGTTCAATGTGGGTTTCCTGAGAATAGCATGCTTATTTGGGGGTGATCAGTCTGTCACTGAGAGTATTATGCTAATAGACAATGAATTCCTCACCTCTGAGTTTTAAATGTCTCAAAGGAATCGCTATTAAAGTCACTCCTACTTTTATGTCTTCTTTTCCAAGGAAGAAGAGACATGGAAAAACTAAATTGTTTTACACAGCTAAGTAAATTATTGTTTGAGTGGTGCTTTAAGAAATATTAACCTTAAATTTCATGGCTTTTGCCAAACAAAGGGGACCTTGAAAAAATAGCTTACACAGTGGAGCTTAATCATCACCTCAGTTGTTTCTGTTCTAGGTTTCATGGTCTATATAGAAATGTAAAGGCATTAGCAGAATTAGCCTGGGGATTTAAACCAATTAGAGGATGCCCCAAGTTTCCACTGCACAGGTCAGCCTTTAAAAGTACCGTAAAAACCAAGCGAGTGTAAAATGTGTTAAAAGGGAAGAAAGTCAATGAAAGAAAGAGACAACAATTGTAACACAACTATACGTTTATGCTCACTGGTGTAGGAAGAAAGCATGCCTTGTGCAAATTCAGAGTCAGCTTCCTCTGAGTTAAGGACATCTGATGGAGGATAACTACCATGTCAGAAACCTTCTTATGTTATTTGTTAGCACTATGTAAGTATTAGCAGTGTAAAACTCACGACAACTGTTACTCTAACATTTGTTTGGTATGAGACAAATTTCATGGAATAAAATTATTATTGTTCTCTCTACTATTCTGATCAGGAATTTATGTTTTTTTTTAAATCAAACTATTTACACTTTCTAAATAAGGATTAACAGTAAAGAATATTAAGAATACATTCACTTGGTTTAAATAACAATCAAACAATTTAAGATAACTATATTCTGAATGAAATCTGCTGGGACAATGTATCTTCTGAGGCAGCTTATCAATCAGCAGACTAACTGAACCATCAGACTAGCAGCTGATCTAATCAGAGGGCTCTATAACCAAGCTTGATCCAGTTAATAGTTGATCTAATTGGCAACTAATCTGACTTGTGATTGATCCCATCTGGAGGTTGAGCCAATCTATGGGTAACCAAATCAATAATTCCCATCAAGTTTATTGTTACTGATTAGGTCGGTGGCTAATTTAATTGAAATTTGACCAAATCACCACATATACAAGAGAAACATAGGTGATAGATGGGCTAATTAGCTTAATTATTATCAGTTCTTAATTAATATCTACATCAAATCATGTTGTATACCTTAAGACTGTATGTTTGGTTCATAATGCCTGAATTATAGTCTAGCAAACCTACAGGTCAACAAAAGAACGTATTAAGAAGTATGTTGGTGTATGTAGATAGTCATTTTATTATTTCTTTATTCTTTAGTCATAACTCCTTGGTCAAATTGTTACTCTTTCATAAAGATATCTATGGGTATTTTCTAGCCTAAGTATAATTTTATGATATACTATATTAACATGAGAGCTTTACTTATATAAAATTAAAGACATTTTAGTCATGAAAAATTTATAATATAGAATAATTAATATAGAACAAATAATAGAATAATATAGAATAATTAATATCTGTTATCACAATCATATTCAAATTAAAGCATGTTTCCAAAGATTACTTCAACAAGTTCATCTACCTCTGTAGTGCTTTACACTTCACAAAGATTTTTTCCCATAATGTCACCAATTAAAATGGAACAGTAGCTGCCATGTTAAAGATGTGCTGAGTCTGAGGCTGAGAGACAGGTGTTAGCAGTCATGACCAAGAGTGAAAGCAGGAACAAAGGCTTTTCATCTTTGTTCAGATTCATGTTACAGTGTGACAAATTATGGCCAAATCTGCCTTTTAACTGTCTGAATCTGGATTAAGTGTATTTATTTCCTTATTCCCTAGAAGTGCAGCATGAGCAAGGGGATCCATGAATGGTCAGCATTCATAAACTGTCACACTGTTATGTCTACAAAGTCAATAGATGCTAAGCAGGGTCCTACTCACAGTCACTTTCCCACCATTCATAATTTTAAGGCTGAGATTGTTATCCACTTTTACTTGACGAATAGTACTTGTATAAAAACTATGTACCTAAAGCTGTGAGAAAACAGATAGCCAGATAGCAATGTAGCTAGACCATGTTCTGTAAGACGGTTGTCTTTTTCTGTAAGTCTAAAGTAGCTGCTCATGTTCTAAGATGGCCACCAGTCAATCCTACTTACACACCTGTGTCTACTCAAAAGGTTAACATGGAGTGTAGGTCTTAATCCATTACTTCTAGGCCAAATGTTATTTTCATGGATCACTGGAGCAAAATATTTTATTTCTTTTGTGCTTGAGGTTACTACAAATTTAGTAATCAACTTTTGGTATGAACTTCAGACTTAACACTAGATTTTATCTGTTTACTCCTTCTGCTGTCCTATAGGATACGAAATATCAGTTTATATTGAGTGAAACGGAAGATTATGAAAACCACTGGTTTCCTTTTCAAAGTAACCTACATTTTTGAAATAAAAAGAATCTTTGGTAAAACTTTGTTTTATAGCAGGTCATCCCTGTAAAAGAATTAATGTTTATATAAAATTATAGTAAATGAGATTCTTGGCATCTAATATCATCAGAAAGCATTTTTAGTCTGACAACCATTGTTGTTTCATTGTAATTGTTTACACTGGATATTAACCTACCACTTACCTTCGTACATTGATCGTCACAAAAGAAGATGTCACATTGAAAAGAGCCATACTAAATTAGCATGTTGTGTAACAAGTACATCGTTCACTTAAATTTTCTTCTAAGTAGTCAGATGCACGCCAGAGCATTTGACATGAAGTCTAAAGATTTGACCTTATCCTATTAAAATCGTTTATATCAAGATGAAGTCCCCAAAATGAATCTCACTTACTTTGCTTTCGCTTCTGCATCCTCATATGCTTTGTTAGAAACATCGTCCAGTCCTCCAATCAAATGCTTGAAAGAGCTGTCAGGGGAAAATCAGAGTGATCAGGTTAAGTTCTCAGAACGTGGAAATAACGGCAAACAATAATTTATAGTAACCTGACTTAAAGCCATAGGAATAAAAGTAAAATCAAACAATCTATAAACATTGCTAAGAAACACACCAGACAGCAGAATTCCTTCAGGAGCCTATTCTATCTGGTCAACCTCTATACCCAACACCTAATCACATTTTACAACCATAGCTGGCAAAACACCGATAATGAGCCAACTGGGTGGAATAAAATCTAGACTATGCTAATTGTGAGTTACACTGAGTTCTTACCAATCTGATATAACAACAAAACCTGCTAACAAAGGAATGCCTGATCTGTCAGCTAACTAGGATTACATTTCATTATTTACAATTCAAGCTGTAAAATGCAAGAAGTAGCTTCATCTTCATTTTTAAAAAGCCAAATAATCATCATTTGCAAAGTAAGAATTATAGAAAAATCAACTCATTTGAGAAAATGAAAATAAATTAACTTCAGCATGAAGTAGGAAGATTAACTACTTAAAAACCAATCACTTCAGTACCTACTGTATACCTGGAGCTGTGTTTAGATTTATTTTATATAATGAAGTATCATTTATCATATGCTTACACTATAAAATGTCATAGAGAAAAGAACCTAATGGGTACCCACATAGTAGGTTACCCTTGAAATGTACTGAATACAACTAGATACAGTAACTGTTGCAAATATGACATTTTGGCAATCACTGAAACAGACTGGACGAGAAACGCAGAGAAAGAAGAATGGAAGTCTATCTGGAATTTCACACAATAACTAGTACTTCACAGTCTCGTGTGGTTCTGGTAACTTTAGTAGGCAATACCTCACTGAAGGAAATGGTTCACTTGGGCCAGGTCCTTGACAACAACTTGTCTCTGGTACCTACTTGCTTTCTGCCTGCCTCATCTATCTTTTATGATCCTCTGTCCGAGTACAAGGAACCAAGTAACCATGGGTCAGACTCTCTGAAATAGTGTGCTAAATGAATCTTTCTTCTCTTAAGATCTTTCAGTCAGGTATTTGGTCATAGTAATATGAATAATGAATACACCAGGCATTGCTCAGTGGTAACAAGTATGGTGCAATGATACTGTGAGTTATTTCACCTCTATTTTATTGGTGGGCTCATGACAGTTGGAAGCTCACCCTAAATCTTAACACCCAGTAAATGTGATGGACTCACAGGAAGGAAGTGAGCATTCTCCTTCCTATTAAAAAACTGATACTACAACTCCTACCTAAAACACCACACTTTGAAGATAGTGATGAAAAATTTTAGTGCTGTATAGGCTTTTGATGGGTATTTTTAAGGTATCATATAAAATTATAAATGTTATACCTATAGTGTTTGCATATGTATGTTTTGGGTGTGGTTGTGTGTGCACAGAGGTTGATGCTAAGTATCTTACTAGATTGTTCTCTGATGACATCATATATTGAGGCAGGGTCTCTCCTTTAAAGACAGAACTTAATTTGTTATTTCTAGCTAGCCAGTTTGCTCTGTGGACTTCCTATATCTTCTTTGAGTACAGATATTCCAAGTGGGCTTCTCTGCCAACCCTGGACTTGTGTGAGCCCTGGGGAGCTGAACTACAGTTCTCACACTTGTATACCAATCACTTTACCTTTCTTGTGTTCTCCCCTGTTCCGTCTACACACTTTCTTTTTGCGAATTACTTGGAGTTAATCCCAGACTCTCTTAAGTTCTAGACAAGCCGTATAACAGTAAATGACACTCACAGTGTTTCTCATAATCTTAATCTATAAACGGCATGCAGTTTGAGCATCAAATAACAAATTATGCATTGCCAGTTCCTGAAACACAGTAGAAAAATCTGATGTTTTAAAATTTAAAGTTACTTCACTGCTTTCACTTTTAATTACTTTTGTAAAAACTATAAGGAGGATTAGGACTACAGAGAACAGGTGCTATCTCAGATTTTCTGGTGGAGATCCATCTGGGAGTCTGGGTCACTACTGTGCTGTGCTCATATGAACTCACAGACACTGAGGCAGCATGCACACAGGGCCTGCGTGAGCCTGTACCAGGTCTTCTGGATATATCTGATGTCTTCTCATTTAGTATTTTGAGATGATTTTCCAACCCTAAAGTCCAGGCTAGGCTAGAATCTCCTATGCAACAAGAGTTGTCTTGAACTCATGACCCATCACCTTTAGCCTTCTGGCTAGTAGAATTATAAGTGTATGCCACCTCTCCCAGCACCACTATTCTTTATGTGATTAATTTTCGTACTTTCCTGTATAATGTATTGGTCCATACCTAAACTTGAAGAAAGTCTGATTTCAGAGAAACTCTAATGTCCAAAAATGTCCATAGTTACCCAATGACATATGACTAGGGGAGAGTCTTTCATTTAATGTCCATAGTTACCCAATGACATATGACTAGGGGAGAATCTTTCATTTACTTTCAATGTAGACTTATTACTTAGAATTAGAGTCACTAACTAGTTATGATTCAATATTATTTTTAACTTTGCATTATTGTACACATATTTAATTTCATCTGGAAATTTTAAAGTAATATTTTAGCAGCTAATAGGTCACTGTATATACATATGCCAAGGAATAACTATCCCTGTATCTCTGTGTAGATATACAAACATATAGACACATATACTCAGTGAAACAGGACGCATGATATCTGTGTGCGTAGATATAAATATTTTCACTCTAGATTGTACATTGAACATACAGAATTTCTTTTCATGATAAACATGCCAAGGTCCATATTTTTGTCTTTTGGAATTTAGGGCCAAACTATGATTTGTAAATAGTTTTTGTTCAGAAGGCACTCTAAGTCAAAAGAATACTGAAACACTGAAAAATTAAATCCTGAAAAATAGCAAATCTTTTTAAAGAAAATGTTTTCTGTTATATTATATGTAGGCATTTTAAGAACATGTAGCACTTTCAAGTGATATTGCTGAGTCCCAATGGATCACCACTATGTATTTCTCCTCTGTTCAATAAATACCTAAAGACACCTTGATAAGCTCTATAATAGAATTATAGAATTAATTCATAAACTTATTTAGTGACTGACTTATTTATTTGCAGTTCTGGCTACTGAACCAAGGGCCTTGCATCTACTAGGAAGGTTATCAATCACTGGGCTGTATTCCTGGTCACACACTCTTCCCCTTTCAGGAATACATAAAAAATGTGTGGGTCCCTGTCATACAGCCCTTTAAGGACATATTAATGTAGGTGGTTGTGATGTCTATTCTTGCTTGTCATCTTGATTACATCTGGAATTAACTAAAATCCAAATGATTGGGAACACTTGACTGATTTTTTTCTTAATTATATCATATGAAGTGAGAAGACCCACTTCTAATCTGGATCTTTGAGGTGGGAAGAATAAACCTTTAATCCAGATCTTTTGAGGTGGGGCAACTCATTTTTAATCGACCACACCTTCTGCTAGCAGGCTATATAAAGAGCATGGAAAACAGGAGCTTGCTGCGTCGTTGCCTGTTTGCTCTTGCTAGCAAATCCATTCTTTCACTGGCATTAGAGCATACATCTTTGGATTTCCAACATCCTGAAGACCAGATGAGACCTTCAGTCTTGTGGACTAAATAACTACTGGAGTCTTGGACTTGCCATCATAGGCAGCCATTGTTGGACAATCTGGGACACAGCCTGCAAGCCATTCTAATAAGTACCCTTACCCTCGCCTTCCTGGGCAGACATAGGAGAAGAGCGAAGCTGAAGAGTCTCTTGTGTTTAATACTGGTAGTTTAAACATAATTTCAAGGTGCAACAGGAAAAGCTGAGAGGAAGGGAAAGAGAACAAAGGTGAAGGAGGCAAATGGAAGATGAGGGCAGAGAGAGAGAGAGAGAGACAGACAGACATACAGACGGACAGATGGGCGGGCAGATAGACAGACAGACAGAGAAAATAATGACCCTTTCCCATCAGGAGTGTTACCATTTGTGGACATTTTTCTTAAGAGGCATCAGCTGAAATGCTGCTCCACATTCCACTCATGCTAGGAAAAGTGTCTGTTTGGGGACTTTATGGTGATTGACCCAGTGGGTAATAATTTCAGTTATTAAGATGTTTTCATTATCAAACCAAAACATCTTTCTGAAGGGAGATGATTACTCAGTGGTATGTCTAAAATGTGTATAATTTTGTTCTTCAGATGCAACAAGATGACACTTTGTCTAAAGAGAAATGGCCTCTAAAACCCTAAGAAAGACAAAAGTCCAAACTGATAGAGTCCAAGTATCAGGGATTGACATGTTTCCTATAAAGAAAAGCATTTAAACACAATTTACAGTTTATAAAGTACATTTTATAAGCCAGCTGTGTATTTAAATATAAAAGACATATTCATGCTAGTTGACTAAATACTTATGCTTTAGCATATCCTATTTGTATACAATGTTTTGTAGTCACGTGTTGGCAATTAGATTTTGTGAGTTAAAAATAAGATGACAATAATAAAATAAAATCAATTAAGCAGTGTCTTTCAAGGTCAAAATAGGGAACGTGAGAGCTATCTGGAGTTCAGTCAGCTGATCTGGCTCCTTCAGCTGGTATCTCCTTCCTCCCTCATGGTCACATGTCTCTCCCAAAGCTGTGTACTCTATGAAGGCAGAAGAGGATGCCTTTGCCCAAGGATGACCTTCGCAGACCAGAGAAGGTGTGGTCTTCAGTCAAGGGCATATGAGTAGCTGTACTCGCATGCTGGAAGCTCCAAATACCCTCTCCAGTTCCTAATATGGTTATAAAATTAGCCATTCATTTGAAGCAGATTTGCTTTCCTGATTGTATCTTTATATAAAATAATCATCTGTTCTAAATAATTGAATATCCTAAGAAAATCTTAAATAAAAATTAATTTTCTAAATTTTTACTTGATACACACACATGTGGATGTATATATACATATGTATATATATATATATATATATATATATATATATATATATATATATATATATATATATATATCCATTTTAAAAGGTGGGCTTTGGGCTGTTTTCATGGCTCAGTTGATGAGGCCACTTGCTACCAAGCCTGCATTAGACCCTTGGAATTCATGTAATGGAAGAAGATAAATGACTATTGTGAGTTTCCCTCTGACATTCATACACATTTGTGGCACAGACATACATGCATGTGCACACACACCAATAAAAACATGCTTACTAAATAAATTTAAAGTGTATGAATAACACAGTGAATAAGAGCAAAGCAGATAATGATTGTTGACTGTTCCAAACTGACACCATATACTTAACCAATAATATCAACAACCATGTAATTAAAAAAAAAAATAAGCAAATTCATAACGTGAGCATCTGCCGGTTTACTTTTAGCTACTTTTAAAGATGATCAGGGTGGCCTAAGAGTTGTGATTCTCTGAATGACGCCATCCTTTCTTCAGCAAGACCAGGACTGTTCTACTCTTTCCATCCTGCCATGGAAGGTGACACTAATGTGAAAGACTCGGATTTCACAGAACCTGTAAGCTTCTGCATAATGATGTTTCTCAGAAAAAAACAAAAAACAAAAACCCACTTTACATGAATTCAAGTAAAGATTCTGAATCAAGAGGTGAGCAAACAACCTTCTGTGAAACGAGCCGTGTGTACTGCATATTTTATAAATCAAGCTTTGTCAGAACACAAACACACTTACTCTTCTATGTACTCTGTATTGCCTGTGGCTGTTATCACATGTACAGGCAACTTGAGTCACTGTAACAGATCTCATGTAGCCTGAAAACTTGGAATCATTAATGTATGGCACATTACATGAAAGTTTTGTTAAAACTAATTTCTAGATCTCACTCTTTCTCTTCCCCTTCCACCATTACAGTGACTCGATCACTAAATACTGCTGATTCTAGTTTCAATAATTTGAAGTTAACCCTTTTATGTCATGTCCCTTTGTTTCATCCACCAGTGTCTGTCTTAGGATAGACTTTTTTATTTTGTGGACACTCTTCCTTACAGGCAAGCAAGATGATGTTTTTAAAACCCAAGTCCGATTCTGTTGCCATCTCCAACCACTCATTTCTCCTAAGCATTTGCCTTCGGTCCTATGTCCTGTGTCTGGAATGTTCTTCACTCACGTGTCCACATAACATTTCCTTAATACCATTCCCATCTCAGATCCAGTGTATCCTCTTTAGACAGGTCTTCTCAGAGCAGCCAAGGCATTTTAATCTTTAACCTAAAGCCTAACTGATAGTTCACGGTCACTTTGACTCGTTCTCACTTACCATCAAACAACTTTGTTTAAATATTGGTTGTCTTTCCCACATGAAAATCTAGATTGCACAACAACAAGATGTTAGCTAACCTTAACCACCAGTAGTTCTTTGTTTTCTATGAGATCTCCTGTTTGTAACAGAAACTTGAAAGGAAAGGGAAGACAGAAGCACCCTCTCATTTATTCACTGCATGCCTACGCGTGTGATCAGATGATGACAAGAAATGCTTGCCCTTTTCTGACATAAACTTGTGTTTCTAACTCCAGGTATGTTTCTCTGCAAATTCATCCATACAAAATATGAATATTCAGGACAACGTTTTCGCTTTGCTGAATGATCTACTTATATTTTTAGTCCTAGTGAAGAACTCTATCAGTGACTGACTCCATAGGAAGCTGTGTGATCACAGAGCTTCAAAGTACCTGAGTTATGGCTGCCAGGACCTCTCTCACATTCCTGTGTCTTCTCTAATTCGTGATTTGTTGGTCTATGAACCACTCCTGTTCTATTGACTCTCTGAGTAAATATCACTGTTTGCAAAGCCAATGTCGATGCTTCCTAGATGCATCACTAGTTTCACTAAATTTCCTGAATATTCATATTTTGTATAGATGAATTCACAAAGAAACACACCTTGAGCTAGAGATATAAGTTTGTGTCAGCAAAAGGCAAACCCTGCTTGTCATGTTCTGATGACATGGTTAGACATGCAATGAATAACTCAAGGGATGCATCATCAAATTTCACCAATTCCATTTTGCCCTATGAAAACCAAGTATTAATACTAAATTATTAATTTTCTTATAACATATAAGATTCTCAATTCAAAGAATATTTTATGATCTGTTTTGTAATAAGAATCACAAATTGCTAGGCATTTGATTTTTTAAAAGGTTTTCTCATTTTTAAAATAAAAACTAGGGCAATATAAAATGACTTACATATTAAATATATTCAAGCATATTTTCTTAAAAATCATTTTAAATTATCAATTCATTTAGTTTATATAAAAGAACTAAAGAAAAATAAGCTTCATTTATTTAATACAATTAAAAAACAGTTAATACCCTTTATATTAATTATATCAAACATTTTTAAAAAACATTTTAAATAATTATCTATTTAAAACTGTATGACATTTCAAGTTTGTATAGAGAAATATCATGTAATTACAAAGCTGTATGAAAGTTGTAAATGAACCTTTTCGATAGTACAACACATTATCCCATGGTGTCTTTTGTAGAAAACATTTACTTATGACTTAAAATTCATTGAAGTAAAGATGTTATTTACTAGTTTGGTCATCTTATAAAACTTTCCAAGTGAACTTTTTTAGTTTTGCCTTTATGACATGACTGGGAAAATAAATTCTTGATTTCTCATTAGAACCAGTTGCTAAGACTATATTGGTGAGGATGCCACATATCTTGACTGCAAAGTGTAGAGAAATGAGGCTGGAGCTAAGCTGGAAGCTTCCTCCATGCTGGCTAGTGATCACAGTGCTAGATAGTACTACACTTGCTGCAGGGAGTTGGTCTTATCCAGCTGTTAACCCAACATGCTACAATATCCATCTTCCAGGCAAGACACACCTGCTGATGCAATAATGTCCCAACTATTAACGAGGCAACAACTCTTTCTGACTAGGTCTGAGGCATGAGCCACAGGAAGTAATTCATTCTGCTTATTGTAAACATGCTCAAAGACTCATAGTGGAAGATCTTAGGTCATAGGGTGAGCTTCATCCTTTCATTGTCCTATTCTGTCATGGTGTCAAGTTGTCTTCTACATACTTACATTTATAGTACATGTGTAGTAATATGTAGTAAGTAACATAAACTTACATTTGTGGTGACAAATGCCACTTTCAGCGTGAATCAGAAAAGCCTTTCTTTGCAATGTGAGTGGTGAAGGCAGACATACGGCTGCTTGTGATGCTCAGAATAAGTGACTGTTGAGGGTTTGGACTTTATACCTCCTACCTCTAAGGCTCAGGGAACATTGTAGAAGAGGGGCTGGAAATAATGTAAGAGCCAGAAGAGAATGGCCACAAAATACTGTCTTCTGGGCTCTGAACAGCTAATGCAGTCATGATCTCACAGTATGGTGGTTGCCTTTAGCAGACCTACAGCAGACTGGGCTTATTAACAGCCAGTCTCCAATTGGTAAGGAACTGAAAAGACCCTTCTGTGCTAATAACGGTTCTGTGGAAGGGGCAGTCATTGTGTTTAGGTGTACCCAATGAAGAGTTCACTCAGGCTTTAAGAGCTATTCCAAATCATAGTCACACAGATGTTCCTGGTAAAGATCAGTGGGTCTCAACAACAACAAACCACCACAACAACATTGTTATTAACAGCAACAAACCACCACAACAACATTGTTATCAACAGCAACAACATCAACCACAACAACAAATGTGGGAAGGCACCTGTAAGAGATGAGGAGGGGATAGAGGAGAAAGATGGAAGGCAGTTGTAATCTTCAGAATGTACATGGTGTATGTGTGAAATTGTCAAAGAACAAACCATAGAAGCTAAATTAAACAGATGTTTCTCCCCAGAAGCATTGGATACTCACAAGTTAAAATATCCTTAAACATCACAACTTAATGCTTATAGAGTTTAATAAAAATGTCAAGGAAAACATAAAAAACACTAAACAATTTTTTTTTATATTTTTTAAACAATTCTCTCCCTTTTTCACAGATGAGGCAATCAAAGCTAAAACAACTCTGAATACTGAATACTCCTGACACCATTCTGTCTCTCAATGTGGAAGGCTGAGAAAGATGGTAAAACATCTGGGGCTAGGCTCGGAAATCATACATGTTCCTGGTATCCAGCCTCCATGGCAAAGCCAATCTTTGGGCTAGGCATAGTGGAGCACACCTTTAATCCCAGCACTTGGGAGGCAGAGGCAGGAGGATCTCTGTGAGTTCAAGGCCAGCCTGGTCTACAAAGTGAGTCCAGGACAGGACTGTTACACAGAGAAACTCTGTCTCAAAAAAAAAAAAAAAAAAAAAAAAAAAAAAAAAAAAAAACAAAAAACCAAACAAAACAAACAAACAAAAAAAAAGAGCAACACATTAACAGGTCATCTGAATTCTCTACACATCTGTGTGTAGAAGCTCTAAAGAAGCCAGGTGTGGTGGCACACGGCTTTAATCCCAGCACTCGGGAGGCAGAGGCAGGTGGATCGCTGTGAGTTTGAGGCCAGCCAGGTCTCCAAAGTGAGTGTAGGGCAGCCAAGACTACACAGAGAAACCCTGTCTAGAAAAAACAAACAAACAAACAAAACCAACAAAAAAAAGAAGTTCTAAGGAAGTGAGCGTCTTAGTCTTCTTGGGCTGCCATACAAAATAAAAGAGACTACGTCTTTAAGAAAACAGAAATTACTTCTCTAGCTTAATAGAAGCTGGAAGTCTGAGGCCACGGACTGGCCAGGATTGATTTCTGGTGAGGCTCTTCTTGACTCACTGTGTCCTCTCATAAGCTTTGCAATGTGTGTGTTTCTGACTTTTACAAGGATTCCGTTTCTATGGGATTAGAGTTATACACAACGACGTCATTTAACCTTAATTACTTCTTTCATGGCTGTGTCTAAATACAGTCACACTAGGTGTTAGGACCTCAACATGGAGATCAAGGGACACAATACATAATAAACTTAATGAAGAAATGCTATTGGCAATCTTGAAATTGGCAGTCTTTATTGCATCACGATTTTTGGGGGAAATGTTGCATCTATATTTTTAAAGTCCATACAATGTACATTTAAAACATCTTTACTGTATATTCTTTGAATATTATATATAATATATTAACACTTTAAAAAGCCCTATAAAACAAAAACTTACCATAACTTTATCCATTGTCAATAACTATGACGACCACCTAGTATTTTAATACATTTTAAATGCAAAGATGGTAACAGCAAAATTAAAATGTAGCAGATTCTCACCACATCATGAGAATTAACTTGAAGATGTTCTCATGGAAGGCCAAAGAACTGTCCAACAACGAAACACAGGAGCCTATTACACCTTCCCTAGCTAGATTCTTTGAAGCATTATCTCCTTGTTCCTGAAGCTTCCACTACTCATTCATCAAGGTCAATTCAAGCAGTAGTTCTCATTAGCAACTCTCTATCTTACATCTATCTGTGTGTGTGTGTGTGTGTGTGTGTGTGTGTGTGTGTGTGTGTGTGTGTTGAGACAGATTAACAATCTTGCGTGAGCTTCCTGAATGCTAAGTTGAAAGGTATGTACCATGATGTCTTGCAGTTTACTAGTTTCTTATTTTTCTTTGTGTGTGTGTGTGTGTGTGTGTGTGTGTGTACACGCACGCGCGTGTTGGGGGAGTGTTTGTGTTTACTTTTACTTTTGTTTTTGTTCTGGGGTAACATTCAGGGCCTTTTGCACGCTCAGCACAGGCACTACTATTGAAGCATTTTAATAATATTCATATTCATAACTTTTAAAATGCTAAGGTCTTGGTTTTCCCATTTTCCACTCATGGCTCACTATAGTGTGATTATCACTGCACTTCTTTTGCAGAAAAGTATACTAACATCTCTCTAAAACAAATTTCCTCCCTCTTAAAAATGTTTATATTTCTTAGTGTGTGTGTGTGTGTGTGTGTGTTTGTATGTGTGTATGCATACATGCATATGTGTGTGTGTTTGTATGTGTGTATGCATACATGCATATGTGTGTGTTTGTATGTGTGTATGCATACATGCATATGTGTGTGTGTGTGTGTGTGTGTGTGTGTATCCACTGAGGCCAAAAGAGGCTATTGTGTGGAGCTGAAGTAATAGGTCATTGCGAGCCACCCAGTATGGGTGCTGAGAACTGAAGATGGGTCCCTTGGAAAAGCTCATGATCTCTGAGCCATCTCTATTCCCTTTGTATTGCTCAGTTCCTTCATCTTTATCTTCTGGACGCTTGTCCTCTCTGCAATACCTTTCCCACTGATTGTCTCCCTTTAGACTTTCCTTTCAGTTTATAAACAGAACAGTGTCTCTAACCTTACACCCTAAAATAGCCTTTGTGGCCAGACAGCCAGTTAAAACAAAGTGTCCTATTGTCCCTCATCCTTTTATATTTTACTTTTCAACCTACTAAAGGTTAGTGTTTTATTTCATCTTTTTTTCACCCTTATTGTAACTTTCCACCAAACTGGTCATTACTATTAGCCTGGTGGGCTTTTTGCAGGCCCTTCTCTGTGAGCTGTGTGAGGCTCAGGCACAGAATGGCTGCATCACCTGGATGTAGAGGTATGTGCGTGCAGAGCTACACTGGCTGCTGCTTTACCCTTGTCTGTATATTTCTTCATTTTCATTTTCTCCCTCTGTGCCACTGCTTCTGAGTCTCTCTCTCTCTCTCTCTCTCTCTCTCTCTCTCTCTCTCTCTCTCTCTCTCTCTCTCTCTCTCTCTCTCTCACACACACACACACCTCTCCCTCTGTCATCTTGTTTATACAAGTTACTGAAATATTTGTCTTTTCTATCTTTTTCTAATCCACAATAGAGTTATTTTCCATATATGTATATATGATACTTTATGCTAGCTTTATACCATGGAAACCTCACACCTCTACAAGGTAACCACAGTTACCAGATTTACAAGGCACTTACTTTAGGATTTCTTACACTCTAATCTAACATGATATTTATGACCAGATAACTCTCCTAGCTGTAGAGAGCTGCCCAGGGCCTCATGTGATATTTAGAAGCCCCAACCTCTAGCCATAAGACATGAGCAGAAAATCCACTATAATAACAAAACTGCCTCTGGGCATTTTCAGTGTCCCCAGGTTAGCCACAGTATGCACTGAGACAAGGCTTGGGAGAGTTACAAAACAAACTAGAAACCATACCTTCAGGCGCAATGCCAGATGTCTAATTTTTACTATGATCTAGCTCTTATGCAGTACACTGGTCAGACCTTTACTTAAGGGTTCTCAAAAGCCATATTTATTCTTCCATCTTCAGTTCAGGTCCCCATGTTATTGTTGAAGTCTTCAGATTCACACGTCTGCCACTCCTCAGTGTGTCACCCGTATCCCACTTACACCTCATATTCAACTTGCCCGTAGCTGCTCATAGCAGAATGGTCCTTTTTCCTGGAGCCCGTCACACTCACCTTTGCAATCTCTTTTGAACTCTTGGCCCCTTTTGCCTCTGCTTTCTTACTCGGGCTACTTTACGAACAGCCACGTGCACAAGAATCACATGATTCTTTGTTATAGATCTTCAACTCCTTCCATTCTAACTGCCTTAAAAAAAAAAATCCCCCTAAAGAGAATCAAGCCCCCACTTATCTTCTTGGAATAAAGGCAACAACCAAAAGAGGTTGTAGAAGGTGGAACACAAACTTAGAGTTGGATCACCCTGAAATTCTAACAGGCAGAGCATGACCTTAGAGTTGGATCACCTTGAAATTCGAACAGGCAGATGACACGGTCCAAATCATTGAGTCTCTCTAATCCTCAGTTGGTTTCCCTTTCTAGGATGTCTTGTTTGGAGACATTTGTTCCCACGGGGCTATTGTGAGGATTAACAAGTAAGGGTATTAAAACAGAAGCATCAGGTCAGCAAGATGCCTCAGAGGGCAAAGGTGCCTGCTGCACAGCCCGATGTCCTTCCCTGAACTCGCCCTAAAAGATTATGCTAAAAGAAGACAACTGACTCTTGCAAGTTGGCCTTTGTCTCAAATACACAAGATAGCAGGAACACACACAACACAACACACACACACACACACACACACACACACACCATCACATGTAGCTACTCATATTTATGAATTAGCCTTTCTCAGCTGTTCCCTTTCAACCACCAATGGCACCATCTGTCATCAATGCACTGAATCTTCTCAAGTCAGTTTTCTGGCTCCTAAGTGCATTAGACACTTGGACAATTCCCATTGTCTTTCTAGTCTGCCCTTCCTTCCCTAGTGCTCCGCTGACCTTTAGTATTTACTTTTGATACTTCAGGAGGAGGTCATCATGACTTTTTCTCTTCTTTCAATTTTTCTGAAGCTCTTAAAAATGAATTTATTTTTTCCCTAGGATAAAGATGCCATTGCCAAGCAACGCACGGATCTTCATAGATTTAATTGTTAACAACTTAAGCTCCATGCAGCAATCACAAGAGAAGAAAAATGTCAAATCTACTCTTCCAGGGTTGTGAGAGGTTTCATACCTTGGGCTGACTCACCATGATTGCAACTTGTAGAATAATTTCAATTGAACATTTAAGCTGGCCTTGGTGGTGTGCTGCATGCGCTACCTTCTCATGATTGCCATTGAGGGGCGAACTGTGTGACGATTATAGCTAATTATTTGAAAACATACTGACCTTCAACTCCATAATTATCCTGACTGTGTGTTTCTTAAGGGAAATAGTTCAGAAGGTACTAAGTAAAATCGCCTAATGCACAGACAGAACTGTTTATAAAACTAAGGAGGAAAATGACTTAAATACATAAGCACAGCTAAGGATGGAAGAAGACAAGAGACTGAGTTATGCTTATAGTAAGTGGTCAGTGTGATGTGCTCAGTAAGGAGGTTAGTGTGAGTAAGTCTATTCACAATGTCATACAAACAATTGCGGACACGGTGCTTGAGCTTTCTGAAACTTCATTCATTTTGAAGAGGAGACAAACAGCATTTCTTACAGCTATGCTGTGAGAGAAATTCTGTTTAATCAGTCCTTATCTGCATATCTTCCTCTGTGTGAGCCTTGGTGAGTATTTAATATGTTAATGTTACCGCTGTGTGCGGATACAGCAGGGGGAAATCTAGGTAGAATGACCTATTTAATTAATATTTATTTAATTTATACTATTTAATTAAATATATCAAAAGTTGGTTAAATTTAACAATAGTTGCTATTAAATGAAAATACATTTATGTTTTCTTGAATTTCTTCTTCAATGGTTATTACATATATAATTATATACCACAGTATATTATAGCTGTAAAAAACACCATCTTGTGAAACCAGTAAAAGAGGACTCATTAACTGCTCTCATTCAGGTTTCTTTCTCACTGATAACATATTATCCATCTCCAGCTAGAAAGACAGTAACCTCCCTTATCAACCACCAAATCATGATTTGCCTTTGATAGTCTGGTATCTATTCAAAATTAATTCCATTACATAGCTGTAGAAGGGCTTGTAGATAAGGTGACCATTGTATTGCATCCACTGATAAGTTCTGAATGGACTCCCATTGTAACACTTGGTCAGGGATGAGGCATCCCTAATACTGTGGCTGATGCTAATTTGATTCATGTTCTTACACCATGCACTTCAGATGCGTACCAACTGTGAAACATATTGAAAAGAAAAGGAAAGCCTTAGATCTTTTATGACCCAGCTGGGCCTATAATGACTGTCTCACCAGGGAAGTGTGCCTACTAAAATAAGCAAAGCTACTTAACTCTACCAAAAATGTGCAGTGAGTATCTGGAGCAGATCTTAACTTTGATGATTTTGCCATTGTTTCTAGACTTCTTGTTAGACTTCCACCTGAGCATGCTGCAGCCCCTGCCTCACCACACCCAGCACCCTAAGAAGCATTAGACTGGCTTCCCCAAATGAACAGCTAGAGCCACTGTTCAGACTGGTAAATGTGGAATTTTTAAATGTTACTTTACTTTAGAATTACTGTTTAATGCTTACATTTTAGAAAATAAAACATATTGTTTTGGCTTATTTAATCGACCTTCCATGTAAGTAGCCACGAGTCTCAAAGCAAATGTACAAACATTGGATAAAATGCAAGCCTCATAAATACAGTAAACTTTCAAGTATTTTACTAGTATAGAACAAAACAATGACCTAAGAAACCAAGGCCTCTTAAATTTCAAGGGATTTACTATGAACACTTGTCTTCTGACCATCAGGGGAAAACAATGCACTTCTAACTGGTAGTGATCATCTTATTCTGAGCGCCTGAGTGGACCTAAACTTAGCATCTGCACAGCTGAAGTAATCATTGTCTCCATTGCAACTGGCTCTCTCTCTCACTTCAGTGACCGCCTACAGACATCCAGAGACCCTCAACAAGAAACATTTTCCTCACCTGCAACATTTAACAATCACCCAAGTCTGCTTTAGACTCATTTCAACTTGAATCTAAAATTCAACCTTAGAAGACATCCTTGGGGCGGTTGTAATTTTAATAGTCTCTCTGAGCCAGTTCTTCTTTGTGTTGTAACCAATCTTGCTTTGCTCCTTTCCTTCAAAGACAAACACATGAAACCAGAACAACAGCTGTCCACTAGTCCTTAAGTTTTCAAAGGAGAAGATCGGCTTCTTTAGTTTAAGATAGGAGATCACTTTTTAAAACATGGATTTATTGTTTTCCTGTGATGTGTGTATGACAGCTTTGTCTGTGTGTATGCACTTGAGTGAATGTGTATGTACTTATGGACATATGTATGCATTGAGTGACTGGTGCTGGCAGAGACAAGAAAAGGGTATCAATCCCTTGGAATTGGAGTTACGGACAGTTGTGAGCCACCATGCGGGTGCTAGGAATAGAACCTTGGTCCTTACCAGAAGCAGCAAGTGCTCTTAGCTGTTGAACACTCTCTCTAGCTTCTGTTAGGAGAGTTCTTACGCTCAGCTCTCAGCCTCTATGTGATTCCCCCACTTTCTTCTCTAAGTCCTGTGTTCTTACCTTGTTCCACTCAGTACCAAAGGCAAGCCATTGACACTGTGTCTGCGCATGACCTCGTCAGTCCCTGCCTTCACTCTTCCTCCCTTTATTTCTAAAGTTCCTACCCAGACCTGAACGAACCTAGTTCATGTGTAACTTTGTCCTAGAAGTTTCCTGTGATGCATCAGGCAAAATACCTCCTTCTGCCTTCAGTTCTTACCACGTGTCAGTTTGTACTTGAGTGGTTACAACCACAAGTTAGTTTTAGAAAGGAGATGCTGTGGTTGCTCATCCTCATCTCCCTGGGTGGCAGAATAGGGTTTGGTGTGGGATGTGTCCTGGTTCTTGATTTTTGCTTTGCTCTCTCCCATCATTTATTTTTGTCTGCATTGCTATGGTAAGTCACACTGGCTTTGGACTCCTCATATCGGTTCTCCAGTATGAGGTACACATCCCCACACTCGGGTTTTCTTTTGTCAGCCTTTTCTTGGCCTTTTGAAAATGTGGCTTACATTTTACATAGCAGTGACATGCAGTTGGCACTGCAATAGCAGAGGGAAGCATTTGCTTCCTTATCCTGGTGTGTGCGTGTGATTCCTCCAGCACGTGCTTTATGGTACCCAGTGGCCAGTAGATTTTTTTTCCTGGCATACCTTCTCATTTGTCTGTGACTAGCTTTTCCAGGAACACTTTAGTGAGATTTCCAGTCTAATTTCTACTGGCATGACATCACCACCACTTCACAGCCGTCACTTATTGGCTGTACTCTTCCTAGCAGGGGTGGATTTTGTTGGCCAATGGATTATTAGACACTGCTCGGACACTTAGTTCATCACTTTGGGGAATAAGTAATATTAAGTAGGTAACACTGGTCAGAATGTTGTTAAACAGTATACAGTGCAGAAGACGTGCCCCCACTCGCCACCCCAAATCCCAAACACCAACCCCCCCAACGTAACAAGTTTCTGTTCCTCAAATGTCAACAGCAGTGAGTTTTAAACACTTTACTACTGTTATTTTATGTGTTTGGGCATTTTGCTTGCATGTATGTGTGTTCCCCATGTGCACATGTGCAGTGCCCACAGAGGCCAGTAGGGGGTGTTGGGTGCCCTGGAAGCAGTGCTGCAGACCTTGTGAGATCCGTCTGGGTGTTGAGAAGTGAACCTGGGCTCTTTGAAAGAGCATCCAGTAGTGCTCTTTCCCACTGAACATCTCTCCAACCCTTAACAGCAGTGTGTTTCAGGAGCCGTACTCAACAATAAGGTCTAAATCTTAGTCTCAACTGGGCCCAGCGAAGAGAGGTGAGGATAGAAAAGAGGGCAGATAAAAGCCTGTGGGAAAATTTCTTTAGGACTGAGATTTAGTGACTAGTCCTTACTGTTGCTGTTTCCATATGCTTTAGGCTTTTCAGTAAACACACCTTATTACTCTAGTTGTCTCCTACAGTTTCTAATTGTTTACTGTTTGCCATCTATGTTCAAATTATTATATGCTGTCTCCATGCTGAATAGACCAAGACTAATACAGGGCCAATTAAGTCCTGTCAAAATTTTCAAACAATGATTTGTAAATAAGAGTATATTAAGTCTTGTCTTTTTTCCATCAAGATATTAATGATGTTGGATTCTTTACAGAGTTCGGGGGATTCCTAAGAGACACTCTGCCCTTTGTGTAACAGAATAGGGCTAGAAACCATTCATATACTTGCTCTTAAATCTCCTAAATGGCAAGTGTATGGCTAGAGATGGGTAATGCATGAAAGGTTAGCATGGAGCTTTGGTTCAGTAACTGAACTGAGTCTGGGTTGCCTCAAATACACATCCTAGCCAGAGGTGCTGTTGGTTACTGATGGAAAGACCATTATTAGTGGAAGGCCTGTGAGCACTTTAATGCACTTGGACAAGCAAGCATCATGAAGAGCTGTTGCTCCATCTTTTTTCCATGACTTTGAGCCATGCTGGCTATTCCTGGAATAGTCTTTTTTTTTAATAGAAATGTGCTTGTTTTGTAGTTAGGTCACACTTGCTAAGGACAGGCTATAGTTCAGCTCACATCATTAAACTAAGCCAATACAGTGTCTTTCTTCTACATTTCTGGGTTTTATCGTTCCTACTTAGTGTCTTTGAAAAGCAAACTAGTCAGTAACAGCTCCATTAAAAAAAAAAAAAAACAAAGGCTGTGTTAAATGATTGCAACAGACAGCATTCTAACAAGGCACATTTGTTTTCATGTAATCACCCTGCCAATACCCCAACTTTCTTTCTGGAAAAATGAACCAAAATAAAATTCACTTAGGTTGTAGGAAAGGCTAAGACTGTGACATATTTTAAATTTGTCACCCTCTCAGTTAAGTAGTGTGGCCACAGACAACATGGCATATGGAGTCCCAGCAGTCCTATCATGTGGACAGAAGAGGACACAGGTGACCTGGGTGGACAAATTACCACTGG
Source organism: Acomys russatus (assembly GCF_903995435.1). Classification (NCBI taxonomy): domain Eukaryota; kingdom Metazoa; phylum Chordata; class Mammalia; order Rodentia; family Muridae; genus Acomys; species Acomys russatus. The sequence continues at coordinate 50,525,645 of NC_067141.1, forward strand.
TACATAATCTATCATGAAACCAACGTGAAAGGACTGCAGTATCTAAATCTTTCCTCTAGCACCTCTTTTTCCTGTCCTTTTCCTGACAGTGCCTGAACACCTAAAACAGTCTTCTGGATTTCCACTCCTTTATAGACTTCAGGAAGACAGCATCAAGAATCAGATAACTCTTGCCCAGAAATATCTTAATCCTGAATTAGCCATTGCCAAAATTAATGCAAAGACTAAAGTGAAAGCCTGAGGGAAGAAAGAATGGAATTAAGACCAGACAGATTTTAGAAAACAGATGTGTATGTGGTGAGAATAGCAAAGAGATTTGATGCCTTCAGAGCCAAGGGAAGAGAATGGGGGAACATCAGATATGATGTCAAAGCTGGAAAGACAGCCATTCAGATGGCATTAGGGGGACCGTCACTGAGGCACTAAGATAACAAGTAGATATAAGGGGGGAAATCATCAGGCAATGCTGTTAGAGGACACAGGTAGCTTCCTTATTATTATTTTCTGATTTGACAATGAGCATTTTTTGAAAACAGAAATCTGACATTCATCGTTGGTTATAATAGTGTTGTTTCCCCCTAGGAAAGCATAAATGCTGGCTTATATAACATGGTACCTAGCATGTAAATTAGTGATGGGCACTCCTTTTGCTGACAGTTGTAATGTTTGCCATCTGTTTGCACAGGATGAACACCTCTAATTGGACATAAATTAGGTACTGACAGCAGTTTTGACAGAATCCCTCCATTGCAGTTCTCTCTCTCTCTCCCCACCCCCCCTCTCTCTCACACACACACATAGACTCATACATATTTTTTTCTTTCTGTCTTTCAAGCTATGGATTCAGTGTTTTCTTAGAGACTCAACATCTCCCCTAAAGGTTTTGGGTTCAAATACTCAACTTGTCCTTTTTGTGTTTATGTTTAAAACTGCGCTCTCTCTCTCTCTCTCTCTCTCTCTCTCTCTCTCTCTCTCTCTCTCTCTCTCTCTCTCTCTCTCTCTCTCTGAGATAACCTATGTAGCCCAGGCAGGCCAAGAGTTCACAATCGCCCTTCTGCTCCACCCTCTTGAGTGGTATTATAGGGAACGGTCACCACTCCAGGTTCTACCTGCTTTTTAAATACTAGTTTATCAATAACTGTTAATACCATATATTTACTGTGTACAAGGAGATGTTTTGAAATATGTGTACAATTCACTAAGACTAAATCAAACAGTAAGTGTAAACACCCTCTCACCTCCCATTTTTTAATAATACACTTGAAGCTTATTTTTATTGTTTGTTTATCTGGGGGGGGGGGTATAGGTTCTGTATATTTAACCCAAGTTTGTTTTGAACCCACTCTGTAGCATGCTGGACTCAAACTCAGAATTTGTCTGCCTCAGCCTTTTGTCTCATTGATATTTAAATACACAGAACATCAGCTGGCCTTGGTGGTGCATGCCTTTATTCCAAGAATTCAGGAGGCAGAGGCAAGCAGATCGCCATGAGTTTGAGGCCTGCCTGGTCTATACAGTTGGTTCTAGGCCAGACAGAACTTCACAGGGCGACATGTCTCAAAAACAAAACAAAACAATAGCAACAACAGACTGTCATTATTTCTAATAGTCACTCCACAGTGCAGCTGATCCTAAGGCCCATTCCTCCTATGTGAACCTTATATTCTTTCATCTACAACTCCCTAGTCTCCTCTCCGTGTCATCCAGCTTCTGACAGCCATCAGTTTATGCTTTCCATCCAGTCCTATAATTGAGCCCAGGTGCTGTTCATCTTTCATTGCATGGCTACTTTCCTTAGCAGTCTTCTAGACTCTCCCATGTGGTTACAAATGGCGGTTCTTCACCCTTGAGCGGTAATATTTACTGGGCGTGCTTACTATGTATTCCTCACTTATTCACCCACTTATCAGCACTTGGGTTGTTTCCATGCCTCGGCTTACTATAAATAATGCTGCAATGACCACAAAGCGTTCATAGCCCTTTGATATACTGCTTTTCAGTCCCTCTAGAAAAGTATCCAGAAGCAGGGTTAGTGCATCAAATGGTAGCTTATCACGGTTACGCTAATCTGCATTCCTATCAACACAATAAGAGTTCGTTTATTTGTATTCTAAGACTTTACCATTATTCATACTTTTCTTAAATTTGCGTTCACTTAAACTTACACACACAAAACATAAAAATTGTGTGTGTGTGTGTGTGCAGGCATGCATTTGTGTGACTTAGTAGGATAACATGATGTTTTAATTCTTGCATAAATTGTGTAATACTTAAATCAGTTAAGCATAGCCATCTCCTCAAATATTTCTCTCATTTGTCTACATGGAGAGTCTGGAAAATCCTTTCTTCTAGCTTTTCAAGATGTATGCAATTGTTTGCAACTACCATGCAGAGGGATAATTCTCAAACCTCTTGCCATGTTTAGCGGTAATTTAGTGTCCTGGACGCTGAGCAGCTAGCCTGTCCTCTCCATGTGACACAAACCTTGTCCTATCCCAGCTTTCCCAGAGAACTTTTGGTTGTGACTTGGTGTTTCACTAACTGTCTATTTCTTTAACTTAGAATTTAATTTCTCTCTTCTCTTAAGATGCTTTCTTTCTATACTGCCTGTCTCCTGTGGTCTTGTCTGCTCTTTCAGCTGCTTTTCTTTCCTTGTCAGAACTTAACTGAGTTTCACCAAATTCTGATCTTTTTGTCATTATCTTTGTTCTTTCATGGAATTCTACCCCACCTGCTCTACGTAGGCAATGTTAACGTTAATTTTATGGTAGTGGTCGCAGATGCTCCTGCCCATGTTGATGACTTCCTGCAGAGCATCTGTCTTAAGCATTCTAGATTGCATGCCAATGACTTTTAATTCTCAAGGGAATATCACTGTGCCTCCCAAACTGATCCCTCATATACATCTCTTTTTTTTCTGTCCTAACGTTATCCTTAATTTATTTCTTGGCCTTTAACTTAGCTATACGATTTTACATTTTTTTGTGTTTTTGGGTTTTTTTGTTTTTGTTTTTTCTTTTTATTAATTTAGATTTTACATTTTTAAACCTATTCATTACTACACATTCCTCCTTTAAGTGGCCCCAGGATCACAAGCCGGAATTTGACTACCAATTCCATATTCCGTCTTCAACCCCTCCCTCCCTAATTCATTTTTCACAGTACTAAAAGTCTACCACTTGGTATGACTTGTTACAGGGTCACTATTTGGCACTCAGTGTTGCTAGAATTGTTGTTATAGAAATATTTACCATTTACAGCAACACAGCCTCATTCTACCTGCACACTTGGGTCTTATAAATTGTCTTCTAACAAGCCTTTGGCCCTTGTCAGTTGAAACTGGCTCAGTTTCCCTATGACTGGCTCGGCTTCTTTATGAACTGCTCACTCTGATGACCCTTTATGGCGCCTTCCCTACACTTTCAGATACTTTCCCACACTTGCTTCTTCACCTAGTAACATGCCTTGTATATGGCAGAACTGCAGTAGACGGAAGCTCAGTAAAAGCAATGAGAGCAGAGCATTGTTAATTCTGGGACGTCGAACATTTCAGAGCTATCTGTGAATGCGCCTGTGCCATGGCTTAGCTTCTAGTGCTCTAGCATGAAGGGACCTGAAAAGTAGGTGTTATGGACCAAATCGGGACCCTTGCATGCACCCAGAGTCCAATGGGCTTGTCCAGCGCTATCTTCCTAACCTTGCCCTCTACTCTCCTCAGCATTAGCTTCCAGCAGCACAGTGTTTTACACAGCTTTGAGGAGCCCACTAGCGTGATTTCTGATCAGGACTCTCTGGGTCAGGCCCTCGGCCTTTCTGATAAACTTACCCACACACACTACACTGAGGAAATATCTGCTCTTTGCCTTCCAAGTGGTTTGTATATGTCTGAACGATATTCTTCTAGTGGCAACAACCTGTTATTTACATTGACCTACAGTACAAACTGTAAAGCATAAGGAACAGAAGGCACGGGACACTGACAGACGTCAGGAAATAGCCTTTCTTTCCTCTAAGTAGGCACTTGTCTGCATCTAAAGCTGATTTTTTAAGTAAGCGTATCTTCCCCAAGGTGCTGCTGTAGGTGTCTCAGGATAGAGAAACAGAAAGAAAACCTAAAACATACCGAGAGCAACACTGATGGTGATTCTAACTAAGATGCCAAATGGCCAGCCCTGCATAAGCCCTTCCTAAGTAAAAGACACTTTACAAATGCTTTAATTACATGTTCTTATTAATCCTCCAAATATCCTTATGATACTGCCTTATCTTCACTTTTCAAGTGAGACCATGGAGCATTAGTTCATAGTGGATAGATAAATGTCTTATTAAAGATGACAAAACTAGATTGGCAGAGCTAGCCGCTTCTGAGAATAACACGAGGATAAAATATAGTACTCATCTCCAAAGGAAAAGATTTTAAATAAGTATTAATAGCTCTTCGAAATGATGTCTAATTTCAGAAACACATATAGTGCTGATATAAGTGTGCATTATGCATTGACAAAGCAATGTACTTACTCTCTGTCAATCACGAGGCAGGTGACGGCCTCTGCGGCAATTACGTTTGCTGTTCGCACATCCTCCCTGCATAAGAAATAGAGACGTTAGAATAGAGCAAAGGCAAGTGGTTATGGTGACTTTGATTCAGGAGCCAGGGCACATAGACTGTTTTTGATCTATGCACTCCCAGGTTTAGGCTTCATGTGAGGAGCCATTTTACACTTTTAATCACACATTCCCCACAGTTAAAACTCAGCTGTTACAATTATCAAATGTAAAGCTCCACTTGCACAAGTGGAAGAAAATTTTATAAGATCATTTCCTTTGCTCTTTAGGGAAATTTCGTAATTACATGATGATAAAGAGGGACAGGAATAGGTTACAGCTTTTAAAGACTCCAAAGTCATGGTGGCGCACGCCTTTAATCCCAGCACTCGGGAGGCAGAGGCAGGTGGATCACTGTGAGGTTGAGGCCAGCCTGGTCTACAAAGTGAGTCCAGGACAGCCAAGGCTACATAGAGAAACCCTGTCTTGAAAAACCAAGAAAAAAAAAAAAGACTTCAAAGTCATACCCCTAGAAATTGAATATCTAATTCATCTATTATGAGTTTGACATCATATCTTTGAGAGCAAAGAACCAGTTTTAAGTGTTTTCTTAATATAGTGACGCTGCTTTTATGCAGCTAAGGTTTGGAGACTTTATGGTACATAGTTAGTTGTTCATCGGTCTCAGAGGTCATGGTTCTTCAAGTATTTGAAAAATATTACTCAGACCTAACTATATAAAGAGTATCTCTTGAAAAAACACTTAATTTGTAACTATAGCAGGTGACGTCACTCTCTGAGACCTCTGAAATCTTTCCTGGTACATCTCCAGGAAAGAAAGATGGATTTGGTAAATTAACTTCATAAGTCATTTTCAGCAACCATACACTTAATGTTATAATTGTCACAACATTAAATTACATCTGACAGTGTACTCTCTTTTCTCCTGATAACATTTCTAAACCAATATAATTGGTGGCAAATATGCTGGAAACATATCACAAAAATAATTGCATGGAAAATATTGTGTTGACATGTTTTTGAGCCACAGAACACAATGTTCCCACCCCAACCAGGGATCTGAAGTATTGAAAATAAAGATGTTCGTAATGTATCTCTTGCATTCTGACAAATATTCTAAATTCTGTATCTATTCCTGCTGACCTGTCTTTCATTATGTTTTTCATTGTCACATCATCTTGTTTGGTTTACAGCTGCTTAACACAAACAGTGTTTGGTGTTTGGTAAATCAGAACCAAATATTCTTTCTTACTAATATTACTTTTCCAGAAATTCCCTTGTGATATTCTTCAGCATCCATTATTTGATAATGACCTTAAAAAAATATTTTTTCTTCTTTTAAATAAACCCACATTAAAGTGGGACCATACTGACCCAGGGTTACGGATGTAAGGGCGAGGAAACGTCAAGCCTGGATACCTCCAAACCTGAGGGTGGCAGGGAAAGGCTACTTCCCTGCTACCAACCTGGCACCACTGCTGCCCCACCATTGCCCTAGGAAGAATCTGTTACTCTGAGAGTTATCAGGCTTCCCTCCTTGTTTGACCTTATAAGGCTGCCCCTCTCCCCACCCTATAGGCCCTGAGTACGCAGATGAAGCATCTTCCAACATCCCTGCCCCAGAGACCCTGGCCGCCTCCCCAGGGCCGTAAACACTCTCCCTCCCCACAATAAACCTAAGCCATTCTCAGAAGCTGTTCCCTGGCGTGTTCTCTGCACTCACTTCCAGCTGAGACCCTGCCCTGCATTCACCCAGGCAGGCTAAGCTGCCCTCTCTGGCCCGTTAGGATTCTTGTAAAAAATGTATCATATTAATATACTGATGCCAGAAGCAATGGTTTCTGATATTAATTTTTCCACATAAGACGATGACATGCCTTCCCATTACTGGAATCTGCTTTTATGAATTTGAATGAGGTTCTAGGGGTTTCTTCACCCAGTACCTGGCCTTTCATGGAACGATTCTTCAGGTGTTCTACTTTAGGTTTCTCTTACATGCCTTTCCCATTTACGTGTTACTGGTTGCACTTCAAAGAAGAAAGCTCTTCTTTGTTGTATATATTTTTTATTATTTATTTGTTTGTTTTTTAATTTATTTTTTCTACTTTCATACAATACGTTCTAACCACAGCTTCTCCCTTCTCCACTCTTCCCAGTCAGTGCCCCCAGGAAAAAAATTTAAATCCATTCCCAATGGAAAGCTTGCCCCTCTGACGGTAAACGTGTCGTGTTAGTCTCAGGAGCTGTTAGTCTGAGCCTGTCATGCTGGCTTCACGTTCTCTGCCTTCCAGAGAACATGGCGTCCTTTCAAAATCGACAAACATACCTTCCTCCTCTTGCCCAGACCGCTTCATAACATGCTGTCCTTAGGCCTAAGCAGCTTCACTCCTCCCAGGCTTGCCCTTTGGATGCCACGCCCAGTGCCCTTTCCTAAGGTATGCTGTCCTGAGTGAGCTTGTGGGCTTCCTCATGCATCGCTCCGCAGTACCTTGCCTGTCTCTATGTGGAAGTGGTTATCACGACTTAAAACCCACATGTTTATTATGTGGCCACTCAGTTAGGGACTCAATCGCTCTCCTGCTAAGCCATAGAAAAGCAGGGACCAGAAAATTGGCTCCCTATTTATTTCTTAATGTCCAATATATAGGAGGTGCTTAGTATGTGTGTGTTACAAGACAGCCACAGGTATCGCATTCCTCAACTTGAGGGTAGTAGAGATTAGATTTATGTATTAATTTATTATTATTATTATTGTCTATGCATATTAATGCAGTGTCCTTAGAAGCCAGAGGTATTTGGTCTTCCTGGAACTGAAGTTTCAGGCAGTTTTGAGCCACCAGTGGGTGTTAGGAATGGAACTGGGGTCTTTAGCAAGAACAATATGTGGTCTTGATTGATGATCCATTTACCCAGCCCTAAGTTCAGACTTCAGAGTCACAGGAACTTGCTGTTAGACTAAGAGGTACCAATCACACGCCATGTTAACGTCTCTATATGAACACGAGAATGAAAAGATATTCAGTGTCACACTTACACAGTAACAAAGTGAGAACCGCACACGATGTATTTTCAACTCCATTACCATTTTCTAAAGAAGGTGATTTTTGTGTGTGAACTAAACACAGCAGGCAGAAGTACATCATTCCCACAGGGTGTTCATAAGTTGTGAATAACATTTCTTGCCATGTGTTTATGGCATCATAAAGTACTACAAATAGTTTCTAGCCTTAAAACAATAACACTACCATGGTTTTATGAAAACATCATTTAAAATTTACTCTTCCATATCTGTGTTCATCCCTGCCATTTATAACGTTGCCTATGTAGACTGTCTGTACTGGTGCACTCCTGTAACTACAGTACCCAAGCATTTGGAGGAAGATCCTAAGGTCAAGGCCATTCTGGGCCATACTACACATGAGATCCTGTTGTCTCTGCTACTTGCTGCCAAATAGAAAAAAAAAAAACATGGAAATTGTCTATCGAGAAACATTTTCATCTTGACTATTAAGAAACTTAAAAATAATACATATGTAAAACAACATTCAACTCTGAATATGTTTTGTGCATATAAATTGTAATTCATTATTCACAAATAGCCAATATTTTAATATTTTATTATATTATCTGTTCATAATTAGATAGACTTTTTAAACATCAAATACAATATTTTCTTTGTAGCAGAAGCATTAAATATTTTATGTAGATGGGGAAATTATCACGGCTATTAGAAAAGTCAATAAAATATTTTATATTTTAGTTTATTAAATATAAAAATATATAACAACCTATATAAAAAGAGTTCATACTAATATATATATATACATACATACATCAAGAAGCAGTTATTTTATCTCAGATTTATACATGAGAACACAAGCTACATAATACATCAACAATCAGACCCAGCTCCTGAATAACAATCATGTTATTTAAACAGACTGCCTATTCTCTAAATCAAATTCTTTCTCTAAAACTGCACCACTCATACACTTTTTCAGAGTTAAATTTGATAATAATTATACATGTATTAAAATGCCGAATAACTTTTGAGCAATGGTCATTATGTCTATCATAAAATTCCATCTGTTAATAAAGCCAGCACCAATAGATTTTGGTGTCCAGGCACAAAATAAATCCAAATGACATTTAACTCTTAAATTATTAGAATTGCCATCCATGGGTATGTCCTAACTTGCTATGCAGCTATAGAATGATGCCATGTAAAACTAGGCAGTTATTTAATGTCAAGTCCATTTTATCCCACATCATGCTGCCATCACCACAGGGCCATTGTTCCTACTGTTCCGGTGCTTAATGCCCCTCTATGCCAATGTCCAGACATGCTCTGGGATGTCCCTCCTTCTTTGAGGGACAAAACTCTGCTTGATTTGCCTTTGACACATGTTAATCTTCCACTCTGGCAGACAAGCTTCCAATGAAAGAGTACTGTCAGGGAAAGCTGACAATACTGTGATTACTATGTACATTTGTATCTATTGTGGGTCCAAGGACCATGCTAAAAATAAATATCATCTGGATATGTGTATTAGTCTTGTATGTGCATATAATAAAGGGGGATCCCAATGACTCTATGTTGTCCTGAAGCATTTTAGGCATCCACAGTTATACTTTCAGAAAGAATATTGACCCAGCTAGTAAGGTTGCATATACTACTGGCTTAGACATGGAAGGGAAAAAACATAGAGGTAGACAACATTTTTTCCTTTCTTTCTTTCATTTTTTTGAGAAAACGTTTCTTGTGTAACCTTGACTATCATGGACTCGCTTTGTAGACCATGTTAGCCTCAAACTCACCAAGATCTGCCTGCCTCTGCCGCCCCAGGTGCTGAGATTACAGGTATGTGCAGTTGCACCCAGTGAGACAGCATTTAATTACATTGATTTTTTTCATACTTATTTGTTGGCATGTATCTAGTAGTTTCTAACTTTTTTGAGTTATACATGAGAATATTATACATCTAGAATTATAAGGCAATGCCCATACTAAGTACACACTCACCTGAGAGCTCAGCAAATGAATTTTGCTACTTTGTATTACATAAAACTAGTTGTATCATAACAGTCCAGACATAACATGCACAAGTGTCTTTAAAAATAAGTTCACACATCAGTACAGTCTTGTGCCTGCACATTAGTTGATTTCAGCATTACTACTACTAATTGTGATAAAAATGAACCATTACAAAACTAGCTTTTGCATGGCAAATCACCAAGTATTTTCACAAGCACATTATGAATTTAAAAATTAGAGCAAAGCCTCATGGTTTAGTTGTGGTTACTTAAAACAATTTTTTTTTTTTTTTTTGTGAGGAGTTAGAAACTCTTCCAGTGAAATTACAGAGCCTGGAAAAAACACCAACTATATACAAAATACAGTTCTATATGCACTGACTCTGATATTCTTTGAACTTCATCACTGGAATCTTCATCATCGCTGTATCCCAAAGTAGAGTCACTATCAGTGTCTGAATAATCCATAGCAAGGCTTTACAGGAACCCCTCTTCTTAGGGAGCAATTCTGCCGTGTCTCGTGGTGCGTAGAAGTCTCCAGGGAACAAGCTTAGAGGTAGGAAGCCAATGCAGAGCAGAGTTCACGCAGGGCGGCTGTCAGGGGAAGGATTTCCCTTTGCAGTCCTGGGGGCAGTGTGACTACTGTTAGCCAAGCCCCAGCAAAGCCCTTGTGCCAGCCTTCATGGAAACTGGCATTCCTCCCGTTGCCGATGAGCTTTCAGCAACACATGGGGCTAAGCCCTTCATTCTCAGTCATGTGCAACAGTTTAATATCCCAGTTAAATTATATTCACACAGGATGAAGTAAATCCTTTTTATAGTAAAATCAAAAGGAAATCTTAATACAACAAGTAGGACAATCAATATGTATGAATGCAGTAAGCATCAAAGAAGCGCATAAAAGGAAGTCAGAGCGTTGTAGCAGTGAATTAATCACGGACGACTGTGTAGTTTGTGACAGGGCTGGCTGCTGACTGAAAACAGGATCCCTAAGCAGTTAGGGGTTTGGTTTGTTTTGCTTTGCTTTCTGAATCAGATCACTCTCATTTGTACTTCTGATTCAATTCCAACACAATTTAAACACTAATTCTTTTTTTCTTTTTCTTTTATTTTTTATTATTTTATTTTTACATATACATTTATATTATCACAATAGATTACCTATAGCAAGAAGACTCAGGACACAATCAGGAATTATATATATATATATGTTACATTCTTAGTGTTTTGGCTATTTGTATTTGACAGCCATGAAGAAGACATCTTTCCTTTCTTGGTGAGTCTAAATTTCTGAATGTAAATCAATCTCTATCATATCTTCTCATTATCAATTTAAAACACCTATCTAGACCTAAAAACATCTTAACCCCTAAACAACTAAGCTTCACTGTAAAACTAAGCTACCTGGTCTTCAACTTCATCAGAGACTTGAGAGGGAATAAACTTGATTACCTGAGTATGCCAGGAGTGCAGGTTGGTAGCATTCAAAATGAAAAGATGACAGAGACAGTTTTCTACCTGAATAGTCACCCAAAACTCTCTATAACATTGGAGTATCTTCTTCAGCCTTCTTGCCCAATATATCTGACAGATATGTTTGTGAGGCAGGAACTGTTGAGGACTTGCTTACCCTGTCTTGGCAGAATTTTGCCTGTCGACTCTGCCTGCATCCAAGCTTGCCCCCCCTTTTTTTCCAGCAGAATTCTGTCTGTGGTAGAAATGAGGACTTTTGCCCAGTGGCTTGTTTGCCACATTTGAAGCCATCTCCATAAGGAGGTTCTTTGATGCTCATCATCCTCTTTGAGGTAGGCTGGGTGTTGCCAGGAGTTAACCTGTCTTATTGTCAATGAATCTTTAAAGTAATAAAAACATTTTTAAATGCCATATTCTAATAATACTCATTTGTTACATATAGAATAGGTCAGTGGATGAAGAAATTATACCTTCCAGTTGGTACAAAAAAAAAACCCAATGAGCCTTTGTAAACATATTTTGGACAAAGGTTTTGTCATAAACCAAATGGTTGGGAAAGAATAGTCTCTTCCATAAGTGATACCAAGGAACTGAGATTTCCCATGCATAAAACTATGTGTGACTCCATCCTCTCACCACATACAAAATTTCAAGTTGGTGAAAGACTTAAATATATGATTTTAAACTTTGGAACAATTAAAAGAAAATACAGCATAAGTACTATTTGATATTTATATAAGCAAGAAGTTTTTTGGTATGAGCTCAATGTCATCAACAAAACAAACAACAAAAAGCCTCAAACATAAAAAGAAAATGTCAACAGTATGTAGAGCTAATTGGAGAAAATATTTGCATCTAGTCCATCTAACAAAAGGCTAATGTTGGAGATCTGCAAGGAACTTTGGCAAATCAATTGCCAAAATTTCCAAATAATTAAGTTGAAAAAAATGGCCAAAATGCCAAAATGGATATTCCATTAAAAAAAAGAAATGACAGCCAGGTGGTGGTGGCATATGCCTTAAATCCCAGCCCTTGGGAGGTAGAGGCAAATTAATGTGAGTGTTCCCCCACAAAATGACATGTATTACATGGTCCCACTATTCTATCAATGGTTCCAAAGAAAAGTAAATCATTATATCAATAAATTACCTTAAAGATACTGAAAACAGATTCTATATTGATTATTTCATGTAGTGGGTATCCTGTAGGTCTTGGAGGTGAACTAGGAAAAGGCTTATGTCCTTAATGAAATCACTTCTATTTATAAAATACAGAGAGATGTGTATTTTAAGAAATCGAAATCTGATAAAACAAAAGGGGCTAGTCTCACATAGCCGTCTGCTCTAATAGCCAATATGCTAACCTGACAGCAACACATTCTAAGTGTAGATTTAGCTAGGCATGGCCTGTACACTTGAAATCCCAGCACTCAAGATGCTGAGGGAATAACATCAAGAATGTGAAGTGTGAGAACCTGTGTTAGGCACACACACACACACACACACACACAGACACAGACAGACACACACACACCATTTATATGGGTGAGGTTTTGAAAGAACACACCATACCAAGAGTCTCTCTTTCTGCCTGCCTGTGCATGAGATGTAAGCTCTCAGCCCCATGCCTGCCTGCCACAATGCTCCCAACCAAGCATGATGATGTGGACCAACCCTATGAAACTGTAAGCAAGTCCTAAATGCTTCCTTTAATAAGATCTGCCTTGGTCATAGTGACTCTTCACAGCAACAGAACAGTAATTAAGATGCTGGTAGGAGATGCTAAAGAGAAATCTATCATCTAAAGAAGTGTTCCATTAAACAGGAAGAATAAGTTCTGGTGCTCCTTCACACATGAAGGTCTATAGTTAACAGTAATATATATTTCAAATAGTTGGAAAAGAAGAATTGGATAAATTTCATGACAAATACATAATAAATGTTTAAGGAAATAGAAATGCTAATTTATTGGCGTGTTAATTACATAACACATATGTGTGTGTGGAAGCACTGTATTATACCCCACAAATATCTGAAATTATGTCAATGAATAAAACATATGAATTATTAATTATTATTAAATATCAAAAAAGCTTATAGCCAGAAAAAAGTGTTCTTATAAGAACACGAAAGTCTCGTCTCCCTGGCGACACATGTAGACAGATCCATTAACTATGTAACTCACTCCTGAGGCGGTGAACACCACTTTGGAACAATATTCATGGAAGGGTTCAGGGAATACAAGAGAGCCACAAAGTTGGAAGAATTCAATTTTCATATACATTTACATATTCCTTTTGCTAGGTTGATAGCATAATGAATTTCTTGACACAGAAACTTCCTATTGTATGGTTTCTGTCAATGATAATGAACACATATATTTACTGAATTGAGCCACATGAGATTACTTTTTGCAGGTTAAAAATGGCTGAATACCAATAAGTTCATAGGGTTTAACTTAATAAATGAAGTTAGTGAAATTGAGGAAAGGAATAGAATTTATTGCTATTTCGTTTCGGTTGTGGTCCAGATATAACCTTAGCTGAGCTAAGAGTCAACACTAGCTCATGTTTCTTTCATATCTATAGCTGACTTATTTCATTCTCCTGAATGCTAAGGCATGATTGATGGCTTTTGCTCCTTCTCTGTCGACATTTCAGATGATTCTCTTCACATTCCATTACAGCTAGTGTTAGCATTATCACCAAATACCATGCATGGGTAGATAATGCTGCTCCAAGAAGATTGGGTTATTGTTAAGTGAAACTTCCAGATGTGGGAATTCTCTCTAGGAGTTGTTAGTCAAAAACCTCCAGAAGCCCCTTCCCAAATACAGATTATTGACTTTGCTGTTGGTAAGCCTCCTGATTACTCAGATTAAAGGTGTGCACCACCATCCTTGGCATATATATATATACATATATACATATATATATATATATATATATATACATATACACACACATATATACATATAAAAAAAGATAACACACACACACAAATGCAACCTACACAGTCCACATGTTTCTTGCATGTATTTGATTTCAGAGTGACAACTGAGGGGCTTTTCCCTGGAGACTTTTCTCATGCTCGCTGCATTGTTTAGTTGCTGGTAGTTCTTTTGTCTAGGGCAAGGTCTCCATTCGATTTCCACCTTTCACATTAGCCAACTGATTTCAGATTGGATCTGAGACCAGCTTCATAGATGGGAGTTAATGCTTGGTAATGTGCACCTGGTTACAGAGTGGCCATTGGGACTGAGAAGCATCTTCTACAGCTGTTTTGATAAATGAACATATTACCAAACTGTCTCAAATATTTATGTTTATATCCACATACTACTAGCATTGCTGTCACACTTGATTAAATAATCTTCTATTTGCAGTGAGTGGTGAGTAATGCAAGGAATTCCTCTTCACTCACAGATTCGTATTTTTTTTCTATTTTGAAAGTAAAGGTGCATGAAGCACACTGAAATCATGGCTAGATAGACAGCACCTAAAGTACTGCATATCTGAGGTGACTCCTACATTGGAAGTCACATATTAAGACAGTATTATCTAAATAAAACACCTTCACTGTAGGACTCATGTTTTCTTTTAGATAAGTACAAAGGCAGGCCTCCTATGTCTTGGTCCCTGCCAACATGCACTGCACTGTACTACACTGTGATTAATTAGTTTTACAGGAGAGCTTCCAAGGTTCCACATGGCACAGTTTTCAATGCTCCTCAGACAATTTTCAACCCAACAGTTTTTTTTTTCTTCTTCACTAAACAGAGATTTAAAGGAGACTGAGCTGCCTATCTACTACATCTGAGCAGAAGGTCTAGGTCCATTCCTACATGGACCTTGGTTGGCACATCAGTCTCTGTATTGTAATGTGGTTATCCTTAATTAAGTGGCTAACATCCGCTTATGAGTGAGTATATGCGATGTGTGTCTTTCTGGGTCTGAGTTACCTCACTCAGGATGATTGTCTCTAGTTCCCTCCATTTGCCTGCAAATTTCAAGACTTTTTTGATGGTTGAATAGTATTCCATTCCTGGCAACACCCAGACTACCTCAAAAGAAGATGATGACTATCAAAGAACCTCCTTATGGAGATAGCTTCAAATGTAGCAAACCAGCCACTGGGCAAAATGTCCTCGTTTCTGCCACAGACAGAATTTTGCCTAAAAATGGGCAAGCTTGGATACAGGCAAAGTTGATTGCCAAACTCTGCCAAGACAGGATAAGCAAGTCCTCAATAGTTCCTGCTTCACAAATTTGTTTGTCAGATATGTTGGGCCAGAAGGCTGACAATGATGCTCCAACATTCTAAAGAGTTTTGGGTGACTATTCAGGCAGTAAACTGTCTCTGTCATTTTTTTCATATTGGAAGCTGCTAACCTGTGCTTCCAGTTCACTCAGGTAATTAAGTTTTATTCCTTTTTCAAGTCTCTGATTAGGTTGAAGACCAGATAGTTTAGTCTTACAATTAAGCTTAGTTGGTTAGGGGTAAGATATTTTTAGATCTGGATAGATGTTTTAAGTTAATAGAGATGAGATAGAATAGATATTGATTTTCATTTGGAATTTTAGACTCAAATTAGGAAAGATGTTTACTTCAAGTTTGCCAAATACAAATAGTCAAATCACTATGAATGTAACATTTATATAATTCCTGATTGTTTTATGGTTCTTCCTACTGTATGTAGTTTATTTTATTTATGTTTAATAATATAAATGTATCTGTTAAAAAAGAAACATAATAAAAATAAAAATTACATAAAAAAGATTGAAAGCTTGAATTATAACCTATCATCTGAATATTAAATAGTATAATAGGACATCTATGTACTATATAAATTTGCCAAATAATGTTATAACAGTGACTAAAATATGCCTTATAGAAACTAAATATATTCACTTCAAATGATAGATTCTCATTGTCAGATGACATGAACAACATGGAAAATGCTTATAAAACCATACTTGAAAAATTAAAAGCCCAACTTTGGAATTAAATAGGTCTCTTTCAGTGGAGAGTAATACCTAACATTTTTAAATAAAGTTAAATTTAAAATAATCTTTTAAAGTAATTGTGGCTCAAATATTTACTATTATGGCTTAATTGGGTAAAAATAAACTCTCTAAACAAAAAATTTTAAGTGTTTCTACAATTTAGTTCATCCAATACAGAAAATTTCCAGCAAAAACAGCAGTTAACTTTGAATCAAACAGAAGCAACTGAATTAATAAATTTGAATGAATATCCAATTTAAATAAAGGAAGCACGTGCCAAATAACTACATAAAATAAAACTCTGAAAGGTATTTGACTTATTCAACACACCAATCAATATCTACAAAAAATTGAATCAACGATTCAGAAATAAAACCCACATACCTATGGACACTTAATTTTTGACAAAGAAGCCAAATCCATACCATGAAAAAAAAGATAGCATCTTCAACAAATGGTGCTTGTCTAACTGGATGGCTCCGTGTAGTAAAATGCAAATAGATACATATCTATCACCCTGTACAAAGGTGAAGTTCAAATGGATTAAATATATCATCATAAAACCAAATACACTAAATCTGTTAGAAGAAAAAGCAGGAAGGAGATTTGAGCTCATTGGCACAGGAGAAAACTTCATGAACAGAATACCAACAACTCTGGCTCAAAGATCAACAATTAATAAACAGGACCTTATGAAACTGAAGAATTTCTGTAAGGCAAAGGGCACTGTCAACAGAACAAAATGACAGCCTACAGACTGGAAAAAGATTTTCACCAAGCCTACATCCAACAAAGGGCTAATATCCAAAATATATAAAGAACTCAAAAAAATTAAACACCACCAAACCAAATGATCTATTTAAAAAATGGGATACGGAACTAGAGAATTCTCAACAGAGGAATATTGAATGACTGAGAAGCACTTAAAGTAATGCTCAACATCCCTAGTTATCAGGGAAACACAACTCAAAACAACTCTGAGATTCCGTCTTACACCTATCCAAATGACTAAGATAAAAAACTGAAGTGACAGCACATGATGAAAAGGATGTGGAGAAAGGGGAACACTCCTCCATTGCTGGTGGGAGTGCAAACTTGTACAACCACATTGGAAATCAACCTGGTGATTTCTCAGGAGATTGGGAATAATTCTACCTCAAGACCCAGCCATACCACTCCTGGGCATACATCCTGAAGATGCTCCACCATACAACAAGGACAGTTTGCTCAACTATGTTCATAGCAGCTTTATTCATAAAAGCCAGAATCTGAAAACAACCAAGGTGTCCTCAACTGAAGAACAGATAAAGAAACCGTGATACATCTACCCAATGGAATACTATTCAGCTTTCAAAAACAAGGAAATCTTGAAATTTTCAGGCAAATGGATAGGACTAGAAAAGATCATCCTGAGCGAGGTATCCCAGACCCAGAAAGATGTCTGGTATATACTCATTCATAAGTGGATATTAGCGACAAAATATAGGATAACTACACTACAATACAGAGACTGATGCAGCAACCAAGGACCATGTATGATGCGGACCTAGGCAATCTGCTCAGATTTAGTAGATAGGCAGCACAGTCTCTTTGTGGGTCCCACAATATTGGAGGAAGGGCCTACTTCTGACATGGACTCTGGCCCTCCAATTTTGATCACTTTCCCCTGGCAGGGCAGCCTGGCCAGGCCACAGAGGATGAGGATAGAGGTAGTACATATGAAACTTGATAGGCTGAGGTCAGATAGGCTGAGGAGGGGAGGGCTACCCTTTCTGAGGACTTGGGGAGGGAACGAGAGGGAGGAGGGAGGGAGGAGGATTTGAAGGGGAGGAGAGAGAGGGCTACAATTGGAATGTGAAGAATTCAAACTGCAGTACAAGCAGGAAATTTATATTGCTAACCCCACTGCATGGGAATATCTCTGAGACTGGCTGAGACATCAATGTCTATGCATAGACAATGCTTCTTGTTAGCTACAGAGTCCCTGTGATTTATTATTAGATGCCATTCTCCATATGGCATGAATGAAAATTTACAGAGGTCTTTTTTCTACTCATACAAAGAGCAGATAACCAGCCTTAATTGTTCTGTGCATCATGCACACCTTATACATTTATAATTTTAGGAGTGTATAATGTATGTGAAGTATTATATGTTTTAAAAACAAAAGAACCAGACACTGATGCTGGGTCAGACCTGACAGAACTCATTCCTCTCAGCATGCTGGATGCTGACATTTTACATGCTTCATGTTCTAGCACCAAGTGCTTCAGTTGCTGTTTTTCATGAGAACCAGACAGCTCCCAGGACAGCTTGGAAGAAAGTTTCCAATCCTAATTGGTCCAGCATTTCAGACTGTCCCACCAGGACTCTAAGCCTGGAATTTCTCAACATTTAGAAGCTGGACCAAAAATGTTATTCCTGGCTTGTTTACCCATTTTCCCCAATTTTATTTGGGCCCCTACAAAGGTATTATTCGTCCCAAATCAGCCAGAAGAAAACTTAAGAGAACAGTACCCCATTTCCCTTAAGGGGGGTTGGGTAGGTTTTTGTTTGCTTTTTTGGGCAATAGATGTTTATTTTCATTGGGAGTTGGTTATAAGTTATTATTGGTCTTATTTAGAGAGAAAATAAGATTGGATTCAGGGATGTCTATCTTTTCTTTTCTCTTTCATTCTTAGGTTTGGAGTTGGGGTTGAAAAGAAAGAAGGGAGAATATAGAAATATATAGGGATAATAGGACAAAAAGTATATTAATGAACCTACTCCTCAACTTAATGCCTTAATTGTTACTCACAAGGTTATTTTTAATTCACTGGTATAGAGTTTTGTATATAGATGCAAAATAAGTTTAATTTTTGATATATTGGTATAGAATTCAAATTTAAGATTATTCCTTACATATATTATCTATTTCTTTTCAATGCCGTATTGTACCTATACAACTCAATTATAATACAAGGTTTACTTCCAATACTTTGAAGGCTGTTTAGAATAAGTAAATTATGCAAGTTAATTGTTAGTTTATAAAATCATGGTCATATCAATTACTAGTCTATTTTTAATCACAAGAATATACATCCTAAATTTAATAGATTGATATGATACTATAGAAACATAAGATAAAATAGTTAGATAAGGTCTTCAAAAACCTCAGAGATTTACAGAATATGGCATTTAAAGATGTTTTTATTATTTTAAAGATTCATTGACAATGAGGCAGGTTAACTCCTGGCAACACCCAGCCTACCTCAAAGAGGATGATGAGCATCAAAGAACCTCATTATGGAGATGGCTTCAAATGTGGCAAACAAGCCGCTTGGCAAAATGTCCTTGTTTCTACTACAGACAGAATTCTGCCAAAAATGGTCAAGCTTGGATACAGGCAGAGTCGACAGCTAAACTCTGCCAAGACAGAGTTCCTGCCTCACAAACATATCTGTCAGATATATTGGGCTAGAAGACTAAAGATGATGCTCCAACATTATAGAGAGTTTTGGGTGACTGTTCAGGTAGTAAACTGTCTCTGTAATTTTTTTATTTTGGAAGCTGCTAACTGGCACTCACTCTATTCTCAGGTAATTAATGTTATTACTTCTCAAGTCTCTGATGAGGTTGAAGATCAGATAGTTTAGTCTTACAATTAAGCTTAGTTGGTTAGGGGTTAAGATGTTTTTAGGTCTAGATAGATGTTTTAAGTTGATATGATAGATATTGATTTACATTCAGAATTTTAGATGCATCAAGAGAGGAAAGATGTTTTCTTCAAGGTTGCCAAATACAAATAGTCAAAACAGTATGAATGAAACATTTATATAATTCTTGATTGTTTCATGGTTCTTCTTGTTATAGGTAATTTTTTCTATATGTGTGTAATAACAAATGTATGTGTAAAAATTAAAAAGTAAAAAAATTTAAAAAGGATTTTGATATTTCAGACTTGCAACATCTCTCCCACACTTGTTACATGGGAGCAAAATATTTAAATGATCCTAAAATATTGAATACTATCCATGTTGGTATGTGTATACTGAAGTGGTCCTAAACTATTTGCAGCTTAATTATCTAGCTACCCTAAAGATAAATTTTTTTAACTTGTCAAGAATGTCTACAAATTGATAAAAACAATACATAATGAAGAACACCCACTAAGAAAAATTAGAAGTAAGTTCTGAGTGGAAAGGCTGCTGAGATCTTTTCTAGCTGCCAAAGGCCTTTAGTTTTAGGACCATTGTTATCACCATCTGTCTACCACAGGGTGACCCCTTCATCCTTCATACCCAAATCACCCCAACAATCAGAAAGAGAGCTAACTCATTTATGCCAATATAGCCTGATCACACAGAGACAGCAGATTGGTGGCTAGAGCTGGTAAAAGACTGGACATAGTATCTTGCAGTGTCACTTACAGGGTTGCCCTGTGCCCTGTTTTCATTGGCAGCAATCATAGAAACTAGATGACACACTAAGGAAGGCATTTCTCTGCAAGGGCATCTTCTTCTTATCACCTTAAGCAACTGGGACAGTGACATTTTGAATTTCTTAATAGGTTGGATGACAATTATATACAGATACATGCAAACATTTGAAGGATACCTATGTATGTATGCAATAATTAATTTATATTTCATGGTGGTTGGGGCTTTATTGCTACTATTTCCACTAGAAATTGAAAAACAGACTTTTTATTCACAAATATTATTTATTCATTTATCATAGTGATATTGTATCATTAACTTAATCACATGTGATGCATTGACCACAGATAGTAGCCCTAAGTCTTTTCACTAAGAGAACAGGACACAGAAGTTAGAAGAACAGATTAAAGAGTTACCCATCTAGGCTCAACTGCAGAAATACCACTGATTAGCAATTAGTCAGATATTTAAGTTCTCTAATTGTGGACGTTTTTGTTTACAAAATGGTAAGTCTTCAGTAGGGCAATCATATGAAAAACAATTAAACACATACAAAGCAGCTAGATCCATTGTCTAACACCCTGGAGTACTCAATAAACATTAGGCAGTATTATATCCCATTATTATCATAGCATGTCTAAACACAATAGCTTCCATTCAGTCCTATTCTTGTTACACAATGATTGCCATGTCTCATTAATCTAGATACTTCCTCAAGGATCAACACTCGTTTTTTTTTTTCATTTTGAATCGATTCCTCTTTTGTTAATATAAAAATATGCTTTCAAACAATAAGACATTATCTGAAATCAAATGTAGGAATTGTTCATTAGGATTTAACATGAAATCCAAAATCTATAGAAATTAACAAAGATAGTTTTTCCTGTAACACAGAAAAAATCTTTGGCATTCTTCCCATTCCTGTAATAAGGTTAGGTTCTCAGATTTAATCAACAACAATTCAATTTGAATTTTATACAAATGAATATTTCTTAGTATGGTTGTCCTAAGTTATACATACAGTACAAATAAATCATTGCTTATCTAAATCCACCAAATACCATGTATTTTACCTGTGCACCCTAGATAAAATTTATGAATGCATCGACTAAGAAAGTAGTCCTTGGTGCTGGATATATAAAGGAAAGGCATAAAGTAACTGCTTTTAAAGAGTTCGCAGTCATGTAGCTAAGAGACAGTATTGACAGTTGTACTGCAGTGTCACGGGCGTGAACAGAGTGACAACAAATGGCATGCAATGTCCAAGTTCTGACTAGGTGCAGGGGTGAGCCATCTGTCAACAGGGGAAGGGACCCAGGAAATATAAAAATATTGTGCTGAAGTAGAATAAGAACTGCTGTGTGTGTGTGTGTGTGTGTGTGTGTGTAAAACTTACTCTACAGAGAAAGTGAGGTGGTTATTTCAGCACAAATAGCCTGTGAAAGGGCAAGGGGAAATATTACCCTCAGTGAATCAACCAACTGATTCCTAAGAGCTGAATGAGGGACGAAGCAGGGAAGCCTAAGGACGGGGCCTTCGGCATTGGGACAGGAGAAAGAATAAATGGCTGTGGGCTCACTATACAAATGTTGAAAACTCCAGCCACTTGCTTACCTCGGAGTGAAACCTAAATCAAATCTCTGGAAGAACAAAATGAAAACACAGGACTAGAAAGAGACATGGCGAGGCCAATTCCTACTGCTTGGTCCTAAAGTGAACTACAAGGAAAAACCATCAGATCCTCCTTGGTGACTGTAAGAAGGATGGCTCCCTGGAGCTCCTGGTGCATTAGGAGCCCCAAACAATCGTCACTTCTCTGGCATTTCATTGCTCTCACTATTCATTTCCATTGCATCCTAGACTGTGTGGCAGACTGGATGGATATGAGACAACTGAGCCCTGCTCTGGGGCTTGTGGAGTGGATGTGTATCTCCTGTTCCATTCCCAGAATGTGATGGCACCAGCACACTAAGCATTTTTCTCACCATACAATGAATGATACTTCATCGAATGCCTGCTACATTATAAGTACTGGGAAAACCCTGAACTGTGTGGCCTTCAGTGTAGAACTGATCTCCACAAAGTACACACGGTTCCCAAACCAGCTGTGGGGCAGCTGAAGCTGACTCAAAGTTCAGTTTTATTGATACTTGGGAGAGGCAGTGATTATGGGGCACTTCCCTTGCCATGAGCTCAAGGCCAACCTGAACCACATAGCAATTGTCAGGTAAGTCAGGACTGTATAACGAAACCCTGTCTCATAAAACAAATAAATTAATTAAAATTACATTGGATAAAAAAAAATAAATTGAATTATTTTAATCCTATGATTGGGGCTGAGGTGAATTACCCTGATGAGCCAAAGCCAGTGAACAGTCTATGTTAAAAATGTCAAGAAATGAGAGTTTTTATATTTTAAAAAGGTATTCAGATAATAAAAAATAAGCAAAAAATGTAAATAAGATAGAGTATATATATATGATATGTTCAGCATAGGCCACACGTCATCTGGCTCTTTGCAGAGCCTGTCCCTAGGCAGTCAACAAAAGTGAGGCTCTGAGGGTTTCATGGCTTTATATGAAGTAATATAGCTAAAAAGCAGCACGTATACATCTTAATCAAATATATCTCCTCCCAGTGTCCATGAACCTTACATGAAGTCTGCTAAATCCCCAATTATATGGCTCTCTCTACCTGGGGCAGTGACACAAATATGCTCTCTTACAAGCTGTCTCTGGATGAACACGCCACTGTGTAACAGCACAGATGCAAACTCACATTTACCTACTCATAAGTCCACTGTTGTATAACAACAAAGATACTCCTCTTCCACTCCCTCCAATCTTCTGATTCCAGCCCAAATGCTAATTAATGTTTTCTCAGCAGGCACAAAACTTAAATCTACTCTGCCTCTAATTGCTTAGTGATTCAACAATAACTTTTGCAAACTACATCTTCAATGGCTCAAAGGGAAATGCTCAATAAATTCAGTTATAGCTCAGTTAAAATACCATACTATTTGGTAGACTCTTAATGATTACACAGCACATGATTTTCTAAGTAAAAAATGTCTTGTGGAAACTTTTCATGATTTTTATTAGGTTCTAGCGATCTTAAGTCTGTGCAGACATGGCTTGAGCCTTGTGGCCATTAGTTGTCTACTTCCTTCTACAGAGACTTTGGAAACCTCATATTGCTACCCACCAGGCATAGCTGTCTGGTATCTTGTGAGAAACAGCCAGTCATTTCACTCCATTTGATATGTCGGCTATTTTTCTCTGCTGGCCTTAAGATTATTGGCTGTTTTCTTTTATGAAATAAATCAGCCAAACTGGCTCTCTTAAATAAAAAAAAAATGCATTGAAGAGTCAGAACTTTCCATCCCAATCTTTCTACCTCCTTCTCTTACTTCATTCTTTTAGTTTTTAGACATGCATCCAGCCATCCATTTACTATGTCTAAGTGTCAACGAGCCATGTGAAGCACTAGGGCAGGCATGATGACATATACTGCATAGCTCTGCTTCCAGTAAATGCACAGCTTAATAAAGAGACTGCCGGACACTGCAAACAATCTTTATTTATGCTAATGATGTATTGGCAACCATGCAAAATTTAGTTAAAAATAATTGAGACAGAGCTTCATGTCAACACTCTTTGTAATAGGGAATTACGTGTTACAGCATTTAGTTTTCAAAGCAACTCTATGGTTTGGTTGCTATTATACTTTCTCAGTTTAATTAATAAAACAACAGGCAAATTGGAGTAAACAATTTTCCTTGTGCCATAAAGGTTGATGAGTGCAAGAACAGAGATTCAAACACTGATCGGGTGAGTCTAGGTAATATGCTTCTTGTTTTACAAGTCATTAAACTTTCTCTTCTCAGCGGTCACAGTAATGATGTAATTTTAGACTGTCTCTTTCCATCATGCTCACGACTCTCTAAGAACTTCCTCTTTTCCACGTTCACACAGGTAAGCCTTTCATGACCCCTTTCTTCAACACTATACTATTATGCTAACAGCTGCCAGGAGGAGAAAACACCTGAGCAGCTTAGATCAGATTCCACTCAGGCTGTCAGTGGATAGCAGACAATTTCAAACCTGAACACAAACATTAGAGCGCTCAGAACCATGTGGAAAGAGGACGGAGAAGACCAAGAAAATAGGATTCCAGAAGGAAAATAAAAGAGGAGAGGTAGAAAAACGGAGGCAAGACAAAGGATCCTACCTGTTTGGGATGGATTTCTTGGTGTTCCTTACTTTGATTGGAGCACAGAATCCATATGATTCCATGACCCTTGAATCCATGAGATGGTTCACTGTCTATGTGACAACACAATTCCTTTACCACTTGCGCTAGTTTGAGATGGGCTTTGATGTTTACAGTCAAATTATATGTGAAATGCAGATTTTTAAATAATGTATGACTTTAAAAACTAGGACATTTATTTAATGCATGTGTTTATGCATTGTATTTGTGTGTGTCATGTGTACGTACACATGTAAGCATGTGTGACAGTCAGAAAACTCATGCATATTATCTCCTTCCATCATGCGTGCCATTGGAGGTCATAAAATATAATAAAAATACCTTTACCCTCTGAGCCAACTTGCTAGCCCATGACACAAATTTTTCTCTCGATGCTGAGAACTTAATGCCAAAAGCACAAAGAGAATGTGAGACAAAGGGGAGGGGCATTATAAATCCTACAAACTAAATGAAAAGTTCCTGGGTGGAGGGGAGGAAGAAATAGATGCAGGCAGAAGACCTAGGAGTGGCTATGTGAAATAAAAGACATATAGCAGACCATACAATATTGGCAAGATTTGCTTTTTATATTGATAAAGGAAAACATGTTCTAAATAGTGGGTGTGGCGTATGTGATGACATATATTGGGAAGAGCTTCTTTGTTGGAAGAAAACTGAATTGAGAACATCCAAAAGACAGCCACAAGGTGTCTGAATTAGACTGTAACAAGCACAGAATATTAGATATGCAGACATTAAATTATTTACTGAAGGAATGCAGACAACAGAATCATAACCCTTAATTAAATCACCATGATTATGTTACGCAGTACAGTATTTGGAAAGAAACCACATAAATCTACATAAGGGCTCAATGAGTAAAATGGAAAAAAAAAATCCATTAGAAGGAACTCACCAGATCCAGTGTGTTTTGATTAAGCCTGTGGTCTGCCACAGTAGGACTTCCACACATACCTTCTCCCAAAGCAATAAGAGAACCACACACAAAGTATTAGACACTGACCACCAACACTGAATGTGTTAAAATGATACATTCTGTTGCTAAGGGATTATCTTCACCCTGGAGTGCTTACAACCATAATTTTCTCATTCAGAGAGCATGTACCTAGGCAGAAAGCAGGAGGGAGATGCAGAAGATATAGACCATTGAAATGTAATTTAACAAACCTAAAATGTGCAACAATGTGGCAAGAATACAAGAGAAAATATTGTGCTGGGGCTAGAGAGATGACCCAGCCATCCAGGTCACACACTGCTCTTGCAAAGCATGTAAGCTTGGTTGATGGTACCCACATCAGGTGCCTCACAACTGTCTGTAACACTACCTTAAGAGAGTCCAGTGTCATCTTCTGGACTCTGTGGGCATGGACACTCGTACACACATCCTGCCACATAGACAAATATATGTTATATACATAATTAAAATAATATAGTTTACAAATTCCCGTTTTAAAAAAGAAAATAAATAGTGAGAACTTTAGGAACAAGAGGGTGGTGTAGACAAGGTAGTGTTGGGGAAGAGATGGCCAGTCATTTTAGGCAGAAAGCTCTTGTGAGGAAAAGCAGACAGTTGAATAGTTATAGAAAACACCAACACTTCTGAACTGTGGCTGGTCTAAAGCAAAAGTACCATGGTAATGAGACTATTAAGCAAGAGGCAGATCACAGAAGGACCTAGAGAGATGTCCAAACTACTTAGTACAAGATGCCAAGCAAAGAGCTATCAAATAACACTACACAAAATGTGTCCAGGAAACTTTTGAGCATGGAGGCATTTCACCTTGATCATCAAGAACAAACTATTTATATCTAGAGAAAGCCTAAAATTAGATAAGATTGCAACACTCCCACTGGCGTACAGAGCCACTGTCACCTGTCAGAGATTCTAATGTTCAGAATTATATTGAAATTTTGTCTTAGTGTCAAAACTATACGATTGGTTAAACTACAAATCACTGCCATATTGGCCAAGAGATTTTAATAACAGATGTCTCACAATATAAATTAACTTTTGTTATTTGTAAATCTCTAGTCCAGAATGAGATGTCAACAAACACTATCATTACTTTGCCAAGGGATATAAATGGCTTTTTGAAAGTGTTTATAAAACAGCTGATATTTCTGTGCATTTAGGTTATGCCAGTTCCCACATCATGTGTACTATATAAATAATTTGCACAGTATACGACTAAAATCACTTCTCTAAAATAAATACTATACCATTTTCCTCTTTCCATCTGAAATTTCCTAGACATATAGTGTGTGATGGAAAAGTGAGAAGAGAGTAGGAAAGTGGCGTGAATAATGTAGTTGATAGAGTGCTTACTGAACACAAGTGAAATCTTGGATTCAAACCTTAGCACCAAAACAATATTGACAATGATAATTTAAAAAGTAGGGAAATCAAGGAAGCATAGGGAAAAAAGTAATGGGTGGAGCAACCCATTCATTCTGGACCATTCTAGTTATAGAACATAGATCAGTGTGATGGTTTGAATGAATGGCCCTAGGAGTCCCATAGGGTATGGCACTGTTAGGAGGTGTGGAGGAAGTGTGTCACTAAGGGCAAGCTTTGACGTTTCAGAAGCTTAGGCCAGGCCTAGTGGCTCACCTAGTCTTCCTACTCCCTGAGGATCCAAATGCTGAACTCTCAACTACATCGCCAGCACCATGTCTGCCTGCAGGCCCCCATGCTTCCCGCCATGACGATAATGGACTAATCCTCTGAACCTGTAAGCCAAGTCCAACTAAATGTTTCTTTATAAGAGTTGATATGGTCATGATGTCTATTTACAGCAATAGAAACCCTCCACGCCAGATGTTACTTGTTTATAAAAATGGAACCCTGCTTATACGCCATGATGATATAAGTTCAGTGTGTTAATCTAAATGAATATTTATAAATAATTCACAGCACATGTTGGCATTACAGGATGTCCTTTAGCAGTGTTTATTAGTTACTTTTTCCATCACTGGAACACCCTTGTCTTTGTGTACCTAACTTACTCAAGACAATAAATTTTCATAAGAGAGTGGCAAATTCTATCGATTTTGGAAACATTAAGTTCTTAACTTTGTTGGTTATATGTAGTACCCTATAATTAATGTATTATCATGCAACCAAGACCTTTTTTCTCTCCACTGTTCTGTGGAAAGCACAGTTACCATTAAAGTCCACTTCTATGTATACACTGAGACTCTGGACACATTATAATGAGGTCTGCTCCCATTTCCTGTATCTGATGCTATCATATCCTTTTTAGGCTCAATTTCTGGGTAACTTTTCCTTAGAGTTTGATCTTTCTTCCTCCATCTGTAGGGAGCAGAGGAAGTCCTGAGTGAGTGTATATAGTCAACACAGTGAGTTTCTGGGCAGCTGGTCATGCCTCTCCATAAGAGCACATGACATACCAAATCCCAGCTTTTCAGTGTGTTTATGTTGTTTATTTCCCGTTACCTAAGTCAGGATAATCCCTGGTTGTGCCTCCTCCCATCTTTCTGTGTGAGACAACAGAGCCCATGGCAGAGACAGCCCCTGTTCCTATTAATAGGGGACCCATATCCATATGAAGACTGAGCTGCCTATCAGGCTACATGTGAGGGGGGAGGGCTAGATCTTTTCCATGCATGGTCCTTGTTTGGTGCATCAGTCTCTACGCCCCCCCCCCCCTGGGCCCAGATATGTTGGCTCTGTTGCTCTTCTTGTGGAGCTCCTGTCCCCTCCAGGTCCTTCTATCCATGGGATTCTTGAGCTCTGCCCAAAGTTTGGCTGTAAGACTCAGCTCTGTTTCGATCCCCTGCTGGGTGGAGTCTTTCTGAGGACCTCTATGGTGGGCTCCCTTCCTGTTCCTTCTCTTCAACCACTTCCAATGCCTATTCTATTTGCCCTTTTAAAGGAGAATAAAGCATCTTCCCTAATTTTGAAAATTCTATCTCTGTTATTGTTAGGCTAATTTCTAAAAAATTGAAATTTCATTGTGGAGTCTTGAATCAATGGAGATTCATGCACATAAAACGGACTAAGTAGAGTTCTCAAATATGAGATGTTATTATTGTAAAATTATGTCAAATTCATGTTTCTCAATATTTTTATGTCTTAAAATGAGATTATCAAACACAAGTTGGATATTTGTGCCAAAGTATCAGTGTAAATTATGTTTAAGCATGTATTCAAACCACATTCTACTGCCATATTAAGATAGGAATACAAGGCTCTTGGTTATTTTAGAATACTAGCATCAAGTTGGGGATATATTGTGGTTCTGAGTGGCAAGGCATTTTCCTAGTGTGCATGATGTCTTGGGCTCAAGACCAACACTGAAAAAAAAACATTAATACCATAATCATAAGGACTAACAATAAAGTAAACAATGAACTCTGCAGTAGCCACATGCCAAACACTGTGCCACATATACTGCAACCAATACATTGTAAAGGTCTCTACTTATGAGGGATGTGTCCACGGAAAAGACATATGCTCACAAAACATGATTTATGCAGAAGAACAGGGGAAGGGGGTCCGAGACAGGGTTTCTCTCTGTAGCCTTGGCTGTCCTAGACTCACTTTGTAGGCCAGGCTGGCCTCAACTCACAGCGATCCGCTTACCTCTGCATCCTGAGTACTGTGATGAAAGGCGTGGACCACCACACCCGGCCCTCTATGATAAAAGCATCTCTACAAACATCCTTGGTCACTGTGAAAGGTTGTATATTAAATACTATCCTATGGCATTACATTCATCTGGTAGAACATGACACTGACAGCTATCTTTAAATGCCGTGAGGTCTACCCCTTCTATTCCCAATACATTTCTCCCTCATAACTCTTCTTTGACTGTTGATTGTCTTTTCAGTCTTCCCTAGATTGTATACATGTTTAAGAAAAGAAAAGAAAGCAAGTTTGCAGTAACTGGCCCACATCAAATTAATATGGCACACTGTGATGTAGACGGAGATGGACACAGGAAGAAAGCTTTATCCCTAGGTTTCTTCAAAAGAAAGAAAAAAAATCTCTGACTTTGAAACATAAATTAATGGCCACACTATTCTATTCTTATATTTTATAATAATTTGGTCAATATATAGATAAATTTATTGTGATACTCCCAGACAAGTATGTCATTATTTTTATACTCACCCTTTCTCCTCCCTCCTCCCCCCTTCCCTCATTTTGTTGGTCCTCCTACTCTCCACAAACTGTCACCATCCTGCTTTTATGACACATATATTCCATCCATCACCATGCAGTTCTATAAGAGAATTCATTACAAGCAACGTCTATCTTTGAGGACCATTGGAACAGCCCTGCTTTATGACACCACACACTGGTTATCATTTGTCTCTACTTTACAGATCCAGGAGGAGCCCCACTGCTATAGTCAGGGAATTTGCAAAGTACAGAGTCTCTGAAAACATTCAACGTAACTATGGAATTTCCTATTTTTTCCATAAAGAATGTAATTTATAACAGTTCACTTATTTTATGGGATTCTTTTTCTTCACTTGTTTTTACTAAATGAATCTCTGAAAGTGCAACTTAGCAAGACTAATAGAGATTTTTATTGTAAAATTTCTCTACTGGCTCCCTACTGGCCTAAATCACCTCCACTACCTCTTCTCATTCATCTTTAGATTTTGCTTATAACTTATTATGAAGAGACCTACTGGATAGCTAATAGGTTTATTATTTAGATGCTTAGACCATTTGAGCACATGTATCGCCATTAAATCCTACTTAGTGTTGAGTGGTTGAAGATAAAATGTCACTCATTATTTCCAATACTCATTTCAGGTTCAGCCTTTCTTTTAAAATTCAACTTTCCGAACATAATCTGAATCTGCCACAGATTTTTTATAAGGTTATATTCTGAAGTGTATAATGTTATACACTTCAAAAGCTTCCTGTTCTATATTTTACAACCATATAGATATCTTCCGGCTCTTTGTTTAATTTTTGTTGTGTTAGTGATCAAACTCAAGGAATTACAGAAGCTGAGAAAGAACTCTGTCACTAAGTTACACTCCAAGCCTCTTCTATCACAGAGAGAGAGAGACAGAAAGAGAGAGAGAGAGAGAGAGAGAGAGAGAGAGAGAGAGAGAGAGAGAGAGAGAGAGAGAGAGAGAGAGGGAGAGAGGGAGCGAGGGAGGGAGGGGAGAGGGAGAGAGAGAGAGAGAGCTGGAGGGAGATTGTGTTTTTAAGTCATATGTAGTACTTTGATTTCCAAAGCATTTAGCAATCATCACAAGATATAAAATAGTTTAAACTTTTCTTATAGATCAACTGTTAGAATTTTGGCTTACAAGTATGGAAGTTGTGTTCACTTGCCCGATCCCTGCAAAGGCCAGAAGAGGGCGCAGGACCCCCTGGAACTGGAGTTCATGATAGCTGTAAGCTATCATGTGGGTGCTCCGAACTGCCTATTTGCAAGAGCAGCAAAAACTCTTTACCCCTGAGCCTTCTCTTCAACCCTTCCCAAATTAAATAGGAGTCACATATTCATCAGCCATTTACAGAACCTCCATCAAGCCTACAGAAACACTCA
This sequence comes from Acomys russatus, assembly GCF_903995435.1. Classification (NCBI taxonomy): domain Eukaryota; kingdom Metazoa; phylum Chordata; class Mammalia; order Rodentia; family Muridae; genus Acomys; species Acomys russatus. The sequence continues at coordinate 50,556,955 of NC_067141.1, forward strand.
TATAATAATAGGGGCATATTCATTCAGCATGAACATTGAATGTAATTATAGTAAGTTGTAGAATTATAGTAAGCTTTATCTATATATAGATAAAGGAATATCAAAATATACTGTTCTGTAAACTATAAATGCTAATTATTAAATAAACTTGAGATATCATCTTTTTTCCTCACTTATAAACGAGATATCATCTTCTTGAAGTAAAAAATGATTATTACTTGTGTTATTCAATGTTTTTGTCTGTTGAATTAACCTTCCAAAATTGTTCTTTGCAATTGTACATGCATTTACTGGACTGAAATTTCTAAAATCAGTTGAAAATTTTGAATTTCATTTTAATATTATATATAATTGCCTCTATAGCAATGTAATTTATATTTGTGAATAAAAATACAAATCCTTCACATCTTATAGGGTTTCAATTTTAAAACCTCTATTTTTTATTTCCCAGGACTTCAAGCTTTATGTCCTACAATAAATAAATACCAAAGAAATTACTGATATAAGTAATAGGCCCTTTGAACTACATTTTAATTTTTAAAGTCATTAGTAATTATTATTCATATACTAGGCATTTGAAAATAATTAGCTTTAGAAAGCAATGATAACTAATCTTATCAAAGAGTTGACAAGAAAACAAAGCCCTTTTTATTGGGGAATCAATTAGTATGCAAAATATGTTAATGAACTGAGATTAATTTAATTAAATGCCCGAAATAAAGTGTGAGATCAGAAAAGCAAAGAAAAAAATTCAAAACAAATGGTGAACTAAGATCTCATAGCATTTAGTCAGATTAAATTTGGTTGTCTTATCAATGAATATTGCTGTAGAATCATTAAATATTCAAAATGAACACCAACGCATGGCTCCAACTTCATGCTTAAATAAATAAAAGCAGAACTATAATATCTTTTAGTGAATGAAATTTAATCAAAGATTCAATAACTTCTATGTAAACAAAAATGGCAGATAATAAAATGGCAGTATTTGTTTGAAACCATTTTATCCTCTTTGCTGCAAAGAAAGCAGACAAACCAACCTGCATTAGAGATATATTTTAAAAGTCCTTAACAGGTTGCTAACTCGTGATTAAATAAGCATCAAAATGGATCTAATAATCTCAAGTGGAAAGAATACATAGATATGTGTAGTCAAATTTGAATTCTACATCATTGTAGTTTTTTTAACTCTGGGCTATTTTCTTTAATATGTTTGATTACTCTCCTAATCTATAGGATGTATATGCTAAGATTCATCCCAATATTTAAAGAACTAACAGAGCTAAGTCCATAACTCCATTCTATCTAGAGCAAAAAGTCATTGTGCGCGTATTAACAGCAACAATAACTCATGACACTATATCATAGTAGGACAGAGAATAAATGTCAGTTTTCCACTTTAGGTATTCAACAGCCAAAAGGAATTCATTTGAATTTTCTTATGAATCTGTTGCATTTTTAAATTTAAAAATAAAATTATATCTATATCACATTAAGAGAGTTTTCATACACATTGCCTGGCAAGGATCGGGTTATAAACAGTGAAAAAAAAATCACACAAGCCCCCAAATAATACAGAATATTGCTATTTCTCCTGGTTACCCTCTAAAGCTTGATGGTAAGACACTGCCAATAGAAAAACCATTGCTTATGAATCATAAAGCACAGGGAAGCCATGTGGTAGCTACCGATCTGGACACTTCATCCCTAATGATCAACATTCATAGTGCCAGATTTATACTACCAGGAGGGAAAAGTAATCAAAATCCTTTGTGTCTCTGAGTTACAGTCACAAGCAGCACAGCATGATACATGCCATTGGTACTAGTAATGTAATAGTGGCAGAATGGGGAGTTAACCAACCACTTTTCTGACTTAATACCTGATACACAAGACAAAACTCATGCCTGGTTCTGTAAACTGGGCCAAGAATCTGTGGCTGAGGAGGTCGTAGGTCTTGGAGGAGAACCAACTATTTCTATTCTGCTAAGTGTACATAGCAATAAACTAAATCTGTCTCCTTACAATGGTACCCTAGTGCAGTTCTCATGCATCGTCAGAGAAGCTTCCTTTTGCAGCAGATGGAAATCAACGAGATCCACAACCGGCCAATGTGCAGAGAATAAGAGACTGTGCGGTGCTCAGCCTTAAAGGAGACGTCTGTATCATGTATCCTCACCACAAGACTCAGGAACCACCATGGAGGACAGGGGGAAAGACCATAGGAGCCGGAGGTAGTGGAGACTTATGGGAAACTCCTTTCAGGACAAGATGGGGTTGCTGAACACAGGAACTCACAGCAGCTGTTACCACATGCACGAGACCAGTATAAGATCTAGCAATAAAAATTCCAGAATGGAGAAAAGGGACTCACAGAGTCCTACCTCCAGCTTAGGAGCTATTGGTAATTGGTGGCTGCTGTGGGAAAGGAGTCAGTTTTCCTCAGGGATGTGGCCCCTCATAGACTGCTCATGCTCCAGTGTATGGCCCTATACCCATGCACAAACAGGCAGCTCCAAGTGGACTCAGTAGTTTAAAAAGGAGTACAAGAAGTGTGTGTGTATGGGGGTGGGGTGGGTAATAAGTAGAAGTGATTAGTTATCAAAGGAGTGAGAGTGGGAGATTTAAGGTTGATTTGATCAAAACACATTGCATCCCTGTTTAAAATTCTCAAACAATAAATTAAGAATATAAACGCAGAGGCAGGAGGGACAGCTCACTTGTTAAGAGCACTGGTTGCTCTTCCAGAGGACTTGGGATCAATTCCTAGTACCCACATGGCAGCTCACAACCTGCTCTAACTCCAGTTCCAGGGCATCCAATGCCCTCTTCAGGCCTCCATGGGCACTGAACATATGTGGTTCACAGACACACATGCAGGCAAAATACCCATACACATAAAATAAAAAAAAAATTAAATATATATTAATGAAAAGTCACAGTAGATGTTGGATGAAACAAGTTTGCTGATATCTGCAGAAAGGAAGAAGCTAGGAGCAAAGTTAAGGTTCCTCACATTTCTGTTGTTTTCACAAAGGACACAGGGGAGCCAAGTTTAAACAAGTGGGTTTGATTCCACAAAGCAGAGGACTTCCCTTACTGCAGGGAGAAACTTGCTTTTCGGGTATCACCAACTCAGAAGCCTACAGGGACATCGAAAGGATGGGAACCAGGACAAAGGAAGAACTTGTTTCCACTCAGCAGCAGACTGTGGCTATGGAAAAGCCGGATGTCAATGCACAAGATTGCTCAAGAGAAGGCAGATGTGTTTATGTAAAAATGCTCCGAGGTAGCTGGCGGTGGTGGTGCATGCCTGTAATTGCAGCACTGGGGAGGCAGAGGCAGGCAGATCTCTGTGAGTTCGAGGCCAGCCTGGTCTACAAAGCAAGTCCAGGACAGCAAAGGATAAACGGAGAAACCCTGTCTTCAAAAACAAACAAAAACAAAAACAAAAAAACCCAAAACAAACAAAAAGTCCTGGTGTGAGCAGATGATTGCTCACATCTGTCCAGGAGAAGCCCCACTACATGGGACAACTAGCTCAACAACAAATACATACTAAGTTTATCCATTTATATTTTTGAGTATATCCGGTAAGTGGCTTTTGTTAGGTATCATTATCTGCATTTACAATTAATAATGAAAGAATGCAACAATGATTCCTCATGTCATTTATACTCTGGTTTATATTCATTTGGTAGGTGAGCCTTAGAAATAACCAACTAAGATGATTAAATTATATAATCTATTTAAAGGGGATACTTATGTGTGTGCACTGTTAATTCCTTCTGAAAATTATAGATCTTTGTTCCCAAGGCTAAAAAGAAGAAGAAGGAGGAGGAGAAGAAAAAGAATCTACACGAAGAACTTATGTGTTCCCCTTCCATCTGCTGCAAGAACAAACACAAGAAGTGAGCTGTCTATGCCCCAGAAAGACAACCTTTGCAGAATGAGTTATGTTGGCACACGCTTACAGAACTGTGAGACGATAAATGTTTGTAGTTCAAAGCCATCTAGTTTATGTTTTTGTGAAGGCAATCCAAGCAAACAATTAAGAGTTACTGGTTGGCTCCTTCAATATTTAAGCAGAAGTGGTGTAAATAAAATAGAATAATATTGGGGGTATACAGATGAGAGACGCATGAGTGCAAGAGAGAACCCACCAAACAGCATACGTATCTATTACTGTGTAATGATTAAATAGAAATACCAAAGAAAGAAATTAATGCTACAGATGATGATAAGTATATTAGCTTTTTCAACAAGAGGGATGAGATCAGTTATGTAATCACAGTAATGGTAGGATTGTCTAAGCTCTGGTTTAATAAACTCAGTTTTATGGCTACAAGGTTTGTAGCTGGGTTTCCAACCAGGACGCCAGATCTGTACAAATTCCAAGGCCAGGTCACTCTACAATTCACATGTAAAGAATTACATAGATAGCACCCAAGTGAAACCTATCTTTACCATGGAAACAGGAGTTCTATTGTATTCATGAATTGGCTAAATATACTTGGCTTTGAGTACTGAATTTGAAATTTTTCATTGCATATAAAATATTGAAGCTTAAACATACTTAAACTATGAGAATATTTCTACCAATTCAGGATAATCATTACACAGATCCATTCTGTATTAAAGTAACAGTAACAGTCCCTTAGACAGATATTTCCACTATTTCTGTAACGCTAAATGAAATTTTCTAATCTGCGTCTCAGCATTTAGTAGGTAAAATTTCTTCAGTTTGCCTGGACATTAGCAGTGAGGTGACTTCAGCAGACACAAGGCTTCCTATTTAGTTTACACAGGCAGCTTACAGAGTATCCATAAGACCCTTAATTATCTGCACAATTTTCAGTTTATAGCATTTTTTTTCTTGGATGGGAGTCTGTAAATGTTAGAGTCTAAAACTAGAAAAGTTAAATAGTAATAGATTAGAAAATCCTCCCAAATGGATAATGGCTGGGTTTCCTAAGACACAGTGAAAAGGCCAGGAGCCTTTGTTTTGAATACAAACTACTAGCCATGTAAAAGTAAAGAAGCAAATATACTCAATTTCTCTTCTGTCAAATTAGGTGACAGACAGTTTTAGCTTCTCATAGGGCAAACGCTGTGAGAAAAGAAAAGTGTAGCCTGGCAATTAAGTCCTTTCTTCAACATTGGTGTATATATATATTTTTTGCTGTGATCCAGCCTAAGGTAAAAGCTATGCTAACAAATGGAAGTAATAAACAAAGAATCTTATCTGTAGAGTTCAAAACAGGAAAAAGATTACTGAATATGGAAGGCATTGACGAGTCTTACTTTGACTCAGGTCATTAAAGTCTGCTCTGGTTGGAGGTAAGTTTAAAGGAGAAATAGAAGCTCCTTTCCCTGGACCGCAAAGTTAGGCTGCATTTCATTTTCAAGGTTTGCTTTCACGTGCTTTTTCGCTCCTGTCATCTACTTATTCTAAGATGTAATATGTTTCCATATGCAATATTAATGCTCCCTGAGCTGCAAGAGCGAGGTGGAATTTATTTCATTTTTAAATTGCTTGCTTTGGCTAATAGAAAAATAAAAGTAATTAAGGAGAGCAGTTAAGCACACTGATATTTCAAAGAAACAGCTTGGAAGTACATTAACTTCCATCAGTACATCTCGAAGGCTTATTTGATCATCAACTTCTCCAAATCAAGTCATTATTATGATAGTAAAGTAGGGTTTGCTGTCATTTCCTCGCAACAAGATTTATGTGCATACCAGGAAATCTCCAATAATGTTGCATATCCAAGATCATCTTGAGTGGTCACCCTGTGAGAAACTAAAACTGTCACCTAATTTGACAGAAGAGAAATTGAGTATATTTGTGTCTTGATTTTCCCATGGCTAGTAGTTTGTATTCAAAGCAAAGGTTCCTGGCTTGTATGAGTCCTCAAGCCAAGTCATTTTATAATTCACAAGTAAAGAATGATGCAGCTAATTCCATGAGAGAAACTACAGTTGCCATGGAAGCAGAATTTTCAGTTTGTTGTATGTATTAATGGGCTCAATGTTCTCCTGCATTTTGAGTTGCTCTGTCTTTTCAACAACTGATTTTTAAGCAACTTTGTTCAACACATTATTTGGAGAGCTGGAGAGCTGGACCCGTGGGTGAAGTGCTGGTACACAAGCATGAGGACCTGAGTTCGGATCCCCAGAGTTTACATAAGACTCAGGAGCAGCCGCTACACACGCCTGTAACCCTGGTAAGGCAGCAAGTGGAGCAGAGATTAGGAGATCAAGAGGCTGGCTAGTCAGTCTGCTCAAACCCTCACCTTCAGCCACTGAGACACACTGTGTCAAGAAAATAAGGTGGAGAAGCCGAAAGATGAGAAAAGAAATCCTGATGTTAACCTCTGGCCTCCACATGCACTTGCCTACACACCTACGTACAATTAAGAGGTAAAAACAATGACAACCATGGACAATTAGTTGAAGGGGGAGAAATGTAGCTCAGTGATGGAACACTTACCTACACATTTTTGCTAAATAGTAAAAATTAGAGCATTACATTAATATGAAGATTTGGATGTTACTCACTGCATATGGTTTCATATGAAGACATGTGCATTTTCTTTTATATATATATATTTTTTTATTAATTTATTCTTGTTACATCTCAACGTTTATCCCATCCCTTGTGCCCTCCCATTCCTCCCCCCCCCCATTTTCCCATTATTCCCCTCCCCTATGACTGTTCCTGAGGGGGATTACCTCCCCCTGTATATTCTCATAGGGTATCAAGTCTCTTCTTGGCTACCTGCTGTCCTTCCTCTGAGTGCCACCAGGTCTCCCCCTCCAGGGGACATGGTCAAATGTGAGGCACCAGAGTACATTTTCTAAACTCTGTGTTTCAATGAGAGTACAATTTGGATCAATGATAAATGGCTAGAGTAAGTTCTCAGGGTCCCAAGACTTCATTTCTGAGGGACTTAAATGACTCCCCGGAAATATAGTTGTATGCTGAAGATGACAATTTTGGTGTCAGAGAAGAGAAACAGATTTTCTATGGGAAACATGGTTTTCCCAAGCATCTCCTGAGGACTATCACACACACACACACACACACACACACACACACACACACACACACACTCCTTTATTCTTAGGGCTGGGGATATGACTCAGTAGATACAGTGCTTGCCCTGCAAGCCTAGTGATCTGAATTCAACCCCGGAACCTGTGTAAAGATGGAAGGACGGAACCCACTCCACAAATTGTCCTCTGACTGCTTCCCTTGTGCATGGCAGGTCCATAGCCCCCCATGTTAACCACCACCACTACCACCACCACAACAAGAATACTATGATATAACTTTAAAACCTATTCTTAGTCTGCCGTCTTTCAAATTGAACAATTCACCTCAGGCTATGCTCTATAAACAAAGTATAGAAAAATCCATATAAATACAATGCAGCATAAATGAGTATCTGATTTAAGCAGGATGCAGCACATCTGAAAGGGCACAGGAGATGTTCTCAACTAAAACATGCGCTCTCTCTCTCTCTCTCTCTCTCTCTCTCTCTCTCTCTCTCTCTCTCTCTCTCTCTCTCTCTCTCTCTCTCTCCCTCTCTCTCTCTCTCTCAAACCCTATTTGCATCTGCCTTGCTAACAGGTAAAACTGGGTGCAATCAAAAGACTAATTGACCCACATTTATAGTTGAAGAACAGCAGAGAAAAGAAGCTGGATGTAATATAGGAGTAAAACCCTCAGGGCTCATGTTGCCACACGTAGGCTCGTTTGTAGTCCAAAGGAGAAGCATTTGTCAGACAGTATTGCTATAGCTACATCAAGTCACAGTTGTGCCTTTCCCATTATTCTAAAACTAAGTAAACATCTGATTGGTAGTCTCAGAAACAATTGCGCCTACTTGGGATTGCTGCATTACAAACCAACTTCCAAGTTTCATGGTGATATGTTGAATATTGCTTCCTTTCTATTTTCTTTTAAAAGATGTTTTTAGTAATTCTATGATCATCTGATACAATGTATTTTGGGCATTTTCACCCTTCCATTCTTCCCAACTTCCCCTAGATCGTCTCCCACCACACTACATGCCCAACTTCCTAAAAGTAAGTTGTCTCAAATTCTACTCTCTACAAAATAAAGCCACATCCAGCCTATCCTGAGATCACGTGCCCCACGGGTAGCCATTTGTGTGATGGACCATGTTGCTTGAGTTGCACACAAGGTCATCCGGTTCAGAGGGGAAACATTTAGATCGCCACTAGGTAGAAACAAAAGTGAACCAGGGAGAGCACTAAATATTAAACATGGTGCTCTTAATGTTGTCTCCAGAGACACTTTTCCCCAAGTCCCCCAAATCCATCAATATGATGAAAGATCTCTTTGTGAGTAGATGATGTCACATAAGAGGGTTGATCTTAAGATAGGGAGATGAACTGAGCTTCTTTGGTTCACTGAAAAGTTGAACCATATCTAAGCAGAAGCAGAAACATGCTCTAAACAACAGGCACACATGCTGTTTAATGCTGACGATCATTAACTGCGAAATGGGAACTGAATTTCACAGCATCCAGCAACTGGATCCCAACAACAACAGTGATTTTGGAAGCTGATTCTTGCTTCAGATTCTAAGGGAGGGAGGGAAAAGAAGACGAGGGAGGGGATGAGGTCAGGAGATGATGAGGGAAGGGGTGGGATTGGGAGGTGTGGAGGGAGGTGGCGACAATTGGGATGTAAATAATTCAAACTGCAGAACAAGCAGGTAACTTATATTGCTAATCCCACTACATGGGAATAGCTCTGAGGCTGGCAGATATAAATGTAGATGCATAGAGAGGCTTCACGTTGGCCATAGGTTCTCTGTGCTTATTACTAGAGGCCGTTCTTAGTATGGCATGAAGGAAGATTTGTAGATGTCTTACTTCTGCTCATACAATGACCAGAGAATCAGTCTTAATTGCTCTGTGCATCCCGCACACCCCATACAATTATAACGTGAGAACTGTACAATGCTTGTGAAAAGTTACGTTTTTAGAACAAAAGAACCGGACACTGACGCTGGATTAGACCTGAGAAGATTCATTCCTCTCAGCAGGCTGGACACTGACATCCTGTATCCTCCTTGCTCCAGCCCCAGATGCCTCTGTTGTTACCCATCAGAATTGGACAGCTTCCCAGACAGCATTGTAGAAAGCTTCCGATCCCAAATGGTCCAGCATTTCAATCTGTCCCACACAGGACTCCTATTAAGCCTGAAATCTTTCAACATTTAGAAACTAGACCACAAATGCAATCCTTGGCTTGCTTAATCATTTTCCCCAATTTTTGTACCCCTTCTAAGATATTATATGCCCCAGCTCAGCCTGAAGATACCTTAAGAGAACAACATTCCATTTCCTCTAAGGGGGGGTTGGGTAGGTTTCTGTTTGTTCTCTTAGTCTATAAATGCTTATTTTCATTAGGAGGTGGTTATACGTTATTACTGGTCTTTTACAGAGAGGAAACTAGGCTGAACTCAGGAATGTCTCTCTTTTCCTTCATCTTTCATCCATAGGCAAGGAAATAAGAGCTGAAAAGAAAGAAAGGAGGGATATAGAGATATAGAGGGAGGATAGGACAAAAGGCAGAGGATTAAACCTACTCCTTAATTCAAGGCCTTAATGTTACTCACAAAGAAGGTTATCTCTAAGTCATTTGCATAGAATTTTGTATATTGATGTAAATCATGGTTATGTCAAATAATAGTCTTATTTAGTACAAAAATATATAGCCTAAGTCTAACAGATAGATATGATTCTATAGATAGATAAAGTAAAATAATTAAATAAGGTCTTCAAAAGCCTCAGAGACCCACAGAATATGGCACTTAAAGATGTTTTTATTATTCTGAAGATTCTTTGACAGCAAGACAAGTTAACTCCTGACAACACCCAGCTGACCTCAAAGAAGATGATGACCATCAAAGAACCTCTTTATGGGGTTGGCTTCAAATGTGCAAACCAGACACTGGGCAAAACATCCTCATTTCTGCTATAGACAGAATTCTGCCTAAAAAATGGGCAAGCTTAGATACAAGCAGAGTTGATAGCCGAACTCTGCCAAGACAGGGTAAGCAAGTCCTCAATAGTTCCTGCCTTGTGAATAAGTCTGGCAGATGAGGCTCCAACGTTATAGAGTGTGTTGGGTGGCTGTTCAGGCAGTAAACTGTCTCAGTCATTTTTTTTTTTTTCATTTTGGAGCTGCTAACCTGCACTACCAGTTCACCCAGTCATTTAAGTTTTATTTCTTTCCAAGTCTCTGAGGGGGGTTGAAGACCAGATAGTTTAGTTTTACAATCAAGTTTAGTTGGTTAGGGGATAAGATCTTTTTAGATCAAGATAAAGGATTTAAGTTAACAGAGATGAGATATGATAGATATTGAATTTCATTCAGAAATTTAGATCCAACAAGATAGGAACGATGTTTATTTCAAGTTTGACAAATACAAATAATCAAATCACTATGAATGTAACATTTACATAACTCATGATTATCTCATGGTTCTCTCTGTTGTATGCAGTTTGTTTTACTCATGTGTAATGAAATAAATATGTATGTTAAAAAGAGAAAAAGCAATATAGAAATGCTCTTTGAATTAATTTTTCTACTTACATGCTATCTAAAATATTCTTAAATAAAACTTCGAAAGAGACAAGGTAAAATTCCTGAAGACAAGTGAACTTTTTAAATTTGAAGTCAAATAGGATCAGATATTCTTTTTATAAAAAATTTAAAACATAATAAATGTAACAACCTTGGAACTATTCATGTTTCATTTCCTTTGCTTAGAAAGCATCTTAGATGAACATATTTTATTTCTACTGCATTTAGTAAACGAAATTCATTTCTTTTCATATATTATAGCAAGTGTTATTGCTCTTATTTATTGATTATGTGCATATGTTTAAGTTTTCATGTGTGCACATAAGTGTAGGGGCCATAAGTCAACTCTGAGTGTTACTCCCCAAGTATTATCTACCTCACTCTCTGATTCTGTGTTCTCAGTGGCCTGGAACTTGTCAACTAGCCAAGACTGGATCAGCAGTGAGCCCCAGGGACCCACCCGACTCTGTCTACCTGATGCTGGTATGAGAAGTGTGAGGTACAACTCCTGGCCTTTCACATGGGTTCTGGTGACAGAACTCAGGTGTCAAGCTTATGCCACAATCAATTTACCAAGTGACCTGTTGCCCGAGCTCCACTTCATCTGGTCCATCATCTAAACCAACCATTTCCTTAGAGAATCTCTTTAAACCAAATCCTCTCAATATTCCTTCAGCAGTATTCTTTACAACACATCAGGGCAAATGAGATTTCACCATTGAGTACCATACAAACTTAGATTCAAACAGTAAGATGGTGTTTTAAAATCCAGCCCAGCCAGAAGAGAATAAACAACAAAAGGCTGTTATTTTAGTGCCTGCTTTTCGTTCACCTCTTATAGACATGTTTGCTTCTTTATGCCTGCAGCAGTGTTTACTAATATCTCTACACTAGAACATTCTCTTCACACTCAGGCTTAACATGAAATAAATCCACATCTAATTTCCTGGGCAATTTCACATCCATTCCAGATCTCTTTAGGCAAAAATATTCTGACAAGATATGAGCAGTCACTGAGAACATAGGTCTTGTTTTTTCTTTCCCCTCATAAATCTTATCCCTGAATTTGTCAGACAGATATTTTTGTGAAATAACTCAAAGTGGCAATTCCATATAATTAATTCCTTGATTAATCATCTTTAAGTTAAATTAGTTAAACATGAAATTGTTAAAGAAATTGTCCTCTGGCATTGTTTAAGCTGAGAAATAATTTTATAAAATATACTGTGAGGCTGTTTGATGTTTTCTGGGTCATCTGATTTATTGGATTTTCTTTATTCTTATTTCTTAGTTAACTCTACAGTACTTTTTCCATTAGCAAAGTGGTTGTATAAATGGTTTCCAAACAATAATATTTAGTGTCAATTACTGAAATACTATGCTAAGCTTAGTGCAAATTTCTAACAGGAAATATGCAAAGCAATTTTAGTTATTTTCATAAAAGTTTAGCTTGTGAAGCATTATCTAAACCTAAGAAGACTAAGATGTGTTTAGTTACAGTGTGTTATAGAAACTTAAATGTATACAGGTAGAGAAAAACAGAACAAATGATAGTATAACTGTTGTTATGTTTCAATAATGATAAATTTCTGAACAATATCCTTCTATATATCTCTACATGCTGACCACCCCACTATATGACTCAAAAATAAGTACATGTTACATGCATTTTGTTGCAAATATTTGGCATATACTGTCTCTCTACTAGAGACCTGTTTTCCTTGCCATAACAACAATAACACTGTCTTTCTAGAATGATTTGTCCTTTAATTTCATTGAGTATTAAATTTTAGGGGTAAGTCTAAAAAGAGGACTGAAATTTATATTCTAAAAAAGTGTAGGATATGTTCTCATTATTTGTCATGGAGTATGCTATACACTGACAAACAGCCAGTATGAAATTCTACATATCATTAAGTGCTTATCTGTGGGATAGACAGGAAGATTGAACGTAATAGACCTAAGACACAGGAAAGACTGTAGCAGCTCCTTGTCCCTGTCCTCCTCCTCCTCCTCCTCCTCCTCATCTTCCTCCTCCTTTTAGGTTAAAGATGGGTGTTAGGCAAATTGCAAATAGGGAAACTAAGATGATGCAATCAAAGACAGTGTTGTGGAGGGCTCTCATGGCAGCTGACACATTTGCACAGCAGTCTCATCTTACCATTCATTGCCATGCAGATGTATGTGTACTACAGAAACTGATGCTCATCAAATCTGTCTCTATCACCCCAGAGACCATCCTTAAAAATGGGGACCACCTTACAAATGTATGTCACTGAAAAAGTCAACACAGTAATTCAACACCTATTTAAAGTATACTAATGTTTATGATGCATTTTAAAATGGGACACTACTCAAGCCCTTTATGGATAAGGATCACTTTTGGTTGATAATCATAAAAAATTTATTGAGAAGTCAATCAAAGTATACCAGGAAGGATAAACATAACTTTATAAATGAATATCAGACACAATATGAAATGGTAAAGAGGCAAAATAAGTATTGTGTCTAAGTATACAGACACTGAAAAATGCACAGTGCAAGTCTCCAGAAGGGTTAATGTACTCCTTTATTTGTTTGTTTGTATGGGTTTTTGCCTCTGTGTATGTCTGTGTTCCACATGCCTGCCTGGCCCTCAGAGCCCAGAGAGTGTGTTAGACATTATGGTATTAAACTTATACATGGTTGTAAGCCAGTATGTGGGCTCTGGCAATCAAATCAGACCCAGGTCCTCCGGAAAAGCAACAGTTTTTCTCTTACCTGCTGAGTCATCTCTCCAACCCTGAAGCTAATATTTCCTGAGAGTTCAGGCTTGTGCTTTAGAATGGTCAAGAATATATTATAATTATATAAAATATATTAAAGCTCAAAATATGAACTTTTTGTTTATTTATGGAGCTACTCAGGTGAAGCCACATAGAATAGGAGTGACATCATGCAGAGCCCTTCACACATGAACATGTGCTTTCCTAACATCTATTCACTTTATGCTTTAAGGCAAGATGCTAATGGGCCGCGCCTATTACATACCAAAATGATGTAAAGCTTCCTTCTACCTTGAGGATTATACCTCTGTAATACCCTATGAGGCATGCTTAGTTGACTCTGTGGGCCTCCAAAATGGTCAACAAGCAACTGAGCAGGCCTCTGGTGGACATATTGACCTGACTGTAAAGATTCTTTTTGTGGATGTTTGAATGAGAAATGTCCCCCCAAGGGCTTTGATTTTCAAACATTTGGCTGCCAGGTAATGGCAGTGTTTAGGGAGTTTTAGGTAGTATAGCATTGCTGGCAAGAAATACATCACTGGGTGAAGGCTCTGAGATTACATAGTTATGTTCATTCTGGGACAGTTTTGTCCAGCTTTCTGTGTACCAGGGCCTAGGAAAATAGTGGCTTACTACACTGGGATATAAATCACATGAAAATAAACCTAAATGACATAAAATACATGTTAGGAAAACAATCTGAATTGCAGTGGAGAATATGATTAAAGAGAGAAGTGAATGAATGAGAAATACCATAATATTGTCAATAAAAATTGAGCATCAAAGACGGAAGAGGCAGGGCTATATCACACAGAAGAGATGTAGAAGACTGTCCTTAAAAGTGATGCCTGCATGAAGAAGGACATACAGCTGTTCTTAACACAGAGGCTCATAGGGGAGACTGTGTTTGGGAAAGCAACACATTTTGCTATGAAGGCTGCTGTCCAGTGAAATTCTCTTATTAGTATACTCAACTCTTAGGAGCGACATGGACATCCACAGTCCTCTCTGAATCTTGGAAGGAATAATACAATTAAAAATGCAAGCCACCCCATCAGCTGCTTACAAATCGTCTCCCATTTTCACACTTAATCTTTCTTTAAACAAAGTCATTTGTTTGGCTGGACAGCATTAGATACGTACATAACCATTTTTGTTTCATGGTAAAAATGTTACAAATTTAAAGGTAAAAAAAATCTAGTTCTCCAGGATGGCAAAGTCATATTTCTAAGGAAAGTAAGTGCATATAGGTGTGGGTAGGGAAAAAAGCCACAAAAACTTGTGATCTTCTTATATAGTGTTTATGGGAAAACGTCTTTTCAAACCAGTACATTTTCTCACATAGAGAGTAAGAGTCAGCTGACACTGAGGATGCTCAGCATAGATACACACAAATGTTGTAGAAAATGGCAAAGCTCCCATGATACCTCATAGGACAAGCTTTTAACATGAAAAGTCATAGGATTGACAAACGTAACGAGTCAATTAGGTAAGAGAAGGAAACATAGGCTATCCAAATTACAGAAAGAAGTCAAGTTCTCCATATTTTCAGACGATATTACTTTTGTAAACAACATTGCATCAAGTGGCTGTTTTATCTGATAAATATGTAAAAATGAATGACACAATTTTTTCTATAAAAGACAGTAACATATTTATGCACCAATAACGAACTTGCTGGAAAAGAAATCAAGACATCGATTATATTTATAATAGCTATATAAATTTCTAGAAATAGATTTAACAAAAAGATGAAAGATCTCTACAATGAAAACAATTTTTAAATGATGAAATAATTTAAGTCCAGAGTTGGGTAAGAGAGTACATAGTGCTAACCCTAGTACTCAGGAGGTAAGGTTAGAGAAAGGCCATAAGTTTGAGCCAGCCTTACACAAGAATACACAATAAAGAAGAAAACAAAAAATATATGTATATGTGCACATTTATATATGATTTCTTGGAATTTTTGTTTTTATTTCATAGTCAACTCTACAATACTCTCATTAGCAAAGTGATTGCATAAATGGTTTCCAAACAATAAGTATTTAAGATCAACTATGCTAAGCTTAAGAGATGGCTTAGTAGCTAAAATTATTTGTTCTTGAAGAGAACTCAAACTCTGTTTCCAGCATCCACACAGTGGTTCACAACTATCCATAATGTTAGTTAATATTTGAAGGGGTGGAAGAGCTTATTACCCTGATTTGATCACATATGTAATTATATATGATACCTCATATATATTTTATACATAACTGTATAAAAATAATGGCATTTTATACATAACGTATACATTTATATACATAATTATATATGTGTTGTCTCATTTGTATTATATATCATAGAATTCATTTATCTCATAATGACATCCAAAATTATTACTCCACAAAATTAAACATTTCAATTAAATTTATCGATTAGAATTGTAGTTTCATAATGAGAGAATAGAACTTTCCAGTCTCCTGTGCATACAACAGTATTAGTAGTACTAGTTAAGGAGCAAGGAGGAGGTAATTCCTTTACAGATGCTTGATTATCTCAAGGATACTATTAAGGTTTTAAGTGATTTTTAATAGTTTTATAATGAGGTCTGATTTATATATACTGTACATATTTGAAGAGCACAAGTGAAAACCATTGACATTTGTAGACACTCTAACACACAATCAATATAATGAACATGTACACCCCAAGGTTTTCCAGTATCTTCTTATAAGATGTACTTTATACCAATGCTTATCCCTAGGTAATCAGTGGTGGGCTTTGTTTCTCTACACATTAATTAATTAGTACCTTTTAGAATTATAGGTAAAGGGAATAACATAATAGTTACTTTTTCTTGTCCCTTTTCATTCATTACAATTGTTTCAATAGTCATCTATGCCATTGAGTGCATTAATACTTCATTTATTTAACTGCTGAGCAGTATTTCATTACATGGTTATATCACACTTATCTAATCTTTCATTTACTGATGAACATTTAGGATGTTTCAAATACAAGGCTATTTGCTACTGAGAACAAAATTTGCTTGTGTGAAAATGTTTGTGTAGACATGAGCTTTCACTTAAACACCTAGAATTGGAAATGGGTGGATGGGGTGGCAGGTGATATACTTCATAATCTCGTTTTAAATTTTGAAGAAACCAAAGTCATTACATAAGTTTACACTCCCATCAACAGTGCATGAAAGTTCTAATGGCACCATACACCCCCAAACACATGGCGGGGTCAACTGCTTTAATTTTAGGTATTTTAGTATTTGTATGATAGTATTTCATCAGTGTTAATTTTTATTTCTCTAACATCAGTCATTTTCCATATTTACATGTAAATTTGCTATCACTTTCTAAACTGTGAGAGCATATCTCTTGTTCATTTAAAAACACTTAGTTGTTGGTTTTCTTATTGTTGATATTTAAGAGTATGGAAAAATTGTGAGCAAATTTCTTTCTCAGCTATGTAATTACAAATATTTTCTTCCAGTTTGAGAGCTTCTTTTCCGTAGCTAATAGTGGCATTCATACAATGATTTTGTTTTTCAGTGCTGGGGTTAGAATGTAGGGCTGTTGCCATGCTAGGCTTATTACTAAACTACTTGCCTTCCTCCTAGAAGCTTTAATGATGTCTAATTAATCATATTTCTTTCTCTAAAGAATCACACTGTAATGTAACTATCTAAGAAAACTTTTAATCTAATTAAAGTTTTAAATTTTTATTTTTAATATATTTTATTAATTTATTCATATTACATCTCAATTGTTATCCCATTCCTCCCTCCCTCCCATTTCCCCCTTCTCCCTTCCCCTATGAGTGTGACTGAGGGGGACCTCTTCCCCCTATATATGCTCATAGGGTATCAAGTCTCTTCTTGGTAGCCTGCTATCCTTCCTCTGAGTGCCACCAGGTCTCCCCCATCCAGGAGACTTGGTCAAATATGGGGCACCAGAGTTCGTGTGAAAGTCAGACCACACTTTCCACTCAACTGTGGAGAATGTCCTGCCCATTGGCTAGATCTGGGTCGAGGTTTGGTGTTTACTGCATGTATATTCCTTGGCTGGTGCCATAGTTTGAGCAGGACCCCTGGGCCCAGATCTGTCCATCATAATGTTCTTCTTGTAGGTTTCTAGGACCCTCTGGATCCTTCTATTTCCCCAATCTCCCTTGCTTCTCTCACCTAGAGTCCCAATAGGAAGTCTTCCCCTCTGCTTCACTTTCCTGGTAAGTGAAGACTTTCATGGGACATACCCCTAAATATATTATTTTTTATAGTTTTTTTTTTTTTGAGACTGAGTTTCTCTATGTAGTCTTGGCTATCCTGGACTCACTTTGTACACCAGACTAGCCTCAAACTCACAGAGATCCACCCGCTTCTGCTTCATATAGTGCCACTATGCTTGGCTTATGATAGATTCTTTTACTCTGAAACTTATTAAATTGTTGTTGATATTTAGGCATGTAATCCACTTTAATCCTTTCTATATGATGTGAAATATGCAAGTTATGAATCCAAGTTATTTATTTATTGATTAACTAACTTAATGTATATCTAACTGTGTCAATACCATTTGTGGGAAAATGCTCTCATTTCTTAACTAAATTAACTTTGAGTCTTTGTTGAAAATCAATCAGCAAATGCTATAAATGGAATTGTGTCCATGAAAAAAAAAATCTTATGTGGAAGCTGTCACAGGCATGGTATTTTGGCAATGGATACTTTTGGAGACACTTGGCTTTGGATGAGACGATTTGACTGGGGCCCACACCATGGGACTGGAATTCTTATAAGAAGAAATACACCGAGCTGGAACCACTCTTCCTAACTGAACATACAAGAAAGATGTCACCAGAATGTGATCAATGCTGATCCCTGATTTCAGACTTATAGTTCTCGCAACTATGAGAAAGCTATTACTGTTGACTAAGCTACCTGTCTATGGAATTGGGCAAAGCAAAGGTGACTGGCATGTGGGTTAGCTTCTGACTCTTCATTGTGTTCCCAAATCTATTTGTGTGTCTTATCTTCAGAGCATGCTGTCTTGTTTACTGTTGTTTAAGCCACAAGCAAGGTGAGTAGGGTTAGTCTTCAAACCTTTTTGCTAGGTTTTTGTATTTTCATTATATTTTTAAAATTAGCCTGTCAATCACTTTTAAAAGGGTCTTTATTTTAATTTGGATGGCGGTTTCTCTGGGGAATGTCATATATTTTTTGTTGTGTAAGACTGACATATCTTTTTCCATGTTCATCTCTAACCCATTCATAGTTTTTGGTGTAGTATATGATGCTTTTTGTTTTAATTGATTGTTGTTTGACTGAGTCTTGGCCACCCAAATACTATCTGTTGACGTTTTATAAAATGACCCTAGCAAGAAGTAGTTGCCTTATGTCTGTTACATACTTATTGAAATGGTTCAAAACATAAACCTTGTAATTTTCCTGTTTCTAGAATGCAGAATAAGACAATTAACATGTGGTATATTCTCTTCTGACCTAATGTTTCACTCGTACATCAATGTGTGAAGAGTGAGGACCATGTAAAACCAAACCCACTTGGTAATGCTGGCCTCATGTGGACACAATCTCACTCAGTATAAACAATTGATCTTCCAGCCATATAATTTTGACAAGAATATTCAGAGATATTTTTCAAACAGCTAAAGTACTTTCCCAGGCATCGTAAGTAATTAGTGAAATAACAATGAATGTAGCCAATTAGTATCTATATTTCCTGTCCAAAGGATGACTTATAGTGAGCCATTTTTCTACACCACCAAAAGAAAAATTAAAAAGCAATCATTTAGATTTAGAAGGAATAAAAATGACAAATACAAAGTGCTACCAGAATTCATTGAACGTGGATTTCTGGATTCATTTTCATTTCTGGACTCCCTATTCTGCTACATTTGGTGAATCTGTTGTCTATTTTTATGGAAGTACCTTGCCATTTTAATTACTATTAGCTTAGTATAGACAGCAATCAGATGCCTCCTACTTGATTCATTTTGGTCCTAACTGCCTTGGATTTACTCATTTATTTTAAGACAGAATCTTACTTCACATAATGGCTCAGACTGACAGGGAAAGCACTGTGTAGCCTATGCTAGTCTTGAATTCACTGTCTTCATGTCTCAGCCTCCCAAATTCTCAACTGGGTTCCCTCTTGCCAGATGACCCTACTTTGTGCCAAGGTAACAAAAACAAAACAAACAACCAGCACAATGGAGTTAGAGTAAAAACAAATGAGTGCTGAGCAGAGGGAAGAGAACATACATGTTAGGATTATGTTTGCAAACCATGCATCTAATGGGAAACTAATTCAGATAAGAAGCACAGGTAACCATATTAATAGATACAAGGAAAACTCATTAAGAAATGGGCAAAGGACCTAAATAAACACTTCTCAAAACAAGACACACGAGTGACTAATAGATTCGGTGTTGTGGGGGGGTGGAGGAGGGGGCTCATCATCTCTAATCACTGGGGAAAAGCAAATTAAAATCTGAATAAAATATAATCTCATACCTGTTAGAATAGCAATCATTAAAAAGGCAAAGGATAGCATGTATGGACAAAGGCATGGAGAAAAGGAGTTAACTTAAGATTGTCAGTTAGGATGAAAATTAATATCACCCTTATGGAATATAATATGTAACTAGAAGGCACAACATCATGGTGAGATAGACAGGAGAAGTAAACTTGACTTATTTTGAATATACCTTTGTTTCCAATAATCTACACCTTTTAATTTTGCTAAGAGAGTTCATTTCAAATGTTATCATTACAAAAAATTTAAATATTTGAGGTGTTACAGTTAACTGGCTTGATTTATTTATTCCACATGGTATTATAAATCAGAACATCACTTTGTAATCTACAAACATACATAGCTATAGCTGTCAAAACATGAATTTTCAAAATTAGCATACACAAACACACAGCTTAAATGGGTTTGTTGGATATGATGTTATGTATGAAACTGTTTACCAAAACAAAGACCTACTGTTATATGAAGAAAATCATATAGAGAGATACACTTTTTAATAATTTATTACCCACTAAAGCTGAACATGCACACTAAAACCAAGGTAAATATTTACCTACTGACAAGTTATGCTTAAGGTGAGCTAAGTCTACAATGCCAGCTAAAGTACTAACTAGTTTACCAAATGAGTTTAAATAGTGTTGAATAAACTTTGTGTTTCAGATTCTCATCTTTTGGGGCTGGAGACATGGCTCAACGGTTAAGAGCCCTGACTGTTCTTCTAGAGGACATGGGTTCAAAATCCCAACACCCACAAAGAAAGGAAACTTACATAAGTAAGAAAAATATTTCGTCCTTTTCCTGGCATTCAGAAGCCATTATCACAGGACGAAAAGACGATTTAGTCAAAGAAGAGTACACTGTGTGCGTTATGAAAAGCAATCAATATTAATATATAAGTGACTCCAACTTCCCCAGTAACAATGTGCTTTTGGAATGGATGTTAACAATACAGCTTAAACGAGCTCCATAGGTCCCAAAACTCTAATGCTGCCACTAAAACGTTACCTCTAAAGGCAGACTTTTTTAGTGCTCAGGGTCTGAGGTCTGGAATCAAGTTATAGAGTTGATAACAAATACCAAATTTTCTTCTCTGTGCTTAATCAGTGCTTGTATTAGGCAGTCTGGATTTTAAAAAGAACACTCAAGAGCATATTAATTTTATCTAACTCCCAACATATCGATGTTTTCATGATCTGTCTAACATACTCAGGAGACTAAAACAAAAAAATCCTAGTACAAAAAAGCTTTACCTGTGAGTAAGGTACACATCTGAAGTGGTGGCAGAAGTATGCTGTAACTGTAAAACTATATAAGGCTAAAGGTATCATGTGGTTTGCAAATATTACCCAAAGAATATATACTGCATAGTGGCTCATAAGGCATGGGCCCGATATTTTAGACATGTTATTTCTGATTGACAGAAATCACCTACTTGCAAACCACAAGCCAATTTGCAGAAGCTGTTTATTAGCTTGCAGATTTGTGTTTTCTAATCAAGACTAGGAACTGAATTTCATATCATATTCATGTTTTCTTTTTAATAAGCTAAGGTCACATCCTTGTTGAGGAGAGTCACGTGGGCGTTCCGACGTTGCTCTCTTTGTTACAGGCGGCTTTCCAAACTGCCTTCTACTTTTACTCACTGTCTTAGTTTCATTTCCTGCTGCTTGCTGTTTCAGTAGTTCTTGGTTATTGACTAGAATTAGATGGGTAGAGGGGACTCCATGAGACCTCATCATTCCTAAGGAGATGGGGTCATACGTATCATATACTGGTTAAAGGACACAGAGAAATCAAATTGGAACTGAGTAGAAAAACGTCTTTCCTGCTAGCTAGCATCCATAGTAGTGCAGGGTACTATAAAAGCTGCTGAGGAGGGAAAAAAAAAACCTATCAGCAGTTTTATCCAGATACAGCCATGCTTGTTGTAATTTCAATCTGCCATGTAATACAGACCCACTAGTGCGATAGTGGCGTGGAGTGGCGTGGCTGTATCGCTGGTAGCCAACTGCTTTGTAGTTGGATTGGAACCCAACTCCATGGGAGTAATACACACTGTAGACCTAGTCAAAGCCTCAGGCTGGGAAAGTCATGGACCCAAGAAGGGACCACAGTAGTTCGTTCCTTTAAATGGTTATGTTGCCAAATTTCCTTCTAAACTTTTATATTTAAGTATGCGGACCAGTGACACTTTCAGCCTGGACCAGAGAAGTTCCTTTTAACACAGGGTAGCAATTCGCCCATTTAAGGCCCAGAGTATATTGTGGAAGAGAAGGCAGAAAGAATATAAGATCTAGAGGATAGGAAGGAGCTGCCGTGAATCACTACCACCCAGAGGCTACTCAGCGACTGAAATCAGGAACACACGAACAGCACAGATGCCTGTACAAGGCAGTGCCTGAAACATGTCATCATAGATTGAGGGGCGTCCACGAGGCCCCACCCTTCCTAAGGAGCTACCGGCTGTTAACTATTACTAAAGGAAGGGGGGATAGTTTTATTCTATGGAGTAGCTACATGGGGGAGACTAATAAGGAAGAAGGGGTTTAGAGGAAATGAAGGTGCATCAAAGAGGGCAGTGAGGCATGAATATAGTCACAATATATTACATATGTGTACACATATAGGAAACTGTCAAAAATAAATATTTTTCTTCAAAGAAGATACCAAAAAGAATTTAACTTAGAGTGTATTAATACACATTCTGATATCAGAACAAAACTTCGTAAAATTTTCATAATGTTGTACCTTTTAGAAAGGCATTTTTTTACTATGAAAATCATCTTTATTTGGCATCTGAATCCAGTGACAATAAACTACAAGAGACCATCTTTCAATTCCTAATCATGACTTACTGTCCAATATCCGACTTGTGATTTCAGTAGCAAATGCTTATAAAAGTTTTCTGGCCTTTTTTTTTTTTTTTTTTTTTTTTTTGCTTTACTTTGGTTTTTCTCTTTGGAGGTAACACTGTTTTCCACAGAATGATCTTTGGACCACTGAAATTAAGCAGTATCATTCTATAGAGCCCTAAATGCATTAAAAAATTAAGGAAAAGACAGTTCAAACCACGACTTTGTGGGCTTTGTTGTGCGAAGATAATGCTTACTGCTTCCTTTCAGGAACCTGCTTAACATGTTTTCTTGTAGTTTTGATATTGGGGGAAAAAAAACCGAATGGTAAACGTATGTTCACCAGATAAGAAGCAAATGAGCCCAGTAAAAGGTACAAAGTTGAGTGTAGTTCATTCTCATTTTTCTGAGGTGATACAGCCCGAGTGAGAGGACTAGAAGGAGACCCTGGTTTCATTGCTGTAGCTGTGAAATGAGAAGCAAAATAAATCTTGCCACCTGACCATGGCACTAAAATAACAGTTGCTCAGGCAGTACTTTTAGATGGATGCTTATAATTTTAAAATGAAGGTACAATTTGAAGTGGAAACAAAACTGACTGCCCTAATATCTAATATGTACTGTTTATTCTAACCAGAGTAAATTCTCTCCTACTGCTATAGAAACTAAACAAATGTTTAGTTGGATCTGATTCAATTTCTCTATATACATATGGCACTAAAATCTGAAAAAGCTTATATTTATTTACTGACAATGGAAATATGTAGCTTATTGGAAGATAAGGGCCCCCAAACGTATTTTCATGCATTCTGTAAAACTCATGCCACAGAAACAACTTGACTTCTCTCCCACATGATGTGAGAAGAACGCTTAAGTTTTTCCAAGTTCCCAGATGTGAATTTGAGAAACAAAGCTGAGACCATCTTGAAGTATACCTCCACTAGCCCAGTCTGTGGAGCTTTCCCAAGGTGAATTCAGATGTGTGTGTCTAATCTCCAAACAGTGACAGCAGTGACAACAGTCTCCAGATGTGACCATCCCTCTTGGATGTCTTCACTGCTGATGCACTGCTGATACCATCAGGTTTAAAGATTTCAAGTTCCTTTTTTTTTTTTTTTTTACACATTTAAAAAAATTAATTTGTTCACATTACATCCCAATTGTAGCCCCACCCTCCCTCCCTTGTCACCCCTCTCCCCTTCCCCTAGTCCTCAGAAAGGGGGAGCCCTCTTCCCCTATCAAGTCTCATGTGGACTCCCTGCTCCTCTTCCTCTATGGCCTGGTAAATTCCCTAGTCAGCCACCTTCCTCTGATTCCATGGAAAGCTTTCCCAGCCTCCTCATTTGAGTTACGTGGAGAGACTTCACATAAGGAACACAAAGCTGAAAAAAATGTTCCGACTTAGACTGTAAGTATATATTAGATGTTTACTCCATGCCATAGCTTATAGAAACAGATCACAAAGCCAGATGGAACTTAGTGAATACAACAGCCAAAGGGTCTATGTCACCAAAAGCTCAACTTCTCAGTTGTACAGTACTTAAACAAAAAAATGTGCACTTGGCTCTACTTACCCCTGCAAGGCTTTCTCTCCAAACCAGTCTCCCTTCCCTAAAGTTCTAAGAAAGACTGGGTCTTCACTAGGTGAGTCTTCTCGAGTCACGTTGACCTACAAAGAGAAATGAGCATCTCCATCAGTGGTTCTCAACCCGTAGGTTGTGATCCTTGGGGATCACATATGTCAGATATTTATATTATCATTCATAGCAGGAGCAAAATTATAGTTATGCAATGAAATAATTTTATGGTTGGGGCATTAGGAAGGTCGAGAGTCACTGATCTAAATCAACTGAATGCTTGAAATTTTATGCTTTTCCCAGAATTAATCTTAAATATTTCATTTACTTTAAAAAATAAGAATCTCACTTAATCTTCAATGCTATTCCTGCTTTTATTACCTTCAATGAGGCAACTAGTTTGATTAATTTAATGATGCATTTTGTCCATGATTTTCCCTTGGGTTTCAATGGTGTTTGCTTGCTGTTTGAGGAAATATAATTGCACTAAATAGTACCTTTTAATTCATTCACTTCTTCTTTTTGGGATGTAGTAGTAGTAATAGTAATAGTAATAATAATAATAATAATAATAATAATAATAATAATAATAATAATAATATAATGCCTGTCATCCAGAAAGGTTAAATAGTTAAAATTCACTACTTGTAAAATGCAATGAAACAGAAAACTAATTTACTGAGACAATGCCAAGCACCTCAACACATTAAAAACAGCATGCTTTAGGCTTCTCAGTGTAGACATAGGACATCAATGACCAGAACTTTTATTACAAGTGGGGAGGTTTGTGCAAAGCAGAGGGAATTCAATTATTATTCTCTACTGATCCATTTGATGACTCTCCTGCACAGTGTTTCAAACCATGAAAATTCAGTTTTAACTCTGTCAGTTAGCACTAGGCTATATCACAGGGTTACTGATTTGCATGTCGATGAGTCTTTTATAGATGAAGAAGCTTCTGTGGGAGTCTCATTTAGAGTAGAAGTTCCTGGTCCCACACTCTCAGCGGCTCTGATTCACTCACGTTAATAGAAGCAGCTCAAACTCATTTCCTTTATTTGCGTAGCATCCTGTTACACAAATAGCATATAGCTTAGCAATTCTCTAGACGCAAATGTAGCTCCTAGTTTGTGTTGTTATATGCTGTTACTATGATCTCATTAACAAAGTTTCTGCAAATATTCCTGTAAGGGTTCAGTAGAGTCAGTGCCTGCACAAATAAAGAACAAGCTTGTAAACTAAACACATCAGGCATTGACTCTGAGCACAAAAATCTACCTTCCCCATCACGAGTGAAAGTGTATGCAGATTGTGCTGTCAGTCGTGCTTAGCACTGCAAGGCTGATTGCTTTCTAGGAAGATGGGTGTGGATTAGAGAGCATCGCCCTCACGCTAATGGAGGAGGACAATTTACTTTCAGATTATATTTTGTTTACATGATACACTATTACCTTTTTTTTTTTTAACTATGTTTCTATTGGATTGCCTTGCTGCAACATTTGATGGACATACTTTTGTGAGAACTACATTTTCATTACTCTAGGCTAAATAAAGTATGAGGTGGCTGGATCATATGGTAAATATTTATTAACTGTTTAAGAAGCAGTCAAATTGCTTTTCAGAATATTTAAACTTTGCAATCTTAGCTAATAATGTCCAGGAATTCTATTTATTTTACTCCTCACTAGCCAGAACTTGGTATAATCAGCATCTCTCTCCCTCATAGACACTCTATTAAGCATGTTCCTGTCTTGCGTTCATTGCTAAGATTTATTTTTATTAATTTTTAATTATGTGTCGGGGAAGTGGGTATGTATGTGTGTAAGTAGCGGGGGGGGGGGGCAGGAGGGGATTGGGGTGGGTGGTGGTGCATCTGAGAGCAGGTAACCTTGGAAGTCAGAGGTACAGGATTCCCTAAAGCTGAAATTACAGAAAACCACCTGATGTGCTTACTGGGACATCATTCAGGCACTCTCCAGGAGCCCTATGCTCTGGTGACAACTGAGCCATCTCTCCAACCCCATATCTCAGGGCTTTAATTTGAAATTTAATAATCCTGTTCATTTTTTATATATATTTCATTTACAGGGAGGTAAAGTGTTGATACAGCACTGCCTGGGATATTTGCAGGAGTCCTTGGTATGTCCTCTCTCAGTTGAAAATGTCATGTTCAGGGGCTGGAGAGATGGTTCAGTGGTTAAGAGTGCTGCCTGCTCTTCCAAAGGTCCTGAGTTCAATTCCCAGAAACCACATTACAACCATCTGTAATGTGATCTGATGCCCTCTTCTGGCCTGCAGGTGCACATGCAGGCAGAGCACTGTATACATAATAAATAAATAAATAAATCTTTATAAGAAAATGCCATGTTCCCAGAAAACAGGAATGTACCAACTAAAAAAACAGCGAATTAATTTATGTTCTGGGTTAGACATTGCTGCTGCAAGCATTGGGCCCCAATTTTAGAAAAATAACTGTAAATTTCCAGTTAGAGGAAAACACATTTTTAAAAGTTTATATTATGTTTCTCTTTTGTGTGTGTACATTTAATGGAAGAATAAAATATGGATTGCAGTTAGATAAATAAAACCAAACAAGTAGAAATCATCTGTTGCTCTGCAGTCACTGTTGTGTGCCTACTCGTATCTGAGAGTGTCCTTCTTAATATGGAAAACTTCTGTTCAAGCACTGTGGTGGTTTGAGTAAGAACAGCCCCCATAGGCTCCTGTGTTTGGATACCTGGTCCAACTGGTGGAACTGTTTGGGATTAGAGGTGTAGCATTGTTGAAGATGTGTCACTGGGGTCTAGGTTAGAGGTTTCAAAAAGACTTGGGTCATTTCCAGTGTCTTGGGTTTCTCTGTTTCCAACTCACAGTTCAATCTGTGAGCTCTCAGCTATTCATACCACCATGCATTTGCTTGGGAGTCTTGGACTCTAGCCCTCCGAAACCATAAGTCTCAAATTAAATATCCTTTTAATTAGTTGTCTTGGTCACAGGGCTTTATCATAGCAAGACATAAGTAACTAAGGCAAGTGGCAACAAAGTATCATTACCTGCACTGGTATGAGGGCTCAGCAAGAGGAGCCTGAGGACCTGAGCTCAGTCCCTGGAACCCACATCATGGAGGAAGAGAACCAAATCCTGCAAGTTGTCCTCTGAGCCCACCCACACACACACACACAGTGACACACACATTCCACACACATGCATTCACACAAAATAGGTAAAAACTGTAGTGATTGTTTTTTGGAAAAAAATATTTACCAAGGTTACTCTTTATAAGTTTTATACAATCATGGAGAAAGAAGTAGTTTACCTATAATAAATTTTATAAAATTCCAATTTCATAAAGAAGCACAAAGTACTATTTCCTTTCCTATGCTATACAGTGGAGACAAGTGTGTGTACCTTCTGCTTCTTACACTGACGTTAATGTATCGTTATCAGAATTAGTTTAATAAATGTAACAATTGTTAGGGTTGTAAATCATAGCAAATGTCTTGCCTGACCTGAGAAACTAAGAAAAATTCTACAGCTGGTTTATAGAAATACTTGACCGTGCTGAAGGAATCTAACGCATTATGACTGTTTTTCTCTCAAAATTCTAGCATTGTACCAAAGTACTGCCAAAGTAATTGGCTCCTGTCGTATAATCTCCAAGTGCTTCTATTTATACATGTTACAGAACTAATAAAACAGTACCACTAACGCACCTGTTTTCAGCTAAAATGGGTTACAAACCTCCACTGCCTTCAGGCAACACTGGCAATTTGCAGTAAATGGGACAGTCATAAATGGCTATAAGGTGTTCTTCCTAATGGTTAAGCACAGCCACTCCTTGGCAGCAAAGAATTAGTAATTTGGAAAGATAAAGCAAAGCCAGATTCCAGGATGCAACATCCTCCTGTGAACAACAAATGGTTTTTAAGCAGGAGGTTTTTTCTTGCCCTGATTTTTTCATCCATGTTAGTTAACAAAGAAGACAGTAAGTAACAAAACCTTCCATTGTGTTACATAAACCACAGCATATTAGCATTTTCATATCCCCTAACATTGGTAATGCAAAATATGATTTTAACCATAACTATGTTTGGACATCTAAAAATTACATATTTATTTATTTATTTATTTATTTACTTGTATAGATCCTGGGTATTGAATTCAGGTCATTAGGCCTGGTTACAAGGACCTCTTCCTGATAAACCCTCTTCATTGGCCCCTTATAAAACCAGCCCATGACTTATATTTCTATCTTAGGCTTCCAGATAACTACCTAATGAATTGATACAATAAAAACATATACGATTGTTATAATTTAGTGTGTCGTGCCATTGCTATAAACATTGACATATCTGTAATCTTGATTCAAATTAGTACAAAGAATCCCTTAAAATCTAAGTCACTAAGATTTAGAGTCTCCCACACTTCCTGTGCATACCATCCCTGAAGACCTCTGCTGTAAGTTCTACAGTGCCAGTGTTAGGCATTTTTTTTTTTTTGCAATATTTAAGAAATAAGTTCACTTATTTTAAAAACCGTTATAATAATGAAACAGGCATGTAAGCCTTCTCTACCTGCCTTTTACTCGCTATCTTCATCAAAAACAAAGAAAAAGAGACTCTCTTTAAGGATAACTTACAAAGAAACATTAAGTTCAAGTGTTTGGGTAATGAGGATAGAGGATTGGTCTTGCTAAGTTTACTTAATTTCATAATTCAAAAATAAATATTATAATAGATTCATATTGGCTAGCCTAAAATTTATAAGAA
Organism: Acomys russatus; assembly: GCF_903995435.1. NCBI lineage: Eukaryota > Metazoa > Chordata > Mammalia > Rodentia > Muridae > Acomys > Acomys russatus. Next base: position 50,586,096 of record NC_067141.1, read on the forward strand.
TACATAACCGTTTATAACCACGGTCACACCTCCTCTTCCCATACTTTACCACTTTTAATAGTTTCTTAGCATTCAATTAACACTCTCCTCGATGCTACAATACAACATATATTCTTATCAGCATTGCCCTTAGAACATCAAGTCATTGGCCTAAGAGAAGTAAAATAAGTTAATGTTACTGAAGATTCAAATCGGGGCTATCTGATTCTAAAGCCCAGATATTTCATTATAGGAAGGTCATGCTTCTGAAAGACTTAGGTTTAATGATTTAAGCATTGTGTCGTTTAGCTCTGCTGATAGATGTCTTTCTGTGTATGCAGACTCATCAGTAGCGTCTAGTGCCGTGGTTATTAATGCCTGGACACAAGGTTGCACGCCTTCTTTTCCTACATCCTACTTTGGAAGATCCATGCTCAGATAAAGAAGGGGCAGCTCACAGCACAAGACTCAGCACACCGCACCCTGACAGTGAGGGCTCAAGCTTACCTTTCCTTTACTGATGATAAAGAAGGTGTCTCCTCTTGCACCCTGCCTGATGATGTATTCTCCATTTTCGTAGTGGGTCTGAAAAAGAGCAACAGTAACATAAAACAAAGATATTAAGAAAGGACTGATGAACCAAACAGAGCATGTTTTCAAACACCAGGCCCTAAGGATGCATTTGTGCTGACAGAATTTTACCTGAGTTCAGGATATATCATGGCTAAGAATAAAAAACAGTCCATCAACAAAGGAATAACAAAGATTGCTCATAATTCTCATTTTAAAAACCTGTAGTGAGTTTCATTTTCCTCAGTGATTATATTCATATCTTTAAGCTCATTATTTCAGTTGCTTAACAAAGTAATTATGTCTTCTGTCAGCTAAGCATGAAGTAACATAGCACTACTAATTAAGCTCATAGATATTATTTGGCCATTTTCATTTGTTTTTTGTAGTTTCATAATAACAAACATTTTTAAAAAAGAAATTACTGTAATATTCAAAGATCTTTACTTAAATCTAGAGTAGCCTGTAGTGGGGGTTAGATGGCTTTAATATGTTTTAAGGTGCTACTGCATCCCTTAATATCCTTACTTGAGTAATTTGCATTTGGCCTCATTAAGCTAAATTATGTGGTCCAAGATCTGTCTAGCATAAACTAAAAGATGAGAAGGGAGGTAAGGCTGGAAGAGAATTATCACAGTGGTGGGTCAGCATCTTGAGAAGGACCTCACCACTAGGTCTATCCCCAGAGTGAAGATTACTCATGCAATGAACCAAACCAATTCCACAAGGAGAGTTGGGAGACAATTTATTGCTTGGTCAGGAGGCAAAATGAGTCCATGCTATCTGGCCCTATGCTCCTCTGCAGCGTCAGAAGGGAGCCATTATCTTGGAAAGGAAGACATCACCTTACCCCTTGCTTCATGGTATGCACACATCATCCATTAAGCTGGTGGCTGTAATCTCTCCTTACACGTAAACAATATGTGTCCTAACACTTTATTCTGTTCTTCTTAAAGTTGCCTTCCATTAATACCTGCCATTGAAAGATACCTTCCTATCTCTAAGCACCTAGAATGTTAACATACTACCTAAGCTGATGGCACTTGCTAATTTTCAACCATACATAATTTCTCTTCCAAGTAAAAAGATTCTTCCTTATTCTTTCTCCCAATTTCAACTAACAAATGGCACAGACAACATGGTGGATGCTTTATAAAGACTGTTTTCCTATGTTTGCATACATAAATATATGCATGTAAGTATGTATAGATATATATTCATACAAATAATTGTTTCTGGGGTTGAAGAGACAGAAAGTACATATTGTTCTTGCAGGGGAACCTAGTTTGATCTGCAGCACACAGATCAGGAAGCTTACAACCAAGCCTATGATTAGCCACTCCCTGACCTCTGTAGACACTTGAAATCACAGATACACACACTCACACACACACACGCAGACACACATGTAAAAACAAATTATTTCTTAAAGTTTCTAGGTAAAATTATGAATGAATGTGGGTGTGCACACATGCACGCTGTTTTTCTCCATTTAATAAGATCATCTATTTAACCTTCATCCCTTGGTGCTCCCTGTCGCTTCTCTAGCCCGGTGGCTTTGGTGACATGATAAGAAATTTTGGTCCACTAGATGGCTCAGTTTGGGAAGTTTGTTTAGCTCTCACACGTAACAAATATTCTGTAATTCAAACTTTTTTAGTAATAATGGTAAAATGTCTTCCCACCACTTATTGCAAAGTTTATCATATTTCTCACTTGTTTCTAGCCAAAGATATATCAAACCCCACAAAATAACAGTATATATAATGCTATGTCAGACGTAAGTACAAGGTCTGTACAAAACCCGTGTTAAAGAAACAGAAGGCTTCTCTAAGAAAGAAGGTCCAGCTCCCATGGCAGGATTGGAACAAGGCCCTTGAATGTTTAAGTAGGAAAATACCAGAGTTCACATCTTAAAATAGTTATGTAAGATTAGTCAAAGTGTATTTGGAGAGGAAGTGCAAATGACAGGCGCAAACTCCAAATAATTCTTCACCTACCTAAAATATTCTTCATATTTCTCCTTTTAATACACATAGTTGTTTAGTTTCTGTCTCGATGATCTGTCTGTTGCTGAGAGTGAGATGTTGAAGCCTCTTAGTATTAATGTGCAGAGGGTGGGGATGTGTAGGGGTTGACGTGTGGTTTAAGTTTCAGTAGTGTTTCTTTTACAAATATTGGTGCCCTTGCATCTGGGGCAATGTGTTTAGAATTGCGATGTCTTCATGGTGGATCTTTTATTTGAGGAGTATGCATCTCTTTTGATTAATTTTCATTGAAAGTCTATTTTATTAGATATTAGAATGGCTACTCCAGCTTGCTTCTTGGGTCCCTTGGATTGGAAAATCTTATTCTTGCCCTTTAGTCTGAGATAATGTCTACCTTTATTGCTATTCACATCAAAAATACCAACACCATTCTTTACAGACTTTGAAAAATCAAGTCTTAACTTCATATGGAAACACAAAAGCCAGAATAGCGAAAACAATCTCATACAATAAAGGAACATCTGGCGGTATCTCCATCCCTGACCTCAAGCTATACTACAGGGTGATAGTAATAAAAACTGCATGCTGCTGATAAAGAAACAGACTAGTAGATCAAGGGAATCAAATTGAACACCCAGACATAAACCCACATACTTATGGATACTTGATTTTTGACAAAGAAGAATCATGGACAAATGAAAGTGTCTTCAACAAATCGTGCTGGTCTAACTGGATGTCCACATGTAGAAAAATGAAAATAGATCCATATTTGTCACCCTGCACAAAACTCAAGGCCAAGTGGATCAACAGAAAACCAGACACACTAAATCTATTGGAAGAGAAAGTGGGGAAGATCCTTGAACTCATTGGCACAGGAGACAACTTCCTGAATAGAACACCAACAGCTCAGGCTCTAAGATCAACAGTTAATAAATGAGACCTCATGAAACTAGAAAGCTTCTGTAAGGCAAAGGACACTGTTATCAGAACAAAATGGCAGCCAACAGACTGGGAAAATATCTTCACTAACCCGACATCTGATAAAAGGCTAATATCCAAAATATATAGGGATCACAAGAAATTCAATACCAACAAATTTTTAAAATTTGTGTACAGACCTAAACAGAGAATTATCAACAGAGGAATCTTGAATGGCTGAGAAATAATTAAAGAAATACTCAATGTCCTTAGTCATTAGGGAAATGCAAATCAAAACAACTCTGAGATTCCATCTTACACCCATCAGATTGGCTATGATCAAAAACTCAAGTGAGAGCATATGCTGGTGAAACTACAGAGAAAGAGGAACACTCCTCCATTGCTGGTGGGAGTGCAAACTTGTACAACCACTTTTCAAATCAATCTGATGATTTCTCAGAAAACTGGGTACAGCTCTACCTCAAGACCAGCTTTACCACTCCTTGGCATATGCCCATATGCCCAAGAGATGCCTACCATACAACAAGGATATTTCCTCAACTATGTTCATAGCAGTTCTATTGATAATAGCCAGAAACTGGAAACAACCCCAAAGAATTAAAGAAAGTGTGGCACATTTACACAATGGAATACTACTCAACTATTAAAAATAAGGAAATCATGAAATTGCAGGCGAATGGAAGGAACTAGAAAAGATCATCCTGAGTGAGGTAACCCAGACCCAGAAAGACACACATGGTATGCACTCAGTTATAAGCAGATATTATTCATATAGTACAGGATAATTATACTACAATTCACAAACCCAAAGAAGCTAAGAAACAAGGAAAGCCCAAGGCAGAATGCTCGAATCTTATTCTGAAAGGGAAATAGAACGGTCAGCAGAAGTGGTTGAAGGGAGGGAACAGGACAGGAGAGGGGACACTGAGGGAACTGAGGGTAGGGATCAGATATATGGTGAGCAGGGGCCAGGGGAGCAACCATGGGTGGTGGCACCTCTTGGACAAGCTGAAGACCTGCAACAGGGTGAGCAACTGGGAGGATATGGGGGTGACTCTAACTGAAACCCCTGGTGTGTGTGTGGGGGGGGTCATGGAGACTAGAGAGGCCACCCTCTAACTAGACAGGACTCCTGGTGGAGAGAAGGAAACACCAACCCAGTTACGAAAACTTCTATACAGAATTTACCCTGCCTTCAGGATATGTAGGGGCTAAGATAAAACAGAGATCAAGGGAATATGCGACTGATGCCTGGCCCAGCCTGAGATCCACTCCAATGAAGAGAGCCAGCCCCTGACACCATTGATGATGCTCTGTGTTTGCAGACAGGAGCCTAGCATGGCTGTCTTCTGAGAGGCTCTTCCATCAAGGGGTCGAAACAGAAACTGAGACTCATAGCCAAACACTGGGCAGAGTGTAGAGAGCCTGGTAAAAGTGTGTGTGTAGGGGGGGGGTATAGAATAGCCCAGAAGGGACAGGAGCTCCACAATTAGATCAACAGTCCCAATTAACCTGGGCCCACAGGGGACTAGACCTAGACCCTCAGCATATATATACCCAGGGGGCAGCTTAGCCTCCATGTGGGTCCTCCAGAAAGGGGGTGGGGGCTGTCTCTGACACGGTCTCAGGTGTATGCCTTTCAATCACTTCACCCTGCTGTGACTGCCTTGCCAGGGCACTGTGAAGGAGGAAATAGTCCTGATGAGACTCAAAGTGCTAGAGCAGGGGTTTCCCCCTTTCTGAGGGGCAGGGGAAAAGGAGACAGGGAATAAGGAAGGAACAGAGGGGAGGGACTAGGAGGAGAGGAGGGAACAGGGTATGATCGAGATGTAAAGTAAATGACTAAATAAAAACTATTTAATAAAAAAAGACACATACTTGCCAGTGGGGTGGATACATTTAATATTTAAGTAATTTGTATCTCATATTATTTTAATAGATTTTTTCAATTGAGCAAAACATATCTATATTCATAGGACAATTGTTTTTTCTCAGCAAGTAAGCATTATTTGTAACAAATCAAAAGATAAGCCAAACATATCAAAAGATAACACAGCACGACTGAAATTTCTAGACAGGTTTTTTGCTACAGGTCCTGTTCCAAGGACCCAGTGCAAATATGGGACATTTGACTGCATCTCTGGAATCTATTGGCTGAATACCAAGAGCATCTTAGTTCCAGCAAAGAACCTCGACAGGCCCATTACTGAGATGGAAGAACAATGACCCTGAGTTGAAAATAGGCACCGTTAGTCTTTTATGTTTACAATCTCCTCATACGAGTGATCTGAGAGTTTGTCAGGAGGATCCAGACACAGTCCAGTTATTTAAGTTGTATGAATTAGCCGAATGCCTTACTCATATTTTATCTGGACTTCTGCTAAAGTGGACGTCACAACTGCCATATCTATTATTTGAGTTCATTTATGCAGCCTTTCACTGAACATGCTTGCCGCCCACATAAGCTCATAAAACATGGGAGTCCAGAGGAGCCTATGGAGTAGCGACCAAAGGTGCACTAGATTTGGAGTCATAACATGAGGATATAATGACTAAGTTATCCTGAAGTGTTCAGTTGTACTTGGGGTGGGGGGATGAATAGGCATGCTGGTCCTTGAGAGTCTCTGTAATTACGTGACTCAAATGCCAGAACATTGAGTGTTTTATAAAGATCATTTTGTAGTTCCTTCCTATTGCAAATTTCAAATTAAATCTCAGAAATATACAGAACTAAGGAAAAAAAACAGAAAATAGCAACTAGACAGTTTCCTTTTAAAAAGTTTCCATATTTAATAGAGTAAAACCCACCCTCCCTATCGTGGCCTAAATGGTCTGCTACGTGCCTCAGTTTCCAATGCCTTCTCACCTTTTCCCACTTTGGCCCCCAACTTGCTGGTTCCTCTATGTCAGTTCCTCAAGTTTCATCACCAGACCTATAAACTCCCAGTCCTGCATCCCAGCTGGCCTTCATGCTGATGTTCTTCCCTAACCTCCCATGTGATTTTGCACATAGCATCACCACCACCACCACCACAGCCATGCAGCCCAGGTAAATTGGGTCTCTACAATATACATGCTCCCAAAGTACTTCACAATTCATCCCCATTTTTAATCCTGTATTATAATTTACTCTTATGACATTTCTCTCCAGATTATATCATATGGAGGCAAAGGTTGTTTCTGGTTTTGTTTAATTTGTTAATTTATCCCTCATGCCTAACCCCTTGCTGGTAACAGAATAGTGGTTAAAAGGTTCTAACTGGCTGAACTGAATAGATTTCCTTAATGCTCATGTTTGGCATTGCTCATCCGGCCCAGTCATTGCTTCCTATTCTACCCACTCTATCATTGCAACCAAATGACAACAAAACAAAACAAATAACAAAACCATTGAAATCACTGCTGTCTGAGATATTCCAATGATACATAAGCACTTTACTGTGTCCTGTGACATGGTCTGAATTATGACTCCTCTCGGCACTCCACCCCAGCTTATTACTGCAAGCTCAATTTTCTTAACAAATATATTATGAACTTATTAACCGAGAGTACCTCACTTATAACCTGACTAACCTAAACAATAGGAAAAGAAGACTAAAGAATACGATAACAGAACCGTAAGGATGTCAGTTCCAAGGAATGCTTCTCCTGGCGTCATCAGCAGGATTTCTTCCACTGAAACCTGGAGTAACCAGAACCTGGAACCTCAGTCGGAGCCAGAGCCGGAAGCCCTGAAGCCTTCCCTCACCTGGTTCTCTCTAGGAGTATCTTGAAGTGGAGCAACGAACAGCCGATACTATTCCAAGTCTCCAAAGGCCCCGCGTCTTGTTTTTGGCTCACATTTATATCTCTTCTCAGCATTTGGTGAAGGATGTTTTCAGCTGCTTAATAACCAATCTCCCCCACATGTTGGTTCGACTTCTAAGGAGATAAACATCACCTGCTCTCTCACAAGTCTTTTTCACATCCCCCACTTGTGATCTAAACAAAAACCATGTTTATCTCTCTTTCATATTACTTTCTCACCATTGGTCATTCTGTTTCAGACACAATGGCTAGGTCCTCCAGTTACAACCTTCCTCAAGAATTTTGTTCTTATGTTGTTCCCACTATTCGGGTGTTAACACATTCCTGTGTTTACTATCAGAGGCATTACATTCTACTTCCACCGTCAAGGGCTCCTGGTACTGCTGCCTAAGGACAGGCATTAACGGGGCAGCCCATGAGGCAGGCCTAGATCATAGCCTCACGATCTATGCACTGAGTGACCCTGAGGACAAACAGTTCATCCTTGGCTCAACGCAGTACTGAGCTGATTGTGGCAAGCCCCTATACTACTGCAAGGGCCAAGTAAGAATGTCTCATCATCAGAACTGCTGGCAATGTGGAGATTCAGCCCTGAAAACCTGTACTGCTGGAATGTTGGGCTGAAGGAGAGGCAGAACTGTCAGATGGTGCCTCTCTGGCTTGAGGTTGATACAAAGGAAAGGGGGGGGAGAGGGCTTAGGGCTTGAAAACAGGCACAGATGTATCTTATTAAAGGAATTAGCAGAGTTGTTACCATAACCAACAGTGGTTCTGTGCAGCCTTGCATTCCAGAAGACTCTAATGTACCTGTAACAACTATAACTCCATCGGGGAATAGATTTCACCATCCTTACTCAGTTCAGCTCTCTAAAGTGATTATGAAATCTGTTCAGGGAGCTTCAAAGAGTATCTTTTATTAATGGATAGAAAACATTGACTGACTTACACACAGTAAGGATAATCATAAACTGTAGAAGTTTTGTGTGTGTGTGAACAGACGCTAAACCCTAATATGAACAACGAATGCTTTTAATTTTTAAATATTTTTCCTTCTTTACAAAAGAATAGAAAAGTGGAGTTGCTTGGCTTTTATATCATCTTAAGAAAATTTTATTGGTAGCAAAAATGATTACAGTGGATTTTCTTCCTCTTTAAAAATTATTTCACTTTGAAAAAGTGCTCATGAGGGGTGGAAGGGTCAGTCCTCCTTTAGCAAGGTATATGGTGAGCATTTAACTAACCAACACTGACTGCGCATTTAACTAACCAACACTGACTGTGCTCACTTCCTCCCCACCACAATCCACCCCCAGTTCTCTTGTTTAATCTCTTAGCCTCTGCCACATCTTTCTGAATTCTGATATTATACAATCACATTTACTAAATTTTTTTTTTTTTTTTTTTGCATTATACACTGTCTCACAGGGAAAGAAAAACTCCACAAGCCAGTTTCCCAATGTCAACCACTCACGAGTTCTTCAGAGGTGAGATCACACCCTTTTCCATTAAGTCTTTTGAACACATTCAGAATTTATGATTCAAAGACAACAGTTGGCCCAGCAGTAGCCTTCTGGACAGACTGAACCCTTGCCCCAAATACCAGACAGAGGAGGAGAAAGTCTAAGCTAAAAATTCCACAAATGCCTGGGTTTTCTTTGATGTCTAACTGAGCTCCTCTTTGGTGACTCCATCCTCCAAATGGATTTCCAATCTCTTGTTTTTCATTTCAGGGATTTTTGATGTGAACATGCAATGATTCAGAGAGGCATCAAGGCAGGCCCACAAAATGCTGCAAGTCTCTAAGAGAAATGGGTTCTTTAATCCCCACCCATTCATTCCACGACAGGATAAAATCATTTAGAGAGTAGACAGGCATGTATTCTCCTTCTGCATAATTAAACTATAACTCAAGTTTAACAACTGATCTATAAAGGCAGTTAGTGTCGGTAGAACCTAGAGTCGATCCTGACAGCGTATGAGACATAACACGGGGAAGCAAACAATGCAGTGCCTGGGGGTCACTATCTGCAGAATAAATACCGTTTAAAGTTTCTACAAAAATAAATGCAAAGAGGAAGAAAACAATTATTCTTCTCAGAAACTCTAGCCCCATCACAATGGGTACAATTCAGTCAATATTTTAGTTATTTGGAAAATAAACACTTTCATTTCTATTTGACAAAGCACAACTTAGCTTAAAGGGTATTTTGATTTACTGAGGACAATACTGGGGGAAAGGCAGAGAGAACTTAGATTCTGGAGGTGAGAAAATGAGCCGCTTCCTACAGCGCAGATGGAGTGATTCTCTCTAGAATGGACTGAGAGAAACAGTGCTCTGAGTTAAAGTTAGGGAATCAGGTGTGATCCTGCTTCCTATTTTTCCCACAATGTGACAAGAATTAAGAGTCACAAGCCAAGACTTGTGGAGTGTACCATTAATCCCATAATTCAAGAGGCCAAGGCAAGTGTAGTAGCCAGCCTCAACTACATGGTGGGTTTGGGCCATACTGAGTCTTTTTCTCAAGAAAAGAAAATATAAAAATAGGAGCTGGGTGTAGAAGCTGTAACCCCAGCACTCTGGAAGCTTAGGCAGGAGGATACTTTGGGCTACATGGTAAGATCCAGGCCACTCAGTACTACACAGCAAGGCCTAGTATAAAAAAAAAAAAAAAAAAAAAAAAAAAAAAAAAAAAAAAAAAAACCAAAAAACAAAAAGTCAAACGAGACAGGATGCAAAATCACTATATTTGTGGCAACAGTGCCAATATGTATTATTAAGTATCTATCACTTTAAGAGCACTTACTAATCAGGAAGGGCATGGGCTGAGACAGGGTGCTTTAGAGTACTTCCTGAGATCTAGGAAATGTTTAATCCTTTATGAATGAGCTTACACAGTGGTTGGGTCTCTGGGAAGATTATTCTTTAGTTGGAATCGAGATATTCCATTATGTTAACAACTATGTACAACACTGAACAAATAATGTTCTTCTGCACCCCTTTCTACCTTCATACCACCAGCCCCCAGAACAGGGCCTCCCAAACACATAAGTTAAGTTCAGAGAGAATATCACATAGTAACAGTAGTTGCTGATGAAATGGAAGATATGTAAAATGAGTAGTGACTCTGAACAGAACTCAGGGGACAAACTGCATTCAACACCAGAAGTCCTAACTAGGGACTACTAAAAAGAAACAGAAGGAGGGAAAGGGGAGGAGGGGGGAAGATGAAGAGAAATAGGAGGAGGAGGAGGAAGAGGAGGAGGAGGAAGATGAAGAGAAATAGGAGGAGGGGGAAGGAGGAGGAAGAAGAAGAAAAAAAGAAGAAAAAGAAGAATAAGAGAAAATTAACATTGCAAGTGGTGTGTCTGACAATAAAACACATAGAGAAAAAGTTAATGAAGAAACACACAATGTATGTGGGGAAGTCAGATGGGTAAGGGTTATGTATTTTCTGGTTATCTGAGACCGCCAGTGGGTCCACTCTTAGAGGATCCCCTCATGTGCTTATAACAGTTACACTTTTCGATGAGACCCACACATAGCAGCCAATAGGCTGACATTCCAGTTCATGAATGAGTTCGTGGGAGCTTGTATATTATACTAAAGGTTGAGTGACTGAACATATGCTGAGCATATGCATAAGACTGTTTCTTCTCCTACCAAGATGGAAGTCAGATCCTGAGTATGTTAATATTCAACATGGCAGTGCTACCTTGGCAACTATCTTTACTGATGAGGACCTGCCTTCTATACAGGCTTTTTCAGCCTTCTGTGCCCGCAGGCTATGTCATGGTGCCTCTGAATATATCCACTGCTACAAAGAAAAGCCAGGATCTTTGTCATCTGTTATCACTATTCAACTAGTGCTGCAAGCACAAATTTTCATAGCACAGTTATTATGGAATCCCTGGTGGCTAACTTATGTGAAGTTAAGTGGTATTTGCATTCCTATGGGCTTATATTCCTATTTCTAGCAAAAGAGAAAAAAATTGATTCATTTTTAAGAAATGATCAACTGAAATGTTACTAATTCTCATGAACACAATAGAACTAAATATAATGTCAATAAAAATTCACTTTATACCCCAATGACAACTCACATCATGAAAGACAGTAGCTATTATTAATGTAATGTTTACCACATACTTGACAATGTATTAAGGATATCCCCATCAGGGAAATGACTTTGAATTAATTATTCATTTCTTGTAGAACAAAAGAAACTTAGATCGCCTTAAAAAATTCTCAAGATCATGGAACATGCAGACTCAAGAGACAAAACCTGAATCCATGTTTGCTTTAGAAATCAAAGCTTACCCTTTGATTCTCACTGATCTCTCTCTCTCTCTCTCTCTCTCTCTCTCTCTCTCTCTCTCTCTCTCTCTCTCTCTCTCTCTCTCAACATGAGAGACACTTATTTTATCTTTACAGCCAGCTGTAAACAGGTCTCTAATCCCACAGTACTCTGCTCAAAACCTTATTAGCTCAACCTTGAGAACAATGTGTCCAAACTCTTTGTTGGGAAGTTTTAGACCCTCTGAGATCTGGCCCTGGTTTGACTACTCCAGCTCTGCACCTTCCAGGGCTGATGTATTCCATGACAGGCTTCCCACCTGCTATTCTCTCCCCCTAAGATGCTCTTTAATGCGTATCCACTTACAACAGCTGCTCCTTTCCTAAGACTTTCCCTGGTCTCCAAATTACCCTTACCGAAGCACATTTTTGTATCAGAATCACAGCTTTTAACATTCCATCTTATTCTTTGTTGTTACTTGTATATTTGCTTTATACTTAAATAAAATTACAATCCATATTGTTTCATCTTTAAACTCCAGCAACAGTAGCCACAGAGCCTTTATATAAAATGGTTCAATAGTATTTTTTAAACAGAATTAACTAAATTTTGCATTAAAGTACTTGGTTTATGATACTTTTAAAAACCCAAATATTCTTTCCAGAATTGTTGGGTTTTGAACCTTGGATTCACTCTGTAGCCCAGGTTGGCCTGGAACCTACGCTGTAAACTAGCTGACCTCAAACACTTAGAAATCTTCCTCCTTAAGGTTTCAAAGGGCTGGGATTATACAAGTCACTGTGGCTGGATGTTAATCATGAATATTTCTGACAAAGTTATACATTCTTTAAAGTTATACTTCATTAAAGTCATCAACAAGTTAACACTGTAACAAATATGTTATGAAGTACAGAGAATATATGAACATATTATGTGTGGATACAACACACATAAATGTATCGCATTCCATCAATTGAGATAATTAGTAAAAGATGTATTGTCTTCATTATTGAGATGAGAATTAGAACTAAAAGTAGTTAACACTTTGTAACATCTGCATAATACTGTTTGTGTGACTGCCCAATGCGAAGCCCACACTTGATTTTTCACCCCCCTGGGAGCTCCAAATGTAGTGTGGAAGTGTCTCACATCAGTGGGAAATAGTAAGGATTCATGTGCATCCTAAAACAGGAATTAATTTAGTTATCTTCAAGCCTATATATTTGGATGAGAAATTCACACACACAGTCTTTAAAATAAATCTCACAAGTTAATTTAATTTACCTTAGTGTTTGACCTAGGATTTTTGTTTGAGACTAATTAATGAGTTTGACAGCAATATCACATTATATGGCAGTGATAGAATATTTTGTCTGGCTATAAACACATGTAAAAAAAATTAAATGAAGACTGCAAGATCGTAGTATAGAATATAAAATATATCTTGCATCATTATACATGATGGATATTTCTCCCATAAGGAATCACATAATTCCTTTCCCCAGCTTAGCTAATTTCATTAAAATGCATTTATACTGTTATGCTCGTTTTATTTTTAAATCAGACACATATATATATAGTCTTTTTTAATTGACCAGGATTAATTATTACTCACATCCTTTTTTTTTCTGAGTCATAGTGTGGTCATGTGGCATAGAGCAACTAAGGCACACAGACCAGACAGCCTCACCTGGTCCCTTCTTTAGTTCCTTTGTTTCTGTCTTTGCTGCCAAACCATTAGCTCTGACTTGCTCTGACCTGGAGTATTACTTTATTAGCAGGATCCCAATATGCCATTATCCTGAATCAGTTCATCTCAATAAGCAATCAGGTGAACAGGCACACATACAAAGGCATGCTTTTCTGAGTTATAGCACAGAGAGGTGCATTAGTGAAATCAGTCAACTTAAAAACACCATAAAAAGTGTTTTGCTCGATGTATTATACAACATAAAACCTTGATGGCGGGAAGGTTCAACAAATGATGCCCTGAAAAACTGAATGATTAATACGAGCCTTGCTGGGTGCAATGGTATCTGTGGGGAGAGGCGAGAGGAAGAGCAGATGCTTGGGAGCATAAACGAGCACAGGGGCCACAGAGAATGATGGCATTCTTGGGATTACCAGGTCCTCAGTTAGGCAGCAGTTAGCTAGGTGACAGGTGACAGGACCTAAGGCTTAAGTCATTAAGGTAGCCTTGGGTTCTGTGTCATTGAGAAAAATGAACTGCAGATGTGACTGGAAATGGCAGCAACTTACAGTAAGGTACAGTTCATACAGATGTGGGCCAGGCATAGCAACTTCCCAAATATTTGTTGAAATAATGCTCACACTCCTCACTCAGTAGACAGTGACAAACGTAGCTCAGAGAGCAGGTTTCATCTCGTATCATATTTCACAGGGCAGATACTGTCTTCATCACAGTTCTATTGCTGTGAACAGACCATGACCAAGGCGACTCTTCTAAGAAAAAGCATTTAACTGGGAGCTGGCTTACAGTTTCAGAAGGTTAGTTTATTATCATCATGGCAGAGAGCACAGAGGCAGGCGTGGCGCTGGAGAATAGCTGGCAGCTACATCCTGATCCACAAAGGTTGGGAAGAGAGAGGGAGAGGGGGAGGGGGAGGGGGAGGCAGGGAAGAGGGAGAGGGAGGAGGAGAGAGAGAGAGAGAGAGAGATGCAACCGGGCTGGCATGGGCTTTTGAAACCTCAAAGCCCACCACCAGGAACACATTTCCTCTGACAAGGCCACACCTCCTAATCCTTCTCAAATACTGCCACACTCTGGTGACTAAGATTTCAAATAGAAGCGCCTCTGGGGGGCCATTCCCATTCAAACCACCCCAGATACCTAAGAAGTACTTGTCTGTGTGTTCCTCAGTCATGCCTGCTTCTAATCATCGATGGAGGAATACTACAAGAGCAATATGGTTTCTGCCTTTTGCGTTTCATCAATGTCACGCTCAAGGGTTTCAGAGTTAGATATGTAAAGCTACTCTCAGTGTGGACTGGGATTTCTCACGCCATTTCAGTCTCCACTCACATCAAAGAACCTGTCTCTAGGTCTAAGCCCGTAATCAGTAGAGTGAGGGGTTCACAAATAGCTGTTTCTTGAACAGAGCTGGGATGGCCGAGATGCTGGTAATCCACTCTTCAGCCTGTTGACTTGGCGCAAGCATGTTTCAAACATGCAGCTCTCCTGTCTTAGCTTCTGCCAAGGCCTCTGTGCTTTATGCAGGAGCTACTGATTTCTCTCAAGAAGCCCTCTACGTTTACCTGAGATTGCTCTGTAGGAGATTTCTGATGTCAAACAAGAAGCCAAGTGAGACTAAATCAGTCTGTACAAGACTCGTTAGCAGATACATAAATCCTGGTGAGAGGAGACAGTGTGGGTGGCAGAAAATGGAATGACTCTTTTCTAATTTGGAGCAATGTGGTGCTGGTCTTCAGGTTCCACTGGGCAGGGAGGACACGATTCAAGGATACATACCTCCTCCCAGAACGTGAGAAGCCCAGGAGCAAACCAGAAACAGCACCTGGGTTACAGAACACCTTTTTTTGACAGCTTTCAACGTGATGTGCTCTTGATGGCATTTTGAATTCAGATGATTCATGATTTCGAATCACGGCCTTTGTAAACAATAGAGCCTGTGGCACAATATTTTTTTTTTTTTTTAGCCTGATATTTCATTGTAGAGGTCCCAGAATAAGTCTGGGTAGTTTTCCCCCTTGTTTAAGCGATGTTTTAACACTGTTGCTAATTTCTAACAAGGCCTTACAAAGGACTGGGCAGCTGGATTCGGTCAACATTCCTGAACCATGGACGCTGTGACAGTTCCATACAGCTGAAGGTAACAGCCTGTAGGGTTCAATATATCAAGACCAATTCTAGGCAGACACTTAGAATTTGCTGAAGCAAACACATCCTAGGGCAAAAATAATCTAAAAGTTTCAGAAGAGCACACCTGGGACCTATTTCACACAGGCACACATTTACAAATAGCCCAAGGTAAACATCAGGTACAAATCACACAGCACGAGGAGATAAAACTTTTCATTCCCTCCCAGAAGTTATTCCTAGCAGGATGGATGCTCACTGAAAAGGAGCCGGCAATGAAATCATATTTTCCAGAAATGGTATAACTCCAGAGGAGGGAGGCCAAGGAAAAAGACAAGCAGAAATGTAGCTAACCACCTAATTTCTCCTGTAGTGCGCAGAGGCCTTTACCTGGAGGGTAAAGGCAAGCTGACTTAAAGGGCTCTGTTTCAAAACGTATGGGGTGAAGTAATAGAATATGCAGACAGGAACCACACATGAAGGTCAGAAAAAAAGAAGAAAAGTGCACGGAACTTTACTAATAAGAAGTTTAACTCTAGTCTGTCTGCTCTGGGCACCCTAGTTACAAATCCCCATTGCTAACTTCTAAATTGTTTCCCAGGAGACAAGGAACTGAACCCAGGGAAGCCAGTGATGTACCACCAAGTCGAAACACTAGCTCAGCTTGGTTTCTATATATTTTTTTCCTTCCTTATTCCATTAAGGACAACATTTCCTTTTGCTTACAGGGTTTCAGGATCTGAGATCAACAAGCATTTCATGTCTGCCCATATTTTCGTGGGGCTCCTTCAGTCACCTTGGTACATTTGTGAATAAAGATGCTGAACACTCACTCCAGATGCTGAATACTCACTCCTCTCCTTCTTCACTCTAGGTTACTAAACGCATCCCGTGTGACGTGAGCTAGACTCTAAGACTGTCTGAATTGCGTATGAAATAGAGAATATATTTCATAAACAAAACCTAATAGGAGCATCCTAAGGGAGATTAGCTATAAATTCCAACAGCCCAGATCTCGTCCTTTCTTTGTATTATTAAAGTTGATTTAATGGCCGTTTCCTGCTCGTGAGTAATGTGTGCCAACTCTGCCCATCTCTCCTGTTCTTCTCACCCACCTCTGGAATCTAACTGATAATGTTTTAACATGACAAACTAGGCTCTTCCAGTCCTAAGACCATAGAACTGAGTCAGCAATGGTTCCTTCCCTAAGTCACCTTCAACCAGGTACCAAATGCTGACAATTTAAATTCTTGAATACCTATTTCATTTGCCTTTTCTTTTGTTTCATTGTCATTAACGCAGGGCGTCCTTTTATGTACCTTTTGGCCTTCTAGTCTTCCGTACTTTAACCTATCACTTCTGAAGAAAATTCAGTAGTACCATATGTAAGAGCAAATGAAAAGTCTCCAATAGTTTTCCATTGTGTACAAGGAAAATACAATTCCTGAAATGGTACACATTTTCCTAAAAAAAAGTTGGCCAATGGGTTTATCAAATTTTGTGTCCTTTCACTACCATATACTTGAAGTCAACAATATCAAATTTTTGTGGACTGCCATCATGTCAGGACCTTTTAGACCTCTGAGTTTGTATATACCATTTCATCTCTGGGGCTAGTCCTCAATTGTGCATGTTTTATAAAACCCTGTACTTAGTGAGGTTTCTGTTAAATACCTCTTGGCCTGTGCTTTCTTCTTATTTTAGTCCTCCTTAATCTATAGTCTGGTTTGATGGAGATTCTAAGTTCCTATGGGAAAACCATGCCTTTGTCTTTGCTGTACCTGTGGGTAGCAAAGAGATGACCAGAGAGCAGTAGTAGATCAGTAGAGAGAATGGTTCCTAGATTCTTGTGCTCTCATTGTTTCTCTATATATTTGTTGATATTATTACAACTTTTCTTCTCTGCAAAAGGGAACACAAACTGAATAGTTAAATGCAGTGGTAGTGATTATTTAACAGTATAAAACCATGACACAGAGCCTACATTTGGCATATAACATTTGCCTAATATCACACATAAATATTTGGAATATTTTTATTAACCAATAATGAAATTAATAGTATAAATATTTGGAGTTTTGTATTAATCAACAATGGAATTTTGTTGAATCAAATTCAAACTGGAATCTAGCAAGTGATATGAATCTGTATCTAGTCAAGAGTTAACTATAAATAAAGCAACATTGATAAGAAATGGCATGAATATCAACAATAGGAACCAGTATATACATGAGTTCAGAAGAGAGACTATCTGCAAAAGGGAAGAAACTGTCGGGGGATGGGCAATTGAGGGTAACAGGAGAGTGAGTATGAATGAAGGACAAGGTAATGTATATATAAAAATGTCACGATTTAGCCATTCTTGCAGAACAAAATTTAGTCAAAGGAAAAAGTACATGAACTCTGAAACTAGAAAAAGAAATGTAATACTACATTTTTACTCTTACTCTTAGCTCTTTTCCTGTCATAATAAAAAAAAGAAGAGATGTGAACGCAAAGCTAGGTGAGTAAGGAAGGAGGAGGAAGACCTGGGAGGATTGGGGGGAAGAATTAATAACAGTGTTTTTCTAAATAATCAGAATGGAAAGTTAAGTCATAACCAAGTAGCCTACATCTTAGGAAGTCTGAAATGTCACTTCACACGGTATTCACAGAGAACTTCTCTATTCACTTATGCTCATCACAAAAATAATTAGTGTAATTTGATACGTAATTCTAATGTAGATTATATGAAACAGCAAGTGCTGAGTACCCCAAATCACTGATTCCATTCCCCTGTTGGAGACTATCAAAGAGGTCTTGTAAGCAGGTGTGGCGGTGCACACCTGTAATCAGCTCCTTAGCTGACTTATGCAGATAGTGAGCTCAGTGGGAGCATTGGCTACATGGTAAATTCGAAGCCAGCCCAAGCAACTTAGTGAGCACTTCTCTCAGACTTAGCATGAGGTCTAGATGCAGCTCAGTAAAGTGCTTGCTGTCCAAGGGTCCTCATGTGAAGAACTAGCACAACAGTGGTGCGTGTCTATAATCCCAAGGCCAGGAGAAGAAAGGAAGTGGATGCCTAGAGCTTGCTGGACAGACACGTCAGCCAAATTGGCAAGCTCCAGGTTTCTGTGCGAGACCTTGCCTTAAAAAAAGGGGGGGGAGGGGTGAGAATGACTGAGGAAGATCCCTGATATTGACTTCTGACCATCCAAAGCATATATATGTCTCACACACACACACACACACACACACACACCACACCTGCTTGCACACATAGATACAAACACACATATATCACACATATAATATATAGCATACATACATATACCTGCATGCACATGCACACATATATATCACAAATATAAATATGCATATATATGATATATACGCCTGCATGTACACGTCACAATATTTTAAAAGATCTTGAATAGTTCAGGAGTGTGTCAGTCACGAAGCATGCACAAAGTCCCTAATACTACAGAAAAGAACTTCTTTTGAGGCCTTCTAGGTAATTTTATGCATAGCTACACACACCCCTGCACTTACACATATACATGCAGTTATGCAACTTTTTCACATGCACAATGTGCAGTGTCTATTAGTCAGTAACACTTTGGTTCACTTTAAGCTGCTCTTGAACATCAGGTCATTATCCGCATGGAGCTCTATCTTCTTTCTTATTCTTTTCAATGATTGAAACGTGATTCCACTTATCAAAACAATCCCCCAACCTGGTCTGTCACTAAACCAGTCAACCATGTATGATACTAGCCTTGTGTAGCACACCACACAAGACCACCTTATAATTCCCAAGGCTAAGACCATACACCTCCCTGTCTTAAACCCCCACCTCACCAACACTAGAGTACTTGCTCCCTCGTTGCACACCCAGAGCGTAGCCAGCTATGACTCTTATATGATCTTGACTGCTAATGTTTTTAGTCAGTAAAAACTATTGCTCATGCATGCTGCGGAGCACCTGAAATCAACGCTGAGGAGACTCAGTTCTTGTTTCAAGGAGAAATTAATTTCAGAGGAGACATAAGAAAAGTACCAATAAATAATAATAGAAAATACTTTTAGAGCTCTTACCATAAGCTAAGCAGTATAATTTTTTATATGTATGATCTCATTTAACCTCACAATAACTTTGATGAGCGTATTTTATTATTAAACCAATTTACAAAAGGCAAAGCCACAAATAACTCAGAAGGTCTGAAACAAAGAAGGTCGAACAACACACAGATAAAACTGGATACATTATAGTGTATTTTAGCTGGTAAATACAGCATATTGCATTAACACTAAAAAGACTTCTGATTTACATCCCATCTCCATTTTTGCCTTTGTAGAAACTTTGAACTCCAGAGGCTCTGAAATGCAAACAGCAAGTCTATGCAGCAGAACCACCACTTGAGGTTACTTGATTTCCCAGATTCAAAAGTGTCAGTCTTAAGCAAGAAGATGTCAAGTCACGAGATACTGTGCTGGGCAATCTAAGGAAGCTAAACTTACTTTGGTAAATCACACTGTTGAGAAGGAAGGCAGCCCTTCTTGTTATCTCACCTCTATCAAACATTTCTATGGGTCTGGTGTTATCTCACTTATAGATCATGGAAAATATTTAAATGTCAGGCATGCAGAGTATAAGATATGCTAACAAAGATGACCCTCACATTCCTCAGTGCCTAGATTGTAGACATTTCCCCCTGACTATGTTGCCTACTCTCTCTTGTAAATATACAAAACTAGCACCTTTAAATATTTCTCTATCTTTTTGAGAAGTAAACCTTCTCCTAGCCTCTTGCCAATGTTAGAACTCAGGAACAATTCCCAAGAACTGGGGAGCCATCCCCAAGAAAAGCAATATGAAGGAAGAGAAGTTGCCCATCTCTGAGGCTCTGTAAGAAAGTAGGATTCTATTTTCCCTGAGTGCCAATAGCAAACACAGAGGGCCTGATCTAGTTCACCAACTACTATTGCAGTTATCCAGTACTTTTCCATTATTAACTTGTGGCTTGATTCAAAACACAAACACCTTTTTCATTCTAATGGAGCTGACTTCATATTTTTTTCTACCCTCTTGGGATAGTGTTGAAAATGTCCTTATTGCCTGGGTAACCCTGCATAATGCAATTTTAGACAGTGTGAAACATAAACTCATTAATAAGGATATATGCCACCAGTATCTGTGTTTTTTTCTGTTGCTGTGGACAAATATCTGACAAAGGAGAATGGATCGAATTTGGCTTGTGCTTTGCGATAGAGTCCATCATGAGAGAAGCTGTGGCTATAAGGCCGAGTGCTCCCAGCTTCATGGAGAAGGAACCAGAAATGGAACAGGAATTAAGCTTAGACTATGACCCCACTACAACCCAAGGTCTTCCGGTAGGCGGCTACTTCTTCCAAATAGACCCAAGTTTCCAAAGTTGGCAGCATTGCCCCTGAGTACATGCACCACCAAGTGGGTGTCAAGTGCTCACACTCATGAGCCTTCAGAGGACAGTTTCTGTATAAAATATAGTATCACCTCCTCACATATAGGGGAGTGTAAAGAAAGCTAGGTTTTATTTCACAAGGGTCAAAGATCCAGAAGTTTGTCCTTGTTGCTGATATGGAGGTAAACTGGTACAAGGATCATATAACTACCAGAAAATGTGTTCTGTTCATTTAAATATATTTAATGTGTTCTATGTTGAAGATGTAGAACAAGAATGTGCTTTGTTGGTGTGAGAGAGACAGATGTGTCATCACTACAGTAAAACTGCTGTTAGCCAACTGAATCTATCTTACCATTGTGTTCATTGTGCTCGCTGGACCACACCTATAATCCCAGTGCTTGGAAGGTGGAGGCAGGAGAACTGAGCACTTAGGGCTTGCCTCAGCTACCTATAGAGGGCATATGACTAGCTTGGGCTACATGCAACCTTGGCTAAAAAGAAAAGAAAAAGTGTTTAAAAGTTATGGCATGCACTGGCATGCAGACTTTGAAGACGTGACTTTATTTTTAAGATGTTTTCAAAAATACACCATGAACGAGAGCAGCTGCCTGATCAAACACTGAGTTATTCACAACAACATAAATAGCAGAATTTGGCCACACACTGTATTCCATGGGCTGTTGATGGGTCTCAAAGTTCAAGATTTAATAATTTTACCCTAGAAAACACTATGCTTTCACGCTTTGGGTCACATTCCATTTAAGCTCCATTCAACTTGAAATGACAAATTTAACTCGTAACAACAACAAAAAAAATTTTTAAAAAAAGGGGGGGGGGGCATTGAACTAAGCAAATCGCTTTTCATGAGAAGCAAGTGGAAGTAGATCAGTTATAGCCCACAGGCTTGCTGAAAAATATTTCCCTGAGCTTCATGAAGCCAAAACCAAAGGTACACAACTGAGATGTTGTGCTCTCTTCTAACGCTAGAAATAAAATAAGCACAGCTGGATTGTTACAAAGATTCTTAAAAGTGCCTGTTTCCTTGGCTCAGCATCCCAAGAGACGTCCCCGGTGTTGTACCATTACCTCCACACATCTTTCCACCTCTTGATATAGCACTACTTCCCTGCAGCCCCGACTTTCAGGAACAGACGCAATGATCTCATTCACCAGAAGGACCTAGGACCTAGGACCTAAGTGATTGCTCAGCATTTCTTATCTGGCACACCTAACTTTGTTATTTACCACCCTGCCTACCATTTTTCATTCTCATATCTTTTCTCTTTGTTTTACTTAATTTTTACTCCTAACCCTCAGATCTTATGGCGATCCCTGGTTTCCTTATCACTGTATTTCCTTATCAACTGCCCCAACTACCTCCACAATACAAAGAGAATGCTGGATCCGTGTGTCCCTACTCAAATCTTCCCATTATCTACCCTGAGGCTGCTGCAAATAAAGACCAAGGGGCGCACCAGGCTACCTTCTGTATTATTATTATTATTATTATTTTTTTTTTTTTTTTTTTTTTTTTTTGCAAACCACTGGACCTTCCACTCTCTCTTCTCCAGTCACAATAACTTTTTATTAGTTCCTCAGTCAAACCGAGTTTCCAATTCCTTAGGACATTTATACTTCAGTTTGACTGAAATATCCCTTCTTTCTCCGTCCCTCAAACTTTCCACCTGGCTACTCTTAGAAATAAATTTGTCTTAATCAAATAGCACCTGACAGGAAGAACTGGCCATCACCTTCTGCTATGCCCTCCTCTCTTCCCTTCTCCTTTTCTTCCCTGTTTCCACTGACTCACTAGGGTTCTAGTTACTTTGTTTCTTCAGGGCTTCGGAATTTTTTTCTTTTACTTTCTAGCACTCATGTGCCAGCTGTGCTTCATATTCTCCCCCCTCCCCGGCCCTCCTGACAGCATAAAAGTGGGGGACTCCTCTCACCCTCGGGTCCTGGGTAGGTAAAAGTAAAAGATTAAAAAGGTTGGTTGAATAACTGTAATTTCCACACTCCATGGAACTTAAGAGACATCACATTTTCTAAAAAAAAATAATCGTTTTCTCCAATAACCACATTGTCTCCATTTCTTTGCCAGCTTTCTGAATGGATGACTTCAGAGTCATCCGTGAAGCATCTCTTTTTGACCACACACTACACCCCACCTAATTCTCTGTGTTTTGCTTTCTCCTGGTTGCATCTCAGTGCTGCCACCAAGCAGAGTAAAGCACCATTGCTGACTATTCTACCTGGATACACACAGAGAGTGGAAAAGAAAAAGACAAAGCAGAGATGGGAGGAACAGATTTAAGGAAACACTGTGCTTTTTCCACTGTTGCCAGAGAACAAGCAAGAATACGCAGGTTCATGGCTCACCCTCTTCCCTTAAACTCTACAAGGGCTTCCCCATCTCAAATATGCTTTTACTTTTTACCCTCTCCCCCCTTTGATTTGGAGCCCCCAAAATGTACTCCCCACTGTACCCTCCAGCATGCTTTATGCTCCAAAGAAATCAAGTTCCTGCCTCTACCTCACTGTACAGTGTGTCTTTAGGAATGTCCTTGATGCCAACGTGAAGGAGTCTGACCAGCTGTCTGCTAGACAGTGAAAACAACTTCTTTCTTTAATTGGAGCAGGGGTGGAGATCCAAAGTGGTAGCAGCTCAAATAGGGAGCCAATTTTACCCCTTTAACAGATTCATTTCCAGAAGGAGCAAAGGATGTTTGAAGAGGATGATGCGGGCGCCACACTGAAGGAAATATGCATGGCCTAGAGGTTCCAAATGGGACCAGAAAGAAAATTACTTCTGCTGGTGGAAGGAGAAACTGTGAAGTCATCTGCCCACATTTCTCATTGTCTTTCTGACCAACGGCATGCAGATTTTTCACAAAATAGAATAAATAGTTGGCGAGAATAGCAAACGCACACTTACAATCTGGCAAAACACACACAAACTCATTAACACCAGTTGATCTATCCAGCCAGAACCATGCACTCTAAAATGAATTCTAAAAATAAGGCCTGGATATTTCTCTGATGGCAGGGAAATGCTCAACAGGAAATTGTACTTCAGGCTGTTGGACATACCTACAAAGTCCTAGACCTCCCCACTAATGCTTAATGAACGCAAACGAATCGTGTCACATTTTTTCCAGGAACAGATGACATTCTAAAATTAACTTCTGGCTCCTACTTGCTGCTCACAATACAGCTGAAAGAACTGTCCAACACTGAAGCAACACATTTTCCAGCTTGATATTTAGGGAGATATGTGACATTTGGGTTATTAAGTACCCCTAAAGGGGGCCAAGCAGAAGGATCAGGGTTGGTCATCTCCAGGAGTGAGAGGCTGGTTTCAGCAACAGCGTCACTGGCTTTCTCTTTCTGGAGAGTCACTACTGCTGTTTCTCTGTGAGTGCTCTGGAGTTTTCTCATCAAAACAGGCTAATGACAGTGGCTGAAAGTCTTTCTGGATCACCGGAGGCAGACACAAGCAACTGGCACGCACTTCTTCCTTTTGTGCTTTCCTGGGACCTTCTTTGTTTTTTACTTATTTGTTGTTGTAGTTGTTTCTACTTTGCTTTTTGAAGGCAGGGCCTCACTGTGTAGCTGATGCTGGCTTGAACTGGTGGTTCTCCTATCTCAACTTCCTGAGTGCTGGGATTACATCATATTGGAATTTACAGAGATAATTTACACCCAGTAGCAGAGTTAGGAATCAGAAGGGTCTTAGGTTTTTCTATATTATTTGAAAGTCTCTCATTCTCCACCTCTTTGTGTGACTATGTGGACACACTCATACATAAACACACACACACACACAGAGAGGGAAAGAGAGAGAGAGAGAGAGAGAGAGAGAGAGAGACAGACAGACAGACAGACAGACAGACAGACAAACAGACAGACAGAGACAGAGAGACAGAGAAAAAGACACACATACACACACACACACAGAGAGACAGAGAGACACACATACAGAGAAAGAGACAGAGAAAGTCAAAGGGACCACATACAAGAGAGAGAATGTGTGTGTGTGTGTGTGTGTGTGTGTGTGTGTGTGTGTGTGTGTGTGTGTGTGTGTCCTGAGTTAAATATAGGACAGGCATGCTGCTTTTAGAAGGAAAAATTGCTGAAAGTATGATATAATCCTGGGATGATATCTACTTAGTTTATTTGATTACAATAAACTTAATTTATACCATTCCCGTGTGCCCAGAAAATAAATTGTATATTTCATTGGTGCAGAGCCATAGTCATTCATTTATGTCTTGCCTACAGCTGCCCTGGAACTGCGATGGCAATGCTGGGTCTTGACAAGAGAACACATGCCCTGCCAAGCTCAGAGTGTTCATTCTCAGACCTCTGAAGGAAAAGTTTGTTGCTCCCATTTTAAATGATCAGATAGCAAAGACTATCCTTGCCAGCGTACTTCTGTCTGTTAACATTTGTATGTTGGTCACAGCGTCCTGAGAACTGGGTTTACGGCACTTTCTCTTCAGTTCACCCTATGGTTAACTTTGGCCCAGAATCATACTATTTCATTTAATGGATATAAGGAGAGCGGGGAATATCTCTACCAAAAGTCAAACTCACACTCAGAGACCATTAATGTCTCATAGCAGAAAACTGTCTAAAGTATCACACTTAGTGACCCCTCTATGGAGACTGTCCAGTTGGAATAAAAGGTGGAGAAGATGCCAGATGGTGGTGGACTCGGGTCACTAAAATGGGGGCCCTATAAAAGATGTGGATGTTGTTTACTGGGAACAGTTGTCTGTCTACCTCTCAAAGCTCATTCTGAATACAAGGTGTTTTAGGAGCCTTGGTATAGGTGGAGCAGGAACACTTTCAGAGGGGCCTTATTAAAGCATCTCTTAACCACGGGCAGTAGCCCCCACCTGCCCATAGGCACACTGCCATGCTGGGCAGGTCAGATTCCACAGCACATGGACCGAAGAGCTAAAGGGAACAAGCATGGGTGAATCATTTCTAGAGATGGGAAAAATGCAAAACCCACTAGAGAAGTTGTCTGCAGGAATTCTTTGGTTAAATAACGCAGAAAAGTCACTTTGTTAGGCCTTAAAACTATAACTTAAAACGGGGAGAGAGAGAACTTAAGGAAATCAGAGTCTGTGTTGATTGCAGTTCTCTGGAATCATAACACTGGCTTAATAATGTGTGTGTAGAAACAGTAAATTAAGTCATATATGAAAATCACCCCCACCCACACCCCACCCCCCGCTGACTCTTACTACTCTCTGGCTAATCTTATTTTATTAGCAAGATGTCATAGGAAAGGCCAGAATACATTTCTAGGGATGTTCTTTTCAGTACAGAATATCAGGTTTGTTAAATGCTGCCCAAATTCTCCAGAATTTGCAGCTTTTTTTTTTTCTGGATAGGCATTGAATGAATGAAAGGATTCCATAACAAGAGACACTGAAGGAGAGTATGTTTTTATTGATATCTAATTAAAATTCATCTAAAGAATTTCTGCTTGCTGGAAAATGGCAAATAGGATCATTGTTGTTTCTGTGATTGCATACTAACTCTTCCTTTCTTCTAATATTTGTGACAGAAATGTACTAATATTTGGAGACATAATTAAACATACAAACATGCACACATACATACATTCCTTGACAGCATGGAATTTATGATGCAACATGCTTTGTGAGGAATAAGAATGAAAAGACCATCTTACATAGTACAGATTAAAGCAGATTAAACCAGAAATAAAAAGACAAAATAGAGGTGGTTCTATAAATAATGACTCAGGCATTTACTGGGCGCTAGAACTCAGTATATATACTATATATCTTCTTTTCATTTTTTTTTTAATGATCTAAGCACAAGCATCATTACCTGTATTTTGAAGAAGAAAGCAGACAATGAAGTTGTCCAAAGCTACAAGAACCAGACAGAGAAACTGCTCCATGTCAGGGGATCCAGATCCACAGCCCACTCCTGGAAACTATAGGGTACAGTCAGGGGACAGGGACAGGCCACACAATTATAAGAGGTAGAACAAGGAAGAGAGAGGGCGCCTTCAGTCTAATGGTGGCCTGACGTCCCTGTGCCTCAGATGTGCTTCTAGAGAAGCCTGTTCTGTGTTCAGTTAGGGGAAATGTCAGCTTCCTCGTTTGTTTCCCTCAGACCCACACTCTTGGCTCTGCATCCGGCTCATATCCAAGTCCCGAGAGTCTGCCGGCATCTCATCTTTGAAGGATGCTCAGGTATGTTTGTCAGGTGGCTAAACATATGTGAGACTCATTCCTGCTGAGTGAGACAAGAAAAGTTCATGCAAGTTGGGACATAACTACATTACATCTTTTCCTCTCCTGTTCCTACGGTATTTCTCATTAGGGATTCTTTCCTCATGAATTCCTTACTCCTATTTCCCCTTCACCTACACGGTTAGACAGTTTCTAAAGGAGAGTGGAGACTAAGGACATCGAGGTTCACACTAACAGGAACAAAACCTCAAAACAAGTGAGCTGTAAAACTTGAAAGGCTGGATCACAGGTCACGCTAGGAGCTTTAAGTGCATTATATTTGAGGAAGCTGTTGCAATGAGGTTAAGTGCCTTTCTCAAGGGCACATCAGCTAATTAGTGGCTCATCCAAGACCTCAAATCTTAAAAGCAGTACTGTCCTTCACCCGGTACAGTGAAGTGTGTTTGCAAAAGGAGAAGGATGTGATCACACTGGGAAAGGAGAGATGGAAAGCGTAAGCAACACTAGCTTTAGTGGAGATGACTGTAGAGATAATGACATTAAGAGGTGAGAGGCACGGGTGCAAAAGAGCGCTTGAGCAAATAGTCACTTCTTGAACAATAACTTCATGTTACATTGCATTTCATTATTTAAAACCCTGCTGTGGTTATTTTCATAATTCTGTTTAAAGCTGTATTTCTTTTATATAAAAGGATTAGTTATTATGTGGACTTAATATCCTAGTACAATCATGTGTCAAGAGATTGCAGCTGGGCAAGGTCAGGCATACCCAGTCTCTGGCATTCTGGAGGCTGAGCATGAGGGTCTGGAGGCCAGGGAAAGCCCTTGCTACACTGTGAGATACTGGATCTCCACCAGGGGGACTGAAGAACGCAAGAGAAGAATGCTACTAATGACCATTCCTTGTGTTTTTAATAACTAAGTGGGGAAGCAAGGTGCTAACATTTGTATCTTGTCTATTATGAAATGTGTTTTTCCTCCTTCCCTGGATCCTTGTTTGTTCTCATTGTGACCTGAGGATGACAGATGTCTTCCACCGAGCGTCAGATGTGTGCACAGCAATGGTAGGTGCTGAGAAAGCCTGAGACAACACACCATTCATTGAGCAGTAACACACCCAGCAACAGACTGTCACAGTCTAAAGCCCACACAACGGTGTGTTATTTATTGCTCCTGCTAAGTCACACCAAGGTCAGGGTATTGCTTCAGTTGAGTAGGTTTATGTTACCTCTTAAAAGAAAACTAGGGCAGCGACTGCCTCTGAAGTGAATTCTGGTGTCTGTGATTTGATCACTAACCCCTTGGTGGGGCAGCCTTGTGGGCACACAGAGGAAGGGATGCAGCTATCATGATGAGACCTGATAGACTGTGATCTATCAAGCTGCCCCATCAGAGGTCTAGGGGAGGGGAATAGGGTGGAAGAGGGAGGGAGAGTGGGATCAGGAAGATAAGAGGTAATAATCTGGATGTAATATGAATAAATTATAGTAAATAAATATGAAAGGAAAAAAGAAGAATTGGTACCAAAGAAAGAAAAAGAAGAAAGGAAGAAAGAAAGAGAGAGAGAGAAAGAAAGAAAGAAAGAAAGAAAGAAAGAAGTTAGGGAAGGGAAAACAGAATCAAAGGAGAAAAGGGAAGCACTGGTGTGCTAAACTTGATAAACTACCACAAATGATAGCTACAAAAGTTATTAACAAAACACTACGTAGACATAAAAGAATATCCCATCAAAGTGTGTGGTGACTCCCTGGAGTTGGAAAAATTACTACAAAAACACAGATTTATATTTACCTAACACTCAAATATTCTTGATAGTACAATTTACAAGAGATTTTAATACAACCCATTATTACAATAGAAGGCCATGCTGGGTATCATGGCTCAAGTCTACCCACCAGGCGCTTTAGGAGACTAAGTCTGAGGAATCACAGGCTTGTGCAGGGCTTGGACAACAAGCTATCAAGACCTCTCATCAAGAAAAGGACATTTTCTGAGGGTATGGTATAGTAATAATGAACAGAGGGAAGAGAATATTAGTCTGGTGGTTTGAAAGAAAATGGCACCCATAGGCTCACAGTGAGTGACACTGTTAGGAGGTGTGGCTTGTTCAAGTAGGCGTGGCCTTGTTGGAGGAAGTGTGTCACTGCAAGTGGGCTTTGAGGTTTCAGATGCTCAAGCCAGGCCCAGTGCCTCACTCTTCTTCCTGCTGCCTTCAGATATGGAGATAGAATTCCTGGCTGCTTCTCCAGTACCACATCTGCCTACATGCCACAATTCTCCCGCCATGATAATGATGGACTAAACCTCTTAACAGTAAGCCAGCCCCAATTAAATATTTTCCTTTATAAGAGTTGCCATGGCCAGAGTGTCTCTTCACATCAATAGAAAATCTATGACAATTAGTCACAGTAACCTACCATTGTGTTTTGTCTAGTAGCCACACACTGATAGGTTTATATGCCAGTAATGGTAGCACTCACTTGTAGTCCCAGCAGGGAAGCTAAAGAAGGGGGATCTTCCGTTGTAGGTTAGCCTGAATAACAGTGAGGCCTTTTCTCAAAACTAGCAGACAAGGTAATAGGTTTCTAATTCCTTAGGTTAAAATTAATCTCAAAATTATTGATTATGGATAGAGAAACAATATTACTTAGAAACCCTTATGCAAAGACAAAGGTATCTGTTAGTGTCACTAAGAGGTCCTAGCCTACTGTGCTCTTTTCTCCCCTCTTACATTGTGTTAGATTCCTACATCACAGCAGCTGTTTTTCACTAGAGGAAGAGTGACAGTCACACACAAGACTTCTCTTATGACTCTCTGTTCTTTCCCTAAACAGTTTAAAGGGCATATGATATTGAGTAGGATATGGAAAGTACATCCTATCACTTGCCATGATCAATAGCTTTAACTGCTAGTCCTCAGACCTCCTAATACATTATAAGCCAATAGTCTGGATGGTATTAGTGTAGTGTTTACTATTAACAAATGTTAGGCAAGAGAAAGGAAACAGTAGAATCAGCCTGGTTTTGTCATACTCTACAGTTAAATATCATACATTTTACAGTAGATGAGCTCATTCTAAGCTAACATGAGTGGTTCAGATAGCAGTCGTCTCTTTATATTTAGTCATGGTAGAATTGGTCCCTAGTTCTTTTCTCATTCAGTATGTTCTTGAGTATTTTTGTTACTTACAATTTTAAAGTTCTTCTAGTAAAGTAGAGAGTATTATATACAAAAACACTTTTACATGTTTATTTATTTATTTTTACTTAAATAATTTATTCAGATTACATCCTGATTGTTATCTCCTCACTTGTATCTTCTCATTCCTCCCTCCTTCCCTCTTTCATCCTATTTGCCTCCCCTAAGCCTGTGAGAGAAGGGGACCTCTTCCCCTACCATATGATCATAGCCTATCAGGTCTCATTCTGTTAACCTGCTTACCCTTCCTCTGAGTGCCACCAAACCTCCCCACCAAGGGGAAGTGGTCAAATAGGGGGCACCAGAGTTCATGCCAGCATCAGTTCCTGCTCTCTACTCAACTGTGGAAACTGTTGTGTCAATTGCCGAGATCTGAATAGGGGAGTCTAGGTTTACTGCATGCATTGTCCTTGGTTGGTACAGTAGTTTGTGCAGGCCCCCTGGGTCCAGATCTGCCAGCCTTGATGGTTTTCTTGTAGAGTTCCAGGACCCTCTGGGTCCTTCTATCTCCCCATTCTCCCATATCTCTCAAACCTGGAGTCCCAATAGCGAGTCCCAGTATCTGTCCCAATCCCCCCGCCCCCGAGTGAAGACTCTTAGAGGACATCCATGTTGGGCTAGTAACCAATTATAAGTGAGTATATACCATGTGTATCTTTCTAGGTCTGGGTTAACTCAGGATGATCATTTCTAGTTCCATCCATTTGCCTACAAATTTCAAGATTTCCTTGGTTTTAATAGCTGAGTTGTATGTCATAGTGTAAATGTACCACAGTTTCTTTATCCATTCTTCAACTGAGGGACATCTAGGTTGTTTCCAGATTCTGGCTATTACAAATAAAGCTGTTATGAACATAGTAGAACAAATGTCCTTGTTGCATGGTGGTGCATCTTTCCACTTTTACCTATTTAAAAGAAGCCTGCTACAAAAACAAACAAACTAAAACTTTGATCTATAAGTTCCCACAAAAGAGGCACAAATCTTAATAAGGTTATTAACTTCATTTCCCCACAAGCTTTTCATGGTTTCTATTGATGTGAAGAGAAACTATGGCCATAGAAAGTCTTATAAATAAAAACATTTAATTGGGGCGGGCTTACACTTCAAAGGTTTAGTCCATTATCATCATGGTGGGAGGAATGGTGGTGTTCAGGCCAACAGTAAGCTTATCAGTTTATTGAGCCAAGTTGAATGTCATAATAAAATGTGTATCTTTATGCAATGTGAGGTATTGATATATACATTGTAAAGTGATTGTTACAATCAAGTTAATTAAAACATTTATAAAATCACTGTAAATTTTGTATGTGTGTCTATATGTATGTACATGTTGAACATTTGAAACCTCTGAGAAAATTTTAAATGTAAAGTACATTGTCGGCATACAAGTTACCAGGGTGTCTGTTAGTTCTAAGAATTTATCTTATAACTAAAATGTCCTTGAAAAATAATTGGATAAAGAAATTATGTTGTGTATATGCCTAAAGATATATTTCTATGTTGGGTATAGTAGCATACACCTCTAATCCTAGCATTATGGAGGCAAAGGCAGTCCATACTACATAGAAAATTTCAGACCATCCAGAGTTGGATAGTGAGACCCTCTTGCAAAATTAATTAATTAAAAATAATAAAATACACAAAAATATTTAGGAGCTGAAGAAGATGGCTCATAAATTAAAAGCACTTTCTATTCTTGTAAGGACCCTCATAACTACCTATAAGTTCAGTTGCAGGGGATCCAAATCCCTCTCCTGGTCTCCATTGATATTAGTTGCTCATGTGGTATACATACATAAAATGCAGGCGCTCAATGTACACATAAAATTTATACAAAATAAATCTTATATAAGTAGATTAAACAGTACTTAGTAAATGAATTACCCTGAAGAACACTATGCTAACGGAAATGAAGTAGATACATAAAGACAAATCCTGCATTTGTTTCTATGCAGAATCAAGAGAAATAACCTGTAAGAGAAAAGAATGGTGCTTATGGGGGCTGGGGGAGGGGGAGAACTTGTTAAATGGTGCCAATCCTTTAGTTAACAAAATAATCTAATTGTTCAATTTTCATATTCTTATAGTGATTCACAGGTGTTTCATTACTTGGGTTTTATTTTATTTATTTATTTTTTTTTTTATTTTATATCTGATCTATTCATTTAACCATGTCTCTAGCATATTTTATGATTTGGCATTTTTGTAGAGTCATCTTCATCTTTGTTTTCAAGGGATTTCTAGTGCATCTTAATGTGCTTGTTAGACATTCAGATATGAGAGTATGGGTGTATACAGAGAGGGGGAGGGAAAGGAAAG
Source organism: Acomys russatus (assembly GCF_903995435.1). NCBI lineage: Eukaryota > Metazoa > Chordata > Mammalia > Rodentia > Muridae > Acomys > Acomys russatus. The sequence continues at coordinate 50,618,696 of NC_067141.1, forward strand.
AGAAAGAGACACAGACACTGTGGTGTGGCCAAATAAAACAAGGAGGCAAAAGAAGAAAAGTAGGTAGAAGTTGTCAAGCCTTCAGAAGCCCAGCCCTTCCAAGACCCCAGAGGTACATCCAGGACGAGAACTTTAAAATCAAAGTATATACTGTAATTTTAAGATAAAACTCAGGCATGATCATATCATGACAAACTCCTACGTTTCCATTCTACTTTAGCAGTTTGTGAAAGCCTGCTTCTACACCTGGAGCTATGCAACAAAGTAAAT